>NC_092090.1:61456098-62056098 GCF_045679555.1 Salvelinus alpinus
TTATTTTATCATTATTATGACCTTTACCGGTCTCCCTTTTGTGTTTGTTCTTTGCTTACATTCCTGCCTTATGGAATTAGACAGTTTTTATCAGTCTACATGAGAAAGGTAATCTCCTCTCTTTGTGAGAATAATGATCAGCCTGTCTTTATGTTCAGTGTTTTTGTTTGATCTTTGTCATTTCAAAATGGATATGGTTATGCCTAATATTTGGCGTTGGTAAAACGTTCTTATTCTAGTTGGAGCATAAGCACTTGGAAGACCTCGGGGGAGGAAGATTTTTTGTTGTTGTATCTTACAGGGTTGGGATATGTTTATGATATATTTGTTCTATGGGAAGTTTACTGTTCTAGGTGGGGGGCACTACCAGTCGTTCACTTTCTTTGATTCGATAGCAGTGGCTATCAGAAACGCATTGATTTCAAATATTCTAACACTCGTAACGTTTTGGTAATAATATGTTTACAACCTTTCAGATATGACGACCAATGTGATTAAAGTTACGTCGTGGAATGTGAACGGATTAGGTTCGTATTTAAAAATATGAAAGGTATTGAATTATCTTAAACAAAAACACTCAGATGTGATTATGCTCCAAGAGACTCACCTGCTGGAAAAGGATGCTCCCTCCTAGTGTGGGAGACAGATGGGTGGGCAGTAATACATTCAACCCCCTCAAAAAGAGGTGTCTCTATTCTATTTTTCAAAAGTATAAATGTTCAAGTGGAAAAAGAGTTTAAGGGCAAAGAGGGTTGTATCTTGATTTCACTTGTAAAGTTTTCAGGACAAAATATGATATTGTTAAATATTTCTGCTCTGAATGAGGAGGATCCAGACTTCTTCATTTTTAGATCAATCAAAACTGGCCTAACCAGGACCTCAAACTCAAGAAGCAATGTAAACACTGTGTAAAAATGCTGGTCTTTATGATATGTGGAGATTGATCAATCCATCCACTCGCTATTACACATTATATTTGAATAGGCACACTGTTTATTTACGCATCAACTAATTTCTGATCTCACACACTCTCATAGATAAAGTGGGTGCTTGCAGTGTGGGCACGATAGCTGTGACAGATCATGCACCCATTGATCTGACTTTTGGAATAGGAGAAGAAAGAGAAAAATGTAAATGTTGGCGATTGAACACCAGCCTCTTACAGGACAAGGTGTTTTGCGAATTCCTTAAAACACACATTACGATATTTTTTGAAACAAACTTCAATAGTGCGAAACAGGTACATGTCTGGGAAGCATTTAAAGCTTGCATACGCAGAGAAATGATGCAACGACCAGCTACTATTAAGAAATCAGATAAACAGAAAATGTATAAACTTGAAACAGAGCTCAAAATGCTGGAGAGGGAATATTGGTCCAATCCTAACAACATTTCTCTGGTAAATCTGATGAAAACCAAATACGAGCTGAATGCTTTATTCAGTAAAAAAGCTGAATATTCCCTGTACAGACTGAAGCAGAGATGGTACGAATCATGTGAAAAAGCAGGAAAACTGTTGGCCAGTCAATTGAAATCTAGAGTAACAGATCAGCAAGTAGGTTGAATCAGAAATAAGACAGGCAAGCTGATTACCAATCATAAAGAAATAAACCATATATTTTGAGATTTCTATCAGGAACTTTATACTTCAGACGGTCCTTTAGATATGCAGAAATCAGAGACATTCTTTCCGAATTTGAACCTTCCTAAACTAACAAAGGAAGACAGGAATTGACCGAAACTATAAGACAAGCACCCAGTCGTAAAACTCCAGGGTTGGATGGGATACCCAGTGATATCTATACATGTGCTTTTCTTATAACTCATTTATATATTCTATTCGTGTGCTGTTCTATAAACCATGTTTTGTGTTCATGCAAGTGGCTGACTGAACAAATCCTCATTATCAGTAGCTGCAATTTGAAAGTACGCCCAGACCTTGTTTTGAGAACGAAGGATATATCTCAGTTTCAAGGTGTTAGCTTAGAGAGAAGAAGCCTCGTGCGGTATTGTGTTGGTCGGTCACATGAATGAAACAAAATAATAAACAATGATTCATATTAAGATTGACTTCGAGTGTCCCTGTGTAAGAATTTCCACAACAGCAGCTTAGTCCAGAAATATTGAAAACATTTAACACATTGATTGACACAGGTGAGCTCCCACCTTCAGTGATCACCCTAATCCTCAAAAAGGATCCCCATGAGTGTGGGAGCTACCGTCCATTTTCTTTGATAAATTGGGATAAAACTTTTGGCTATGAGAGTGAATCATATCATTAAGAAAATCATCCAGACCAGGTGGGATTTGTGAAAGGCAGAACTTCATCTGATAATCTTAGCGCCATTTGCATGTTATCTGGAATGCAAAAGATTTGGATACTTCAGTGGCAGCCTTATCCCTAGACGCAGAGAAAGCCTTTGATAGGGTAAACTGGGAGTGGGACTACCCGCATTGTACTATAAATACATTTGGATTTTGTACAGGGCTTTCAGAATATTTATTTATTTATGTACAATGACCCCAAACGATCATCTCCATTTTCAGTAGGATGAGGCCCGAAACAAGGTGACTGTCTCTCACCTCTCCTATTTATTATAGTGTTAGAACCATTCACCCAAGCCATTAGGCTGCATCAGTCAATGAAAGGGGTTAATATGGGAGGTAGGGAGAATAAACGACGACATATTACTATTGTCAGACCCCCAACTCTCCATATCGCCTTTACTGGACCTAGTAAATGCATTTTCAGATATCGGGCTATAAAGTAAACTGGACCAAATCTGAAGTAATACCCCTATCAAAACATTATCTGAGAAATGACTTCCTCAGCTGGAGGTTTCAATGAGTCCCTAAAAACTGGAGGTACCTGGGGATCGTGGTCTAGAGAACATGATTTCTGAAATCCTTGACCCACAATTGAACAAAATTCAACTCCAGTTTCAGAGCTGGGATAAGATTACATATCTCATTATGGGGTAGGATACAGGTTATAAAGATGGTCATAGCTCCTAAACTGAAATACGTCATTAGCATGTTAACACTATCCATACCTGTCTATACTTTTAAATCCATAGACAAAATGATTAGAGTTTATTTGGGCTGGTAAAAGGGCCAGGATGAAACTAGTGAGATTACAGGCAAAGACTGAGAAGGGAGGATTAAAGCTCTGTCGTGACTTTACCTTCATTAATCTGATGACTGTTATTTATTTAATCCACTAGTAATGTAATAATGTAACAATGAACTCATTAGGATTTGGGGCACCACGGAAGAAGTTGTTTAAAGAGTTACCATCTCCCGAATTAAACTCTATAAGGTCTTTACCTATAACATCCATAAAACAGTCAACTTATTAATCATAACCTCTTATCATATCATCATTCTGAACAATCGTAACCTTCTTGGATCTGCAAAAACGTCAGCCCTCCTCATGATTCAGTACTAAATAATAACACAGAATAAACATACATCATTTACAAAGATCCCTAGTGGGCTGACAAAATATGACGCTGATTACACGGAGATGGGGGAAAAAGAGAGAGATAGAGAAAAAGGGACACTTATTGTGGATACATTCTATAACTATTCTCCCATTAATCATATACTTTGCACACGAACCACCGCCCGTTTGGAGTAAGAAATCATGAATGCCTTCGTTCGTCGTTTATCTCTGTGGGAACCAAGCCTTCTCAGAAAGGGGTTTTGTTGGCCTTCTCCCGGACTTGAGTGTAAGTCTCTGATTGTCCACAAGAGGTCACAATGTCCTTCTTGTCCGTGGCGTCAATGACTTGTCATGTAGTCTGGAGCAGAACTAAAAGGGGGTGTTGCCTTCCACTCTTTCTGGAAGATTGGTCCTCTGAAGACAGGCTAATCAGCCGTGTCGATGATCCCCAGTGGGGTGATGAGAGCAACATAGTAGACGATGGTCTGAAGAGAGTAATAGGATGGTTCTACTTGAATTCACTTTCCTAGATACCTTAGGACAGCTAATTAGCTCCTCGTGTTGGTATTCAGGATTCGGACCACAATGGACATGAGCTGCAGCTCTTCGTCTCTCTGGTCTAAAGAAAGGTGAGTTTATTTCTTCACCTTGTGTTGAGGTTCAAAGTTTCAACCCTTTCTAACATGTACAGTGAGGGAAAAAATTATTTGATCCCCTGCTGATTTTGTACGTTTGCCCACTGACAAAGAAATTATCAGTCTATAATTTTAATGGTAGGTTTATTTGAACAGTGAGAGACAGAATAACAACAAAAATATCCAGAAAAATGCATGTCAAAAATGTTATAAATTGATTTGCATTTTAATGAGGGAAATAAGTATTTGACCCCTTCTCAATCAAAAAGATTTCTGGCTCCCAGGTGTCTTTCATACAGGTAACGAACGGAGATTAGGAGCACACTCTTAAAGGGAGTGCTCCTAATCTCAGTTTCTTACCTGTATAAAAGATACCTGTCCACAGAAGCAATCAATCAATCAGATTCCAAACTCTCCACCATGGCCAAGACCAAAGAGCTCTCCAAGGATGTCAGGGACAAGATTGTAGACCTACACAAGGCTGGAATGGGCTACAAGACCATCGCCAAGCAGCTTGGTGAGAAGGTGACAACAGTTTCTGTGATTATTCGCAAATGGAAGAAACACAAAAGAACTGTCAATCTCCCTCAGCCTGGGGCTCCATGCAAGATCTCACCTCGTGGAGTTGCAATGATCATGAGAACGGTGAGAAATCAGCCCAGAACTACACAGGAGGATCTTGTCAATGATCTCAAGGCAGCTGGGACCATAGTCATCAAGAAAACAATTGGTAACACACTATGCCGTGAAGGACTGAAATCCTGCAGCGCCCGCAAGGTCCCCCTGCTCAAGAAAGCACATATACATGCCCGTCTGAAGTTTGCCAATGAACATCTGAATGATTCAGAGGACAACTGGGTGAACGTGTTGTGGTCAGATGAGACCAAAATGGAGTTCTTTGGCATCAACCCAACTTGCCGTGTTTGGAGGAGGAGGAATGCTGCCTATGACCCCAAGAAACCATCCCCACCGTCAAACATGGAGGTGGAAACATTATGCTTTGGGGGTGTTTTTCTGCTAAAGGGACAGGACAACTTCACTGCATCAAAGGGACGATGGACGGGGCCATGTACCGTCAAATCTTGGGTGAAAACCTCCTTCCCTCAGCCAGGGTATTGAAAATGGGTCGTGGATGGGTATTCCAGCATGACAATGACCCAAAACACACGGCCAAGGCAACAAAGGAGTGGCTCAAGAAGAAGCACATTAAGGTCCTGGAGTGGCCTAGCCAGACTCCAGACCTTAATCCCATAGAAAATCTGTGGAGGGAGCTGAAGGTTCGAGTTGCCAAACGTCAGCCTCGAAACCTTAATGACTTGAAGAAGATCTGCAAAGAGGAGTGGGACAAAATCCCTCCTGAGATGTGTGCAAACCTGGTGGCCAACTACAAGAAACGTCTGACCTCTGTGATTGCCAACAAGGGTTTTGCCACCAAGTAGTAAGTCATGTTTTGCAGAGGGGTCAAATACTTATTTCCCTCATTAAAATGCAAATCAATTCATAACATTTTTGACATGCGTTTTTCTGGATTTTTTTTGTTGATATTCTGTCTCTCACTGTTCAAATAAACCTACCATTAAAATTATAGACTGATCATTTCTTTGTCAGTGGGCAAACGTACAAAATCAGCAGGGGATCAAATACTTTTTTCCCTCACTGTAGCTAATGCCTCAGCCAGTGGTCTAAAGGTTGATTTCTCTTCCAAGCCTTTATGCACTTTTGGTCAAAAGGGCTGTTCCATCATACTGACAAGCTCTCTGATCTCACTCTGGGCGTGATTACTTATTGTGCAAAGGATATCAAAAACTATTATCTCATTAAAAAACGAAAATCAGATTCTTATCTTAACACAAATACCTTCATCACTTTTCATATTATATGCTCAACACATCGGATGAAACCTCATACCTGTAATGGCCATACTTTCCAAGTTACAGTATTTCCTCCATACGATTTTTAATGACATCACAAAATAATCAACCATATGACATTAGTTTTCCATATCTCCCCACTGATCATTCCCCAAATTCTTTATGTTAGTATTATTGTTCCATTATCCACTTTTTGGAAATGATCATTTTTGGCAGGCAAAAGTCTCTGGAGACAAAGGGACATTCCTTTAGCCAATACTGGAGGGTAGAGAGAGAGTCCTCTCCTGCTTAATTTACGACCGGGTGTGGAGGTGTCAAAACCAGCCCAATACTGGGACACATAGTGGGACACAACATTTTCTGGAAAGATTTGGGGAAAAAAGGGGATAAAGATCATTGGTTGTCTATATCAAGAAAACACTTACCTCTTTTGAAGAACTAAGGTCCAAGTATAATTTACAGAAACAAGACTTTTGGAGATATTTCCAGCTTAGTGAATGTATGTTTAAGGTAGGACAGAACAACAACAAATTCCATATACATTCTGATATAAGTGTTAAGATAGAAATCCTTTGCAAATTACCACATATAGCAGGGCTTACAGTTGAAGTCGGAAGTTTACATACACTTAGGTTGGAGTCATTAAAACTCGTTTTTCAACCACTCCACAAATTTCTTGTTAACAAACTATAGTTTTGGCAAGTCAGTTAGGACATCTACTTTGTGCATGACATAAGTAATTTTTCCAACAATTGTTAACAGACAGATTATTTAATTTATAATTCACTGTATCACAATTCCAGTGGGTCAGAAGTTTACATACACTAAGTTGACTGTGCCTTTAAACAGCTTAGAAAATTCCAGGAAATTATGCCATGGCTTTAGAAGCTTCTGATAGGCTAATTGACATCAGTTGAGTCAATTGGAGGTGTACCTGTGGATTTTGGGAGCAATTTCCAAACGCCTGAAGGTACCACATTAATCTGTACAAACAATAGTACGCAAGTATAAACACCATGGGCCCACGCAGCCGCCATACCGCTCAGGAAGGAGACGCGTTCTGTCTCCTAGAGATGAACGTACTTTGGTGCGAAAAGTGCAAATCAATCCCAGAACAACAGCAAAGGATCTTGAATAGATGCTGGAGGAAACAGGTACAAAAGTATCTGTATCCACAGTGAAACGAGTCCTATATTGACATAACCTGAAAGGCCGCTCAGCAAGGAAGAAGCCACTGCTCCAAAACTGCCATAAAAAAGCCAGACTACAGGCCTCCCGGGTGGTGCAGTGGTCTAAGGCACTGCATTGCAGTGCTAGCTGTGCCACCAGAGACTCTGGGTTCAAGCCCAGGCTCTGTCGCAGCCGGCCGCGACTGGGAGGTCCATGGGGCGACGCACAATTGGCCTAGCGTCGTCTGGGTTAGGGAGGGTTTGCCCGGTAGGGATATCCTTGTCTAATCACACACTAGTGACTCCTGTGGTGGACCAAGCACAGTGCACGCTGACCAGGTCGCTATGTGTACGGTGTTTCCTCCGACACATTGGTGCTTCTGGGTTGGATGGTCGCTGTGTTTGGAAGCAGTGCGGCTTGGTTGTGTTTTGGAGGACGCATGGCTCTCGACCTTCATCTCTCCCGAGCCCGTATGGGAGTTGTAGCGATTAGACAAGACAGTAACTACTAACAATTGGATACCACGAAAAAGGGGGTAAAAAAAATACAACAAATTTAAAAAAGCCAGACTACAGTTTGCAGCTGCACATAGGGACAAATATTGTACTTTTTGGAGAAATGTCCTCTGGTCTGATGAAAGAAAAATAGAACTGTTTGGCCATAAGGACCATCGTTTATGTTTGGAGGAAAAAAGGGGAGGCTTGCAAGCCGAAGAACACCATCCCAACTGTGAAGCGCAGGGGTGGCAGCATCATGTTGTTGTGGTGCTTTGCTGCAGGAAGGACTGGTGCACTTCACAAAATAGATGGCATCGTGAGGGAGGAAAATTATGTGGATATATTGAAGCAACATCTCAAGACATCAGTCAGGAAGTTAAAGCTTGGTCGCAAATGGATCTTCGAAATGGAACTGAAAAAGCGTGTGCGAGCACGGAGGCCTACAAACCTGACTCAGTTACACCAGCTCTGTCAGGAGGAATGGGCCAAAATTCACCCAACTCATTGTGGGAAGCTTGTGGAAGGCTACCCAAAACGTTTGACCCAAGTTAAACAATTTAAAGGCAATGCTACCAAATACTAATTGAGTGTATGTAAACTTCTGACCCACTGGGAATGTGATGAATGAAATAAAAGCTGAATTAAATCATTCTCTCTACTATTATTCTCTCTAGAATTATTTCACATTCTTAAAATAAAGTGGGGATCCTAACTGACCTAAGACAGGGAATTTTTACTACGATTAAATTGTGAAAAACTGAGTTAAATGTATTTGGCTAAAGTGTATGTAAACTTCCGACATCAACTGCATATACAGTGCATTCGGAAAGTGTTCAGACCCCTTGATTTTTCCGCACGTTTTGTTATATTACAGCCTTGTTCTAAAATTGATTAAATATGGGGTTTTTTTACCTCCCGGTTGGCACAGCGGTCTAATGCTTGAGGCGTCACTACAGACCCGGGTTCGATCTCAGGCTGTCACAGCCGGTTGTGACCTGGATACCCATGAGGCGGTGCACAGTTGACCCAGCATCGTCCGGGTTATGGGAAGATTTGGCCGACTGGGATTTCCTTGTCCCATCGCACTCCAGTGACTCCTTGTGGAGGGCCAGGCGCCTGCAGGCTGACTTCGGTCGCCAGCTGGACGGTGTTTCCTCCGACACATTGGTGCGGCTGGCTTCCGGGTAAAGTGAGCAGTGTGTCAAGAAGCGGCTTGACAGGGTCGGGTTTCGGAAGACGCATGGCTCTCAACCTTTGCCTGTTCCGAGTCCGTAGGGGAGTTGCAGCAATGGGACAAGACTGTAACTACCAATTGAATATCATGAAATTGGGGAGAAAAAGGAATAAAAGTACAAAAACTACACACAATAGCCCATATTGACAAAGCAAAAACAGGTTTATAGAAATTATTGCAAATGTAAAAAAATAAAAAAATAATGAAATTACATTATTCAGACCCTTTACTCAGTACTTTGTTGATGCACATTTGGCAGCGATTACAGCCTCGAGTTTTCAGCCTCTAATGGGAGTTTCTCCTGTTCTTCTCTGCAGATCCTCTCACGCTCTGTCAGGTTGGATGGGGAGTAGCTGCACAGCTATTTTCAGTTTTTTTCCCCTTGATCCTGACTGGTCTCCCAGTCCCTGCCGCTGAAAAACATCCCCACAGCATGATGTTGCCACCCCCATGCTTCACCGTAGGGATGGTGCCAAGTTTCCTCCAGACTTGACGCTTGGCATTCAGGCCACTCTACCATAAAGGCCTGATTGGTGGAGTGCTGCAGAGATGGTTCTCCTTCTGGAAGATTCTCCCATCTCCACAGCGGAATTCTGAAGCTCTGTCAGAGTGACCATCGGGTTCTTTGTCACCTCCCTGACTAAGGCCCTTCTCCCCGATTGCTCAGTTTGGCCTGGCGGCCCGCTCTAGGACGAATCTTGGTGGTTCCAAACTTCTTCCATTTAAGAATGATGGAGGTCACTGTGCTCCTTCAATGCTGCATACATGTTTTAGTACCCTTCCCAAATCTGTGCCTCGACACATTCCTGTCTCGGAGCTCTAAGGACAATTCCTTCAACCTCATGGCTTGGTTTTTGCTCTGACATGCACTGTCACCTGTGGGACCTTATATAGACAGGTGTGTGCCTTTCCAAATCATGTCCAATCAATTAAATTTACCACAGATGGACTCCAAGTTGTAGAAACATCTCAAGCATGATCAATGGAAACAGGATGCACAATTTTTAGTCTCATACCTAAGGGTCTGAATACTTATGTATTTCTGTTTAAAATTTTAAAATACATTTGCTAAAAAGAATCTAAACCTGTTTTCGCTTCATCATTATGGGGTATTGTGTGTAGATTGATGAGGATTTTTATTTATTCAATCTATTTTAGAATAAGGCTGTAAGGTTACAAAATGTGGGGAAAAAGGAAGTGGTCTGAATCCTTTCCGAATGCACTGTATAGCCACCTTTTTTTAGGTGGATTTAATGGAAGATGTAAGGGCCTAAAGGCCATATGGGGAAAAAGACTTGGAGGTAACATTTGGAGAGGAGTGGTATATAATAGTACAACAGATGCTCCTCCCTGTGAGAGATGCCCGGTCCAAGCTGATTCAATTTAAAGTGTTCAATAGGATTTATTGGACACCTGAGGTTGAACAGAATAGGTTTGATAGAATCACACCTATGCTGGAGATGTCAGTCAAGTACTGGTGGCATGATCCATATGTTCTCTAACTTTCCAAGCTTGCATTCCTTTAGGCAGAAGGTATTAGAAAAGGTTGGGGATATTCTGGGTACCACAATACTTGCAAATCCTGCTTTGCTATTACTGAATATCACTAAGGATATTGATAGACTGAGAAGCTCATGTTTAAACTGGCAAAAAGTTGCTCTAACCACAGCCAAACGAGTCATATTGAGACACTGGAATGTATATACAGTGGGGAGAACAAGTATTTGATACACTGCCGATTTTGCAGGTTTTCCTACTTACAAAGCATGTAGAGGTCTGTCATTTTTATCATAGGTACACTTCAACTGTGAGAGACGGAATCTAAAACAAAAATCCAGAAAATCACATTGTATGATTTTTAAGTAATTAATTAGCATTTTATTGCATGACATAAGTATTTGATCACCTACCAACCAGTAAGAATTCCGGCTCTCACAGACCTGTTAGTTTTACTTTAAGAAGCCCTCCTGTTCTCCACTCATTACCTGTATTAACTGCACCTGTTTGAACTCATTACCTGTATAAAAGACACCTGGAAATGGCAGCAGCAGTATGAGGACCAGCACATTCTTGAGCATGCAATATGGCTTTCCTGAGTACGAAATCCTTGTCGAACCTCGTCAGACTCAGCATGCTCATGGGGCTGACATCACTGGTCCAAATGTTAGTCGTGAAGCTAATAGTAGTGATGTCCATAGCAAGTAGCTCATAGATGTGCGTTTCAACAATACTGTGTAACTCCGGTAGAGCAACATCTGAAAAATAGCGCCTACTTGGTAGTGTGGACTGGGCTCGAGATGCTCGACCAGTCGGCGAAAGCCAACATCATCCACGACAGAAAACGGTTGATTGTTAAGTGCAATGAATTCCATTATCTTGGCGTTAATGGATTTCGCCTTTGAGTTGTCTCTCTGAAATGTTCTTACTCTTTCAAATGATTACTCGACTTGAACTGGTTTAGTTGTTGGAAGTGTGCGCTTAGTATTTTTCTGCTTTTGTTCTGTGTAGCGCTGTATTTGTCATGGCGTCATTACGTCATCTACCTACGTTATATAGGTATGCACATCAAGCTTTGACATCGGTTTTGCAGATTGCCGTTGAACTAGACATCGGGCCGATGACGATGTTTGCATTTTTAGCTAATATCGGCCAATATGCTCACCGATATATCGTGCATCCCTGGTGGAAAGACTTAAGAATGCTATTCACCGCCATTCCCAGTCTAATTTAACAGAGCTTGAGAAAATCTGCATGGAAGCATGGGGGGGAAAAAACTAATTCAGTTGTACAAAGCTGATAGACATACCCAAGACAACTCAAAGCTGTAATAGCCGCCAAATGTGATTCTTCAAATGATTGACTTGGGGGTGTGAATACTTATGTAAATGAGATATTTCTGTACTTCAATTTCCATACATTTGCGAAAATGTCTAAACTGTTTTCACTTTGTCGTTATGGGGTATTGTGCGTAGATGGGTGAAAGAAAAAAATCTATTTAATCCATTTTTTATTCAGGCTGTAACACAAAATGTGGATTAAGTCACTGTAAATACACCAGTCCCCATGCCTGGGCTAGGTAGAGGGTTTATTAAGCTGTCAGCCAGCAGAACATGTCTTCAATTGAAACTTGTCTGAGGGTTTGATTGCCCTTTTTAAAGTGTGATATGGCCTTTATAGGCTGGAGGCAATATGTTTCTGCTTTGAGGACGTTATACTTTTTTATTTTTTATTATTATATATTTTTTAAACCTTTAACTAGAAAAGTCAGTTAAGAACAAATTCTTATTTACAATGACAGCCTACCTGGGAACAGTGGGTTAACTGCCTTGTTCAGGGGCAGAACAACAGCTGTTTACCTTGTTAGCTCGGTGATTTGATCCAGCAACCTTTCAGTTACTGGTCCAATGCGCTGACCACTAGGCTACCTGCCGCCCCAAATATAAATATATATTAAAACTGCTGTTCAGGCGGAGTCTTTATTTTGCAGCAATATACTGTTGATTTGGTGTAAGACTTTCTATCTTTTGCATCCATTTCTATCCATTTCTATCTCTCTCTCTCTCTCTCTCTCCCTTTTTCTTTTCTCCTTCAGGATGTTTGTTCCCTATCAAGCCATGTGTCAATATTCTTAATGAACTGTCATTCACTTTGTTAACTTTCCTCACAGCCCCTGAAGTCACATTTGTCTGGTTGGCTTCATAATTAAAGCTCCAAAGCAAGTTTTCACTTGACTCTCTGGGTCTAATAGGAATGGCAAGGTGTTATTGACAACCTCGTTATGTTCAGATTAATCTATATTTTTCAACGCAATATTTGGCGGGCCCTTAACTCTTAACTTGGAATGCAATATTCACTCCGGTGCTGATTCTGTTAGCACACAGATTACCAGTCTGAGCAAAGGCGGCCAGATAATGTGACAAGCCTTCTAATCAACAAGCATGAGGAAGTGCCTGAAGGAACAATTTATATTACATACCTTCCTGTTAGAGAACACAGTACTTCTATCCTCTCACTCACTTCCCTCCTTCTAACCTCCCTCTCTTTCATCATCTACTATGGCCATCTTTCATTCTCTTCCTTTAACTTCCCATTCCTCCTTTTTCCTACCTTTTATGCTCTTTTTCACTTTCCTCCCTCTGTCTATCCTTCTGTTCTTTTCATTCTTAAAAGTATAAGCCATTGGAGGGGGATCATTTAGCTATTTGATGTGGAATATTAGGACTCCTTTAGGTATAAAATAATACCCAATTATTTGATAAAATATTGAATTTGGCCTTTACTACTATTTTCCAGAGAAACTCAATGAATAACATATTCATCAATGGCAAAAAAAGACAGTAAAAAAACAATTATCATAAAAAACAATGTTTTGAAGTGTTTGTCATATCTAGGAGATAAACTCCCTTTTTCAAGACCCTGTCTTTCAAAGATAATTCGTAAAAATCCAAATAACTTCACAGATCTTCATTGTAATTGGTTTAAACACTGTTTCCAATGCTTGTTCAATGAACCATAAACAATTAATGCACCTGTGGAATGGTCGTTAAGACACTAACAGCTTACAGACAGTAGGCAATTAAGGTCACAGTTATGAAAACTTAGGACACTAAAGAGGCCTTTCTACTGACTCTGAAATACACCAAAAGAAAGATGCCCAGGGTTCCTGCTCATCTGTGTGAACGTGCCTTAGGCATGCTGCAAGGAGGCATGAGGACTGCAGATGTGGCCAGGGCCATAAATTGAAATGTCTGTACTGTGGGACGCCTAAGACAGAGCTACAGAGAGACAGGACGGACAGCTGATCGTCCTCGCAGTGGCAGACCACGTGTAACAACACCTGCACAGGATCGATACATCCGAACATCACACCTATGGGACAGGTACAGGATGGCAACAACAACTGCCCGAGTTACACCAGGAACGCACAATCCCTCCATCAGTGCTCAGACTGTCCACAATAGGCTGAGAGAAGCAGGACTGTTGTAAGGCAGGTCCTCACCACACATCACCGGCAACAACGTCGCCGTCGCTGGACCAGACAGGAATGGTAAAAAGTGGTCTTCGTGGTTTTGTCTCACCAGAGGTGATGGTTTATCGTCGAAGGAATGAGCATTACACCAAAGCCTGTACTCTGGAGCGGGATCAATTTGGAGGTAGAGGGTCCGTCATGGTCTGGGGTGGTGTGTCACAGCATCATCGGACTGAGTTTGTTGTCATCGCAGGCAATCTCAACGCTGTGCGTTACAGGGAAGACATCCTCCTCCCTCATGTGGTACCCTTCCTGCAGGCTCATCCTGACATGACCCTCCAGCATGACAATGCCACCAGCCATACTGCTCGTTCTGTGCGTGATTTCCTGCAAGACAGGAATGTCAGTGTTCTGCCATGGCCAGCGAAGAGCCCGGTTCTCAATCCCATTGAGCACATCTGGGACCTGTTGGATCGGAGGGTGAGGGCTAGGGCCATTCCCCCCAGAAATGTCCGGGAACTTGCAGGTGCCTTGGTGGAAGAGTGGGGTAACATCTCACAGCAAGAACTGGCAAATCTGGTGCAGTCCTTGAGGAGGAGATGCACTGCAGTACTTAATGCAGCTAGTGGCCACACCAGATACTGACTGTTACTTTTGATTTTAACCCCCCCCTCTTTGTTCAGGGACAGATTATTCAATTTATGTTAGTCACATGTCTGTGGAACTTGTTCAGTTTATGTCTCAGTTGTTGAATATTGTTATGTTCATACAAATATTTACACATGTTAAGTTTGCTGAAAATAAACACAGTTGACAGTGAGAGGACATTACTTTTTTTGCTGAGTTTATATACAGGTTTGGTGCGAAAAGTGCAAATCAATCCCAGAACAACAGCAAAGGACCTTGTGAACATGCTGGAGGAAACGGGTACAAAAGTACCTATATCCACAGTAAAACGAGTCCTATATCGACATAACCTGAAAGGCCGCTCAGCAAGGAAGAAGCCATTGCTCCAAAACAGCCATAAAAAAAGCCAGACTACGGTTTGCAACTGCACATGTGGACAGACTTTTTGGAGAAATGTCTGACTTTTTGGAGAAATGTCCTCTGGTCTGATGAAACAAAAATAGAACTGTTTGGCCATAATGACCATCATTATGTTTGGAGGATAAACGGGGAGGCTTGCAAGCCGAAGAACACCATCCCAACCGTGAAGCACGGGGTGGTAGCAACATGTTGTGAGGGTGCTTTGCTGCAGGAGGGACTGGTGCACTTCACAAAATATATCGCATCATGAGGGAAGAAAATGATGTGGATATATTGAAGCAACATCTCAAGACATCAGTCAGGAAGTTAAAGCTTGGTCGCAAATGGGTCTTCCAAATGGACAATGACCCCAAGCATTCTTCCAAAGTTGTGGCAAAATGTCTTAAGAACAACAAAGTCAAGGTATTGGAGTGGCCATCACAAAGCCCTGACCTCAATCCCATAGGAAATTTGTGGGCAGTACTGAAAAAGCATGTGCGAGCAAGGAGGCCTACAAACCTGACTCAGTTACTCCAGCTCTGTCAGGAGGAATGGGCCAAAATTCACCCAACTTATTGTGGAAAGCTTGTGGAAGGCTACCCAAAATGTTTGACCCAAGTTAAACCTTTTAATGGCAACGCTACCAAATACTTGTTGAGTGTATGTAAACTTCTGACCCACTGGGAATGTGATGAAAGAAATAAAAGCTGAAATAAATCATTCTCTCTCTATTATTATTCTGACATTTCACATTCTTAAAATAAAGTGGTGATCCTAACTGACCTAAGACAATGAATTTTAATAGGATTAAATGTAAGGAATTGTGAATAACTGAGTTTAAATATATTTGACTAAGGTGTGTGTAAACTTCCGACTTCAACAGTATATATTTTTTTACCACACCTATTTAAGCCCTTTTTTGAGTGGACACAAAACTGCGTTCATACTTCCATACATTTTTTAAAACCGGTACCGGTTACCTTCAGATGAGTCCCGTGACACTTGTGGGGGTCGTAGAGCAAAACGGTAGGTCAAATCGCTCGGACGCTACAGACGTTTTCATTACAAGACCCCTTTTCGGGATCTCTTACGGTCTGACAAACATCGCTCTAGCTCTGCCACCTTTCACTGCAGATGCGGAAGTGCGACATCAGACGCATCAGATATCTCTAGCTTAAACTGATTGATTTTGATGGGGGGTTTTTTGTATTATGTTACTAGGGGGTTAACCTGGTTCTCTCACCCCCCGTTCGAACAAAATCTCCGCCCAACGCAATCACCCTCTCACTCACTTATTTGAATACGTCGCCTCTTGCATCCACCCCTAAGGCAGAATCTCCTGCCTCCACTCTCACATTAGAGGAAAGAACATGGATTACCTAGAGAGGTTGGATTAATGTAGGTATCTGACTGAAACCGAACATCCATTTTAATATCACCCCCACATCTTCCAGTGAGGGTTAGATACTGTATGTCTGCACCAAAAGTCACAGATGAACGTGTGACACGTCTCCCGTTTCGTTGAAACGTTACAGTACAAGAGAGGTGAATTTACTTTGTGAACTGAAACACCCTTGTTTCCTTTAACATTACGGTTTCAGACAAGTGAAAGGAGTGGATTGGTCCTCACTGCGTTGCATTCAGCTGCCCTGTCAGTTCCTGGTAGCCTAGCATAACCCAGCACAGCTTAATTACTGAGCACATGCTTTCCTGAAAGGGCTATATTTAGAAACACACATGCACATGGACAAACGTACTTGTACGCACACGCACAAACAACCAGGGCCAGTGCATCAGTAAACAGACAGGACTCTTTCTTGTCTGCTAGGAGTTAATATTCATCAGTGTTTGATAAATACACCTGGCTGCCGATGGGTACGACGGGGTGGGGATTAGAGGGAACACACCACAACAAGGTCACAGCATGTGCCTCTCCTGGTCACCCTGGTAACTGGCAAGGATGGATCCTGGAGGCTCTTTTTGAGTAGGTAGAAAGTCAAGGCAAATCTGGAGATATGCTTCTGATGTGAACAATTTAATTGTAAGCAGTCGAAGTCAGCCACCCAGCTCAGACGTCTCTTATCTTTTGTTTTTCCCTCCCATGTGAAATAATGAAAATAGGATCATAGAGAGTCTCATTGACATATTGTACAGGCTTAGAAGCTTTATTTGATTAGTCATCTTCCACTTAGAACAGAATCAGTTTCATTGCAACACACAAGGTTTGGTCTTTACAACAATTTCACAGCAATGGACTCATCACACCAAAAATGGACAGAAAGGTAAGGACTACAATATGGAGGGTATAATTATGTCAACATTAGATGACTTATACATCACAATCTTTATAAGTAAATACATGTATGTAGGTGTCTTTTTACACTGTGTATTGCACTAGTTTATTTGTTAGGTATATTACCGTCTCAGAGTATAAGCGAAACATTGGACATGACCTATTTGGGACTAAATATAATTGTTGTTGTTATTGAATATCATAACTTATAATGTTTGCAGTGCAGTGTACACATTCTGGTGATAATTGTTAAAGGTCTTGAGTATTTCCTTACTTGAGATGAACACAAACAACTCAAGTAGTTATAGTCAGGTTAGGATAGCATCCAAAACGTATTAATCCACTAAGTGACAAGAAATATATTTACAAATATATTTTGATTCCTGCACATAGTTAATTAATTACAAAAAAATAGAGATATGGACAAACCTCGTATTGGCCATATATTTGTGTGTTATTACAACTGAGATATTTATGTAGAAGCCTTTCTTGTGGCTAATTCTTGGCATTAATTTCCATTTACAATTACATGGCAGTAAATCCATTGCACTTTATATACAAACTTTTCACATGATATAAAATATATTTTAAGATGAAGTCATAAGGGTGAAGTCATTGACACATACAAATTGTATGAAAATGTTCACACCTCTGAACAATACACACAAAACATACAAACACTCAATTAAATCCTTACTCTCTGTCTTTTTCCCTCCCTCCCTCCCTCCCTCCCTCCCTCCCTCCCTCCCTCCCTCCCTCCCTCCCTCCCTCCCTCCCTCCCTCCCTCCCTCCCTCCCTCCCTCCCTCCCTCCCTCCTGTCTGTCTGTCTGTCTGTCTGTCTGTCTGTCTGTCTGTCTGTCTGTCTGTCTGTCTGTCTGTCTGTCTGTCTGTCTGTCTGTCTGTCCCTCTCTTACATAAAAACACACACACACACACACTGAAAAACGTTGGAAATGGCACATTTTCGTACAGAACACACATTCACATATTCAAAATGTAACATTTCCTCCTTTTTTTGGTTCACAATAAACATATTAGTTTACATAACAATTTCTCAGAATACATTCTCTGTAAAAGATGCAACAATAATCATAACATTTTTTTTTTTTTGGGGGGGGGAAATGAGGCAAAGCTTTTGATATATATATGCGAAGTTCTTGCATAATGTGCAAAACAAATTTTAGCAAAGAAAATGTGATTCGTATTGTATTCCTCACTACGCCGCTTCAAGTGCCACTTCAAATATAACTTTTCTTCCGAGTTGAGCATTTACAGTTTGTCCTGAATAGGTGCAGAGCAAAGCAAGGGAAACATCTTTCTACTAGATTGAATGCAATTAAGCAGGCAAACACATGAGTAATAGTGAAGCAACAGATAGCTATTCTATTATATTCTATACAAGTAAATGAACAGAAGAAAAGTTAAATGATTTTAAAAAAGAAATAAAAAATATTGTGGTGAATATTTCAGTACAACAGACACCTACATGAGATTAGAATGATATCAAGCCATTACGAGAAACATTGAAATTAAACCTGTTTTATGGTCATCTACAACAGTGTTTCCCAACACTAGTCCTCAAGTACCCCCAACAGTTCACAGTTTTGTTGTAGCCCTTGACAAACACACCTCATTCAACTCATTGAGGACTTGATGAATAGTTGACAAGTTGAATCAGGTGTGCTTGTCCAGGGTTACAATACAAATGTGCACTGTTGGGGGAGCTTGAGGACCAGGGTTGGGAAACACTGATCTACAATACGCTACAGAGGGCACTCGAGCGAGGCAATCAATCAAAAGACACACAAATATCAATCGGTCTGGCAATCTGTCACATAGGGAAAGTGCTGTTACAGGTGGTCTAGGAGCTAAATCAACGCACTGTAAGGAGAAGTTATCAATTTACGCATTGTGGTGACAGGACTGATACAGAGACAAAATAATCAGTAAATGTAGAAAGAGATCCGAAAAACTATAATAACTATTTGGGAAGCTCCATCCACCAATCAATCAACCAATCCATCCATCCATCATAAAGTAAGTTCTACAGCCATGGGTGAGTAGTTGACATGCTAATCAGGTTGACGACAATCAGATGTATTACTGGCACCAATGAAAATGAGTTTTGATGTAGGTTGGCCGTCACTGTCACTAAAATACGAACAACATTTATGTCTGTAGAATATGCTAATAAGCTAGCCTAAGCCTCACAAGAAATGGAAATGCCAGAAACACGAGCTTGTGTGATTGGAGGATAGAAGCAGTTATCGTTACAGCAGATTTGAAGCGAAGCCAAGCGAAGCGTCGTTAAAAACCAATTGCCCTTTTGACCCCCAAAACAGATAAAACCAAACATTTCTCATTCACTTTCGGCGCTCTAAACGAGCGCCAAAGTCCATCCTCCCTATCTCCACCTCCACCTTCCTTTCTCCTCCTATCTTAATGTCTCCTTCTCCCTCCTCTCTCTCTCTCCCTCCCTCTCTCTCTCTTCCTCTGTAAACTCTGATAGCCCTATATAATAAGTCAGAGGAACGCCTCTCCTGAAAATGAACACCAAAGAGAAAGTGAGACTGAGCTGAGGACTTAACTCTTTGGCACCCCCTGTCTTTCAGTCTCAGGTGGCGTTTTCCTCCTCATCATCCATATGATAGTTGAGCGTGATGACAGCGCTGATGAAGTCTCCCAGCTCCACAAAGTCAGCTGTGATGATGTTGATGCCGCTCTCTCCTGGCCTCTGGGCCCGGATCCACAGCATCATACTTGGAAGAGCCCTGCAGGGGAGTCCATGTGGATGTGAAACCATGTACACACACACACACACACAGTTGCATCTCTGTATTTTTGTATTTTGTGCACTCTAAGTGTTATGCATAGTCAGTGAATAGGATGGGGCTAAGGAAAAGGAAAGAGAGCGAGAGAGAGTGACAGAGCGAGATAGAGAGAGGTATGTACTGTTTGATGAGTCACAGTTGGTTGGTGTAACAGTGAGCTGGCTGGTGAGCAGCTAGACCGGTTAAGGGCCAGTATGAGTCAGCATGATAAGGGCTGTCTGCGCTGTCTGACAGACTGCTGGGTGCAATCATGTGGGGGGCGAGATATTATTATATGCTCTGTACAGATGTAGGATCTTAATTTGAGCCAGTTTGCAACAGCAGGACAATTATCCTGCAGCAATATGAAATGTGAATTGTTATGTGGATTACAATTTATGGAAATATTTGTAGGGGTTGATACATTTTCGTAAGGGAAAAGTGAAAATTACAAACTTCACAAGCCTTTTTAAACCTCAAATACAAATCAAGTTTTACATTTCTGCAACAGGGTGATCAGATTAAGAGTATAGCTGGTGTCTGCTGTGGCAAAGCTCTGTCAGACTGGTTACAATGCTACAGTCCTGGATTTGAATGCACATTGTTCAACTGACAGTAAACCCAATGTTCTTCTTGAGATCAATTGGAATTAGTCCACAATTGATGAAAATATTATATTAAACAGTCAGCACGGTTATTGAATGCAATATTTAATATTTCATCTCCAAGCAATTAAAATGGGAAAAATTTGAGGGAAAAAAGCATATAGAGAGAAAAAAAGAGACGATAGAAAGAGGGCGAATAACTCAGTATCCCTACAGTGTTGTCATCACGGGGCAAGTGAGGCCGGTGTCATATTCCTGAAGATACATATACCGTTTGCCACAGTGACTCATAGTGTGTGTGTGTTGTTTCTCGTCTCAATTTCTCTCCCACATTGAACATTAAATAACTCACAAATGTCCTTTATAACCGCACACACACACACACACACACACACACACACACACACACACACACACACACACACACACACACACACACACACACACACACACACACACACACACACACACACACACACACACACACACACACACACACACACACACACACACACCAAACATACATACATACAGTTGAAGTCGGAAGTTTACATACACCTTAGCCAAATACATTTAAACTCGGTTTTCACAATTCCGGACATTTAATCCTAGTAAAAAATTCAGTTAGGATCACCACTTTATTTTAAGAATGTGAAATGTCAGAATAATAGTAGAGAGAATTATTTATTTCAGCTTTTATTTCTTTCATCACATTCCCAGTGGGTTAGAAGTGTACATACACTCAATTAGTATTTGGTAGCATTGCCTTTAAATTGTTTAACTTGGGTCAAACGTTTCGGGTAGCCTTCCACAAGCTTCCCACAATAAATTGGGTGAATTTTGGCCCATTTCTCCTGACAGAGCTGGTGTAACTGAGTCAGGTTTGTAGGCCTCCTTGCTCACACACGCTTTTTCAGGTCTGCCCACAAATTTCCTATGGGATTGAGGTCTGGGCTTTGTGATGGCCACTCCAATACCTTGACTTTGTTGTCATTTTGCCACAACTTTGTAAGTATGCTTGGGGTCATTGTCCACTTGGAAGACCCATTTGTGACCAAGCTTTAACTTCCTGACTGATGTCTTGAGATGTTGCTTCAATATATCCACAGAATTTTCCTCCCTCATGATGCCATCTATTTTGTGAAGTGCACCAGTCCCTCCTGCAGCAAAGCACCCCCACAACATGATGCTGCCACCCCCATGCTTCACGGTTGGGATGGTGTTCTTTGGCTTGCAAGCCTCCCCCTTTCTCCTCCAAACATAACGATGGTCATTATGTCCAAACAGTTCTATTTTTGTTTCATGAGACCAGAGGACATTTCTCCAAAAAGTACGATCTTTGCCCCCATGTGTAGTTGCAAACCATAGTCTGTTTCTTTTATGGCGATTTTGGAGCAGTGGCTTCTTCCTTCCTGAGCAGCCTCTCAGGTTATGTTGATATAGGACTCGTTTTACTGTGGATATCGATACTTTTGTACCTGTTTCCTCCAGCATCTTCACAAGGTCCTTCGCTGTTGTTCTGGAATTGATTTGCACTTTTTGCACCGAAGTACATTCATCTCTAGGAGACATAACGCATCTCCATCCTGAGCGGTATGATGGCTGCGTGGTCCCATGGTGTTTATACTTGCGTACTAATGTTTGTACAGATGGACGTGGTACCTTCAGGCATTTGGAAGTTGCTCCCAAGGATGAACCAGACTTGTGGCGGTCTACAATTGTTTTTCTACAATTTCTTTTGATTTTCCCATGATGTCAAGCAAAGAGGCACTGAGTTTGAAGGTAGGCCTTGAAATACATCCACAGGTACACCTCCAATTGACTCAAATGTTGTCAATTAGCCTATCAGAAGCTTCTAAAGCCATGACATCATTTTCTGGAATTGTCCAAGCTGTTTAAAGGCACAGTCAACTTAGTGTATGTAAACTTCTGACCGACTGGAATTGTGATACAGTGAATTATAAGTGAAATAATCTGTCTGTTAACAATTGACTTGTGTCATGCACAAAGTAGATGTCTTAACCGACTTGCCAAAACTATAGTTTTTTAACAAGAAATTTGTGGAGTGGTTGAAAAACGAGTTTTAATGACACCAACCTAAGTGTATGTAAACTTCCGACTTCAACTGTACATACATTCATACATACATACATACATACATACATACATACATACATACATACATACATACATACAGAGAGAAACAAACCAACTCACCTCTCTGTAATGGTCTCCCTCAGTCCGCTGGCTACTCCTTTCATGACGGTGCTGGCCTTAGGTGTGAGGACCACTTGGGAGACAAAGAATGTTCCCTTCCTCCTGCCATTACACAAATCACATCAAACTTTACTATACAGGCACAATTAAAGATGAAAGTAGGATCTTAAATTGAGCCAGCTTTCTACATCAGGAACATCATCCTGCAGCAACAGGAAATGGGAATTATAATGTGGACTATAATAATTTTTGTAGGGGTTGATACATTTTTTGTAAGGGAAAAGTCCAAAATTTCAGAAGTCTTTTTAAACCTCAAACACACTACAAGTTTAAAATGTCCTGCATTGCAGGAATGTTCTCCTGCAACAGGGTGATCAAATTAAGAGCCTACATTTGTAAGTGCTTTTCCCAAAGGTTTAACACACTGTCCAGGAAAAGACGGATAGGTGAAAGATAGAGGGCCATACAGACCTGCGGTCAGCCACAGAGGCCTGGAGGAACTGGATCAGCTTTTCAGGGTCAGTGGTGTTGGCCCAGGGAGCAGGCATCATCTGACCAGGCCATAGAAATGGCACTTCCAGGGCCATAGGACTGTGGTAGAACACCAATACCTGGTACTCTTTCTCCCACATGTACTGGAGACTCACCTAGAGGGAGGGAGGAGTGTAGGGAGGGGTTTTGTCTTTAGGAACTTCCAGGCCCATAGGGCTGTGGAGCCAAGGTGATCACCATATACTCTTGAGGGAGCACCGAGATTGAAGGTGTTTAATTAGTTTGTACAGTAGAGTATCTTACCTCCTGAGCGAAGACGACGGGGGCGAGTTTCTCCCCGAACACGTCTCTCAGCATTGAGACCAACTTCTCATGGTGCAGGTTCTGAACCCCGTAGAAGTGGTTAAAGTCCAGGAACACAACCTCTCTGGCATGGGCCGACAGGAAGGAGCTGATCTGCTCCAGACCTTCTCTCACCTGGAAGCACAACACACACCCCACAAGGGAGCAAATATAGTGTCAGACCAGTCATACTGTACCCACTGAATAAGGTCCAGAGTTTTTCCTGACCTCTTGACCTGTATGGAAAATAACTATGGTCCAGAGTTTTCTTTCTGGTCAGGTCAGGTGGTCAGGAAAAACACCTGGGGTTCTGTAGGAGGAAATATAGTCATAGGGAGTAATTATATTCACTGTGGCGCTGAAGAGGCCATGAGCGAAGAAGAGTTCATTGTCTGGGTCCCGGGGCTTGGTGGAAATGCGCAGGTCAAAGAAGCGGACGCCGGCCTCCAGCTGGCTGGAGAAGTTCATAGTCTGAGTGGCCAGCCATTTACGCATCAGCTTCTTGGCCACCGTGCCAAAGACAGACACAAAGTTCTGGACAGCGTCAGTCTGCTCAGGACCCACCGGAGAGGACTCGTCTATGTAGAAACTGAAGGAGTCATGGGAACCTGGGGGGAATATAATTATTACTATTTTATAACGCTTTTCATTACATGAAGAATCTCAAAGCACTTGAAAAGGCAAAACAAACAAGAATCAAATAAAACAGCTATATGACAGCGTAGGTCTGGGCTACGATGTTCAGCCACAGTTGAACATTTTGTTTTTTCAATCCTCCAACAGATGGAGTGACAGTCAAGAGGGAACCACATGACTTGAGCAGAGGGAGGAGGTGGTCAACGGGGGAGAGGAGCAGGTCCTCCGAAGGCAGGCAGGCAGGCAGGCTGCACAATATAGGGTATGGGTTATGGCTGAGCGGAGGAAACGTGTGTTAGCATTTGTGTGTGTGTGTGTGTGTGTGTGTGTGTGTGTGTGTGTGTGTGTGTGTGTGTGTGTGTGTGTGTGTGTGTGTGTGTGTGTGTGTGTGTGTGTGTGTGTGTGTGTGTGTGTGTGTGTGTGTGTGTGTGTGTGTGTGTGTGTGTGTGTGTGAGAGGACAGTTGTGACTTGACTTGAGGCCCATACAAAATGAAGAACAGTATCTCAGTGATAATAGAACAATGCCAGTGGGTTGAGAGGAGTGACTAGTGTCCTCTCCCCCTGTCCTCCTGTCTAAACAGAGAAGTCAACTCTCTAATTATAGTCAGCCCTGAGACGCTCTCCTCTCTGTCTCCCCCTCCTCTCCTCTCGCCCGCCTCTCCATCCCCTTTCCCCTCCTCTCCCTCTCCCTCCCTCCCTTTCCCTCTCCTCTCCCTCTCCTTCGCCTCTCCTCTCCCTGTCCTATCCCTCTCCTCTCCCTTTCCTATCCCTCTCCCCTCCTCCTCCTTTCCTCTCCCTTTCCCCCTTCTTTCCTCTCCTCTCCTCTCCTCTCCTCTCCTCTCCTCTCCTCTCCTCTCCTCTCCTCTCCTCTCCTCTCCTCTCCTCTCCTCTCCTCTCCTCTCCTCTCCTCTCCTCTCCTCTCCCACTACAGGGCAAACCCACACTACAGGGCTGACCACACTACACGTCTTCCGTACGGTTACAAAGCCCAACGAGTTTCCATAACCACAACTGAGACGATCACAGTAGCTTGAACTTCACTGAGCTTCACTCAGTTTCGCTCAGAGAAGATGACAACAACCTCTCCACAGGCAAACAAACGGCATGTGTTATCATCACCAATGTTATATAGGAAGAACAAGACATAGTTATTTATAAACGGCTCAGGTTTATTAGCTACAACTCTAACATCCTCACGTTCGTGAGCTAGCATGACAACAACTCTTTCGCCAACGTAGGCTGGCCCCTATCTGCGGTGAGTCAAAAGGAACACACAACAATACCTCCCAGGGGCTACACAGCAAACATAACAGCACGGTCACAGAACACAGAGAGAAACCTTCACCCTACGCAGACTGTCAGACACGGACACTCGCTTGACTGCACATCAACCATACAGTCGGCATCATTCTGAGACTCACATAAATGTTCACATAAAGCAATGTTCTCTGCTCCAACACAAGGCCTTGGAGTATAATAGAGACAGCAGTATGCCTTTTGGGCAAAGTGTCCTTTTATGTTTCTGTACAAATACACCTGTAACCTCGCTGGAATGGAGCGAATGGAATCAAACACATGGAAACCAGCCATTATTATGAGCCGTCTTCCCCTCAGCAGCCTCCACTGATTTGACAGAAGAGGGCTCCTTCACCCTCCTCGAGGCATGGAGCTGAGCTCACCTTATTGTACAGAATCATTTCTCTATTAGACCAACAGATGAATATTGTCAGGACATTTCTATAGAGGTTACAGGTGTATTTGTACAGAAACATAAAAGGACCCTTTGGAAACCATGCGTTTGATGTATTTGACGTCATTCCACCCATTCTGTTCCAGCCATTACCACGAGCCTGTCCTCCCCAATTCAGGTGCCACCAAATACACCTGTAGCTTTTATAGAGATGTTCTGGCAACATTCCTATTGGCTTATCAGCGGTATTTTATGGAATGAGCCAGTGTTCACAGATGGTGCGTGTAGTTTAAAAGGTGAGCAAAACAAAACGGTACCTAACACATCGCTTCTGTGATCCCGAGTTACCGTTCGTTCACTCCGATATGAAATGTCAGCTCTACCTTGTATGACCAATGAATTCAGTAACACATCCTGGGGGGAGGGAGAAGCCATGCGAGAGACGACAGCTTATCAACACACTGGAAATTACAGCTGCGTTTATCTCTTGACTCTCGGTACTGTGTGATGATAACGAGAGGGAAAAGCGATCCATCAAAATGAATCCATTAATCAATTTAAGGCTGTGGAAATAAAAATGTGCAATGAACAACATGCTTTTCATTAAGCCTAGAAGGTCAGACTGGCTGTATGTCAAATTAGAATGAAATGAATCACATTAATCAAAAAATCAATGGGGGGTCACGGAGACCATTGAGCATTGGGTGGAGAGACGTGCTCTAAATATCGCCGCTGTTCACCTCATGAAACAAGATGGATTCCCTGCCTCTCCACCTGCTCACCACTCCTGTAAGCTGATGGTTAAAATGTTCAGGTGGAATATCAACACTTGTCTCATTAGTTAAACAGAAGACTGAGGTCATCTTGCCTTGGCAGGGATCATCAACTAGATCCGGTTGCGGGGCGATTTTTTTCTTGATCGGATGGTCAGGGGCCGAAACATAATTACAAATCATTTTTAGACTGCAAATTGACTGCAAGAAGCCCGAATAGATATACTATTTGACCAAAACATAATCATTTCAAACCTTGCTTACATTTGTAAATGATCACATATCTCTCTATTATGCATGGGAATATGTTTGAACAGATTTCCAAAATCACTTTTCTGATTTGCTAGTGTTTTTACAGTCTTATGTCCAACAACGAAATATAATAAAAAGATCATTATAAAAAAATTGGGCCCACAGGCCGCGATTATGCAGAAGCCTGCCCTATGGCCTCTGGTTGTGTCTTATTTAGCTAGTTCATCTGTAACACCAAATAAAGTGTGACCTTGAAGGTGACAATAAATGACTTTGACAGTTCTCTGTTTGTGAATCACAGCACTAGAGGGATGCATTAGGGATGAGGCAATTACACAAATAAACAAACAAATCCCTCGCTCTCACTACTTAATGGTTTAATGAAGGAGATTAGTAACAGAGATTTGTTTTTTGTTGCATGTCGTTGCTCTGTCTTTCCCCCTGATAGGGCCAGATCTATAAAATGTTTGCACCAAGTTTAAAGTCAGTAGTCGTACCTGTTTTAAACAGAGGGAACAATGTCAAATAAAGTGCAATTGTAAAATGTAAAGTGTAATTGAAAATGTATATTTCTTATGGTTTACGTTCATGCTTTCTTTAAAGGGTGATATGATATAGTGACATCTGCATCCATCTGATACAGATGCTTTCTACCAGCATACCTGAGCGCTCGGGGGGCATCCGCATGGTCCTAAAGTACACCAGTGCCTCGTTTTGTATCAGAGAGTAGCAGAGAGTAGCAGTAGCGTAAAAGAGGGGTTGGCAGGTGGTGGGTGGCGGGACACAATGCAGATAGCCCGGTTAGCCAATGTGAGGGAGAACTGGTTGGTTGGCCCAATTGAGGTAGTATGTACAGTTAACGTGACTATGCATATATGATAAACAGAGAGTAGTAGCAGCGTAAAAAGAGGGGTTGGGAGGGGGGGGGGTCACACAATGCAAATAGTCCGGGTAGCCATTTGATTACCTGTTCAGGAGTCTTATGGCTTGGGGGTAAAAACTGTTGAGAAGCCTTTTTGTCCTAGACTTGGCACTCCGGTACCACTTGCCATGAGGTAGTAGAGAGAACAGTCTATGATTGGGGTGGCTGAGGTCTTTGACAATTTTTAGGGCCTTTCTCTGACAGAGCCTGGTGTAGAGGTCCTGGATGGCAGGCAGCTTAGCTCCAGTGATGTACTGGGCCGTACGCTCTACCCTCTGTAGTGCCTTGCGGTCAGAGGCCGAGCAATTGCCATAGTCAGGATGCTCTCGATGTTGCAGTTGTAGAACCTTTTGAGGATCTCAGGACCCATGCCAAATCTTTTTATTTCCCTGAGGGGGAATAGGCTTTGTCGTGCCCTCTTCACGACTGTCTTGGTGTGTTTGGACCATTCTAGTTTGTTGTTGATGTGGACACCAAGGAACTTGAAGCTCTCAATCTGCTCCACTACAGCCCCGTCGATGAGAATGGGGGCGTGCTCGGTCCTCCTTTTCCTGTAGTCTTCAATCATCTCCTTAGTCTTGGTTACGTTGAGGGATAGGTTGTTATTCTGGCACCACATGGCCAGGTCTCTGACCTCCTCCATATAGGCTGTCTCGTTGTTGTCGGTGATCAGGCCTACCACTTGTTGTGTCGTCTGCAAACTTAATGATGGTGTTGGAGTCGTGCCTGGCCATGCAGTCGTGGGTGAACAGGGAGTACAGGAGGGGACTGAGCACGCACCCCTGGGAAGTTCCAGTGTTGAGGATCAGCGTAGCAGATGTGTTGCTACTTACCCTCACAACCTGGGGGCGGCCCGTCAGGAAGTCCAGGCTCCAGTTGCAGAGGGAGGTGTTTAGTCTCAGGATCCTTAGCTTAGTGATGAACTTTGAGGGTACTATGGTATTGAACACTGAGCTGTAGTCAATGAATAGCAATCTCACATAAGTGTTCCTTTTGTCCAGGTGGGAAAGGGCAGTGTGGAGTGCAATAGAGATTGCATCATCTGTGGATCTGTTTGGGCGGTATAAAATTGGAGTGGGTCTAGGGTTTCTGGGATAATGGTGTTGATGTGAGCCATTACCAACCTTTCAAAGCACTTCATGGCTACGGACGTGAGTGCTACGGGTCTGTAGTCATTTAGGCAGGTTGCCTTTGTGTTCTTGGGCACAGGGACTATGGTGGTCTGCTTGAAACATGTTGGTATTACAGACTCAATCAGAGACATGTTGAAAATGACAGTGAAGACACCTGCCAGATGGTCTGCACATGCCCAACAGCACACTTCCTGGTAATCCATCTGGCCCCGCAGCCTTGTATATGTTGACCTGTTTAAAGGTCTTACTCATGCCGGCTACGGAGAGCGTGATCACACAGTCGTCCAGAACAGCTGATGCTCTCATGCATGCCTCAGTGTTGCTTGCCTCGAAGCCTCAGTGTTGCTTGCCTCGAAGCGAGCATAGAAGTGATTTCGCTCGTCTGGTAGGCTCGTGTCACTGGGCAGCTCGCGGCTGTGCTTCCCTTTGTAGTCTGTAATAGTTTGCAAGCCCTGCCACATAAGACGAGTGTCGGAGCCAGTGTAGAATGATTCAATCTTAGCTCTGTATTGACGGTTTGCCAGTTTGATGGTTCGTCGGAGGGCATAGCAGGATATCTTGTAAGCTTCCGGGTTAGAGTCCCGCAACCTGAAAGCGGCAGCTCTACCCTTTACCTCAGTGCAAATGTTGCCTGTAATCCATGGCTTCTGGTTGGGATATGTACGTACAGTCACTGTGGGGACGACGTCCTAGATGCACTTATTGATAAAGCCAGTGACTGATGTGGTGTACTCCTCAATGCCATCGGAAGAATCCCGGAACATGTTCCAGTCTGTGATAGCAAAACAGTTCTGTAGTTTAGCATCTGCTTCATCTGACCACTTTTTTATAGATCGAGTCACTGGTGCTTCTTGCTTGTAAGCAGGAATCAGGAGGATAGACTTGTGGTCGGATTTACCAAATGGAGGGTGAGGGAGAGCTTTGTACCCGTCTCTGTGTGTGGAGTACAGGTGATCTAGAATTTTTTTTACCTCTGGTTGCACATTTAACATGTTGATAGAAATTTGGTAGAACTGATTTAAGTTTCCCTGCATTAAAGTCTCCGGCCACTAGGAGCACCGCCTCTGGGTGAGTGGTTTCCTGTTTGCTTATTTCCTTATACATGTGACTGAGTGCAGTCTTAGTGCCAGCATCTGTCTGTGGTGGTAAATAAACAGCCACGAAATATATAGCCGAAAACTCTCTAGGCCCTCTAAAACTCTCTTGCAGGTGTGGCCTGCAATTTATCACAATATACTCTACTTCAGGCGAGCAAAATCTAGAGACTTCCTTAGATTTCGTGCTCCAGCTGTTGTTTACAAATATGCACAGACCGCCCTCCCTCGTCTTACCGGAGAGTGCTGTTCTATCTTGCCGGTGTAGCGTATATCCGCTAGCTGAGTATCCATGTCGTCATTCAGCCACGATTCCGTGAAACATAGGATATTACAGTTTTTGATGTCACGTTGGTAGGATATTCGTGATCGCACCTCGTCTAATTTATTGTCCTATGATTGTACGTTGGCGAGTAGTATTGACGGTAATGGCAGCTTTCCCACTCGCCTTCTCCGGGTCCTGACGAGGCATCCGGCTCTTTGTCCTCTGTACCTGCGTCGCTTCCTCTTGCAAATAACGGGGATGTCGGCCCTGTCGGGTGTTTGGAGAATGTCCTGTGCGTCCGTCCTCCTTGTTGTAGAAAAAAATCTTTGTCTAATCCGAGATGAGTGATCGCTGTCCTGATATCCAGAAGCTCTTTTTTGCCATAAGATACGGTTGCAGAAACAACACAAAATAAGTTACAAATAATGCGGAAAAAACACATAGAACAGCCTTAATTCGTCGGACTACAAGGTGTCCAAAGCATTCCACAGGGATACTTGTCCACTATGTTATAAATGGCGCCGGAAGAAATTGCAGCAGTTTTACGGGTGCCCAACACATCTGCCACGCTGATCCTCAACACTGGAACATTGGTTGGGCGCCCGTAAAACTGCTGCCATTTCTTCCGGCGCCATTTATAACATAGTGGACAAGTATCCCTGTGGAATGCTTTGGACACCTTGTAGTCCGACGAATTAAGGCTGTTCTGAGGCCAAAAGGGGGTGTTACTCAATATTAGGAAGATGTTCCTAATGTTTTGTACACTAAGTGTACATAAATATATATACAGTGCATTCAGAAAGTGTTCAGACCCCTTAATTTTTTCCACATTGTTACGTTAAAGCCTTATTCTAAAATGGATTCAATTGTTTTCCCCCCTCAATCTACACACAATAATGACACTTCAAAAACAGGTTTTTAGACATTTTTGCAAATGTATTAAAAATGAAAACTGAAATATCACATTTACATAAGTATTCAGACCCTTTACTTTACTTTGTTGAGGCACATTTGACAGCAATTACAAACTCTAGTGTTCTTGGGTATGACGCTACAAACTTAGCACGCCTGTATTTGGGGAGTTTCTCCCATTACTTTCTGCAGATCCTCTCAAGCTCTGTCAGGTTGGATGGGAAGTGTCACTGCACAGCTATTTTCAGGTTTCTCCAGAGATGTTCGAATGGGTTCAAGTCTGGGCTCTGGCTGGGCCACTCAAGAACATTCAGAGAATTGTCCTGAAGCCACTCTTGCGTTGTCTTGGCTGTGTGCTTAGTGTCGTTGTCCTGTTGAAAGGTGAAGCTTCGCCCCGGTCCGAGGTCCTAAGTGCTCTGGACCAGGTTTTAATTAAGGATCTCTCTGTACTTTGCTTCGTTCATCTTTCCCTCAATCCTGACTAGTCTCCCACTCCCTGCCGCTGAAAAACATCCCCACAACATGATGCTGCCACCACCATGTTTCACCGTAGGGATGGTGCCAGGTTTTCTCCAGACCTGACGCTTGGCATTCAGGCCAAAGAGTTCAATCTTGGTTTCATCAGACTAGAGAATCTTGTTTCTCATGGTCTGAGGGTCCTTTAGGTGCCTTTTGGCAAACTCCAAGCGGGCTGTCATGTGCCTTTTACTGAGGAATGGCTTCTGTCTGGCCACTCTACCATAAAGGCCTGATTGGTGGAATGCTGCAGAGATGGTTTTCCTTCTGGAAGGTTCTCCCATCTCCACAGCGGAACTCTGGAGCTCTGTCAGAGTCACCTTTGGGTTCTTGGTCCCCTCCCTGACCAAGGCCCTTCTCCCCCGATTGCTCAGTTTGGCCAGGCGGCCTGCTCTAGGAAGATTCTTGGTGGTTCCAAACTTCTTCCATTTAAAAATGATGGAGGTCACTGTGTTCTTGGGGACCTTCATTACTGCAGACATTTGTTGGTATCCTTCCCCAGATCTGTGCCTCAACACATTCCTGTCACGGATCTCAACGGACAATTCCTTCGACCTCATGCTATGGTTTTTGCTCTGACATGCACTGTCATCTTATATAGACAGGTGTGATCCTTTCCAAATCATGTCCAAACATTTGCATATACCTCAGGTGAACTCCAATCAAGTTGAAATAACATCTCAAGGATGATCAATGGAAACAGGATGCACCAGAGCTCAATGTTCAACCATTTCTAAATACCTAAATTCGAAATTGTGTGTAGATTGAGGAGGAAATTTTGTATTTAATCAATTTTAGAATATGGCTGTAACGTAACAAAATGTGGAAAAAGTCAAGGGGTCTGAAAACTTTCCGAAAGCACTGTATATATATATTTTTACAAATCGATACTTTGAGTCACAGTATTTATATAAAATCATCAAAAATAATATTGCGATACTCTACTGCAGGGTTCCACAATCGGTGATTTGTGTTTTTGTTTTTTATATCATTTTCTTGTTGGACATTAAAGGCTCTAAAATCACCCAAAATCTGTCCATGAAAAATAAGACTACAAATGAGGAATTTTTATGTGGAGGGCAATGAGTGTCGAATTTGGTCAACAAAAAATGTAATTGCTAATATGCTACGTGAGGCTTATTTGATCAAATAGAAGTTTTGTAATGTTTAGGTTGTTATGAATGGACTGTTATACGTGGACTCACGTGGCATTTCGGCAACCTTGAAAAAAAAAACTACTTTACATCAGTGTTGTGCCTGTTGTTCACTATCTGTGTCACTGCTTCCTCCGAAGTCGGTCCCTCTCCTTGTTCGGGCGACGTTCGGCGGTCGACGTCACCGGTCTTCTAGCAATCGCCGATCCACCTTTCATTTTCCATTTGTTTTGTCTTGTCTTCCCACACACCTGGTTTCAATCCCATCAATTACATGTTGTGTATTTAACCCTCTGTTCCCCCCCATGTCCTTGTCCGGTATTGTTTATTATAAGTACTTGTGCACGTTATGTCTGGTGTGCGTCGGGTTATGTACCCATTTATTGATTGTTCTGTTTTCCGGTGGGTTTTTATTATTAAACTGCGCCGTTGGAAACACAGTTTTTGCTCTCCTGCGTCTGACTTCTCTGCCGTCAGTACGCACCCCTTACAATCTGCCCTCTCATTGGCTGGAATGGTCCCTCCTGATCTTGCCTCCTCCCACCTGCCTTCCATCTTTGAGGACATGTATTTCCATTGTTAGAGCGCTCCATCTACTAGCTTGTCAATATAATAATACAAATATTTGCTAATACTCTTGTTTCATCACATACTATTACTGCTCAGTCCGCTCACTTTTTCACTAACTCCTAACTCCCCTCAGGGCACAGGAGAGGAGCCTGTAATGCTCGTCGGAAGAAGACCAAGGTGCAGCGTGGTACGTGTTCATGCTTCTTTATTAAAAAACCGAACACCAAACAAAACAACAAAAAGAACAATGAACGCAACATCTTGAAGGCTACACAGAGCAACAAAAACAACATCCCACAACCTAAGGTGGTAAAACAGGCTGCCTAAGTATGATTCCCAATAAGAGACAACGATGAACAACTGTCCCTGATTGAGAACCATACCCGGCCAAAACATAGAAACACAAATCATAGAAATAAAGAACATAGAATGCCCACCCAAATCACACCCTGACCAAACCAAATAGAGACATAAAAAAGGCTCTCTAAGGTCAGGGCGTGACAGAGCCTGCTTCCCCTCACTTTCTCTACTCCGTTCTTCATTCTTTTCCTATCCATCTCTTTCCTACCTCTCCCTCCCTTTTTGTCAGTCTCTCTCAAACCCATTTTCCTCCCTTCCCACAGTGGTCCCTCATCAACCTCCATCTTCTGCCATCCTATCCATTCCCTCTATCAAATGATCTCTTTCCTCCCATGTTCTTACTCTTATCTCGTCTTTGGTACGAGAGTCATTGTGGACACAGTGTGCAGCTAAAGACTGGTGTGCACAATTTAGTTTTTTTGCAACAAGATAAACTTCTTTCCTCTGTAAACTCAATTAACTGCCAGCAGAGTACTAGCATGGCTACCTTATTTGTTCTGCATTCAACAATGAGGTATCAACATAGCCTTGTTCAGTAAAACTATGTTAAATGACAGACTGACATTTAACTTCAGTGCAATTTCATGTCCTCAAATCTCCTCAATACCCACTGTTTATGTTCCTCTTAGGCAGTATATCCTCCCTTCCCTGGAGCTCAAGTGGTGGATGAGAGAATGGACAAAGGGCTGGATGAATGGATAGATGGATAAAGCAATGGATGGATAGATGGATTGTCAGATTAACAGATAATCCTGTGCAAAGGCCCATTTCAGAAGCAGAGGATGCTGTTTTTCAATGGTTTTGGTTTTTACTGGTCTCAGGGGGCTGGCTGGCTGGTTGCCTGCCGTGACGACTCATGCTGATTTAAATTCTGCTGCTCCATCGATCGCTCCAAGCGAGCAGGCGTGGCGTTTGGCCGGGGCGATGTGGATGGGTAGTCAGGCTAGCCAGTTTGGGTAAATAGATTGCCCATTTGAAAAAAATATTGACATGTTACAACCACCTGTGGATTGAGAATGAATTCCAGGCCTGACCTGCTGGTGTATCAGTGGGTTTAGAGAAACCTCCAGAAGATCTACAGCTTCAGTTCACCCCTGGCCTAGTAAGACAAATGTCTTTCATCCGGTGATACACTTCAGATTCCCCTGAAGTGTGCTACCCATTCCCTCCAAGTCTTTTCTGTTTGACATTAGTCAATGGAAAGCCTATTCACTTCTCCAAGGTGCAGTCTTACTAAGAGTGTATTATACTCATTGGAAACACTCAGATAAAGTAGCCTAGCTGTCTGTGTGGCAGAGCTAATAGTTGCATCATGCATATATGATGAACATACAGTATTGACTTTCTCATTTAGAGAGCTTGGGACTACAAGGATCTATCTGCAAAAATATGATTCTGATATAATTGGTTTTAAAGTTCCGAGCCCTCATTGGTTTGAATGGTGTTCACAATTTTATCTTGTATGAATTGGGGTATTTATAGTATTATAAAGGTAGAGAACATTGAACATAACAAGGCTATGTCAATAACAACATTTGGAGAAAAATGCAGATAGAGCCTTATAGTCCCAAGCTCTCCTGCAGAAGATAATGGTGTAGAATAATGCAAACAAGGTCATGACTTTAGATAAACTCATAAAAAGCTTGATTACACACACACACACACGCTTATTCTACTATCCTTGTGGGGACCAAACAATTAATTCTCATTCAAAATCCTATTTTTCCTAACCCTAACCATAACCTTAACCCCTAACCTTAATTCTAACCCTAAAACAGGCTTTTTCCTTGTGGGGACCAGTGAAATGACCCCATTTGTTCGAATTTTCTTTGTTTTACTATCTATATTTAGTTCAACCAAACACACACACACACACACACACATACACACACATACACACACACTGACTCAGTAGTATACAGAAAGCCTGTTTTATGCTGACATCACAGCCTGTGTAGTTCATCTGTCTCCTATTTTCTTCTAGAACCTCTCAACCTTGTTCTTCTCTTATCTGTTCTATTTCTTGCTCTAGTTTATGTTCATGACCTCTGTTGGTCAGGGTGGAGGCTGGCGCCGGCTCAGCTGTATGGATCAGAGCTAGAGCCAGAGAAGAGTCAGAGCAGGGGGAGGCCAGTGTCACCTGCAGGGCAAACACACAGACGTTCTCATTATGTCAAGCTGCATCCATTTCCTGTACCAGCTGACATGACAAACAACCACAGTATGGCGTGTGTATCTATGGGGTTCAACCAGGGCAGGGTTGATGTCTGCAGTAGCCAATGCGTTGGGACTCCCTAAGAATAATACTGGGCTAGCCAAATGTTGATGTCGTTCATCTGGAGTGAAAATGACTTTCACCACCTCTGGATACACAGATAAACAGTAGCAGGAGTTTAAGTTATTTGAGAGCAGCTCTGTCACCTGTAAGAGCGCAATTTAATGCCTGGGTAGCCTAACCTCCTGTAGATGAGGAGATCAGAGGGCAACACTGGGAATGAGGGATGGAAAGACAAAGGGGGAAAAGTGCACACAGCCTTGTGTATATATGGTCTACATAGGCTGTTCCCGAAATAGAGAGAGAGACAGAGTATGTGTGTCTGCATCTGAAGAAGGAGGAGGAGGTGGCGGCACTGGGAGTGTTAAGATCTGTTCCAGGGACAAATCAACTGTAGCCACAGGTAACCTTTTTCATTAGAGGGGAAATACAAAAAACTGTCCATAGTTCAGTGTCTACTAGACTAGAGGCAGCTTTATACTCCATCTGGCCTACCCAACACTATAAGTGAAAGAACTGTTCAGAATCGCCACCTCACTCTTTGCAGATTGTGTTGACATAAGGGGATCAGCTAAGACTCAATGTGGTATCCATTTACAGTAACACTTAGATCAACCTGCACTAACACATAATACTGTAGCACCATACAGATAACACATAATACTGTAGCACCATACAGATAACACATAATACTGTAGCACCATACAGATAACACATAATACTGTAGCACCATACAGAAATGCAATCGGGCCACTGTCTCACAGTGTTTACGGAATTTGAATTGCAAAGTCTACATCCTAGGCTGGTTGCCAGTCTGATTGTGCTCTAGGCAATTTTGGGGGTGGGTAACAGCATAGCGCCTCTGTTAAATGCAGAAACACTTCAATGGATCCCCATCCCCAGGCATTATAAATGTCGAATTAGAAGTATAATCCTCTGGGGAAGAGGACCATACTTGTGGATGAAATGATCACATTCATCCTCCCATTCGTTCCTCTCAACTGGTTCAGCGCTTCACTCTCCTTCGCTGGGAAGAGAAGCCTGTGCTGTAGTGCTCTAACCCTGCAGCGGTAACACATATAGCTGCTGCCTCCCCGAAACCTCCTCGACCAAATCAGCAGCCGCCAGGTTTGGCACCAAAAAACTGTCGGAGGAAATTGGCTTCTGGCAAGGAAGACACACACGCGCACACACACACACACCAGGATAAATCAATAAGTGAATGGCTTATGTGGCTGATTCTGGTTTCGGGGACATTGGAGGAGACAGAAGAGTTTTACAGTAGCCTGTGTCCAAATGGAGTGCATAGGCTACGCACCAGTTTAAGATGCTTGGAGCAACTGGGCAAATTCTGAATAATCATGGTTAATTACAGTGGGTTATAGTGAGCATGTTGCTTCTCCAGGCTTGCCTATGAGAAGGGAAAGCCAGGTGCAAATGCAAGTGTTGAGTGTGACTTAACTAGACCTCTTGGCCCCATGGCGATATCCTGTAGTTTTCATTTCCCAGTCTTTCATGTCACGCAGTCGATGCTTAATCGAAAATCACATCCCAAAATACCCTGAAGATGAATGAATTGTGTGTGTTCCCCATTGAGAGCAGTGGAGTATGCCGTGCCACACCTCTTGAGTTTCCAACAATAGATCTGAGAAACACAGCTTTGTGCTCCACCCGCCTGCATGCGTGTAGCCAGTGTATGAAGCTAATCATTAGAATTAGCCAGATGTTAATTTGCCATTCCACAAGAGTGAAACCAGCGACCGGGTCTTATTCCAGACCTCCAATCAGAGTTGTCGTCTCAGGAGACCTGCCGCATGATTGGCCGAAACCTCCAAACAGCTGGTACCACTTTTAGACGCTGATGCCAAGACAATGGCCCGTTCCAACACTGCCAACATACAACTTTTCTAACCTTCGTTCCTAGAAGGGATAGCAGAGGATCTGATGTGAACTAGGCAGGTTGTATGCAAGTTTTGCTATTGAGGTTTGACCAGTCCGATCATGTCATATCACTGGTTTCTTCAAGGAAGGAAATAAGGTCTTTGAATGGGGTATAGATGTCTAGAGTCTGCAAACACAGACCTGAGTGGCCCGTCTAAACTTTGAAACACTTTGAATAGGGATTTAGAGATCATTGTTAAACAATAAACCCATCCAATTCACACTTGTAATATGTGACGGTGGGTTAGGCTCATTAGAGGCACATGGGCTGTGCCGGTTGCAATGCAATGAACCCTGAACTATATGCCCCGTTTAGGCTAATACGCACTGCCAAAAATCACATCGATAACACATAGCCTGCCAAAAAAGTGACTAGATTTACAACATATTTTAAGGGGCACAATGGGCCACCTGTGTAAATGACATTTTAGTGTATTAATTTGAATTAGCAATTTGCAATCTTTTTGTAAGATCATTCACGCCCCACCCTCAAGGAGATTTTAATTAAATCAAGCCGATAGAGACCTAGAGACACGTCTCTGCTTTTGGCACATAGCCTATCGAGCGCTAACCAGCTAAACTGTAGCCTATTTCTTTGATGATGGATCCTTTGTGCTACCGAATAGGGCAATGGACTAGTGTTGCACTTACACATAGGTTTCACCTTCCCGCAACAGGTGCCATCTCGAGAGACTACTGTAGCCTATAGGCCAGAGATAGGCAACTAGGTCCAGCCAGTGGCCGATTTATGTTGGAGTGAATGGTTGGGTGACCAGAAAATAACTATAATAATGTGTACGCTGCAAATTGACCACAACTAAGCCCAAAAAGAGATTATTGTTATTTTAAGATACAATTTCATACCTTGATTACATAGAGACACGAACGCATATAAAAATATATATATTTGTGTGAATACTTGAGAACAGACTTCCTAAAGGAAACTACATTTTTGCTGAATCCCTGGTGATGTTAGTTTTTTTTTACCCAAAACTTTAAATCCTACATTATTATTATTATTATTTAATAAAAACTTCAGGACAAAAAAATAAATCACTTGTGGACCAGTTTTGGCCCGCGGGCCACCTGTTGATGACCCCTGGTAGGCTATAGCATAAACTTTAGCTGGAATTAACAGCCTTTGCACGGAATATGAGAATTCTGTGTCGATAATTCGTCTGAAGACAGTCTGTAGGCTGGCTAGGTCACTCGCCGTCAGTTCTACAACATACACATCTGGATTTCTATCTTCTATGGAAGTAAATTATTTCACTGCATGATCAACAAAAGGTTTCCAACATTTCCACACGCAACAGTGCAAACTACGATGTGACGCTTACCTGGAATGGCCAGGTTGGTAAGCGGGATGCTGTGCATGCTCTCCGGTAAATTCGCCATCCAGTCGGCGAACCGGTGTTCGTTTTTCCCGTGAGACGAAGCCATGCCGCCGCGCACTATATCCCCACTTTCCGGTGCCTGCGCGAGCTTTGAGTGCGCTTTCTCTGTGCTGCGCGAGCTCCACTCACCACACACACACACACCAGCGTGACCGGGAGCGAGTGAGTTCACACCACACCCCCTGAATGGCGTACACACATAGATAGGGAACCCATTTTTCATAGGATATGTCGATAGAGTTGTGTTTTCGATAAAGTTGTGCTTTTAGGATGGTCTCATGGCAGGCGAGTGATGTATTCAGCCATTAGTTCTTGAAGTCATTAAAATATGGGTGCGCCCAGCTAGCCACTCAACTTAATTCAATAATCAGTCCCATGTACCATTCTACAACAGCGAATGTCTGTCTGGCTCTCCACTACTGCATCCATACGCCTTGCGTTTGCCTGTCCGTGTATAGGCTATTGGCACTGTCCACACCTGTGGTGCTGAATTGATCAACTCCGCTTTCCCGACAATAGCGCTTCTGGAGGAGAGCATTTGGAAAGGACACGTTGTTAACCGATTGATTTTCACTTCTCGCTTGTCTGGATTAGTTATTTTAATGCATAACAGTGGACATATTTGACACTTTTCCAGGATTGAAAGATAAACCTCACTGAATATAATAGGGTTTGTCTAAATAGTCTGGCAGCAACATATATTTACTATTTAGAAATGTCTACCCTTGATGAACAAGTCTATTTCACAACATATTCGCAAGAACAATTTGACATGTATGTGTTTCCCATTTATGATACATCCTCTATATTCTCTTTGAACCCAAGCGTGAAGAAGCCCTCCAGTTTCTGCTACATAGAGCCCAAGGGTAACCGCACCCTGCGCTCTTCTCAAGTGGACAAATCGAATCAAGAATGTCATTGCACGCCCCTCATCTGCATGGCAGCCTGAACCTGCTGTGTGTCGACTTAATTTGCTTTAGTTGCTCAGAGGTACATAATGTCAAACCTGGCTAATGGGAACGTTGAGGCAGAACATAATGAGCGATATGATGGGATTGAGTCGGAAAAGCTTTGCGTCTCTGAGGATAGATGGAGCCTTCATTCAGTGTGCCATAACACAGAGCTCAACTCGTGAAGAGATCCCCTTGCTCCAATACTCTCAAAATGCTTAATTCCTTCCTTCACTGTCACACAGAAATGATGAAGAAAGATTTGAGGTGTCATAAATCTCAAAATTCTTCAGGAAGTGGGGCAGATTATCTCTGAAGAATTTGGAAACGTGAGCCTATTCATCATCATACATTTGACATCCTTTAGCTGACAGCGGAACTGAATTAAACTACTGTATTGGAATGAATGGTCGAATGTTATGCATACTGTACTGGTCTCTTACAACAATATACTTACTACCTGTTCAGCCCACTGTCTCTAGACAACCTTGAAGCAACCACTGATATGTGAAAAGACGGGATAGGGAAAAGCAAGAACACATTCCACATATTACTACTGTGTACTTCTGAGTGTCAGTACCAGTGCAGAAAATGGACACCAATATATTTTTTCATCAAGGTAACACACACAGTTTAATTTGATATATAAATACATGGCACAGAAGAAGTCCAGGTAGAAAATGGAAGGCCTAATATTTAGTAGTAGCTAAAGTATCTGGAACCATATATTTTATTAAGAGTGTGTTTCCATGAGGGTAACCTTTGAACTAAAGCACCAAACTAGGATGAAATGTACAGGCTCAAATGCATATCAGTTTACACAGCAGGGCTGCGTTTCATACCATCAAGTTGCCTCCACCCTTCTTCTCCTATTCACTCCCATTTCACTAAATCAGAGAAAGCAGTATGTCTGAAAGTAGATGGCGTTATTGCTTATGAGGTATACATATCTACCAAAAGAAACCAGCTGATCCACATCCAAGGAAGGGCTTGAACAAGTGCAGAAGGGAGGACACAACTTTCTGGAATGAAATGCAGTCCATAATTGTTTGTGTTATAAGTCTTGGAGAAACTTTGACATAGCATTAAAACATATGATTAAAACATTACATTCTTACTAAATACACATTAGACAGTTCCTCTTGAGTTATGTCAGGGACACCAGTCCTTCAAGTCAATTCTTACAATATGTTCAACATCATGACTCAACCTGATTATTCGTGATGAATCTCACATGTTACATTCAGTGACGTTACAGTAATGTTATGATTCAGTGTGCAGACGTTGTGTTCAGTAACATTAGGTTGACCTTTGTTCATTCGTTCATAGTTTGTGTTCCTTCTAGCGTACATACGGAGAGATTAAAACAGCCTTCAAGTCATAGCTCCTCTCCTCGCACACTTCCCCCCCCAGCTTCTAGACCTGCTGCATGGACCTCAAGTTTGGAGACACCTGTTGGACATCAGAGAGTTTTGAAAGGAGAGAAACCATCTGTGTTACTATTGATGGTATTCTCACTGAGCATGCTCAATAGCTTAGTCAACTACTTTGATAAACGCTCTTGGTTTTCTGGTTTTACGAAGACGGTTCAAGTTAAATATGGATTTACTGAGAGTATCATGTAATTCCATGCCTGTTTCCAGATTATATTTTTGAACGAGTAGATATGGAAAAGTTGGCTGGCTAAATCAAATCAAATCATTCGTCCTGCTTTGAACAACACAACCCTGAAGTGGCCAGTCAGTATATTCCCCGTGGCCAGACTGGCTGTCCCTGTAAGACTCACCGCAAAGTGTGCTCCAGTGCATGCCTTAATGTCCTCTGGAGTGAGTCCCTCCCACACCTCGATCAGTGTCAGACCTTTAGTCTTGTCCACATCAAACACAGCCTGGGAGAGAGTGAGAAGGGGAGAGAGTGAGAAGGGGAGAGAGTGAGAAGGGGAGAGAGGGGGAGGGAAAGAGAGAGAGAGAGAGAGATGGATATATTTAATAAGACAACATCTGAAATGTTGGGTGGAGGCCTAGAGGGTTAGACCTGTACCTGTTGAGTTCTCTGACATAGATGCCGTTTACGTCAAACGAAACTCAAAGTCCGGCAATGCACCCTGGAGATTCCTGCATTTCAGCTCAGAGTCTGTGTTTGTTCTAATCGTCAGAAAATGATTAATGATTACTACTCTCACATCATCAAAAACATTCTAAGAAAGCACTAGCTGTATGAGCGAAGCCACCTGAAACAATAGGAATACCTTCATCTCCCAGCTGGAGCACAGACACTAAAATCTACAGGGGTCCCACTGTCTGACTTTTCTCTGTGTTCACAAGGCCAGACTGGCAGTTTGGTCTGAACCGAGACTCACCCTAGCCACATTCTTTCAGGACACCAGAGGTGTTGTGTAGGTCTCTCCTGCCCTTTTGGACTGGCCTCCCAATGACTCTGGCTGCGTCTCAAATCACACCCTAATTGTGATAGCACTTCTTTGGACCAAAAGCGCCATTTGGGATAAATCTTGTTGTTTTAAGATATGGGCTTTGTCTCAACAACATTCTTAAAGATTCCTATCCTCTTCTCATTTCTTTCTTTCAACACCACTGACTGATATAATTTTACTGTATCGCTGCCACCTGGCATGTCCTGCTACATCAGCGATGGAGAAAAGGACACAAGTGGTTAAAAATGATTGAGACACTGCCGGAGACACTGCCATGGGCCTGTTAAGATATATATTTTTTTATGATTTCTGTGCAATTTCTCTGTTGTCATAGTAATCTACAATGAGCATTTGGCTGCTCAGTGGGCAACCGACCGGCACCCCTACCAAAATGGGCCGGCCCGGCTTTCTGATTGGCTGAGCTGAGGTCGCTCAAATTCACATTGAAAGTCAAATGCTCAGAGAGACCCGCCCTGACTCTCTATCATTAAATCAGCCAAGAGAGCACTTCCTAAATTGTCACCTCACTCAAAACATCCTATTTGTTGGATGGCTAAATTGAATTGGTCAAACAGTAAAGTGCATTGTCCTCATGATTCCTGTAATGAAAGTGTCTGTTTTGCTCCTGTGTCTGTTTCGTTGGGGCCTGCTGCTGTGATGAGTGAGCCACTCTCCCCTCCCCCCATGCGCTCCAGAGGTAAATGCAGTCTGATCATATACCATTTCAAAATGAAATTGTGAGGGAAAACATCGTGTTTGGAAGCTTCGTACCCGTGTCTCTGTTGAAGATGAGTGTCTTAGCTTTCTGTATTTCTCAACTCTCAATATTCAGCTCAATAGCAACTATTTTAACACCAAGATATTTGATATGGCTTTGAAATATGGAGCGGCACGACCATTGCAAGGGCATAGGCCGATAGGTAGCCTACAACTGCAAAACATTTTTAGGGAATTACATTTACTGTTGGATGAATACATGGCTACAAGCAGTGAGCATTATATTAATAAGAAAGCCATGATATATCAGACCGTATACCATGGGTATGACAAAAAAAAATAGTTTTACTGCTCTAATTACGTTGGTAACCAGTTTATAATAGCAATAAGGCTCCTCGGGGGTTTGTGACATATGGTCAATATACCATGGCTAAGGGCTGTGTCCAGGCACTCCGCGTTGCGTCGTGCGTAGGAACAGCCCTTAGCCGTGGTATATTGGCCATATACCACACCTCCTCGGCCCTTTTTACTTAAATATGATGAAGATGTTTGCTTGGCTTTTATAACATGGCTTAAAGAGGTACTCTGGGATCTTAAACACAACAAATGTGTAACATATTGCACAAATTGGATTTGTAACGTCACACGAAGTGCGAAATTCGTATCGTATCACGAAATGGATGACGTAGCGCACAGAAAATGTAAGAGTTGACGGTGTGCGCAGTGATGTGGGCTGGTGTGGATAAAATGCCAAGGCCGAATTCTTGTCCCAGTCTGCCACTGGTATGTAGGGCCGGCCCAGCCCCTGACATGACTCTTAAAACACTGTATGCAAGGATTATTTTGTTTTTAAGAATGCTGAATTACCTGTGTTGCTCTCAACAACCCCCATTCTGTCACACCTCTGCGAAGCATTGGTGCTGTTGTGATTTGATTGGAAGTTCACTTTTAGTGTCTCTGCTATTGATCAACAACTCAGATTTTGAATACAAACAGGTCATATGGTTATAAAAGGGTCTTAGATTCATTGTTTCTTTTTGTTCCTGTCCTGCTTTGGCGAGGCACCTACATGCACTCCTCCACATGGACTTCTTGGGGCATGGTCTTTTAGGCCACGACTTCACCCCCTCTCTCTCCCTCTCTGATCATGACTAGATTATGAATACTGCTGTTTAGCTCATGGAGTCAGATAATATGCATTCTAATAGACTTTGTTTTGGCATAGTCTTATTATGTGTCGCAGGTCTAAGAATATATAAAAAATATTACCCAGCAACACTCTCGGGAAAGCTGTGAGAACCTACAGCTCATTAGGGGAGATGCAGGAGGATGGATAAGAGAGAGAGAGAGAGAGAGAGAGAGAGAGGGAGGACAGATGAGAGAGAGGGAGATGACAGATGGGAGAGAGAGAGAGAGAGAGAGAGAGAGAGAGAGAGAGAGAGAGAGAGAGAGAGAGAGAGAGAGAGAGAGAGAGAGAGAGAGAGAGCAAAATAATGTGGGAAAGGAAGAGTATGGGAAAGGAAGGGGAAAACATGGAAAGAAAATTAGAGTAAGAGTGGAGAGCAAAGGGAGGGAGGCAGAGACTTGTCTTGGACTGTCTGTGACGTTAGTGACTGGACTACAGCACTGGGCAACAGCATAAAGCCATCATCACACTGGACTATGGATTAGCGTCTTCTAAACTGAGGCCAGTTCTGTTATTCACTAAGCCTGTGAAATTAGCTGGTCTTCTCATCATAATTATCCCTAGGTTGATCTTATCAGTCTGATGACTCCTTCTGTACAGACTCTCCCATTCCTCCTTTACCCCATCTCCCTCGCTCTCCTACTCCCTCTTGCCATCCCTTCCCTCTCTCAGCTCATCAACACAACCTTGTTGCGTTGCATAACGTGTGTTAGAGCTAGGCTGGAACAAAAGCCTTTGCACAATTGCGTTCTCCTGGAACCGGGTTAAATAACAGTTTTAACAGAAGTAAACATAGAAAGTGGGGAATAACCAGAGAACGTTAAGTACAATTCTGGGAATAGACTGCCAGAGGTAGCAGTTTGCTGCTGCAATTACTCTGAACCAGGGGAATGTCTGTTTCCACTGTGAATAAATAGGTAATTATTTTGGGCTGATTTCCTTTCCAGAGGGGAACGCTGTTTCATGATTTACTGTTTACCAAACCAAGCACGTTCCGCAGGGTTTACTGTGGGGACCGCTGCCATCTAGCTAACACACATTGGCAGGCTGCTGTGAAGAGTCCTCATATGAGAGGGGCACAGAGGATCATGTGGCTACCTGATCCACCCAGAGGACAGAGAGGGGGAAGGAAGGAAATAGGGAATAGTAACAAGAGAGGATACCAGGAAGAGAGGGAAAGGTAGAGAAGAGAGTGGTGGGGGTGAGGGGAGAAAGAGAGAGAAAAGAGAGAGAGAAGAGGAGCGAGGTAATGAGAACAGACAGATGGGAGGGAAGAAAACAAGGATAAAACAGAGAAGGGCACAAAAAAACGGGAGGAAAGGATGAGGATAGAGGAGGGGGTAGAGCAGAAAAGAGGGATGAAAAAAGGAGAGAGGGAGGTGGTGATGACAGTGGTGGGTAGGAGACGCTTTAACCTTTATAAATGTTCGGAAGCATGTTGCGCAATCACTCTAAAACGCACCCAGGCAAAAATGTACGGGTGGAAAAAAGAAAAGCACACACTGTCTCTCCAACCTTGACTGGTCATAATTCTACAGCCGCCTTTAGAGAAAGCGAGAGAGCGAGAGAAAGAGAGCGAGCGGGAGAGGCACAGACAGACAGAAAGGAAGGAAGAGATTGAGAAAAGGAAACATACTGGCGCGATAGGACGCCGAGAAAAACACGGCTACATGGCACACAAGGCTACCCGCATCGATCTGCCTCTCTACACCTAGCACAAACCCAAACTATCCCCTATAATACTGAATACACACACACACTACACACACACACACACGCACAATCAATGATCCTCTGCAGGCCTCCATTACACCTCTGTGCCCCCTGTGTAGAAGCCAGCTGAGCTGCTAATGGAGCCAGCGATGACTGCTGAAGCCTTTTGTCCTGCTGAGCACAGTAGACAGCAACAAGCATTACCCAGGGTCACAGGATGTCTGCTCTGGTGTGCTCAGATAGGTTAGAGTACAGACTATAAGGCACATTAAGCTATAGAGCCCATCAGATTAAACTAAATACTGCACAAAAAGCATTGTCAATATTTTAACAATTACAGTACCTTCAGAGAGTATTCACAACCCTTTGCTTTTCCCACATTTTGATGTGTTACAAAGTAGGATTCAAATGGATTTATTTAGCATTTTTTTTGTCAACGATCTACACAAAATACTCCCAATGTCGAAGTGGAAAACTAACATTTGTAAAAAAAAAAAATCTATATGATAAATAAAACACTAATATATCTTGATTGGATGAGTATTCAACACCCTGAGTCAATACATGTTAGAATCACCTTTGGCAGTGATTACAGCTGAGAGTCTTTCTGGGTAAGTCTCTAAGAGTCTTGCACACCTGGAGTGTACAACAGGGGCTGAGTCACTGGCTTGCTGGTGCTCTTTCATGCCGTCCCTAGGAGGGGTGCGTCACTTGAGTGGGTTGAGTTACTGACGTGATCTTCCTGTCTGGGTTGGCGCCCCCCCTTGGTTTGTGCTGTGGTGGAGACCTTTGTGGGTTATACTCGGCCTTGTCTCAGGATTGTAATGTTGGTGGTTGAGGATTTCCCTCTAGTGGTGCGGGGGCTGTGCTTTGGCAAAGTGGGTGGGGTTATATCCTTCCTGTTTGGCCCTGTCCGGGGGTTTCTTCGGATGGGGCCACAGTGTCTCCTGACCGCTCCTGTCTCAGCCTCCAGTATTTATGCTGCAGTAGTTTATGTGTCGGGGGGCTAGGGTCAGTTGGTTACCTGGAGTACTTCTCCTGTCTTATCCAGTGTCCTGTGTGAATTTAAGTATGCTCTCTCTAATTCTCTCGTTCTCTCTTTCTCTCTGAGAACCTGAGCCCTAGGACCATATGTCAGGACTACCGGGCATGATGACACCTTGCTGTCCCCAGTCCGCCTGGCCTTGCTGCTATTCCAGTTTCAACTGTTCTGCCTGCGGTTACGGAACCCCTACCTGTCCCAGACCTGCTGTTTTCAACTCTTAATGATCGGCTATGAAAAGCCAACTGAGATTTATTCCTGATTATTATTTGACCATGCTTGTCATTTATGAACATTTTGAAAATCTTGGCGCTCTCTAATTTTCTCCTTCTCTCTTTCTTTCTCTCGGAGGACCTGAGCCCTAGGACCATACGTCGGGACTACCGGCCGTGGTGATTCCTTGCTGTCCCCAGTCCGCCTGGCCTTGCTGCTATTCCAGTTTCAACTGTTCTGCCTGCGGTTATGGAACCCCTACCTGTCCCAGACCTGCTGTTTTCAACTCTTAATGATCGGCTATGAAAAGCCAACTGAGATTTATTCCTGATTATTATTTGACCATGCTTGTCATTTATGAACATTTTGAAAATCTTGGCTCTCTCTAATTTTCTCCTTCTCTCTTTCTTTCTCTCGGAGGACCTGGGCCCTAGGACCATGCGTCGGGACTGCCGCCCGTGGTGACTCCTTGCTGTCCCCAGTCCGCCTGGCCTTGCTGCTATTCCAGTTTCAGCTGTTCTGCCTGCGGTTATGGAACCGCCACCTGTCCCAGACCTGTTGTTTTTCAACTCTTGATGATCGGCTATGAAAAGCCAACTGAAAATTATTCATGATTATTATTTGACCATGCTTGTCACTTATGAACATTTTTGAACATCTTGGCATAGTTCTGTTATAATCTCCACCCGGCACAGCCAGAAGAGGACTGGCCACCCCTCATAGCCTGGTTCCTCTCTAGGTTTCTTCCTAGGTTTTGGCCTTTCTAGGGAGTTTTTCCTAGCCACCGTGCTTCTACACCTGCATTACTAGCTGTTTGGGGTTTTAGGCTGGGTGTCTGTACAGCACTTCGAGATATTAGCTGATGTACGAAGGGCTATATAAAATAAAATTGAATTGAATTGAATATTTGCACATTATTCTTTTTTTAAATTCATCAAGCTCTGTCAAGTTGGTTGTTGATCATTGCTAAACAGCCATTCTTAAGTCTTGCCATAGATTTTCAAGCCAATTTAAGTCAAAACTGTAACTAGGCCACTCAGGAGCATTCAATGTGGTCTTGGTAAGCATATTTGGCCTTGTGTTTTAGGTTATTGTCCTGCTGAAATGTGAATTTGTCTCCCAGTGTCTAGTGGAAAGCAGACGGAACAAGGTTTTCCTCTAGGATTTTGCCTGTGCTTAGCTCTATTCCGTTTCTTTTTATCATAAAAAACTTCCTAGTCCTTGACGATGACAAGTATAATGCATAACATGATGTAGCCACCACCATGCTTAAAAATATGAAGAGTAGTGATGTGTTGTGTTGGATTTGCCCCAAACATAACACTTCGTACTCAGTTAATTTCTTTGCCACATTTTTGCTATTTTACTTTAGTGCCTTATTGGAAACAGGATGCATGTTTTGGAACATTTTTATTCTGTACATGCATCCTTCTATTCACTCTGTCATTTAGGTTAGTATTGTGGAGTAATTACAATGTTGTTGATCCATCCTCAGTCTTCTCCAAGCATAGCCATTACACTCTAACTGTTTTAAAGTCACCATTGGCCGTATGCTGAAATCCCTAAGCGGTTTCCTTCATCTCTGGCAACTGAGTTAGGAAGGACGCCTGTATCTTTGCAGTTACTGGGTGTATTCATACACGATCCAAAGTGTAACTAATAACTTCACAATACTACCAATAGCTTCCCTTCTTTGTGAGGCATTGGAAAACCTCCCTGGTCTTTGTGGTTGAATTTGTGTTTGAAATTCACTGATCGACTGAGGGACCTTACAGAAAATTGAATGTGTGGGATACAGAGATGAGGTAGTCATTCAAAAATCATGATAAACACTATTATTGCACACAGAGTGAGTCCATGCGACTTATGTGACTTGTTAAGCAAATTTATACTTCTGAACGTATTTAGGCTTGCCATAACAAAGGGGTTAAATTAAATGCTACAGTATGCGATATTCAGATCGAAAAATGTACCAGTAAGGCTCTGGGCCAAATTCTGACTGATACGCTTACCTGCTGCTAAACTGTGATATTGTATTACAGGAATTGTGCTATGTAACCCTGTAGGGGATGAATAGACATGCAGAACAGGCGCAGAACAGCAGGTAAACATGAGCAGGCACAGCAAATCTATTGAGCCATCTGTCAGAACACTGAAATCACAACAAATGTACAGCATACAGCCCCATGCTGCACACATACAACACTACAGTAATAATGGCTCAGGCTTTGGAAAACATTGTAAGAATGTTAGGCATCCTCCAAGTATCTCATTTAGAACAATCACAGTAAGATAGCCTCAGAGTTGAACATTTTATAATCCTATCATAACAAATAACTGTGGCTTCTCAAACAGTATATCCTTTGAGTTACTTTTTTACTAAAGTAAAATGTACAGAGAACAAAAATATTAGCGCAATAGACAACAATTTCAAAGATTTTACTGAGTTCCAGTTCATATATGGAAATTAGTCAACTGAAATGAATTCATTAGGCCCTAATCTATGCATTTCACATGAATGGGAATACAGATATGCATCTGTTGGTCACAGATACCTGAAAAAAAAAGTAGGGGTGTGGATCAGAAAACCAGTCAGTATCTGGTATGACCACCATTTGCCTCATGCAGTGCGACACATCTCCTTCGAGTTGATCAGGCTGTTTGTGTCCTGTGGAATGTTGTCCGGCTCCTCTTCAATGGCTGTGCATAGTTGCTGGATATTTAAAATTCTATTTGTTGTTTTTTTACCCCGTTTTCTCACGAATTTCGTGGTATCCAATTGGTAGCTATAGTCGTCTCATCGCTGCAACTCCCATATGGACTCGGGAGAGGCGAAGGTGGAGAGCCGTGTGTCCTCCGAAACACAACCCAACCAAGCCGCACTGCTTCTTGACACAATGCCCACTTAACCCGGAAGCCAGCCGCACAAATGTGTCGGAGGAAACACCGTGCACCTGGCGACCGTGTCAGCGTGCACTGCGCCCAGCCCACCACAGGAGTCGCTAGTGTGCAATGGAACAAGGACATCCCTGCCGGCCAAACCCTCCCCTAACCTGGACGACGCTGGGCCAATTGTGCGCCGCCACATGGGTCGACAGAGCCTGGGCTCGAACCCAGAATCTCTAGTGGCACAGCTAGCACTGTGATGCAGTCCCTTAGACCACTGCGCCACTCGGGAGGCAAGTTGCTGGATATTGGCGAGAACTGGAACACACTGTTGTACACGTTGATCCAGAGCATCCCAAACATGCTGAATTGGTGACATGTCTGGTGAGTATGCAGGCCATGGAAGAATTGGGACATTTTCAGCTTCCAGGAATTGTGTACAGATCCTTGCGACATGGGGCAGTGCATTTTAATGCTGAAACATGAGGTGATGGCGGCAGATGAATGACACCACAATGGGTGTCTCTTCACGGTATCTCTGTGCATTCAAATTGTCATCGATAAAATGCAATTATGTTCGTTGTCCGTAGCTTATGCTGCCCTTACCATAACCCCACTGCCACCATGGGGCACTCTGTTCACAACGTTGACGTCAGAAAACCGCTCGCCCACACTGTCTGCCATCTGCCCGGTACAGTTGAAACTGGGATTCATTATTGAAGAGCACACTTCTCCAGTGTGCCAGTGGCCATCGAAGGTGAGCATTTGCCCATTGAAGTTGGTTACGAAGCCGAACTGCAGTCAGGTCAAGACCCTGGAGCGGACGACAAGCACGCAGATGAGCTTCACTGAGACAGTTTGACAGTTTGTGCAGAAATTCTTCAGCTGTGCAAACCCACAGTTTCATCAGCTGTCCAGGCGGCTGGTCTCAGACGATCCTGCCGATGAAGAAGCCGGATGTGGGGGTCCTGGGTTGGGCTGTGGCGATCATGAAATTTTGTCAGCTGGTGTCAAACAAATAACTGCCGGTCTCACGGTAATTGACCATTAATTAAAATAAACACTTCTATGTATAGCCTTCAAGCCCTGATGCAGACCTTTGGAACATCTACATTTTAAAAAGTTTAATAAATCCATTTAATATAGCCTACACCATCACAATAAATCCATTATTTATTTTAGACAGGTCTAAAGAAATATGAAGAAAATGTTGTCTATTTAAGAAGAACAGAATAGCATACTCTTGAGTTGTCCTTATGTTAGGCCCTGATATGGCTATACCATATGGCTGTGGGCTACACTAGTTCATTTAGCAGACAAGATTTGCTTAGAATTCCGTGACATTATTTTATAGTATGAAGAATACAATTGAATATAGCTGAATAAAATAGAAAACAATGTTTTCTCAAAATGATTTCTGAGGTAGTGCGCACATGCGGCTATTCTGTGTTGAGCGGTTAACAAAGAAACAGGTCCTCCTATATGCTTAATTTAGAGTTATTTATGCAACTTTAGATGAGATACAAACATTGGGCTATATGTTTTGATTCGTAATACTTTCTAAGGCTGCATGATGTGACTAATGATGATTTGAAAAGTTGCATGAAAGGCATGAGCTCGGCTTTGTTTCTTGCACAGGCTGCACACACTTCATCAATCTCTCATTCACAATTTGACAAGCACTTGATAATGCCTCAAATTTCAAGACGGCATTCCCCTAGCGTGGCTGTAATGCCCCCTAACAAAATCCCTCCTCCCGGCTGCGTATTCCGAAGCACCTCTCACTCACATGGCTCTCTCAGATATCTCAATTCTTATTAGCAAATTCCCGTCACGTGATCAGGTTCTCGTCACAGGCATCTATCTCTGCTCCAAAGTAGGCTACAAGTGAAGACCGACACATCCGAGACACAACTGCGGGCGTCCTTCTTATCGAATTCTGAGGTGCATATTGAAGATGTTAGAAGAACTGTCGACATTTACTTTCATCAGCCAACAAGATGAGTAGTCCTAATGAACATCAAAAGCAGGGGGCGCTAGAGAGCGTGCTATGGAGTAGACGTGCATTGCTAGAGCTCCGCTCAATTTTGAAACAAATTAATATTTATCTTAACCTCTCACAACCTATAACTTCAAACAAATATGAAAAAAGGAAAAGGCAACAAAAAAGGGGGCGCTAAACAAGATAATTGGAATGAGATAGACAACGAACCAATTTCAACGTCGCCGACCCACGAGGAGCTAGCTGAAGAGGCTAGCTTCCAAGAGTTCCCCACAGAACCTACTCAAAGTGACATACTGGCTGCCATAAACGCACTAAGCAAGAAGGTGGACACAAGGTTGGCTGATATCTCAAAGAGTATTGGGACTTTGGCCGAAACTGTGAAGGCAACTAAGGGAAGGGTGCACGAGGTTGAGCAGACGACAATCGATCACGAGGCCAGGCTACAGGACATAGAGAAACAGTGCGCAACGTTCAAAAATGACAACAAAACCCTGAAGGCCCGACTGGAAATGCTCGAGTCGCATTCAAGACGCCAGAACATCCGAATATGTGGGATCCAGGAGGACACTGAGAAAGGGAAACCCACTGAATTTGTCTCGGAGCTGATACCGGCATTGCTGGGGAGTGAACACTTCAAAACGGCCATCCTGATCGACCGCGCACACAGAGCACAGGCAACGAAGCCGGCCAAGGGCGGGCCACCAAGGCCATTCATTGTAAGGCTGCACTATCCCCACACCAGGGATCTCATCCTCAAGCTGGCTAGTCAAAAGTTCCCCCTTAACTACAACGGAGCCAGGGTGTCTTTCTACCCAGATCTTACCTTGGAGGTGAGGAACCAACGGAAAGAGTATGATGAGGTACGCAACAAATGCAGGGCGGCCAACATCCGATATGGATTCCTCTTCCCAGCCCGGTTTAAGGTGACAGTCGAGGGATCAACACGTACGTTTGACAACGCAAAAGAGGCCGATCTGTTCTTGACAAGCAAGCTCCCCGGCTGAGGATACAGAACGGCTGTGCCAGCAGGCTAAATGGCCAAATACAGGCCAGGAATGTGTGTGAATTGAATTTCCGGCCTATGTCTTTTCGATCAGAAGATCAGAAATTGGGACTTATATGATAGGTGAGATGTTGTGGCTAATATAGCATTGTTTGACATGTCATGTTTTAACGCCACTCACCCCCTAACGTGAGAGTTAAGTTAAGTGTTATTTAATATTAGTTTATATGCGGAGCATCTATAGACGACGAGTTAGTTCAAGCTTTATGTCTAGACACCCTAAGGTTTGTGTGTTAGTCAAGGAGCGCTTCGTTTGGGGAAGTCACTCAGTAAAGGGACGGGTGGAGGGACGGGAGGGGGGATGGGGTCTGTGTTTTATGTTCACGTTTATTAGTACAGGTGGCATGACAAGCTCCCGCACGGCGGGACGTTTTTCTTCAGGGTTTTGTTTGACAGCAGCAATTTGCTTTAAAATAAGAAATGCCACATAGTGACCGAGCACAGAGTAGACCAGGTGGAATAAAGATAGTCAGCTGGAACTGTAATGGATTAGGGCATGTCGTGAAACGAGCTAAGGTTTTTTCTCATCTTAAATCACTGGGTGCTGACATAGTGCTTCTTCAAGAAACTCATATTAAACGCTCCGCGCAGGCCAAGCTACGAGTCGGCTGGATCGGTCAGATATACCAGTCTAACTTTGATGCAAAAGCGAGAGGGGTAGCAATCCTGATAAGGAAAAACATTCCTTTTGTTTACTCAACCTCGATTTCAGATCCTAATGGTCGGTATATTATTGTGGCTGGTACACTGAATTCAAAACCAATAACCTTGGTCAATTTATATGGACCCAACTTTGATGATCCATTATTTTTTCAAAGGGTATTTAAGGCCATACCAAATATCTCGGATACAAGTGTTATTGTTGGAGGTGACTTTAACTGTACGTTAGATCCTCTTTTAGATAAACAGCTATCAAGGTCACTTCAACAATCAAATGCCAGTGTCTGTCTAAATACATTGATGACAAACCTTAACATTGTCGATATTTGGAGACTGACGCACCCAACAGACAGGGATTATTCTTTCTTTTCATCAGTTCATAAATCATATTCCAGAATTGACTATTTTTTGTTGGACTCCAAACTAATTTCAGCAGCTGAGTCGGTTACCTATCACCCCATTCTAATTACGGACCACTCTCCTCTGTCCATGGTGCTGAAACTCGACAATATGTCGACAGGTCGGCGATCGTGGCGCTTAGACGCATACCTGTTGAAAGATGAGGCTTTTTGTCAGTATTTGAAGGAGCAGATTGCCTTTTTCCTCAGTACTAACGACACGGGGGATGTTGACGACTCCACCCTTTGGGAATCTCTAAAGGCTGTGATTAGAGGTTACATTATTTCTTATACATCAGAGAGGAAGAAACGTGCCAATACTAGGCTGAGAGAAATTGAAAGAGAGTTAGGGGAACAGGAGAACGTTTTTAGGACAAATTCCTCGTATACAGTCCTTGAGAAGATCACAAAGTTAAAGTATGAATACAATACCATCCTTTCGAAACGGGTGGGCTCTTTACTTGCTAGAACGCAACAAAGTTATTTTGAACTGGGGGACAAACCACATAAATTATTAGCAAGACAGCTAAGGCAGGTACAAGCATCTAGAGCTATTCACAAAATAAAAGACAAGAAGGGTAAAATAGTAACAGATCCGCAGGACATTAATAAATGCTTTGCGCAGTTTTACTCAGAGCTATACCAATCAAAATGCGATGCTACTGATCCACAAACTATGGAACGCTTTCTCGCTGAATGTGAACTTCCTAAACTAGACAGGGGGGCAGCTGCCGCACTCGATGCAGGGATAACCTTAGATGAAATTAACACAGCGATAGCACAATTTCCAAACAGCAAGGCCCCTGGGCCCGATGGATATGTAATAGAATTCTATAAGAAGTACTGCGCTAGTCTATCTCCACTTATGCTGCGAATGTTTCAACAATCCAAAGAAAATACCAAACTCCCGCAAACACTGTATGAGGCTACAATAGCCCTGATCTTGAAAAAAGATAGAGATTCCATGGAGATGTCGTCGTATCGCCCCGTGTCGTTACTCCCCATAGAAAACAAGGTGTTGACAAAGATATTGGCAAACCGATTGAAAAAATATATTTCCGACATCATACACCCTGACCAGACAGGTTTTATCCCGGGCCGACATATATACTACAATTTGAGACGCCTTTTCAACGTAATGTATCATGATCATAAAGTTGAGGCAGTGGTAATAGCTCTTGATGCAGAGAAGGCGTTTGATCAGATTGAGTGGAAGTATATGATGTCGGTTCTGGAGCATTTCGGATTTGGAAAGGAATTTATTAATTGGATAAGAATTATTTATGCACACCCAATGGCGTCCGTTGTGACCAATCAGGAAATGTCGCAGTCATTCCGCCTGTTCAAGGGGTGCCGACAGGGGTGCCCTATTTCGCCTGCTCTCTTCGCTATAGCCATGGAACCCCTTGCTACTCGCATTCGGGCATGTGCCGATATAGCTTCTGTTAAAATAAAAGACACACAGCACAAAATTTCCCTATATGCAGACGATGTTCTTTTGTTTTTGTCTAAGCCTAAAACTTCTATTCCACCATTACTTAACTTGATAAACACATTCGGCTCCTTCTCTGGCTACAAGATAAACTGGCAAAAAAGTGAGTTGATGCCAATATCACGGCCTGTGGATATGCAATTTCTGCAATCTACCCCGTTTAGAACAGTGAGGGACAAGTTCACAAGCCTTGGCATTGTAGTGACAAGAGACCTTGACCAGCTATTGAAAGTGAATTGGGACATGAAAATATATCAGCTTAAACAAAATATAGATTTCTGGAAAACTCTGCCTATTTCCTTGGTTGGTCGTATAAACGCTATTAAAATGGTTGTCCTACCCAGGTTTCTTTACCTCTTCCAATGTCTACCCAATTTCATACCACAAAGCTATTTTAAGAAACTGGATTCAATAGTAACTCCATTTTTATGGGATAACAAGGCAGCCAGAATTTCAAAGAAGCATTTATGCAAGTACAAGATAGAGGGGGGCTTTGGCCTTCCTCACTTCAAACTGTATTATTGGGCTGCTAATCTGAACATTGTGTCTTTCTGGAGGGAAAGTTTACCTGCGATGAGACAGAAGGATATGCCTTCATGGCTTTTGATCGAGCAGGCCTCCTGTCAACGTTCCTCACTCCCTGCACTTGTTAATAGCCCATCATATGTGAAAAAACCCACTTATGACTCCAATCCAGTCATTTGTCATACGCTTAGGATCTGGAAACAGATTAGGGATTTTCTTAACATACCCACTGTTTACATAGACAGCCCGATTAGCCTGAATCATGCTTTCCACCCTGCATTGGATGATGTGGTGTTTTCACAGTGGAGGGAGAAGGGGCTCACAACAATTGGTAATTTATACATAGATGGTCAGTTAGCTTCATTTCAACAATTACAGGCAAAGTTCAACATGCCAACAACACATTTTTTCAGATACCTCCAAATCAGGAATTTCTTAAGGACACATATCCCACAGTATGGTATTAAGCCCAATAGTCCTACATTAGATAGCTTGATACTTGTCAAACCCCATTCAAAAGGGTCGGTCTCTAGACTGTATGATGTGCTACAGGCCCACATAGAGGTATCCACAGACACCATTAAAAGGGCTTGGGAACAAGAACTTGGTTCAGAAATCTCAAATGAGGACTGGATAGAAGCTCTCAGGAATATAAACCACAGTTCAGTGAATGCCAGACACAACCTTGTACAGTTTAAGGTGATACACAGGTTACACTACTCAAAAGTAAAACTGCATAAAATATTCCCGGACACCTCACCACTGTGTGAGAGGTGCAAGCAGGATGAGGGGACGTTGACCCACTTATTCTGGACATGCCCTAAATTACATGCTTACTGGGCTCTCATTTTTGATTACTTATCTAAGGCCTTTGATAGAGTTCTAGCCCCAGACCCATTGATCGCTCTGTTTGGTACAGTTGATGGGAATCACCAGGAAGGGAAAGCTGTCTCTCTGTGTACTCTATTAGCCAAAAGGCTCATATTGCAATTTTGGAAATTGGAGACTGTACCTACCTTTGAAATGTGGTTACGGGATTTAGGGAATGTAATACATATGGAAAAGATTCGATACAACACCTCCAATAGAAGTCCATTGTTTTACAAAATATGGCAGCCGATACTGGATAAATGGTCTAGCCCCGCTTCATAACTGGGCTGACGATCTGCTGCTACTCTGTGCTGTACTCCACTCAATATTTATTTTTGGCTGAACTACACTGCTTGTAATGACTATATGCTGTCTTCTTATACATGTACCACCTAATAGGATTTTGTTTTATTTTGTGTATGTGTGAGTTAACTTTTGTTTTGTCCTCTAAACTGGCCATCCCATTCAACAGTACAATGAATGTCATTGTTTGTATTGCTGTCTTTTTTACTTTATTTTTATTGGAAAATAATAAACATATTATAAAAAAAAAAGAACATCAAAAGCACTAGCCTATGTCATTCTACTATCCCCCTTAGTACAAAAGTTTACCTATTCTATTGATCAACTTGTCCTTCTGTCCGAGAAATAAATATTCCAAACATAGTCTGGGACAGCTGTGAGATGCGATAGATTCCAAATTAATACAACCACTCACATCAAAAAATATTTTAAAAGTAATGAGGCTGATGCAACAGATCAAAAACATTTAGCTTAAAATGTTGATAAACTATTAGGCTATATCTCACATTATAAGCCCAGCAATGCGCACACGGCAGTAGGCTATCAGCGCGAATGTTCCAAAATGCAATCAATTAGTGAGATAACACCATTCTCAAAAGTGACCCCAAATGCGATTATGCATGTAATGCCTTATTATAAAGGTGCCTTTTTATGGTGAAAATGACCTTCCCCAAACTTTAAACTCATGTGCCTCTCCTATGTATGCCAGTTAGGCTCTACACCGGTTGTAAAGCGGATTAATGTGCTTCATTTTAAGAAGTTATTTGGCCACTTTAGTTGTGATACAAACCTTATCAAAACATTTAGGCCTATGGGCTAGGCTAAGTTGTTTTCATGCAGGCCAGGTAGGCTACACTCCTGTAATGCGAAGCAATGTGCTTAATATTCGTAAAGGTGATAAATAAATATAGTAGGCCTAGCCAATATAAAGCTGACGGGATCCCCCTCTTTTTAAAAACTCCGTTCTCAGGCAATTGCATAGCCTATAGAAATGTGGCGCAACATGAGCTCATGGGCTCTCAGGGCTCTCATGAAGTGTTTGATTTGATTTTTGACTACATTTGCATTGATGTCAGAATGATTAGAGGGACAATAGAGTGCTGAGTACCAGGCAGTTAGCAAGTTTGGTGGGCTACTAATGACCATCAGCAGCATCAGAGCTTGGAGAAGCCTAGTTACCGTGACTAAACGGTCACATGGAATCTGACTGTGGTCATGACTTGTGACTGCCGGTGCTGTGGTAATATGGTCACTGTAACAGCCCTCGGCTGGCGTGGTAACACGTGGTCTGCGGTTGTCAGACCGGTTGGACGTACTGCCAAATTCTCTAAAACAACGTTGGAGGTGGCTTATGGTAAATAAATTAACATTAAATTCTCTGCCAACAAATCAAATCAAATTTTCAAATCAAATGTAATTTGTCATATGCGCCGAATACAACAGGTGTAGACCTTACAGTGAAATGCTTACTTATGAGCCCCTAACCAACAGTGCAGTTTAAAAAAATACGGATAAGAATGAGATAAAAGTAACAAGTAATTAAAGAGCAGCAGTAAAAAAAAAAAAAATCTATACAGGGGGGTGCCCGGTACAGAGTCAATGTGTGGGGGCATCGCCTAGTTGAGGTAGTATGTACATGTAGGTAGAGTAAATTAAAGTGACTATGCATAGATGACAACATAGAGTGGCAGTGATGTGGAGAGGGGGCAATGCAAATAGTCCGGGTAGCCATTTGACTAGATGTTCAGGAGTCTTATGGCTTGGGGGTAGAAGCTGTTAAGAAGCCTCTTGGACCTAGACTTGGCGCTCCGGTACCGCTTGCTGTGTGGTAGCAGAGAGAACAGTCTATGACTAGGGTGGCTGGAGTCTTTGACAATTTTTAGGGCCTTCCTCTGACACCGCCTGGTATAGAGGTTCTGGATGGCAGGAAGCTTGGCCCCAGTGATGTACTGGGCCGTTCGCACTACCCTCTGTAGTGCCTTGCGGTCGGAGGCTGAGCAGTTGCCATACCAGGCAGTGATGCAACCACTCAGGATGCTCTCGATGGTGCAGCTGTAGAACCTTTTGAGGATCATGCCAAATCTTTTCAGTTTCCTGAGGGGGAATAGGTTCTGTCGTGCCCTCTTCATGACTGTCATGGTGTGCTTGGACCATGTTAGTTTGTTGGTAATGTGAACACCAAGGAACTTGAAGCGCTCAACCTGCTCCACTGCAGCCCCATCGATGAGAATGGAGGTGTGCTCGGTCCTCTTTTTCCAGTAGTCCACAATCATCTCTTTTGTCTTGATCACGTTGAGGGAGTGGTTGTTGTCCTGGAACCACACGGCCAGGTCTCTGACCTCCTCCCTATAGGCTGTCTCGTTGTTGTCGGTGATCACACTGTTGTGTCAGCGGCAAATTTAATGATGGTGTTGGAGTCGTGCCTGACTGTGCATTCATGAGTGAACAGGGAGTACAGGAGGGGGCTGAGCACGCACCCCTGAGGGGCCCCTGTGTTGAGGATCAGCGTGGTGGATGGGTTGTTACCTACCCTTACCACCTGGGGGTGGCCTGTCAGGAAGTCCAGGATCCAGTTACAGAGGGAGGTGTTTAGTCCCAGGGTCCTTAGCTTATTGATGAGCTTTGAGGGCACTATGGTGTTGAATGCTGAGCTGTAGTCAATGAATAACATTCTCACATAGGTGTTTCTTTTGTCCAGGTGGGAAAGGGCAGTGTGGAGTGCAATAGAGACCGCATCATCTGTGGATCTGTTGTGGCGGTATGCAAATTGGAGTGGGTCAAGGGTTTCTGGGAGGATGGTGTTGATGTGAGCCATGACCAGCCTTTCAAAGCCCACATGGCTACAGACATCAGTGCTACGGGTCGGTAGTCATTTAGGCAAGTTACCTTAGTGTTCTTGGGCACAGGCACTATGGTAGTCTGCTTAAAACATGTAGGTATTACAGACTCGGACATGGAGAGGTTGAAAATGTCAGTGAAGACACTTGCTAGTTGGTCAGCGCATGCTCGCAGTATACGTCCTGGTAATCCGCCTGGCACTGCGGCCTTGTGAATGTTGACCTGTCTAAAAGGTCTTACTCACATTGGCTGAGGAGAGTGTGATCACAGTCTTCCGGTACAGCTGGTGCTATCATGCATGTTTCAGTGTTATTTGCCTCGAAGCGAGCATAGAAGTAGTTTAGCTCGTCCGGCAGACTCGTGTCACTGGGCAGCTCTCGTATGTGCTTCCCTTTGTAGTCTGTAATGGTTTGCAGGCCCTGCCACATCCGACGAGCATCAGAGCCGGTGTAGTACGACTTTATCTTAGTCCTGTATTGATGCTTTGCCTGTTTGATGGTTCGTCGGAGGGCATAGCGGGATTTCTTATAAACTTCCGGGTTAGAGTCCCACTCCTTGACAGTGGTAGCTCCACCCTTTAGTTCAGTGCGGATGCTGCCTGTAATCCATGGCTTCTGGTTGGGGTTGGACGATGTTATCGATGCACTTATTGATGAAGTCAATGACAGATGTGGTGTACTCCTCAATGCCATTGGAGGAATCCCGGAACATATTCCAGTCTGTGATAGCAAAACAGTCCTGTAGTTTAGCATCTGCTTCATCTGACCACTTTTTTTTATTGATCTAGTTACTGGTGCTTCCTGCTTTAATCTTTGCTTGTAAGCAGGAATCAGGAGGTTGGAATTATGGGCAGATTTTCCAAATGGAGGGTGAGGGAGAGCTTTGTATGCATCTCTGTGTGTGGAGTATAGGTGGTCCAGAGTTATTTTCCGTCTGGTTGCACACTTAACATGCTGATAGAAATTTGGTAAAACTGATTTAAGTTTCCCTGCATTAAAGTCCCCGGCTACTAGGAGCGCCTCCTCTGGGTTGGCGTTTTCTTGTTTGCATATGGCGGAATACAGCTCATTCAATGCTATCTTAGTGCCAGCCTCTGACTGTGGTGGTATGTAAACTGCTACAAAGAATACAGATGAAAACTCTCTTGGTAGGTAGTGTGGTCTACAGCTTATCATGAGAAACTCTACCTCAGGCGAGGAATAGCTCGAGACTCCCTTAGATATTGTGCACCAGCTGTTGTTTACAAAAATACATAGACCGCCACCCCTTGTCTTACCAGACGCCGCTGTTCTATCCTGCCGGTACATCGTATAACCAGCCAGCTGTATGTTGATATTGTCGTCATTCAGCCACTACTCCGTGAAGCATAAGATTTTACAGTTTTTAATCTCCCGTTGGTAGTTTCATCTTCCCAGTAACCCGCCCATTTTATTGTCCAAAGATTGCATGTTTGCTAGCAGAATTGAGGGTAGTGGGGGTTTATTCGATTGCCTCCGACTTCTCAGAAGGCAGCCCGCTCTCCGGCCTCTCTTTCTCCTCTTCACGCAGATCACTGGGGTCGGGGCCTGTTCCCGAGGGAGCCGTATATCCTCTGCCTCGGGCTCGTCAGAGTAGTGAAAGAAGAAAAAGGATTCTGCTAGTCCGTGGTGAGTAATCGCAGTCCTGATGTCTAGAAGTTATTTTCGGTCATAAGAGATGGTAGCGGCAACATTATGTCCATAAAGAGTAAAAAAAAAAAGTTACAAACAACGCAGATAAACGAACAAAAAAAACACAATCGGTTAGGGGCACGTATGCCTTCTGCTCTGGCGCCATCTTAAAGCTCTGGTGGACATTCCTGCAGTCAGTATGCCAACTGCACATTTGAGACATCCTAATAGTTTATCGGCCAAACCGTTCAGACGTTTTTGTGAGAATATTTTTTTGGGGGGGGGGGTGTCTCATGGTCTGACAAACACTGCTGTAGCTCGGCCACCTTCCACCGCATATGCGGAAGGCAGACATGAGCGGATGCATTGGATTGAGACGAAGCCCATGCAATATATCTCTAGCTTAAACTGATGGATTTTGATGGGGATTTTGTTATTATGTTACTTTGATTGACGCACGTGTTCGTCAGTTGACTTAAGGATACATTTTTTATTTATTTGTATTATTTCAAGAAATTATAAAAAGTTTGACAACCCTGTTTGTAATGCTTTTAAATCATGTACATCTCAACTGTTTATCTTTTCCAGTGAAGACATGGATGTCTCATGGTATGGTGAGGTATGCAAAATAGGTCAACTTTGAGCACCTTTAGCTCTTGAATAATTTGTAATTCAGGTCCAAAAAGTCACTTTCTGACCACTTCTACAATGGGCAAATATGTATGGAAGGTTTCGTTCCAATCAAAAGGGGTCCTGTCAAAGGGATTGAACAAAAACATTGTAAGACCATTAGACATCCTAGGGGTAACTTGTTCATACTGAAACAGTAATAATATGTGCAGCTTTGCAAACGTTGTAAGAACATTAGAGCTCATTGGGGGTTAGTGGTTTCCAGATGAAGCATTACTAGCGCTTAGGTGGGCCATGTGGTGGAGCTAGTAACATCATTAAAATACATCTTCATAAAAGACAGCCCTACGTTCTGGGATATCAAATCAATATTGAGCTATCTGCTGATTGGATTACGGTTAACCAAATAAATGTAATTTCCATCTCCCCAGGTCCCTCTGCAGCATCAAATATACACTGCTCAAAAAAATAAAGGGAACACTTAAACAACACAATGTAACTCCAAGTCAATCACACTTCTGTGAAATCAAACTGTCCACTTAGGAAGCAACACTGATTGACAATACATTTCACATGCTGTTGTGCAAATGGAATAGACAAAAGGTGGAAATTATAGGCAATTAGCAAGACACCCCCAAAAAAGGAGTGATTCTGCAGGTGGTGACCACAGACAACTTCTCAGTTCCTATGCTTCCTGGCTGATGTTTTGGTCACTTTTGAATGCTGGCGGTGCTCTCACTCTAGTGGTAGCATGAGACGGAGTCTACAACCCACACAAGTGGCTCAGGTAGTGCAGTTCATCCAGGATGGCACATCAATGCGAGCTGTGGCAAAAAGGTTTGCTGTGTCTGTCAGCGTAGTGTCCAGAGCATGGAGGCGCTACCAGGAGACAGGCCAGTACATCAGGAGACGTGGAGGAGGCCGTAGGAGGGCAACAACCCAGCAGCAGGACCGCTACCTCCGCCTTTGTGCAAGGAGGTGCACTGCCAGAGCCCTGCAAAATGACCTCCAGCAGGCCACAAATGTGCATGTGTCTGCTCAAACGGTCAGAAACAGACTCCATGAGGGTGGTATGAGGGCCCGACGTCCACAGGTGGGGGTTGTGCTTACAGCCCAGCACCGTGCAGGACGTTTGGCATTTGCCAGAGAACACCAAGATTGGCAAATTCGCCACTGGCGCCCTGTGCTCTTCACAGATGAAAGCAGGTTCACACTGAGCACATGAGCACATGTGACAGACGTGACAGAGTCTGGAGACGCCGTGGAGAACGTTCTGCTGCCTGCAACATCCTCCAGCATGACCGGTTTGGCGGTGGGTCAGTCTGGTGTGGGGTGGCATTTCTTTGTGGGGCCGCACAGGCCTCCATGTGCTCGCCAGAGGTAGCCTGACTGCCATTAGGTACCGAGATGAGATCCTCAGACCCTTTGTGAGACCATATGCTGACACATGCACATTTGTGGCCTGCTGGAGGTCATTTTGCAGGGCTCTGGCAGTGCACCTCCTTGCACAAAGGCGGAGGTAGCGGTCCTGCTGCTGGGTTGTTGCCCTCCTACGGCCTCCTCCACGTCTCCTGATGTACTGGCCTGTCTCCTGGTAGCGCCTCCATGCTCTGGACACTACGCTGACAGACACAGCAAACCTTTTTGCCACAGCTCGCATTGATGTGCCATCCTGGATGAACTGCACTACCTGAGCCACTTGTGTGGGTTGTAGACTCCGTCTCATGCTACCACTAGAGTGAGAGCACCGTCAGCATTCAAAAGTGACCAAAACATCAGCCAGGAAGCATAGGAACTGAGAAGTTGTTTGTGGTCACCACCTGCAGAATCACTCCTTTTTTGGGGGTGTCTTGCTAATTGCCTATAATTTCCACCTTTTGTCTATTCCATTTGCACAACAGCATGTTAAATTTATTGTCAATCAGTGTTGCTTCCTAAGTGGACAGTTTGATTTCATAGAAGTGTGATTGACTTGGAGTTACATTGTGTTGTTTAAGTGTTCCCTTTATTTTTTTGAGCAGTGTATATATCAGTCCCTTGTGTGTGTGTGTGTGTGTGTGTGTGTGTGTGTGTGTGTGTGTGTGTGTGTGTGTGTGTGTGTGTGTGTGTGTGTGTGTGTGTGTGTGTGTGTGTGTGTGTGTGTGTGTGTTTTTCCCACCTTTCTTTCTGTGTTCCAATGTCTATAATAAACTTACCAGGGAAATAGATTTGGTCTATTGTTCAGAAAACTGAAACACAAGCCCAGTGGCTGCTAAAGCCAAGCAATTCTGTTTGTACTCTTTCAACCTTTTCCAATGCTATAAACGCTCATGATTCTGTGAGCTGGAGAGGAGAGTGTCAGCTCTAGGCCTACAGAGGCAGTAATGTATTGTCACTGGAGCAAAGTGTTTCACATAAAGCCTGACATTATGACTCACATTCAGCTTAGGTATGATATAACCCAGGCGTCTGAATAGGCCGAGTTGGGCTCCAAAATATACAGATTCGTTTTGAAGAGTCACTTCAATCTTTCTGTGTGGGAGAGATTCAAATGAGGCATGTGTCGTGAGGAGTTTGATTTGTAAGCCAGTGAATTGAATCTAGACAACACAGATATGTGGGACACATTGGCAAACTGAAAAGAGGGAACAGAGACACACAGGGACACACACAACTCAAACAGCCCTACAGTATGCACATTCACACAGACACACACCTTTTCAGTGATGATCCGATCCACACACTGTTTTCCTGTCAGTGGCAGGTTGCACGTGTCCAGAATCTTGTGTTTTCCTCCCTGACAAAGATAAAGAGAAAAGTGGAGAGAGAATGAGACAGAAGAGTTTTTGTCAAAGGTCATACACCCACCACCTAGTTTAACTGGTCACTACGGCTACACACCAGCGTCTGTCCATCAAGAACTGTCGTAGTCTGTTTCTACTGTACCATACTATTCGCTATGACAGTTATCAGGGCTTTCGATATAATGTGTGGTAAGCGTCTTCACTGTCCACAGAAAAGCACCTGCGTGTGTGTGTGTGTGTGTGTGTGTGTGTGTGTGTGTGTGTGTGTGTGTGTGTGTGTGTGTGTGTGTGTGTGTGTGTGTGTGTGTGTGTGTGTGTGTGTGTGTGTGTGTGTGTGGAGGAAGGGCAGCTGGGCTCTCGTTATTCTCTGTACTAGGGGTGTGTGATCCTGCTGACCCTCCCTTTCATCCCCTACATAAACACATGTTTGTTTTACTATCCTTGTGGGGACCAAACAATTGATTCCCATTCAAAATCCTGTTTTGTAACCCTAATTGTAACCCTAACCCTAAACCCTAAAATAGCCTTTTTTTTTCTCTTCTTCTTGTGGGGGCCGATGTAACGTCCCCACTTTTCAAAAATGTCCTTGCTTTACTATCCTTGTGAGGAGACACACACACACACACACACACACACACACACACACACACACACACACACACACACACACACACACACACACACACACACACACACACACACACACACACACACACACACACACACACACACACACACACACACACACACAGGTTGCTGCAGACTGAGGGACCATGATAAATAAATAAGACCGGCGCAGCAGTCAACAGGTATCAGTAAACATCACCATGTCCCTATTCACATCCACCTGCTCCACCATCTGGACTGGGCTACAAGTACTCCCATTACAGTTGATAGGTCTGGAAAGCCACGGCCACAAATACTTCCATTACAGATCATCTATCAATTGTGACAGGTAGCCTAGCGGTTACGAGCGTTGGTTCAGTAACCGAAAGGTCGCTGATTCAAATCCCCGAGCCGACGAGGTGAAAAAATAGTGTCTGCTAAATGACTAAAATGTAAATCATAGGCCTGGACAGTAAATATTCCCATTACAGAGTTTTTTTTGGTGCATTTTACTGCCCTGATCAGGTGGGTACTACAGTATGTATTGGTAATGGATGAGAGTATTAGTCCATATAAGCACCAAGCAGCCTACGAGGAGCTCTGGGACTACTAGAGGCATCACTGAATCATTAGTTCATCCATTAGTGGAATCAGAAGCGCATCAACGGGACTGACTCATCACCCTCAGAGAGTGGAACAAGACATTATAGATGGAAGCTGCTGGAGGAATCCCCTTCATTAAACTCTGCTCTCTAAACCACTTTAGGAGGTTACGTCACAGAAAATATTTAGTAAAAAGGCAGCCAAGGAGAGCAGTATACGCATTAGCACATATCTGATGTGTAAAATATAGCTGATCTGGAGTCACACATAGACACATCTGGAACTGAGGTGGCCTTGGATTGGCACGCACACACACACTCTTACCTTAGCTGAGTGCTCCATGGTGACTACCACCTTGGTTCCAGCGCTGGCCACCAGATCCATGGCTCCACCCATTCCCTTCACCATCTTACCCTGAAGGAAAAAACAAAACACTACCGTAAACGGTACAGCTCAGGGGAACGTAAAGTAACGTATCTTCCACGCAGGCCACCAGGAACAGCCGATACAGAGTATGTTGCCAGTTGATAGCTTTCTGCATAAGTAGGCCTAAGCATAGTACAGCATATCTAACTTTCAACTAAATAGTGTGCCCAGCTGGGAATGCAACGGTATAAACACTGTATTACTGCAGAGTCCAGCCCTGCCTGGGTCAGCTTATTTCTTGTTAATGGACACAGTCAACACACACATCCCTCGCAGAGTATTGAGGTCTACATTCAATACAGAGCAGAAAAAACATTCATTTCCAAAACCAGTGAAGAATTTCTTAGATTAGAACATAAAAAAATGTAGAAAAATCATACACAGGCCTCTCATTTCTCTGGGTCCAATGAGCGTTACTGGCATGCACACACCCAGGGGGTCAGATTGCTGAATAACCTAATTAAAATCTGTTTTGCTCATCAATCGCAATAGCCTGCAATATCCAGGGAATATAGGATTGGTATGTATGCATATACAGTGCATTCGGAAAGTATTCAGAACTCTTGACTTTTTCCACATTACAGCCTTATTCTGAAATGAATACAGTTGTTTTTTCCCCTCATCAATCTACACACAACCCATAATGACAAAGCAAAAACAGCCATTTTTTTTAAGAACGGAAATTTACATAAGTATTCAGACCCTTTACACAGTATCTTTGTTGAAGCACCTTTGGCAGCGATTACAGCCCCGAGTCTTCTTGGGTATGACGCTACAAGCTTGGCACACCTGTATTTGGAGAGTTTCTCCCATTCTTCTCTGCAGATCCTCAAGTTCTGTCAGGTTGGATGGGGAGCGTCACAGCACAGCTATTTTCAGGTCTCTCCAGAGATGTTTGATAGGGTTTAAGTCCTGGCTCTGGCTGGGCCACTCAAGGACATTCAGGGACTTGTCCCGAAGCCACTCTTGCATTGTCTTGGCTGTGTACTTAGGGTCGTTGTCCTGTTGGAAGGTGAACCTTCGCCTTGAGTGCTCTGGAGCAGGTTTTCATCAAGGATCTCTCTGTATTTTGCTCCGTTCATCTTTCCCTAAATCCTGACTAGTATCCCAGTCCCTGCCGCTGAAAAAACTCCCCACAGCATGATGCTGCCACCACCATGCTTCACCGTAGGGATGATGCCAGGTTTCCTCCAGACGTGATACTTGGCATTCAGGCTAAAGATAGTTCAATCTTGGTTTCATCATACCAGAGAATCTGGTTACTCATGGTCTGAGGGTCCTTTAGGTGTCTTTTGGCAAACTCCAAGCGGGCTGTCGTGACTTTTACTGAGGAGTGGTTGCCGTCTGGCCACTCTACCATAAAGGCCTGATTGGTGGAGTGCTGCAAAGATGGTTGTCCTTCTGGAAGGTTCTCCCATCTCCACAGAAGAACCCTGGAGCTCTGTCAGAGTGACCATTGGGTTCTTGGTCACCTCTCTGACCAAGGCCCTTCTCCCCCGATTGCTCAGTTTGGCCGGGCAGCCAGCTCTAGGAAGAGTCTTGGTGGTTCCAAACATCTTCCATTTAAGAATGATTGAGGCCACTGAGTTCTTCAATGCTGCAGACATTTTTTAGCATCCACAATCCTGTCTCGGAGCGCTACGGACAATTCTTTCGACGTCATGGCTTGTTTATTTCTCTGACATGCACTGTCAACTGTGGGACTTTATATAGACAGCTGTGTGCCTTTCCAAATCCTGTCCAATCAATTGAATTTACTACAGGTGGACTCCAATCAAGTTGTAGAAACATCTCAGGGATGATCAATGGAAACAGGATGTACCCGGAGCTCAATTTCGAATCTCATAGCAAAGGGTCTAAATACTTATGTAAATAAGGTATCTGTTTTTTATTTTCAATAAATGTGCAAACATTTCTAAAAACCTGTTTTCGCTTTGTCATTATTGTGTGTTGGTTGATGAGAATTTTTTTATTTCATCCATTTTAGAATAAGGCTGTCATTTAACAAAACGTGGACAAAGGGAAGGGGTCTGTATACTTTCTGAATGCACTGTAGTCTATACGTTACAGTATATGAATACAGTATGCTTTAGCGTTTGGCATCTCTGGCTGAGGTGGACATGGGGAGAGGATGAGAGGAAGAAAGAGGGAAGGAGGGAGGGAAAGAGACACCCAATAAAGTTATTTTCTCTCTCTCCACCCTTGTTCATTCCAATTCATTCTGAATCAGGGTCCGGTTTCCCGATAGCGACGGAATTTAGGCTTACGAGTGTTTTAACGATGTATATATCCTACAACAGACAAAGATGTAACAAAATACCACGCAGAGAGAATGGTCGCGTCGTTGGATTATGTGTCGATGCTGACAGGATCGAAAGAAAGGGAGCGCTGCTCTCAGGTCAGCTTTCTCCATTCAAATCTTTCCTTAACATTAGAAATATTCCACAATACTGATGAGGGATCAGTTCCTAGTGAGATATTGCCACCTACGGCTGCAAATATTGACGTGGTTTATTCTAATGCTTACATGCTGACCAGACCGGACACGTTGGGTGCGCGAGCGTCGCAAAATACATTTAGAAATCCATGTTATTCAATTATTGCACCCACACTGCTTGCACGCGCCAACGAGCGTCTGCGTTGCCAAGGGCTAAAATAGAAGTCATTCCTATTTCTGACGCAGATCGCGCTGCAAGTCCTGCCTCTCCCATCTCCTCATTGGTTTATAGAAGCAGGTACCTACGTGCCATCTCCTCATTGGTTATACCCACGTGGGTGATTGAAAGATGAAATGTTTTGCCGGTTGTCGTGGTAATACTATGAAAGTGTAGATGCCAATCACCATATAAGTTCAAAGATGAAAAAGCCTGGAAGGAGGACAGATGACTAGAAACGATTCGGTTGGCCGTTTTATGTGTGGATTAATTGTCGGAGTAGAGGACCTTGTGCATTTCAGGTAAAATAACAACTCAATGTTTATATCCCAGGACAAATTAGCTAGCAACAGCAAGCTAGCTAAATAGGACAAATTAACTAGCAAGTGCAAGCTAACTAGCTAAATTGCCATAAATGTTTAATGCTTTTCGACCTGTCCCCAAATTAATGTAATTGGTTCAGAGTTTGTTTTGATATTTTAACCTGCGTGTCGTGATCCCGCTTGGTGTAGGGGGACAAAATACATTTATGCACAGTAGCGCACGATGGCGCACGCGCGCAGCCGGTTTGGGTTCCGTGTTACCCAATAAAAATGCCCTAAAACACGCAATTTGGCACATCATTGCGCACATGTTAGGCTACATACACATCATTAAAAAATATATTAAGCCAAATTACAGACAGTAGCAAATTATAACTCAATTGATTGAATAGGAAATGTATTTCAACATGAAATAGGCCTATAGCCTACTGTTTATATTTCACTGCAGTCATCTCGATTTTAATTTGAAGCATATTTTTATACATCACTTATTTGTATCAACTGCAAAGACATTGGTAACTTTGTATTTGTAGTCAACTTTGTTCTGGAGTTATCGGCGGTCAAAAAGAGAAATAAACCACGTGATTCTATATTTGGCGGAGATCTGTGTATAAAACGACACGGGAGGGTAAAAAATAATTAGCTGTTCTACGAGTGGTCTGATGCAGGCGTTAGATTACATGCGTTTTCAAGTGCAACGTTAATAACAATGGTTTTGGGAAACCGCTTGGAGATTTAACAATGCTCCTCACGAAGGTTCTAACAATGAATTTAGCCTAACAGAAACTGCAGTCTTTCAGGACTAGGTTAACACCGCTATGGTAGAACACCTCTTTAATGGCCATGCTCCCGTTTCTCCCAACCTTCTCTCTTTCTCTCTCACTGGTACAAAGCACCAGGATAAAACAGAGGAGACAGATGATGACTGAATACATACAATGGAGAATACATCTCAGAGGGCAAAAAGATAAGTCGGCAAATGCACAAAATGGAATCATCAGTTTTGTGAGGTTGACACTGGGAAGTCCCTCTGAAAGGACACAGTGCACTTTCTCCTATCGCCACAAGTTATTAATTATCTGCCCCTCAAAGAGCCTAGATCGCGCGCGTGTGTGTGGGTGCGTATCACCAGCCCTGGGAGATAACGGGCTGTGACCTGAGAGAGGCAGGGACAGATTTACAGCAGCGTTAGCTGGAGTAGACACCTGATAATGGACCATATCCCCCTCCGGTCTGCAGTTAGTGAAAAGGAGGGGTCCTAGTGGCACGACGATCGGCCATGTTGTTCCATTACTAGGCTGCCTCATAAAGTGCCTGGGTGCAAAGGCGAAACATACTGAAAGTAAAAATGCCAGCCTGATTTTCAGCAACATTTAATACTATATGAGACTATAACAGATAGCGGAGTTATTGATGGTAGCACATGGCCCAAAATATTAATTTACAAGTTTTAATATTAACATGGGCAACAACAGCACCATAACAACACAAGAACGGTTGATTGAGGAGAATAGGCCGCTTTGCCCTATTTTTACACTATGGGATAGACAGCAGTTTCTCTACCTCAGATACATGTGTTAAACACTCTACAACAAAGCTTTTAGTGTCCAACAAGCTTTCTCGGCCCTTAACCTTGTTCTGAACACCTCCAAAACAAAGTTCATATGGTTTGGTAAGAAGAATGGCCCTCTCCCCACCAGTGTGATTACTACCTCTGAGGGTTTAAAGCTTGAGGTAGTCACTTCATACAAGTACTTCGGAGTATGAATAGATGGTACACTGTCCTTCTCTCAGCACATATCAAATCTGCAGGCTAAGGTTAAATCTAGACTTGGTTTCCTCTATTATAATTGCTCCTCTTTCACCCCAGCTGCCAAACTAACCCTGATTCAGATGACCATCCTACCCATGCTAGATTACGGAGACATAATGTATAGATCGGCAGGTAAGGGTGCTCTCGAGTGGCTAGTTGTTCTTTACCATTCGGCCATCAGATTTGCCAATGCACCTTATAGGACACATCACTGCACTCCTCTGTAAACTGGTCATCTCTGTATACCCGTCGCAAGACCCACTGGTTGATGCTTATTTATAAAACCCTCTTAGGCCTCACTCCCTCCTATCTGAGATACCTACTGCAGCCCTCATCCTCCACATACAACACCCGTTCTGCCAGTCACATTCTGTTAAAGGTCCCTAAAGCACATACAGTGGGGAGAACAAGTATTTGATACACTGCCGATTTTGCAGGTTTTCCTACTTACAAAGCATGTAGAGGTCTGTCATTTTTATCATAGGTACACTTCAACTGTGAGAGACGGAATCTAAAACAAAAATCCAGAAAATCACATTGTATGATTTTTAAGTAATTAATTTGCATTTTATTGCATGACATAAGTATTTGATCACCTACCAACCAGTAAGAATTCCGGCTCTCACAGACCTGTTAGTTTTTCTTTAAGAAGCCCTCCTGTTCTCCACTCATTACCTGTATTAACTGCACCTGTTTGAACTCGTTACCTGTATAAAAGACACCTGTCCACACACTCAATCAAAATGACTCCAACCTCTCCACAATGGCCAAGACCAGAGAACTGTGTAAGGACATCAGGGATAAATTGTAGACCTGTACAAGGCTGGGATGGGCTACAGGACAATAGGCAAGCAGCTTGGTGAGAAGGCAACAACTGTTGGCACAATTATTAGAAAATGGAAGAAGTTCAAGATGACGGTCAATCACCCTCGGTCTGGGGCTCCATGCAAGATCTCACCTCGTGGGGCATCAATGATCATGAGGAATGTGAGGGATCAGCCCAGAACTACACGGCAGGACCTGGTCAATGACCTGAAGAGAGCTGGGACCACAGTCTCAAAGAAAACCATTAGTAACACACTACGCCGTCATGGATTAAAATCCTGCAGCGCACGCAAGGTCCCCCTGCTCAAGCCAGCGCATGTCCAGGCCCGTCTGAAGTTTGCCAATGACCATCTGGATGATCCAGAGGAGGAATGGGAGAAGGTCATGTGGTCTGATGAGACAAAAATAGAGCTTTTTGCTCTAAACTCCACTCGCCGTGTTTGGAGGAATAGAAGGATGAGTACAACCCCAAGAACACCATCCCAACAGTGAAGCATGGAGGTGGAAACATCATTCTTTGGGGATGCTTTTCTGCAAAGGGGACAGGACGACTGCACCGTATTGAGGGGAGGATGGATGGGGCCATGTATCGCGAGATCTTGGCCAACAACCTCCTTCCCTCAGTAAGAGCATTGAAGATGGGTCGTGGCTGGGTCTTCCAGCATGACAACGACACGAAGCACACAGCCATGGCAACTAAGGAGTGGCTCCGTAAGAAGCATCTCAAGGTCCTGGAGTGGCCTAGCCAGTCTCCAGACCTGAACCCAATAGAAAATCTTTGGAGGGAGCTGAAAGTCTGTATTGCCCAGCGACAGCCCCGAAACCTGAAGGATCTGGAGAAGATCTGTAGGGAGGAGTGGGCCAAAATCCCTGCTGCAGTGTGTGCAAACCTAGTCAAGAACTACAGGAAACGTATGATCTCTGTAATTGCAAACAAAGGTTTCTGTACCAAATATTAAGTTCTGCTTTTCTGATGTATCAAATACTTATGTCATGCAATAAAATGCAAATTAATTACTTAAAAATCATACAATGTGATTTTCTGGATTTTTGTTTTAGATTCCGTCTCTCATAGTTGAAGTGTACCTATGATAAAAATTACAGACCTCTACATGCTTTGTAAGTAGGAAAACCTGCAAAATCGTCAGTGTATCAAATACTTGTTCTCCCCACTGTACATCCATGGGTCGCTCCTCTTTTCAGTTCACTGCTGCTGGCGACTGGAACGAGCAGCAAAAAACACTCAAACTGGACAGTTTTATCTTCATCTCTTCATTCAAAAACTCCATCATGGACACTTTTACTGACAGCTGTGGCTGTTTCGCGTGATGTATTGTTGTCTCTACTTTCTTGCCCTTTGTGATGTCTGTGCCCAATAATGTTTGTACCATGTTTTGTGCTGCTACCATGTTGTGCTGCTGCCATGTTGTGTTGCTACCATGTTGTTGTCATGTTGTGTTGCTACCATGCTATGTTGTCTTCTTATGTAATTTTGTGGTGTCTCTCTTGTCGTGATGTGTGTTTTGTCCTATATTTACATTTTTATTTTTAGTCCCAGCCCCCGTCCCCGCAGGCCTTTTTCTAGGCCGTCATTGTAAATAAGAATTTGTTCTTAACTGACTTGCCTAGTTAAATAATGGTTAAATAAAACATTTTAAAAAATAGATCAATGAACTTTGGATTTGATTGTCTGAAAACACTTTGATCCCTGTGCAGGTCGATCCGGAGGTAAAAACAGAACCTTATCTAATGTGTGTGTCTCCTTGGTTTACATATATAGTCAAAGAACGAGAGAGAGGGAGAGAGAGAGAGAGAGAAAGAGAGAAATATAAAAAGATAGAGTAACAGATAGCTTTCAACCTTAATTGTAATGTAATATCACACATTTAATACAAATTTGAACGCCCACCAATTAGGTTGATTTGGTTTTATTTCTAGCCCGAGAGAGCGCCATTGCTAGGCAACAGTAAACCTAACCACCTCAGGCCGATCGAGGTAAGTAGTCCAGTCCTCTCACGTGAATTACTCCATTGTTGTTCTATCGATATTTATTCAACAATTGGAAACAGCACGTAGAGCTTTTCTTCACCCCTCTCCACCAGAATGGTGTTATTTCACACAAACAGTTGCTAAATACAATACAGGTGTCTTAAACAATATGACTTACTGCAGACTATTTGAGGTAAGAGGAGAACATTAAATTAATCGATATCGTCACTAATTGCCTTGTGTTTCTGGTAATATTTGGTGTAATTGTTTATCTTCAGCACAGTAAGCGGTTTAGATTTTGTTCTAGTAGTTTTAAAAAGGTCGAGCTTGCGTATTAAGGTGGCTGGTACACAAACTCAAACTGTGACTGGATAACTTGTCAGTGTAATGGGAAAGGGGATATCGGTTGAATGCATCTACCGAAATTTGTCTTCCGCATTTAACCCCTCAATTAGAGAGGTGCGGGGTGGGGGCTGCCTTAATCGACGTCCACGTCAACAGCACCCGGGGAGCAGTTGTTGTGAAGGTTAACTGCATTGCTCAAAGGCAGAACGGGCAGATTTCTCCACCTTGTCGGCTCAGTGATTCAACAAGCAACTTTTCGGTCACTGTCCCAACACTAACCGCTAGGCTACCTGCCGCCAAGGCCGCTGGTGTTTTCATCATTTCTGCCTGTCTAATCAGCCAATGTTATTGTGCAGCATTAACTAAATATAATTAATCCACTGCCAAACGTCGCCCAAGAGCAGGAGTAATTTAATTAACACGGCTTAAAGGACATTAACCCTGCGGCTCAGACCCAACTCTCAGGTTATTAATGTCCTCCTTGCTCTGATTGGCTCCTTTCACGTGCTGGAAGCCTGACTTACTGAACCCGCAATGTAGGTGCTTGGTTATGGAAACGTGTACATGTACATTTAACCCCCATGGTGCTTCCACAGCCAGGGCTGCAGCATTGCCCTCAGTGCCACACTATCAGAACCAACAGACCAACTTCTTGACAGGAATTAGCATTGGCCCAGTTGGTTATTTTATTCGTTCGTTCAGGCATTAGAGGCAAATCTACATGAAGATGTAAGGGAATGCATAATTCTATAGAGATTGTAATCTAGGACTAATATGACAGTTGCACTGTAAAACCCAACGTTTGAAGTTATTATAAATCACACTCTTTTAATATCACATCTTTTAATGAGAAAATTATCTTGATCCTTTTCTGACAGAAACATCCGTTTTGGGCCCTGCCTTGCTCATTCTACACTTTGATATGAAGCCTTGCTGGAGGCAGATCATACACGTATGGCTAACAAATAAATCAAATAAACATAGTCCATCAAATTGCCAAAAAAAGGTGTAATTGATGTTATCATATCACCATATTTCCACCTGTCATATACAAATACAAATAGGGACACCCTTCAAGGGGGAGAGGCAGCCTTAAAGTTCCATTGGTTCAGTCTTGTGTGGCCAGGCCAGGGCTGTCAAACTACCTCTAAAAGGCATGTACCTCCTCTGAACTGCTGGTGAATGCATTTCAGATAAGTGCATATTCAGAGTAATTCTGCGTGTACACCGAGAGTATCTGCCTGAACTGAATGGAATGCGTGAGATCTGAGTTGCATTAGTAAAAACATTGAAAAAATATTTTTTTAAATCCGGTTCACGTAACTGGTTATTTGGACATATCAGGATTGGGTGAAGGCGGTGCGTAAACCGCTTCGACTCGAACGCGTTGCACGTGTGCCCACACGGACTCTACATTTTTGCACACAGACGTTAATCACGCAGCTGACCAAATTACGCACAATTTTACTTCTGGGTTAACAGAGTAAGGCCCTGAGAAAGGAGGGCTGTACACGTACATCAAGGTGCCTCACGCTACAGAAACAGGAGATAGGCTTCTGCCCATATGGACCGTTTTGTTCAGACAAGGCTTACATGTCCAATGTTTACTTAAGTGCGGTAGTCGTAAAGGACAAAATACACTTTGGTTAAAAGCTCCTGACCAGAATATCGGAAGCCATTTACTGTTCAGTTCCCGACAATTCTACGTTGTACCGCCATCCTTCGTCAATGCCCAGCAGGTGACCTCTAACACACCGTGGCAACGTGCTGCTTTAAGCTGTTCATGAAAAGATTGTATATGACATTAAGGAAAATTCCAACCAAAAACTATCTTTGGTATTTGTTTTATTATTTCAAAATATTTTGCATGTCAGCAATCAAGTTTTCAAGATATATAACTTTCCCAAAAAATGGTTTGCCGGAACTCAAAATTTCTAACACGTATCAACACAGAAATGAATCACGCAGCTGACCAAATTACGCAAGATTTTACTTCTGGGTTAATAGAGATTAATTTGAGTGCAATACAGTTTTGCAGATTTATGACAATTATTGTTAACCTCTTAAAACTCTGACACCCTCTGGTGGCATTTTCTAAACAACGCATAATATTATATACTACCCTCATAAAGTACATTTCGCCTGTAGACTGACATTGGTCATCAGTTGAATGGTGTTTCCTCTGACACATCGGTCCAGCTGGCTTCCGGGTTAAGCGAGCGGGTGTTAAGAAGTTCGGCTTGGAGGGTCATGTTTCGGAGGACGCATGACTCGACCTTTGCCTCTCCCGAGCCCGTTGGGGAGTTGCAGCAATGAGACAAGATCGTAATCACGAAATTGGGGAGAAAAAGGGGGTAAAAATTACAACAACAACAAAAAAGGTAAGAACTGTGGGATTCTGATAAAGGTGTCGGAAACATCTGCAGAGCCCGAGATACAGTAGGCCAAAAATCCCTGAAAAGTACAGTTTTTCTGTTTGTTTCCTCTTCGTGGGGGGGATTAGAGATTTGAAAGTCTAGGTTTGAAATAGAATGTCACCAATTAATGTTCCAAAAAGGATTGTACTTTTTTTTTCTTCAGATCTCTTACCAAACGGTGGCGCTCTAAACATGCAAAAATTCCCATAGGAACACAGCCATTTTAAAAGTGCAGGGATTATACAACGTGCCTGTCTGGGTTGGGAAACACTGCACTAGATAGCAGTAGGAGATCACATGATGTCTCTTGGTCACTTGCATCTGGTTTGGGTAGTGAGTCACTGTGCCAAAATGGCTGAATGGATTTTCAAGCCTGACATCTTAAAATTAACTTAGCAATCAGGACATTCAAGTATATATATATATTTGAAAAAAACAAGGGTGAGGGGACTTCAAAACTCTTTTCCCCTTTCACGTTTCCTATTGTAAACGATGAGCTAGATCAACAGTGCATGTGGAGGATGCATACAAGGAAATGCATTCCTTTACAATGACCCTTTCCATGCATACTAAATGTTTGCACTTTTTGGTAACTTGACCTACATCGCATACTCTATGAATATGACAATAGAGATTCTTATGACATTGCCAGCAGTAAGATTCAAATGATGTCACTTTTTATTTTCTGACAATTCATTTTTTGGGGGTACCCCCCCAAACTCAACAGACCCAGTCCAAAAAAAACACTCAGAGTTTGGTCTTGGTAGCTACATGCTCCAGTTTAAACTGTTGCATTTATCAGGACTAGACTGTAAGAGGGAACTTGTAAGTGTACGGGTCTCCATAACGTCAAGTTGAAGTGGAGCAAAGGCAATGCTATTGTCTCTACTTACTCAGACACTTACAGTAGACAAGGCCCCTTCTGGTTGAATGAAAACAGTTCTAAATGGGCTACTTCAGCTGTAGTGTGGCCAATGAATGGAGGAACGTACAACACCCCACCCAGCAGAATGTTAACCAATCACATTCACGTTGTCATGCTGCGTCACACGGTTGCTAAGCTAATAGTCACACAATCCTTTCTAAAAAGCAGAGTATGAGTCAAGAAACCTGCCTATTTCCCTCAAAAGTACGTAATGTCACGATTCCAAAGCTATACGATATCACAGAGAACAAGTTAATTAGCTCAGAAAAAATATTTGTAATGTTGTACTTCTTGTTCACGTAATTCATGCTAATGCTGGCATTTTGAGCTAGCACACAATTGACTCTCATATACTCCTTGAAGGAGTCTCCTTGTCCTGGGGAAGATCTCAATTGCATACTCCTCACGTCCTCTCTCCTCACCTCCTTGTCAAAACCCATTGGATGAGAAAGCCAGAGGTCCCTATGACCTTCTCCTCCAATGGGCTTTGAGAAGGAGGCGAGGAGAGAGAGGATGCAAGCAGTACGCAATTGAGATTCTCCTATAGTCTCCTTGTCTCAGAATGGCCCAGAATGCACTGTGAAATACATTGACTACGCATGGGCAACGTACACAATGGGTGTAAAAGAGCGACTGCCACTAAATAGCAACTAATCCCTTTGAAAACGTGGCATCGATATGAGTCAGAAACATTTATTCTAGTGTCAAAATTGACTACAACGTGTTATTAGGATCATTTTGGTCATCAAGTCAGTCTGGTCTAAAATAGAGTTTGGAACCTCAGTGCGTCACAACGAGTAAATTAAGGTTGGGTTTGGATTACAATTTTTTTTTTTTTTTTTTTTTTAAATTTTATCCCCTTTTCTCCCCAATTTTCGTGGTATCCAATCGCTAGTAATTACTATCTTGTCTCATCGCTACAACTCCCGTACGGGCTCGGGAGAGACGAAGGTCGAAAGTCATGCGTCCTCCGAAGCACAACCCAACCTAGCCGCACTGCTTCTTAACACAGCGCGCCTCCAACCCGGAAGCCAGCCGCACCAATGTGTCGGAGGAAACACCGTGCACCCGCCCCCTCGGTTAGCGCGCACTGCGCCCGGCCCGCCACAGGAGTCGCTGGAGCGCGATGAGACAAGGATATCCCTACCGGCCAAACCCTCCCTAACCCGGACGACGCTAAGCCAATTGTGCGTCGCCCCACGGACCTCCCGGTCGCGGCCGGCTGCGACAGAGCCTGGGCGCGAACCCAGACTCTGGTGGCGCAGCATAGCACTGCGATGCAGTGCTCTAGACCACTGCGCCACCCGGGAGGCCACTGGTTTGGATTACAATTATGTCAACAAATCACACCCCCCTTTTGGCAAGCTCCATTTCCTGACATGTTTGCCAAGGTAGCCCGATTACCACCAGATAAAATGTGGATTGGCACAGTATCTGTATCAGCTGGCAATGACAATGAAAGGTAAATTGTACACATTGTTATATTAGCAGAACACTGATTTTATGGTATTATGTAAAAGGTTGTTTATTCTACACAGACCTGGTATTACATTTGAAAGTTATTAAAACAATTAGTTTAGAATATCTACATGAATTCAGCAATTGCATTATTCTCATAGTACTCTGTAAATCAAATCAAAGTTTATTTGTCACGTGCGCCGAATACAACAGGTGTAGACCTTACAGTGAAATGCTTACTTACAGGCTCTAACCAATAGTGCAAAAAAAACAACAGTAAAAATACATTTGAAAATAAGAGTAGCAAGGCTATATACAGACACCGGTTAGTCAGGCTTATTGAGGTAGTATGTACATGTATGGTTAAAGTGACTATGCATATATGATGAACAGAGAGTAGCAGTAGCGTTAAAGAAGGGGTTGGTGGGAGGTGGGACACAATGCAGATAACCCAGTTAGCCAATGTGCGGGAGCCCTGGTTGGTTGGGCCAATTGAGGTAGTATGTACATGGATGTATGGTTAAAGTGACTATGCATATAAGATAAACAGAGAGTAGCAGCAGCGTAAAGGAGGGGTTGGGGGAGGGCACACAATGTAAATAGTCCGGGTAACCATTGGTGAGAATGGGGACGTGCTCGGTGCTCCTTTTCCTGTAGTCCACAATCATCTCCTTAGTCTTGGTTACGTTGAGGGATAGGTTGTTATTCTGGCACCACCGGCCAGGTCTCTGACCTCCTCCATATAGGCTGTCTCGTCATTGTCGGTGATCAGGCCTACCACTGTTGTGTCGTCAGCAAATTTAATGATGGTGTTGGACTCGTGCCTGGCCATGCAGTCGTGGGTGAACAGGGAGTACAGGAGGGGACTGAGCACGCACCTCTGGGGAGCTCCAGTGTTGAGGATCAGTGTGGCAGATGTGTTGCTACCTACCCTCACCACCTGGGGGCGACCCGTCAGGAAGTCCAGGATCCAGTTGCAGAGGGAGGTGTTTAGTCCCAGGTTCCTTAGCTTAGTGATGAGCTTTGAGGGTACTATGGTATTGAACGCTGAGCTGTAGTCAATGAATAGCAATCTCACATAAGTGTTCCTTTTGTCCAGGTGGGAAAGGGCAGTGTGGAGTGCACAAGAGATTGCATCATCTGTGGATCTGTTTGGGCGGTATGCAAATTGGAGTGGGTCTAGGGTTTCTGGGATAATGGTGTTGATGTGAGCCATTACCAGCCTTTCAAAGCACTTCATGGCTACAGACGTGAGTGCTACGGGTCTGTAGTCATTTAGGCAGGTTGCATTTGTGTTCTTGGGCACAGGGACTATGGTGGTCTGCTTGAAGCATGTTGGTATTACAGACTCAATCAGGGACATGTAGAAAATGTCAGTGAAGACACCTGCCAGTTGGTCAGCACATGCCCGGAGCAAACGTCCTGGTAATCCGTCTGGCCCCGCAGCCTTGTGTATGTTGACCTGTTTAAACGTCTTACTCACGTCGGCTACGGAGAGCGTGATCACACAGTCGTCCGGAACAGCTGATGCTCTCATGCATGCCTCAGTGTTGCTTGCCTCGAAGCGAGCATAGAAGTGATTTAACTCGTCTGGTAGGCTCGTGTCACTGGGCAGCTCGCGGCTGTGCTTCCCTTTGTAGTCTGTAATAGTTTGCAAGCCCTGCCACATCCGACGAGGATCGGAGCCGGTGTAGTATGATTCAATCTTAGCCCTGTATTGACGCTTTGCCTGTTTGATGGTTCTGTAGGCTACTGATATATTCAAAGCTTCCACCTGTAGTTATTGAACTCAACCTGCAGGAGATTTGTTTGTTGTGATTGAGTGGCAGAAAACACCTACGGGCAAGGTTCTGACAGATGGTTGTCTTGTTGGTGGCAAGGCCACTCCCAAGAAACAACAACATCAAACCACACCCCCAACCCAACTCGCGTTTGGCTTCTGTTATGGACGTCAGCATTTTTTGAGGAGCAAGCCAAAAAAACGAGGCCAAATCAGCAGGTGCAGTTCCCCTTTAATACGATTCCAATGGAGTTTCCCATCTCCTCAAAAGTATCTCTGGTGTAGCTCAACCTGTGGCGTCACCATGACAACCGGTCAAATATGTTTCCCCTTGTTCAGTTTATTGTGTTGCACTCACTTTTCCTGCCAGCCATCAAACACTAAAGGAATTACGCCTTTACTTATACCGGTTTCTACTTAACAATTGTCTCGCTTTCTTGCTCTCATTCTCCCTTCTTTACATGCTCTCTCCTTTGTTCACACAGCGCCAATATTTTTAGTCTACTAGAAATGCCACTCTCTGTTTAATAACATAGCGACAGAAAAGCGAAGGCCTCGGTTTCCTAGACAACCAATGACAAGCATACAGAGTATTGGACAGGTAGACATGAAGACAAAGCCTTGTGTGTCCCAAAAGCCAGCATTTTGCAACTGGATTGGACAATAAGCTCGTTTAGAGTGTTCTGAGAAACACCACAAACACATACTGACTGAAAAAAACAGTGATTGCTTTGACATTGATTGACTGATGATTGCTCATAGCAGCCCTGCAACTCCTCCTACATTTGAGTTAATGTTCAACTCTTTGAAAAGTCAATGTGCAGAGAAACATACTATGCAGTACAAATCACTGCCATTGTAAAGTGTTTTTCATGAGAATGCAAAATGGTAAATTAGGGCGTAAAAGCCCCGAGATTGGAAGGTTAAAAAAAAAAAATGGGACATGCCTCTCTTGCTTGGCACTCAGCATTAAGGAGATGAATTAGAGGTCAGGCCCTGCGACAGGAGGGCTGTATTAGTACATCAAGGACATCACGCTACAGAAGCTGGAAATAGGCTTCTGCCCATATGAACCGTTTGGTTCAGACAATGCTTACTTGTTTTTTTATTTTATATTTGTAAAAAAAAAAAAAAAGTATTTTTTACAATGCTTACTTAAGTGAGGTAGTAGTAAAGGACAAAATACACTTTGACGACAAACAGTTAAAAACAGCAGGTGGCTGCCCTATCGCCTCCGACCAGAACATCAGAAGCCATTTTCTGTTCATTTCCCGTCGATTCTACATGTTGTAATCGCCACCCTTCGTCAATCCCCAGCAGGTGACCTCTAACACACCGCGGCCACCTTCTGCTTTTAGCCATTCATGAAAAGAGGCGCATGTGCGTACAGATAGGACGCATGGGGGAGTAGCTCCGTTTTGTACCATCAAAACTGTGATTATATGTAGAAGTCAAATAACATAGTTTAAAATAGGCCTTTAAAATCGATAGTCCAATATATTGCCAAGCAAACGGGAGAGAGTGAGAGGTCAGTTATACAGTACCTTCAGAAAGTATTTAGACCCTTCGACTTTTACCACACTTTGTTACGTTACAGCCTTATTCTAAAATGGGTTAAATAAAATAAAAAAGCTCAGCAATCTACACACAATACCCCATAAATAACAAAGCGAAAACTGGTTTTGAGAAAATGTTGCAAATGTATAAAAAAACAAAAAACAGAAATAGCTTATTTACATAAGTATTCAGACACTTCGCTATGAGACTCAAAATTGAGCTCAGGTGCATCCTGTTTCCATTGATCATCCTTGAGATGTTTCTACAACTTTATCGGAGTCCACCTGTGGTAAATTCAATTGACATAACATGATTTGGAAAGGCACACACCGTCTATATAAAGTCCCACTGTTGACAGTGCATGTCAGAGCAAAAACCAAGCCATGACGTCGAAGGAATTGTCCGTAGAGCTCCGAGACAGGATTGTGTCGAGGCACAGATCTGGGGAAGGGTACCAAAACATTTCTGCAGCATTGAAGGTCCCCAATAACTCAGTGGCCTCCATCATTCTTAAATGGAAGAAGTTTGGAATTACCAAGACTCATGCTAGAGCTGGCCGCCCAGCCAATCTGTGCAATCGGGGGGGGAAGGGCCTTGGTCCGGGCGGTGACCAGGAACCCGATGGTCACTCTGCCAGTGCTCTAGAGTTCCTCTGTGGAGATGGGAGAATCTTGCAGGACAACCATCTCTGCAGCACTCCACCAATCAGGGCTTTATGGTAGAGTAGCCAGACGGAAGCCACTCCTCAGTAAAAGGCACATGACAGCCCGCTTGGAGTTTGCCAAAAGGCACCTAAAGACTCTCAGACCCTGAGAAACACAATTGTTTGGTCTGATGAAACCAAGATTGAACTCTTTAGCCTGAATGCCAAGCGTCACGTCTGGAAGAAACCTGGCACCATCCCTACGGTGAAGCATGGTGTCGGCAGCATTATGATGTGGGGATGTTTTTCAGAGGCAGGGACTGGGAGACTAGTCAGGATCGAGGGAAAGATGAACAGAGCAAAGTACAGAGAGATTCTTGATGAAAACCTGCTCCAGAGTGCTCAGGACCTCAGACTGGGGCGAATGTTCACCTTCCAACAGGACAACAACCCTAAACACACAGCCAAGATAACGCAGGGGTGGCTTCGGGACAAGTCTCTGAATGTCCTTGAGTGGCTCAGCAAGAGCCTGGAAATGAACCCGAACGAACATCTCTGGAGAAAACTGAAAATAGCTGTGCAGCGACGCTCCCCATTCAACCTGACAGAGCTTGAGAGGATCTGCAGAGAGGAATGGGAGAAACTCCCCAAATACAGGTGTGCCAAGCTTGTAGTGTCATACCCAAGACGACCTGAGGCTGTAATCGCTGCCAAAGGTGCTTCAACAAAGTACTGCGTAAAGGGTCTGAATATTTATGTAAATATAATATTTTTTGAAAAAATGTTTTATTTACAAACATTTCTAAAAAACTGCTTTTGCTTCGTCATTATGGGTTATTTTGTATAGATTGATAAGGAAAAAAACTATTTAATTGATTTTAGAATAAGGCTGTAACATAATAAAATGTGGAAAAAGTAAAGTAGTCTGAATGCTTTCCGAATGCACTGTATAAAGGGGTGGAAATGTGTCTATTAAGAAGGGAGAGGGGAAAGACAGAAGTTGGGATAAACTTGGCAAGGGTGGGTAAGAGAGGGTAAGGATGGGAGGTAGTGATAAGCTTGGCTTAGGGGGACAACGGTGAGTAAAGATGGGAAGTGGGGATAAGCTTGGCTTGGATGGTGTAAAGGGGTGAGAACTGGGAGGGGTTGGTGGAGAGGGATGTATTTGGTTCGAGAGAGAGAGAGAGAGAAGGTAGGAGGACTTAATTATACTACAACGCAATTGTATTTCTTTATTTGCGACTTGTAAACCTGTTGTAAAATGAAAAAGAGTTCTGGACAGATTAGGAAAGGATGTTGAGTGCCTCCCGAGTAGTGTAGCGGTATAAGGCACTGCATATCAGTGCTTGAGGCGTCACTACAGACCCGGGTTCGATCCCAGGCTGTGACGCAGCCGGCCGTGACCGGGAGACGCATGAGGCGGTGCATAATTGGCCCAGCGTTGTCCGGGTTAAGGGAGGGTTTGGCCGGCCGGGATGTCCTTGTCCCATTGCACTCTAGTGACTCCTTGTGGCGGGCCAGGCGCCTTTAAGCTGACTTCACTCGCCAGTTGTACGGTGTTTCCTCCAATACATTGGTGCGGTTGGCTTCCGGGTTAAGCAAGCAGTGTGTCAAGAAGCAGTGCGGCTTGGCAGGGTTGTGTTTCGGAGGACGCATGGCTCTCGACCTTCGCCTCACCCGAGTCTATACGGGAGTTGCAGTAATGGGACAAAACTGTAACTACAAATTGGATGTCACAAAATTGTGGGAGGAAAAAATATATGAATAAGGAAAGGATGTCAAATCATTATTATTCCTTGTTTGTCATTGCAACTAAGATGTAGTGGTGGTTATGGGTGAGAATGAAAAGGTGCTATATCTAGGGGATTTGGTCACTCCACTCATCCCATTTCAGTCTCTCGGAGGACCCACTCACCCAAAGTAGACCCCCACTTTCAAAATACATAAATACAGCTGGTATCATGCATTTCAGTATTTTAAAAGTTATATATTGCATCTTAAAAACTTTTTGGGAACTATATCAACAATGCACCAATGAAACGTATACCAAAATATAGTTTTTGGGTGGAGTTTTCCCTTAAGCTTTCCATAAAAAGTACACTGAAGAAGGTCTCTTCAAAGGTAGGCAGACGAAACATTCGAAGAGGTTTGTGATTGGATAACAACTTGTTGAAGTGGTCCGTGATTGGAGGTCTGTTAAAGCCAAAAGGCTACTGGGATAACTGGGAGTTTAATGGTGAGGGTCAACAACCCTACGTGCAGAGAGGAGTGTCAGACAATTGACTATATTTACCCCATCGTTTGAAGAGGCAAGGGTGTGTGTGTGAATAACAAGTAGTGCTCATCACTCCCAATCTCAATCGGAGTCACCCCTGAAGAATAAGAATAGCATCAGAAGTGCACAGCACACCACGTTCCCTGTAGGCTACCTGCTTTAGTATTTGCCAGGAATCAAAGTGAAGTAGCAAAGAGGCAACCAAAAATAATGGAGGAAAACAACATAACTACCCTTCAAAGTTATGTCTGACAAAGCTATAAAACATCAAAGGTATTTCCTGTTGTGAGACAATAGCTCTGTTATGAACAAGGAGCATAAAAGATGGAATGTGTTGTCATCTTTTTCATAGTGAGAGCAAGGACAGGAGGGTTTCCGTCGATCAAAAAACACAAAAGTGATTGCACTTTAGTCTTCGCCTAACTCTTCTCCTCTCCACCCCCCGCCATCAGATAACGCTCTCCCCATGCATTCTGTACCTACATAATGACTAAAAACAGCAGCCTTTGAAACTGAAACGCTGTCATCTGACATCTCTCCCCACTGTGCTTTTTGAACTTTGTATTTTTTAGAGCTATTTTGGGTGCATATATGCATATGCACCCATTTCAGATTGGTTTTCTCTCACAGCGAACTGCATGGAACAAATGGAAGATTACCGACTAGAACCTCTTTTGGTGTGTGTGTGTGTGTGTGTGTGTGTGTGTGTGTGTAGTCTACTCTATACAAAGACCCTCTTTCTCTGCACATCCTGATGCCCTAGTTCCTACAGTCAAATATGAAAAACTTGAAAGAGCAAAACATGACAATTGAGACCTACGGTGTAGGTCCACACACACACACACACACACACACACACACACACACACACACACACACACACACACACACACACACACACACACACACACACACACACACACACACACACACACACACACACACACACACACACACACACCACACACACACACACCACACACACCATGTTTTAGAGGAATAACCTTGAGCTGACTGAGGGAGCAGAAGACAGAAGGCACACACTTGCAATCAAGGGGCAGCAGGAGGCACACAGAGACACACACAACACTGAGCTTGAAAAAGGGGAGTAACCTTGAGCAGCATGATTGATCACCAGGCAGAGTACACGAACACACACACACACACAGACACACACGCACACGCGCACAGCATGAGTGAGCGTGAGGCGGATGATAGGAGGCACAGAGGCGTCTGTCAGCACCACAGGGACCCTGGAGGACAATAAATATCCCAGAATGCCGTCTGTCTGAGCCACAGTGGCTACAGGCTCAGCGTCTCAAAGGCTGACTTCCAGTCAGAATACTCCTGTCCTTACAGATCTCAAATGACGGATTCGTGTAGGGTAATAAGCCATATGTTGTACTACTTGTACACAGAGCACCAGTTCAGGTCCTGGAAAGATACATTGTGTGAAGGATTTTGTTACTATCCCAGAACCAATAACCTACACCTGATTGTACTACACGAATGAGCAACACCGGTCTTTGCCTTATACCTATCCAGGCCTCTCAGATCTGAGGGAGTCAGCAAGTGACTAGCAAAGGGTTTCAAAGTGACCTGATTGCCAATTTCTGATCGACATGAAGTGCACTAGTGTAGGGTCTAGGGGTGGATTTGGAGCGCAGCCTTGGAGATGGATGTCCCTGGGAGTTGACAGAGGGAGCAGCCTAGGCGCCACAGGGAGTTAAACAGTACCTTGGGACTGACTCGCAATCAGTAGAGCAGAGCCTGGCTGTAGACACACACATGCACTACTCCCCCAGCCTCATTCCTCACATTAAGGCCCATCAGATGAACACTTACAGAGAGAGAGGAACAACAGATTAATCATGAACTACATACACTTAGAAGCTGCTCTATTCTGGTGGGCTGTAAACCCGCTCCATTTCCAAAAGGAGGAAATATTGTCCAACGTCACATTGTTTTTTCACTTGGTAACCAATATACTATTGATTTCTCTTCTTCAGCTCAGATAAGCAAATGCATGACGCTGTCACGCCCTGACCTTAGAGAATAAAAAGGATCTCTATTTTGGTTAGGTCAGGGTGTGACTAGGGTGGGCAATCTATGTGTTCTATTTCTTTGTTGGCCGGGTATGGTTCCCAATCAGAGGCAGCTGTCTATCGTTGTCTCTGATTGGGGATCATACTTAGGCAGCCTGTTTTCCACCTTAGTTTGTGGGATCTTGATTTTGTTAGTTACTGTATAGCCTGCAGAACTTTATGTTCGTTTTATATTTTGTTGGTTTTTGGTGTTCATTTTAAATAAAAGTAAGATGTTCGCCTACCACGCTGCACCTTGGTCTAATTCATCTCTAAACGAATGTGACAGAAGATCCCACCACCAAAGGACCAAGCAGCGTGGCCAGGAGGAGCAGGGATCCTGGGCCCGGGAGAAAAGTGAGTGGAGGACATCATGGACGTGGGAGGAGGTTATGGCAGGGGACAAGATCCTGCAATGGAAGCAGGTGGAGGCAGCGAAGGAGGACCAACGGCGACTTCGAAGTTCACGACCACGACGTAAGCCCGAGAGGCAGCCACAAAACATTTTTTTTGGGGGGGGTACACGGGTTGGTCGGCGAAGCCGAGGGGCGAGTTTGAGAGCGAAGAGGAGTATTGGGATAGACTGAGCGAGGAGTATTGTGAGATAGTTGAGGGGAGTGATGAGGTAGAGTGGATGGTTTGGTGTCTGGAGCAAGACAGTCGCCCTGAGGAGCGTGGGACCAGTCAGGCACCATGTTTTGCGGAGATACGCAATGTGTCTCCAGTGCGCATCCACAGCCCGGTACGTTCTGTGCCAGCTCCTCGCACTTCCCGTGCGAAAGTGAGCACCCAGCCAGGACGGGTTGTGCCGGCTCAGCGCTCCTGGTCTCCAGTACGCCTCCTCGGTCCAGGATATCCTGCGCCGGCTCTACGCACTGTGTCGCCAGTGCGCCTTCACAGCCCAGTGCGTCCTGTGCCAGCGCCCCGCACTTGCCGGGCTAAAGTGAGCATCCAGCCAGGACGTGTTGTGCCAGCTCTACGCTCCAGACCTCCAGTGCGTCTCCACGGTCCAGTATATCCTGCGCCGGCTCTACGCACTGTGTCCCCAGCGCGCCTTCACAGTCCAGTACGTCCTGTGCCTCCTCCCCGCACTCGCCCTGAGGTGCGTGTCAACAGCCCGGAGCCACCTGTACCGGCCCCACGCATCAGGCCTCCAGGGCGCCTCCCCAGTCCAGAGCTTCCGGCGACAGTTCCCAGTCCAGAGCTTCCGGCGACAGTTCCCAGTCCAGAGCTTCCGGCGACAATTCCACAGTCCGGACGGTCCGCAGTCCGGAACCTCCTGAAACGGTCCGCAGTCCGGAACCTCCTGAGACGGTCCGCAGTCCGGAACCTCCTGAGACGGTCCGCAGTCCGGAGCCTCCTGAGACGGTCCGCAGTCCGGAACCTTCAGCGACGGTCCGCAGTCCGGAGCCTCCTGAGACGGTCCGCAGTCCGGAACCTTCAGCGACGGTCCGCAGTCCGGAACCTCCTGAGACGGTCCGCAGTCCGGAACCTCCTGAGACGGTCCGCAGTCCGGAGCCTCCTGAGACGGTCCGCAGTCCGGAACCTTCAGCGACGGTTCGCAGTCCAGAGCCTCCTGCGAGGGTTTCCAGTCCAGAGCCTTCAGCGAGGGTTCCCAGTCCTGAGTCCCCGGCGATGATCCACGGTCCTGCACCTCCGGTGACAATCCACGGTCCGGAGCCTCCGGCGACGATCCCCGGCACCAGAGTTGCCACCGAAGATGGCGGATCCGTGAGCAGAGCGGGGTCTACATCCCGCACCGGAGCCGCCACCGAGGCTAGATACTCACCCGGACCCTCCCCTATAGAGTCAGGTTTTGCGGCCGGAGTCCGCACCTTGGGGGGGGGGGGGGGGTGGGGTACTGTCACACCCTGACCTTAGAGATCCTTTTTATTCTCTATTTTGGTTAGGTCAGGGTGTGACTAGGGTGGGCAATCTATGTGTTCCATTGCTTTGTTGGCCGGGTATGGTTCCCAATCAGAGGCAGCTGTCTATCGTTGTCTCTGATTGGGGATCATACTTAGGCAGCCTGTTTTCCACCTTAGTTTGTGGGATCTTGATTTTGTTAGTTGCTGTATAGCCTGCAGAACTTTACGTTCGTTTTGTTTTTTGTTGGTTTTTGTTGTTCATTTTAAATAAAAGTAAGATGTTCACCTACCACGCTGCACCTTGGTCTAATTCATATCTAAACGAACACGACAGACGCAATATTCAAGCATCTCCCAATCCTAATCTAATAGTCAAGCGAGGAACACACGAGTCTAATCAAAATATGCGCAAAAACATGTCTAGCTACAAACTGAAAAACAATAAGGTTCAGAATGTGATGATCTGTTGTCGCTCTCCATGGGTTGTTGTTCCGCCAGCCTCTGACTGAGCAGGAGATTGACAGTCATCACTTGTAAGAGCATTTGAAAGCCCTGGACCGTAAAATGTTCATCTACATTTCGCTTATTAAAAGCATCCATAATCGACATAATCGCTGCAGCGGCGCGTTGCATTTGCGACTCCTACGTAAATCATTTCCAATTTCACGCTTTACACCCATCTTTAGATATCGAATAATTTTCAGAATCGCAGCGGGGACATTTAATTCTCCTCTCCTTCCTCTCATAGTTCCACATAATGAAGATTGAAACGAGATGGGGGTGAGGAAGATGGGTGAATGTAGCTCCTTTGTGTAACTGTCAGACAGACAGAAAGACAGACGAATGAACGGTCACTGCCCTTACAGAACAAGCTCATCCAGTGCCTTGTGTGTCCTTAGCATTAAGACATTAGTTAAATAACACAGTGAATCAAGTAGGCCGCCAGCTAATTATCAATTACCAAAGACAAAAATGGCTAATGGAAAGCTAAGATATCAGATTCATAACAGTTTACACAGTCAGCCCAATTCTGATCTTTTTTCCCCACCTTTTGACCAATCAAATCAGATCTTCTCACATCAGAACTTTTTCAGAGCTGATTGGTCAAAAGACCAATTCGTTAAAAAAATATCAAAATTGGGCTGCCTGTGTAAACACAGCTTTAGGGGCGGTTTCCCGGACACAGGTGATGCCTAGTTCAACAGGGTTTTTGCATTGAAAGTACTTTGTAGTCCAGGACTAGGCTTAATCTGTGTCATTTGAACATTCTATTACATTTACATTACATTTAAGTCATTTAGCAGACGCTCTTATCCAGAGCGACTTACAAATTGGTGCATTCACCTTATGATATCCAGTGGAACAACCACTTTACAATAGTGCATCTAACTCTTTTAAGGGGGGGGGGGGTTAGAAGGATTACTTTATCCTATCCTAGGTATTCCTTAAAGAGGTGGGGTTTCAGGTGTCTCCGGAAGGTGGTGATTGACTCCGCTGACCTGGCGTCGTGAGGGAGTTTGTTCCACCATTGGGGTGCCAGAGCAGCGAACAGTTTTGACTGGGCTGAGCGGGAACTGTACTTCCTCAGAGGTAGGGAGGCGAGCAGGCCAGAGGTGGATGAACGCAGTGCCCTTGTTTGGGTGTAGGGCCTGATCAGAGCCTGAAGGTACGGAGGTGCCGTTCCCCTCACAGCTCCGTAGGCAAGCACCATGGTCTTGTAGCGGATGCGAGCTTCAACTGGAAGCCAGTGGAGAGAGCGGAGGAGCGGGGTGACGTGAGAGAACTTGGGAAAGTTGAACACCAGACGGGCTGCGGCGTTCTGGATGAGTTGTAGGGGTTTAATGGCACAGGCAGGGAGCCCAGCCAACAGCGAGTTGCAGTAATCCAGACGGGAGATGACAAGTGCCTGGATTAGGACCTGCGCCGCTTCCTGCGTGAGGCAGGGTCGTACTCTGCGAATGTTGTAGAGCATGAACCTACAGGAACGGGTCACCGCCTTGATGTTAGTTGAGAACGACAGGGTGTTGTCCAGGATCACGCCAAGGTTCTTAGCACTCTGGGAGGAGGACACAATGGAGTTGTCAACCGTGATGGCGAGATCATGGAACGGGCAGTCCTTCCCCGGGAGGAAGAGCAGCTCCGTCTTGCCGAGGTTCAGCTTGAGGTGGTGATCCGTCATCCACACTGATATGTCTGCCAGACATGCAGAGATGCGATTCACCACCTGGTTATCAGAGGGGGGAAAGGAGAAGATTAATTGTGTGTCGTCTGCATAGCAATGATAGGAGAGACCATGTGAGGATATGACAGAGCCAAGTGACTTGGTGTATAGCGAGAATAGGAGAGGGCCTAGAACAGAGCCCTGGGGGACACCAGTGGTGAGAGCACGTGGTGCGGAGACAGATTCTCGCCACGCCACCTGGTAGGAGCGACCTGTCAGGTAGGACGCAATCCAAGCGTGGGCCGCGCCGGAGATGCCCAGCTCGGAGAGGGTGGAGAGGAGGATCTGATGGTTCACAGTATCAAAGGCAGCCGATAGGTCTAGAAGGATGAGAGCAGAGGAGAGAGAGTTAGCTTTAGCAGTGCGGAGCGCCTCCGTGACACAGAGAAGAGCAGTCTCAGTTGAATGACTAGTCTTGAAACCTGACTGATTTGGATCAAGAAGGTCATTCTGAGAGAGATAGCAGGAGAGCTGGCCAAGGACGGCACGTTCAAGAGTTTTGGAGAGAAAAGAAAGAAGGGATACTGGTCTGTAGTTGTTGACATCGGAGGGATCGAGTGTAGGTTTTTTCAGAAGGGGTGCAACTCTCGCTCTCTTGAAGACGGAAGGGACGTAGCCAGCGGTCAAGGATGAGTTGATGAGCGAGGTGAGGTAAGGGAGAAGGTCTCCGGAAATGGTCTGGAGAAGAGAGGAGGGGATAGGGTCAAGCGGGCAGGTTGTTGGGCGGCCGGCCGTCACAAGACGCGAGATTTCATCTGGAGAGAGAGGGGAGAAAGAGGTCAAAGCACAGGGTAGGGCAGTGTGAGCAGAACCAGCGGTGTCGTTTGACTTAGCAAACGAGGATCGGATGTCGTCGACCTTCTTTTCAAAATGGTTGACGAAGTCATCAGCAGAGAGGGAGGAGGGGGGAGGAGGATTCAGGAGGGAGGAGAAGGTGGCAAAGAGCTTCCTAGGGTTAGAGGCAGATGCTTGGAATTTAGAGTGGTAGAAATTGGCTTTAGCAGCAGAGACAGAAGAGGAGAATGTAGAGAGGAGGGAGTGAAAGGATGCCAGGTCCGCAGGGAGGCGAGTTTTCCTCCATTTCCGCTCGGCTGCCCGGAGCCCTGTACCATTTCTATACCCAGATCTGGTATTTGCTTAGTTCTTATAAAATGTCATACTGCCAGTCCCCAGCTATCTGTATGTCTGTCCATCTATCCCCTTTACCTCTCTTATTATAAAGACCAGAACATACAACACTTGATGAACATAAACAAAAACATCAGCTCAATGTGCTTCATAAGCAGCTCTATGGTGAGAAACATCTCGGTTCCCAAGGCAAAAACCCTGCGTTACCCAGGAGCACGGGTACGGGACATCACAAGGCTGCTTCCGACTGTTTTATGACAGATGCCGGGAGCTGACACAGTCGTAGTCCATGTTGGGTCAAACGGCATCAGGAGGGCTGGCTCTGAACATCTGAAAATGTATTTTAAAGAACTGATTTTAGCATTAAAAGACTCCAAAAAAACCTGCCAATCATTTCAGGTCCAATACCATCGTTGGGACGCGGGTGTGAAAGATTCAGCAGGCTACTGGCATTACACATCTGGCTAAAAGATTACTGTAGCTCTGCTGGAGTCACTTTTATAGATAACTTTGACACCTTCTGGAAACAGAAGATACTCTACAGGAATGACGGAGTCCATCCAAATCATCTTGGCTCCTGGACTCTGTCCACGCATTTCAAGGCTGCGTTGAATCAATAACTTATCAATGACCCAAGACCAGCTCAGTTAATCCCTACCATTGTGACAATGAGTTGTCATAATGCTGCATCAAATGTACATAATCCTAGGGGCGTTGGCAAACACAAGTAAGTAACTTAATTTATGTCCCCCTAATTCCCTGAATACCCGTTGATCCTACAGCTATTGTATGCAGTAATCAGTTAGCACTGAGGCGGTGTGTCCTAGTAGGAAGACCACTTTGTTCACCCTGCACTATCAGCTCCAATATAAATAACACGAGCAAGTCTACTTCTGATAAGCTCCCAGTAAAGCATTAAAAACAATCAAGCAATCCAGAAAAGTGCTAAAAATAGCCCATATTAATATATGCAGCCTGAGAAGCAAGGTCCATGAAGTCAATAACTTGCTTGTAACAGATGACATTCATATTCTGACTATATCTGAAACTCACTTAGATATATCTTTGATGATACAGTGGTAGCAATACATGGTTATAACATCTACCGAAAAGACAGAAATGCCAACGGGGGTGGTGTTGCGGTCTATATTCAGAACCACATTCCTGTAAAGCTTAGAGACGATCTAATGTTAAATACAGTTGAAGTAATATAGCTACAGGTTCATCTGCCTCACCTAAAGCCTATTATTGAGGGAAGCTGCTATAGACCACCAAATGCTGACCAACAGTCAGTATCTGGATAATATGTGTGTAATGCTTGATAATGTATGTGATATCAACAGAGAAGTATATTTTCTGGGTGATTTAAATATTTGGCTCTCATCAAGCTGCCCACTCAAGAAAAAAATGTAAACTGTAACCAGTGCCTGCAACCTGGTTCAGGTTGTCAGTCAACCTACCAGGGTATTTACAAACAGCACAGGAGTGAAATCCTCAACATGTATTGATCAAATCTTTACTAATGCTGCAGAAATTTGCTTTAAAGCAGTATCCAAATCCATAGCATGTAGTGATCACAATATAATAGCCATATCTAGGAAAACCAAAGTTCCAGAGGCTGGGCCTAATATAGTGTAAGAGGTCATACAATAAGTTTTGTAGTGATTCATATGTTGATGATGTAAAGAATATTTGCTGGTCTGTGGTGTGTAATGAGGAGCAACCAGACGCTGCCCTTGACACTTTTATGAAATTGCTTTCCCAGTTACTAATAAGCACGCAACCATTAAGAAAATGACTGTAAAAACTGTCAAATCTCCTTGGATTGATGAGGTATTGAAAAATTGTATGGTTGAGCAGAATTAGGCAAAAGGTATGGCAAATAAGTCTGGCAGCCCAATAAGTCTGGCAAACGTACTGCAAATTAAGAAACCATGTGAGTAAAATAAATAAAAATAAACTATACTATGAAACAAAGATAAATGATATAAAGATATGACATAAAATGATAGAAAATTCCGTAAAGTCAGTGTGGAAGAGGTGAAAAAATTTATGTTGTCAATCAACAATGACAAGCCACCGGGGTCTGAAAATCTGGATGGAAAAATGACTGAGGATAATAGAGGATGATATTGACACTCCTATTTGCCACATCTTCAATTTAAGCCCGCTAGAAAGTGTGTTCCCTTAGGCCTGGAGGGAAGCTAAAGTCATTCCACTACCCAAGAATAGTAAAGCCCCCTTTACTGGCTCAAATAGCTGACCAATCAGCCTGTTACCAACCCTTAGTAATCTTCTTGGAAAAATTGTGCTTTACCAGATGCAATGCTATTTCACATTAAACAAATTGACAACATACTTTCAGCACGCTTATAGCGAAGGACACTCAACAAGCACAGTACTTACACAAGTGACTGATGATTGGCTGAGAGAAATTTATGATAAAATGATTGTTGGGGCTGTCTTGTTAAACTTCAGTGCAGCTTTTGACATTATCGATCATAGTCTGCTGCTGGAAAAACGTATATGTTATGGCTTTACACCCCCTGGAGTAATGTGGATAAAGAGTTACCTGTCTAACAGAACACAGAGGATGTTCTTTAATGGAAGCCTCTCAAACATAATCCCGGTAGAATCAGCAATTACCCAGGGTAGCTGTTTAGGCCCTTTGCTTTTTTCAAATCTTTACTAACGACATGCCACTGGCTTATGTAAGGCCAGTGTGTCTATGTATGCGGATGACTCAACACTATACACATCAGCTACTACAGCGACTGGAATTACTGCTACACTTAACAAAGAGCTGCAGATAGTTTTGGAATGGGTAGCAAGGAATAAGCTAGTCCTAAATATTTCCAAAACTATAAGCATTGTATTTGGGACAAATCATTCACTAAACCCTAAACCCCAACTACGCCTCGTAATGAATAATGTGGAAATTGAGCAAGTTGAGGTGACAAAACTGCTTGGAGTAACCCTGGATTGTAAACTGTCATGGTCAAAACATATTGATACAACAGTAGCTAAGATGGGGAGAAGTCTGTCCATAATAAAGCGCTGCTCTGCCTTCTTAACAACACTATCAACAAGGCAGGTCCTACAGACTCTAGTTGTCACACCTAGACTACTGTTCAGTAGTGTGGTCAGGTACCACAAAGAGGGACTTGGGGAAATTGCAGTTGGCTCAGAACAGGGCAGCACGGCTGGCCCTTAAAGTACACGGAGAGCTAACATTAATGACATGCATATCAATCTCTCATGGCTCAAAGTGGAAGAGAGATTGACTTCATCATTATTTGTTTTTGTAAGAGGTGTTGACAAGCTGAATGTACCAAGCTGTCTGTTTAAATTACTAGCACACAGCTCGGACACTCATGCATACCCCACAAGACATGCCACCAGAGGTCTCTTCACAGTCCCCAAGTCCAGAACAGACTATGAGAGGCACACAGTACTACATAGAGACATGACTACATGGAACTCTATTCCACATCAGGTATCTGATGCAAGCAGTAAAATCAGATTTAAAAAGCAGGGGAAAATACACCTTATGGAACAACAGGGACAGTGAAGACACACACAAAAAGGTACAGACACATGCAGACGCACACATTGTGATATTGTTGTATGGTGGTAGTGAACATTTTGTGTTGTGGATATGTGGTGGTGTAGAGATGTTATATGATGTACTATTTTATCTTTAGCTCATTCAGTACAAACATAGTTCACTGTTATATATTTTGTTTTACAGTAGACGTTGGAAGTTCACATACACCTTAGACAATACATTTAAACTCAGTTTTTCACAATTCCTGACATTTAATCCTAGTAAAAATTCCCTGTCTTAGGTCAGTTAGGATCACCACCTTATATTAAGAATGTGAAATGTCAGAATAATAGTAGAGAGAATTATTTATTTCAGCTTTTATTTCTTTCATCACATTCCCAGTGGGTCAGAAGTTTACATACACTCAACTAGTATTTGGTAGCATTGCCTTTAAATTGGTTAACTTCGGTCAAACGTTTCGGGTAGCCTTCCACAAGCTTCCTACAATAGGTCGGGTGAATTTTGGCCCATTCCTCCTGACAGAGCTGGTGTAACTGAGTCAGGTTTGTAGGCCTCCTTGATCGCATATGTTTCTTCAGTTCTGTCCACAAATTTTCTATAGGATTGAGGTCAGGACTTTGTGATGGCCACTCCAATACCTTGACTTTGTTGTCCTTAAGCCATTTGCCACAACTTTGGAAGAATGCTTGGGGTCATTGTCCATTTGGAAGACCCATTTGCGACCAAGCTTTAACTTCCTGACTGATGTCTTGAGATGTTGCTTCAATATATGCACATCATTTTCCTCCCTCATCATGCCATCTATTTTGTGAAGTGCACCAGTTCCTCCTGCAGCAAAACACCCCCACAACATGATGCTGCCACCCCATGCTTCACAGTATGGGATGGTGTTCTTCGGCTTGCAAGCCTCCCCCTTTTCCTCCAAACATAACGATGGTCATTATGGCCAAACAGTTCTATTTTTGTTTCATCAGACCAGAGGACATTTCTCCAAAAAGTACGATCTTTGTCCCCATGCCAGCAGCATACCACCCTGCATACCACTGCTGGCTTGCTTCTGAAGCTAAGCAGGGTTGGTCCTGGTCAGTCCCTGGATGGGAGACCAGGTGCTGCTGGAAGTGGTGTTGGAGGGCCAGTAGGAGGCACTCTTTCCTCTGGTCTAAACAAAGATCCCAATGCCCCAGGGCAGTGATTGGGGACACTGCTCTGTGTAGGGTGCCGTCTTTCGGATGGGACGTTAAACGGGTGTCCTGACTCTCTGAGGTCATTAAAGATCCCATGGCACTTATCGTAAGAGTAGGGGTGTTAACCCTGGTGTCCTGGCTAAATTCCCAATCTGGCCCTCAACCATCACGGTCACCTAATAATCCCCAGTTTACAATTGGCTCATTCATCCCCCTCCTCTCCCCTGTAACTATTCCCCAGGTCGTTGCTGCAAATGAGAATGTGTTCTCAGTCAACTTACCTGGTAAAATAACGGTAAAATAAAATTAAAAAAATAAATAAATAAAATAAAATGTGCAATTGCAAACCGTAGTCTGGCTTTTTCATGGCGGTTTTGGAGCAGTGGCTTCTTCCTTGCTGAGCGGCCTTTCAGGTTATGTCGATATAGGACTCGTTTTACTGTGGATATAGATACTTTTGTACCCGTTTCCACCAGCATCTTCATAAGGTCCTTTGCTGTTGTTCTGGGATTGATTTGCACTTTTCGCTCCAAAGTACGTTCATCTCTAAGAGACAGAACGCGCCTCCTTCCTGAGCGGTAAGACGGCTGCGCGGTCCCATGGGGTTTATACTTGCGTACTATTGTTTGTACAGATGAACGTGGTACCTTCAGGCGTTCGCAAATTGCTCCCAAGGATGAACCAGACTTGTGGGTGTCTACAATTTTTTTTTCTTCTGAGGTCTTGGCTGATTTCTTTTGATTTTCCCATGATGTCAAGCAAGGAGGCACTGAGTTTGAAGGTAGGCCTTGAAATACATTTTTTATTTTTTTTATTTCACCTTTATATAACCAGGTAGGCCAGTTGAGAACAAGTTCTCATTTCCAACTGCGACCTGGCCAAGATAATCCACAGGTACACCTCCAATTGACTCAAATGATGTCAATAAGCCTATCAAAAGCTTCTAAAGCCAACACATAATTTTCTGGAATTTCCCAAGCTGTTTAAAGGCACAGTCAACTTAGTGTATGTAAACTTCTGACCCAGTGGAATTGTGATACAGTGAATTATAAGTGAAATAATCTGTCTGTAAACAATTGTTGGGAAAATTACTTGTGTCATGCACAAAGTAGATGTCCTAACTGACTTGCCAAAACTATAGTTTGTTGACAAGAAATTTGTGGAGTGGTTGAAAAACGAGTTTTAATGACTCCAACCTAAGTGTATGTAAACTTCTGACTTCAACTGTATATTTAATGTGGGTACTTGGTGTGTTTGGACCCCAGGAAGAGCAATGGGGATCCCTAATAAATACAAATAAATACTAGACGTACAGTATTTGTGTTAGGCGTAATACAAATAAATACTAGACGTACAGTATTTGCGTTGAGCGTAATACAAATAAATAGACGTACAGTATTTGCATTGAGCGTAATACAAATAAATACCAGATGTACAGTATTTGCGTTGAGCATGTTCCTGCTGTCAGCCTCTCCAGCTTTCAGTAGCTCTGTGGATGGTGTTGCTAGGCTGCCCTGTATTAGGAGCAGTGATTCTAGTGGCTAACCTCCATTAAGCCTATAGTCTCTGTCTTCACGCCGCTGCTTGATCTGGTTGGCTGAGGGTCTGGAAGTGGCTACAGCCTCAGGTAATAACTGACCTACCACACATTCACTCCATTACCACTCCCCATAGGTCAGAAATTATAATACAGGTCATAATGGCAGACCAAGGAGCAGGGGCAGAGCCAGAGGCACGCTGGTTTGGTAAACTGTACATGTTTGTCTACAACGTAACGACACACAGAGGCGTGCAGTGGAGAGAGGGAGTGTGCAGTCCATGTCAGAAAGACCAAAAAAACGAAAAAGCAGTGAAGAAATACAATCTTTTGTTGGGTTGTGTTAGTCAAGTCTCTCCCTGTGCTGTAGCTCTGTGCATCAATAGAAGAGGAACCATGACCTTGTACCACACAGTAAAGTATGCCAGCTTCTTCTTAAGTGGGGTGCAAATGCCTCTGAAGCCGCATTCAGGGTAGTAAACAACCATAAGTTCAATAATAATAACAATAATAATTGACACGGATAGAGAATAACCATTTGTAGACGGGATAACAGAGAGAGGCAGCGGGGCCCATCCTGCTAAACCCATGCTAGGGGAAACACTGATAGTAACTATGGTGATGTTCGTACCGGGATCATCCAGTTGGCCAGGTCTCCCATCTTAGAAACCTGCATGGCTCCCAGCATCGTCAAGTTGATGTGACCACTGCAGAGAGAAGACAAACAATCACCTTATCAATCAATCTATACATCAATTAACTAACCCAATCAGTCCATCAGTCAATCAATCACCAACAAGGTAAATGTGGCAATTGGAGACAGAAGGAGGGTTTGATACCTTGTCGAAGGCATAAGAAACATCAACTGTGTTCTGAGTTAGAGAGAGAATGATGTTGGGTTGTTCCACATGATTAAACATGTGCTATTAAACTATGAAGACATTCTAATTAACTCTGTGTGGGAGGGGTGAGGAGGAGGATGGTTTCAATTTGTAACTCTGGTAATAGGACAGCTGGTGTAATCAGACAGGTGGCAGCCTATTAGAATAGCCATGTTCCCTCGCCTTCACCTCAACTCTGAGACAAGACAATGAGACATTGTGCCACAGGGAGAGACCTGAGCTACACGCACAACGACAGGCCAATGCGTTTCAGAAATCTTTGCTGAAACCCACCCAAAACTGTATACGTCACCTTCACCGGATCAACTTTTGACACCAGTGGCACCATGCTCAGATCTAAGAGGGAAAGTGTGTATGCGTCTCTCTCTCTCTCTCTGTTTGTGTGTGTGTGTGCGCGTTAGTGAGTCAGTGGGAGGGAAGGGCACAGACAGATACCCTGTAAAATCAGAGCATAGACACTGCAGTGCAATGACTCACTATGACCAGTGTGTGTGTCTGTGTGTGTGTGTATGAGCCATGTCTTTGTGCGGTTTCTGGCACATTGGCCATTAGCCCTCTGCATTTATGAATCTTATTGGATTTCCACGGGTGGACAAACAGATCTACTTCTATAGGGTGGGTGGGCCGAGTCTCAGCTGATCCAGAAATCAATATCAACCCGTGAATTATCGCCATCGCTTTTGCCGAGCTGCATGGTCAACAATAGCTAACAGCTAATATACAAGGCTTACAAATCAGGGCTTGGCCATGGTTGTTAAGCAGCATTTCATGGTTTCATGGCAGTTTTGTTGAGCTCACCCGGCATCTATTTATGTAATATACACTATATGACCAAAGGTATGTGGACACCTGCTCGTCGAACATCTCATTCCAAAATCATGGGCATTAATATGGAGTTGGTCCCCCTTTGCTGCTAAAACAGCCTCCACTCATCTGGGAAGGCCTTCCACTAGATGTTGGAACATTGCTGCGGGGACTTGCTTCCATTCAGCCATTCAGAGCATTAGTGAGGTTGGGCACTGATGTTGGGCGATTAGGCCTGGCTCGCAGTCGGCTTTCCAATTCATCCCAAAGGTGTTTGATGGGGTTAAGGTCAGGGATCTGTGCAGGCCAGTCAAGTTCTTCCGCACCGATCTCGACAAACCATTTCTGTATGGATCTCTTCGTGCACGGGGGCGTTGTCATGCTGAAACAGGAAAGGGCCTTCTTATCTAGAATGGCATTGTATTACGACTTCCCTTCACTGGAACAAGGGGCCTAGCTCGAACCACAAAAAACAGCCACGGACCATTATTTCTCCTCCACCAAACTTTACAATTGGCACTATGCATTGGGGCAGGTAACGTTCTCCCGCCAAACCCAGATTTGTCCGTTGGAATGGAAGATGGTGTAGCGTGATTCATTACTCCAGAGAACGCATTTCCACTCCTCCAGCCAACGCTTGGCATTGCGCATGATGATCTTAGGCTTGTTTGTGGCTGCTCGGCCATCAGAAACCCATTTCATGAAGCTCCCGATGAACAGTTCTTGTGCTGATGTTGCTTCCCGAGGCAGTTTGGAACTCAGTAGTGAGTGTTGCAACCAAAGAAAGATTTTTACGCTCTACACGCTTCAGCACTCGGCGGTCCCGTTCTGTGAGCTTGTGTGGCCTACCACTTTGCGGCTGAGCCGTTGTTGCTCCTAGACATTTCTACTTCACAATAACAGAACTTACAGTTGACCGGGGCAACTCTAGCAGGGCAGAAATTTGTAAAGGTGGCATCCTATGACGGTGCCAGTGTTTGTCTATGGAGATTGCATGGCGGTGTGGTCAATTTTATATACCTGTCAGCAATGGGTGTGGCTGAAATAGCCAAATCCACTAATTTGAAGGGGTGTCCACCTACTTTTGGCCATGTTGTGTATATCATCCCAAGGTCTCGACAGAAAACGGGAGGTTTTTGAAGATGCACTGTCCAAGCTAATCGTAGTGTCTCTTTCTCAGTGTCAATATCCTGATCGGTGAGTCTCTGATTCCATATTCAATAGGACTTCATGTGTCTCACAAAGGGTCATTATGCTTCATGGCATCCACATCTTGTCAATAATGGTCAGACAACCACTACTTTTAGAGACAACCCCAACATGCGCCCGCTCACCCACCCACACGACACACACACACAAACTTCCTGCCCCCTCATCCCTACACTTTCCCTCCTGATCACCCTTAGCCTAAACAGTTACCCGATCATTCAGCCCTAACCTAGCCCCCTAGAGTTTGACTATAACGCACAAACAAAAACACAGAGCCCTCTGTCTCGATGACTTCAAACAGAAATAAATCAGTTATACTGTCGTTACCCTCTGATCATGGCAAACGATTCATCACTGGAGAAGTAGGAAGCTCCTGGAAGCACAGTCACCGTTTCTTTACCTGCACAAACACAGGGGGAAATGTCAACATCTCTCATAAACGGGATAGTTTGTTTCGTTTCGTGTGTGTGTGTGTGAGGCAACATCACTTACCGGCGTTAATGAGGTCAGCATCCACTTCGTCTTCTGTGGGGTAGGGGCCCTACACAGAACACACACATTCATCACACAATGACACACATCCGGTCTCTAAGCACCATAACCACACACAAACACACATATTTTCTCTCCCTTCAACAAAGGAACAGTCCTTGTTTCTTTACAGCACTATAAAAGGAGGAGGAGGAGGAGGAGGAGGGGAGGGGAAAAAGAGAGCTTCTGACATCACATCTCTTAACCTGACATTCATAATTGGGGGAACATTCTCACAAATGAGGCATTGGCATATTTCTGCGGAAATTTCTCTGACAACAGAATTGATGTGAAAGGCTTGGTGGAGCGGCAGTCTTTGTTAACACAGCCCACAGCTGTGTATACAAATAATGGATGGAGGAAAAAGAAGGCAGATGGTCGCAAGGTCCACAACGTTGGGTTAAGAATCCGGCACGTTTCAAACGTCAGTCCCAACACCTGTTGTCAAACCATGTTAGTATGGTTTTACAGTGAGAGGGATTTAAATGAGCTTTTTACCAATCCCAGGATGCCGTTCTCGCTTTGCAGGTGGACAGTTATGTCAGGTTGGATGAAGTTGCTGGCCAGCATGGGGATGCCAATGCCCAGGTTAGCTGACAGGGGTTAACGTTAAAGAACACACACTGAATACATGAAAGACATACTAGTACCCTGATCTCATCTGATTCTGCACTACCGATGCCAAAACCTGGGTTAACTGATAGGGTCGGTTTGTCAAAGATAATGAAATTTCCCAATTTTAAATCAAATTGTATTGGTCACATACACATATTTAGCAGATGTTATTGCAGGTGTAGCGAAATGCTTGTATTCCTAGCTCCAACAGTGGAGGAGTATCTAACAATTCACAACAATACACACAAATCGAAAAGATAAAGAATGGAATTAAGAAATATAATAAATATTAGGACGAGCGATGTCGGAGTGGCATTGACTAAAATACAGTAGAATACAGTATATACATATGAAATGAGTAAAGCAGCATGTAAACACTATTAAAGTGACTAGTGTTCCATTATTAAAATGACCAGTGATTCCATGTCTATGTACAGTTGAAGTTGGGAAGTTTACATACACTTAGGTTGGAGTCATTCAAACTTGTTTTTCAACCACTCCACAAATGTATTGTTAACAAAATATAGTTTGGCAAGTCGGTTAGGACATCTACTTTGTGCATGACACAAGTCATTTTTCCAACAATTGTTTACAGACAGATTATTTCACTGTATCACAATTCCAGTGGGTCAAAAGTTTACATGCACTAAGTTGACTGTGCCTTTAAACAGCTTGGACAATTCCAGAAAATTATGTCATGGCTTTAGAAGCTTCTGATAGGCTAATTGACATCATTTGAGTCAATTGGAGGTGTACCTGAGGATGTATTTCAAGGCCTACCTTCAAATTCAGTGCCTCTTTGCTTGACATCAAGGGAAACTCTAAAGAAATCAGCCAAGACCCCAGAAATTGTAGACATCCACACATCTGGTTCATCCTTGGGAGCAATTTCCAAACACCTGAAGGTACCCCGATCATCTGTACAAATCTGCTCAGGAAGGAGACGTGTTCTGTCTCCTAGAGATTAACATACTTTGGTGAGAAAAGTGCAAATCAATCCCAGAACAACAGCAAAGGACCTTGTGAATATGCTGGAGGAAACAGGTACAAAAGTATCTATATCCACAGTAAAACGAGTCCTATATCGACATAACCTGAAAGGCCGCTCAGCAAGGAAGAAGCCACTGCTCCAAAACCGCCATAAAAAAGCCAGACTACGGTTTGCAATTATACATGGGGACAAAGATCGTACTTTTTGGAGAAATGTCCTCTGGTCTGATGAAACAAAAATAGAACTGTTTGGCCATAATGACCATCGTTATGTTTGGAGGAAAAAGGGGGAGGCTTGCAAGCCGAAAAACACCATCCCAACCGTGAAGCACGGGGGTGGCAGCATCATGTTGTGGGGGTGCTTTGCTGCAGGAGGGACTGGTGCACTTCACAAAATAGATGGCATCATGAGGGAAAAAAATGATGTGGATATATTGAAACAACATCTCAAGACATCAGTCAGGAAGTTAAAGCTTGGTCGCAAATGGGTCTTCCAAATGGACAATGACCCCAAGCATACTTCCAAAGTTGTGGCAAAATGGCTTAAGGACAACAAAGTCAAGGTAGTGGAGTGGCCATCACAAAGCCATGACCTCAATCCTATAGAAAATTTGTGGGTAGAACTGAAAAAGCGTGTGTGAGCAAGGAGGCCTACAAACCTGACTCAGTTACACCAGCTCTGTCAGGAGGAATGGGCCAAAATTCACCCAACCTATTGTGGGAAGCTTGTGGAAGGCTACCCGAAACATTTGACCCAAGTTAAACAATTTAAAGGCAATACACTCAATTAGTATTTGGTAGCAGGGAATGTGATGAAAAAATTAAAAGCTGAAGAAAATCATTCTCTCTACTATTATTCTGACATTTCACATTCTTAAAATAAAGTTGTGATCCTAACTGACCGAAGACAGGGAATTTTTACTAGGATTAAATGTCAGTAATTGTGAAAAAGTGTATGTAAACTTCCGACTTCAACTGTACATAGGGCATCACCAATATAGTAGTACATTTAAACCCTTTTACTATTAATCCACCTTTTGGTGAGATATCAATGATGATTTGTTCAGTCAACTCCCATTTCACGTTCAAGGATACCATACATCCCATCCTCAAACTCCAGAGCTGCCCGGCGAATGATCCTCTCTCGTACGATGTCAGAGTCCTTCTTTGGTTTTGGCTTCTCTGCTTGGGCCTTCTGCACTGTACGCCTCTGAAGAGCGGAGAGAGAGAGACAATTCAGTCATCTCGGCTTAGTACCAATTGATTACCCACACTTCCATATTGGACTATGAAAGGTTTGGGAGTGATGAATTATAGATCACAGTGGGTGGAAACAAATTTCCACCAAATTCCCAGGTTTTCCAGAAATCCTGGTTGGAGGTTTCCAGATTTCCTGCTTATTCCCTCCTAGTTTCGGGAATCTTCCAACAGAGATTTCTGGAAAACCTGGGAATTTTGGGAAAGTTACTGGAACTTTTGCAACCCTTTTTAAACAGTAATACTGCCACTCATTTGATTCCTCATGGTACTAGAACAGGGTAGAGAGGACTTGATTGCACATCAACTTAGTCCAAAAGATAACAGGAAGTCTATAATTCATAGAAAATAGAGAGAATTTTGCAACCCAGTATGAATCCACTGAGATGTCTGGAGGCCCACCTCTATCCTCTTCTCGTAGCTGCCTCCCGTGATGATCCTGTGGATGTAGATGCTAGGGACGTGGATGTCCTCTTCAGCAAACGTCCCCACATCCACCACCTCCTCTACCTACACACAGATAGAGTTGGATGAAGCATTTTATTTCACCTTTATTTAACCAGGTAAGCTAGTTGAGAACAAGTTCTCATTTACAACTGCGACCTGGCCAAGACAAAGCAAAGCAGTACGATCAAGCATGAATCAACAGAGTGTTGTTGGTCACTCCAAACACTGATCCTAGGTGGTTACCTAAAGCCACACTCCTCGATCCCTGTTTCCAACCGCTGTGATCGATTCACATTTGTAAAATACAACGTACAATGTTTTCATTCTGGTCTTTGTTAACGGCTGATAGAGGGTGGAAACAGAGTTTTAGAGGAGTGTCTTTAAACCTCTCTTTTTCGATCTGCTAACGGCGAGCAGGAACCACACTGTATTCATTTCTCCAGCTTTGACAACCACCAAGCCTAGAGTAAGCTGCTTTCATGCGACAGCTTGGCAGTGGGGCCTTTAGAGAGGTCGAGCCCAGGGGAAAGGGCCTGATCCTGGGATCAGAGGTGATGGAAGGTGGGTGCAGGTTCTGTCCATCACAAGGAGAAACCTGGTGTTACATTACAAGCTCTGTCCCAATGTTATTAGATTTAGAAGGACTTGGAATGGTCCAAGTATGGCCTGAAGAAGGGGTGTTGGCAAGGGCTTCAAGAAGCATCACAATCATCATCTCAATTGTCTCAAGAAGCATCACAATCATCTCAATTGTCTTCATCGCCACCATGATCATCATCATCAGTAATCCATTAGTGTCAACCATAAGGGAATTACACAATGTGGAGGTGAAGACATCATTACTGACTGTGTCACTTAGCAAGGAATCTAAACCCCAATCATACCAGCCACATAACAGAAGCTATGACGACAAGCAAAGATGATAGCTAACGCTCATTAAAAAGCTTTAAAATGAACCAGCCTCAGTTGGCTGGTTACTAAGCAACATTTTCAGAAAGCTTCCTGCTAAATGAATTACTTCCAGAGTGTGTCCTGGGTTCTGCCTGAGATATGTTCCCCATGTTATTTAATGAGACATTCATTGTAATAGGTATTGATCCCAGGAAGAAAGAGGTCAACGTGACTCGGTAAAAAAGGCAGAAGGTAAACACTCTCTTCCTTTAAAGAACCCGGTGACTAGAGATATTTTGGACAGCACACTTCTATTTACCAGAAGTACGTTCAACAAGGGAAATGGCTCGTTTGTGAGCGTTAACACAAGCTGACACATTCCGTTTGTTTTGTGTTAAATCGCAAACGTTTGCTAGCTGTCATAGAAGGTTGTGTGCTGCAAAAGTAAGTGTCTGTTTTGGGTCCAAACCTCTTTGCAAGAATATTAACATCTTTGGAGTGAGCCCATTGTTTTCCGACCCCTTCATCCCATCGTCCTGTGCTGTTTGTTATGGTACCCCAGTTGCCTATGAAGAGCAGCATGAGATAACAACAACACTTTCTGCTGAAGTAGACCCTCGCTAAGCTTTAGAGAGACAGAGAGAGAGAGAGAGGGTGAGAGAGAGTGAGAGGAAGAGAGGGAGAGAGAGAAGGGGGAAGAGACAGAGAGAGAGGGGGGAGAGAGAGAGACGGGGGGGAGACGGAGAGCGCGAGAGAGAGCGGGGAAAGAGAGAGCGAGAAAGGAGACAGAGAAAATGCTAGAGAGAGGAAGAGGGGCTCAGGGACTCTTTCAGGAGCAATAATCTTATAATACGATGCTGAAATCATCCCTCTTCATAAAGACTCAGAGGGGAAACACTTCAGAGAGGGAGAGGTAGGCCAAATCGACTTGCAGAAACGAGGAAAAAAAGAGATCTCTACAGAAAGGGGGACAACATAAATTGCAGCCCTCTACTTTCCCCCTACATCCTCCACTCCAATGTAACAGAGGATATTATATATTTATTGCATTCACACAAGGGGGCAGCAGGTAGCCTAGTGGTTAGAGCGTTGGGACAGTAACCGAAAGGTTGCTGGATCGAATCCCCGAGCTGACAAGGTAAAAATCTGTCGTTCTGCCCCTGAACAAGGCCAGTTAACCCACTGTTCCCCGGTAGGCCGTCATTGTGAATAAGAATTTGTTCTTAACTGACTTGCCTAGTTAAATATTTTTTTTAAAGGTGGGCCTTTACAGACACATAGAATTGAGTCCTTCCTTATCTCAGCTTCCTCTCCCTCCACACTCTACAGTGACTGACTGAGACGAGCCAATGGGTAAAAGCCGAAAGGATCCCATCTAAGCGTTGTCATGGCTACAGGGGCTTTGGTGGTTAGCCGGGCGGTTCAGGGCAGTAAAGTGATTGAGGCGCGTTCTCTCTCTGGGTTAAATCTCTGATAGTGCGAAAGGGAAGCCAAGGGTGGGGATGAGAGACTGACACTTTGCTAAGGGCTGATGCAGCATCTGACACAAGCAGATGCACACACACGGAATGCAAGCACGGACACACACACACACCAAGGTTTTCCTTAGCAGGTAATTGCAGGCCTTTGGACGATAAAATTAATTAGAAGCCGATAAGATTGCAGCCGGCCAAATTGTCCTGGGTAATTCTACATTTGTTGTATGGACAATGACAGTTGTGAATCTGATGCAGCCGAAGAGCTACTGCCCCCTTACCCGGGAAAGCACCGAACAAACAGAGACGTTGGACCATCGAAGATGCGCAAATATGATGAGAACTACATTGATTTGGGGTTCACTTATATTGGGAGTAGTGCCTTTCCTCAGCCACAGTGTGTTATATGTGCAAAAGTACTATCTCACAACTCGATGAAAACGTCACTCTTGGGCAGACATTTAGAAACAAAACATTGCCAATTTGAAAAATTGAGCGAGAATTAAGACGACTTTCGAGTAGTAAGACATGTATAAAAGCAACAGATACCATTAATAAGAAGGAGCTAGAAGCGTCTTATATGGTGAGCTACCGAGTAGCTAGGACAGGCAATCCCCATACTATTGTGGAGGGCTTAATACTTCCTGCTGCGGATATGGCTTGGACAATGCTGGGGGAAAAGGCCCCAAAAAACTATACAGACAATGACCTCATCAAACAACACTATTTCACGATGCATCAGTGACATGGCAGGAGATGTTTTGAAGCAATTACTGCTTCGCATACAAGCCAGTGAATTCTATACGTTACAGCTGGATGAGTCAACAGACGTGGCGGGCCTGGCACAGCTCTTGGTATATGTCCGTTCCGTTTTTGGGGGATCAATTAAGGAAGACAACCTCTTCTGCAAACCACTGGAAACCAGGACAACAGGAGAGGATATTTTTAAAGTTCTGGGCAGCTTTGTGACATCAAATGGACTTTGGTGGTCAAGATGTGTTGGTATCTGTACTGATGGCGCAAAAGCCATGACAGGAAGACATAGTGGAGTGGTAACGCGAGTGCAAGCAGTTGCTCCCCACGCCACTTGCGTACACTGCAGCATCCACCGAGAGGCTTTTGCTGCCAAGGAAATACCTGACACCTTGAAAGACGTTTTGGATACTACAGTGAAAATGGTTAACTTTGTTAAAGGAAGGCCCCTGAACTCTCGTGTATTTTCTGAACTATGCAATGATATGGGCAGCGACCATGTAACGCTTTTACAACATACAGAAGTGCGCTGGTTATCAAGGGGCAAAGTACTGACAAGAGCGTAAAGTTTTATTTACTGACCATCATTTTCACTTGTCTGACCGCTTGCATGATGAAGAGTTTCTCACACAACTGGCCTATCAGGGTGATGTTTTTTCTCGCCTGAATGATCTGAATCCAGGATTACAGGGACTCTCCGCAACTATATTCAATGTGCGGGACAAAATTGAGGCTATGATTAAGAAATTGGAGCTCTTCTCTGTCTACATTAACAAGGACAATACACAGGTCTTTCCATCATTGTATGATTTTGTGTGTGCAAATGAACTCAATGTCAAATGTGATATAGCGAAGCACCTGAGTGAGTTGGGTGTGCAATTACGCAGGTACTTTCCCAAAACGGATGACACAAACAACTGGATTCGTTATCCCTTTCATGCCCTGCCTCCAGTCCACTTACCAATATCTGAACAAGAGAGCCTCATTGAAATTGCAACAAGCGGTTCTGTGAAAATATAATTGAATCAACCACGTACCTTGCAACCACGTACCTATGTGAGAGTGGATTCTCGGCCCTCACTAGCATGAAAGCTAAATACAGGCACAGACTGTGTGGACTGAGACTCTCTCCAATACAACCCAACATTGCACAGTTATGTGCATCTGTTCAAGCACATCCTTCTCATTAACCTGTGGTGAGTTATTCACAATTTTTGATGAACAAATAAAGTTGTATATGTAAGATGGTTAAATAAAGAGCAAAGTTATTGATTATTATTATATTATTATTTGTGACCTGGTCCCATACGAGCTCTTTGTCACTTTCCATGAGCCGGGTTGTGACAAAATCACACTCATTCTATGTTTAATAAATGTATAGTGTGTGGCAGGCTTACAATGATGGGAAAAAAATAACATTTGAGAGAGTGCGCTGGCCCTGGTGCTAGAGGGGGTATGCAGCTGGAGGTTGAATGTTTGAAGGAGTACGGAACTATACAAAGTTTGGGAACCACTGGTTTAGAGCAATCAGGCAAGGTTTTCCAGATTAGTGGAGAACTAGGCCTTTTTTAAATAAACTGCTTCAGACGGGTTGCAGCTGTGCCAGTGAGTGATTGACAAGCCATGCTAGAGGTTCATATTCCCTATCTCTAGTTGTCAATAGCGCTCCGGTGTGACCTTAGTGGTTGAACGTATGGAGGGGGGATGATTGTAGACTAGTTTCTATACGTCTTCTGTATGTGCTTCAATAGCCTACATCCTAGATACCAGATTCAATCACCAGCCCTGCTGCCTTAGAGGGTGATGGTGATAGTGATGATGAAGACGACATTGTAAGGGGGTGTTACACCACCCAACCATGTCGCTCTACCCTGCCTCACTCGACACACAGTCTGTCCTCAGCTCAGTGAGCTGTTGCCTAAGCTAAGCCAAGCCCAGCCAGCACAATAAACAAACTCATCCAATTTAAATATTATATGTGTATAAAGGGCCCAGTGTGGCTTTGATCTGCGCGATGGGTGTGTGAGTGGGGCTGCAGCAGGGCTCAGCAGGACAGAACAGAACTGGAATGAATCAAAAGACAATAAAACACACAGGAACGCAAACGCACACACAAACCACCTATCGACACACATACATATTTTAATTGATATTCCTGTGTCTGTAGTAGCATTTTCACATCAATGAGAGCGGGGAGAGGCTTGAAGTGACCTGGGAGGGAGACACAGGGAATGAAAGGTCCACTGGGAAACACACACACACCTTTTTTTGGTCAGTGTGTTCTTTTTTAGAACTCTGAGCGCTGTCAGGGCATATTCATCTCAAACTGACGGGCATACAGTGTGTATATGTGTGTGTGTGCCTTTGTCCTAGTGTGTTGTGGTTAGCTGTGCCCAGCATATTCACCTCCTTCAGCCCCAGTCATATTATTAGATCAAAACGTCAAGTCAAGGTACAGCTCGCTGATGTGATCAATGGAAATGAATAAGACAGGAGTTCCACACACACACACACACACACACACACACACACACACACACACACGGCTGTTGATAAGACCTTTTTACAAATCCACTGATGTGAATGAACTGCTGTGACCCAGCCCTGTCCCACCTCAGCTGTGTGTATGTGTGTTTGTGTGTTGACATTAAAGGACGTTCAGACAAATTGCTCTGATCAGTACACATATGAAGGGCATCCATTTCTCTTTGAGCGGAGGCTCAGCCTTTTCTAAACCTTCGTTATATACCAAGGAGCCAATCAAAAACGATGAGTACTTCGCTACTTCAGTCATCTCTCTCCGCACTCTATCTCCCTCCATGCCGCTTTCCACACAGACCTAGCCACACACCCTGTCACTCAAGGAGCGCATTTGTTGTTCCTCCTCGACAAGGGCTGCGGTTCAAACTCATAAAAGACAAACCCTTGTCCACTTACCCTCATCTTATGCCCTTGGGGGAATCCCCATCACCATCTTTGAGGGCGGTCCAAATGATTAGCCAAGCAAGGGAAGTTTGCAACGTAAGCCCCTCAGTCCTCGTTTTTAATCGAGTTGGCGAGTGTACAATTATGTTCACTCCGGGGCCTGAAACTCCCCATAATTCAATTCGTGATGATTGTACATCCGCTAAGAAAAGTCAGCCAAAAATTAAAAGCTCAACGTCAATATGGAGTGAACATACAAGTGTAAGTAAAAATGAATGTAAATAAGTTAGAAATTGTGCTACTAATACACGACGACACCAACACATCTCGTAAAAGTAATGACGTTTCTGTTTGGTTAGCTTTTAGAAATTGTAGAAATAAAACATTTTCGCAGCTAGGCAGGCTAACGTTATTTAGCTAATTGATTTGCTAGCTATCGTACAGTAGGCATATATTAATAATTATATATTTAATGTAAGTAGACATACAATCATAATTGACTGTAGCGCATATAAACCACCCACAAGCTACCGGTAGCTGAAAACACAATCATTGCGGGATGAACGAGTGACAAATTTCCGGTCATGGGCGGTCCATTTAAAAATCATTCCTTCCTCCCTCGCCCCTTGCCATGCAAGTGTATTTTTTATTTTATTTTTTATTTTTATTAACAAATCAATACAGGAAGTACATGTGGAAACACAAGTATATATAAATCATATACAAAGGACAATTGGGCTAGGGGGGTACAATATCACATTATACAAGGACCTTAAGGGACTTACATACACTTATTATTCTAACAGCTTTTTTGTTAGTAGAGTATTTAATTGTCTTAAAATACAGTTCAATTTCTTTTTGTAAGGTAAGAAAATGTGGTGTTTTGTTTGTAAATGTACATTTGTGAATATGAAATGTGGCCAAAAGAATAATGAAATGAATTACATAAAAATGTTTCAGCTTATTTCTATCGTAGGTAAATAATCCAAGCAGTACATCTCTCCACAATAGTGTAAGATCTTCATAAATGGGTTCAATTATAAATCTACTGATGTCTTGCAACAGTTTTCGTACATGAATACAATGCCAAAAAAGATGCAACACTGTTTCTGGGTGGTCATTACAAAAGGAACAATTTGAGTTTGTTTTCCTTAAACTTCTTCATATAGTGGTTGGCAGGATAATATTTATGAATAATTTTAAAGGAAACTTCCTTAATTTTGTTAACAAGTAGGTATGTGTGTGGCAACATCCAAACTTTTCCCCAACAGATATTATCAATAAATCCATTCCAATAAGGCATGACATGAGGTATAGATAGATACAACATCCTGCTGAAACAAGGTTTGTATCGCTCTGTTGTTGAATAGACCAAAAGAGAAACAAATCTTTCCTACTGATGAGTCAACAGGGTTAATGGAAGGTAGGCTCTGAGGGTTAGGTCTTGACACGTTCCTGAATAATAAAGCAACACCTGAGGGAATGGCATCTAAAACAATTGCAAAATCTTTAGGTGTTACAGGGACCTTGTAAAAGGTAAGAATAAGAATTCCTTATAACTGAGTAAAAGACCCTCTTGCATTTACCAGTTGGCTCACTGTAACGGTGTTCCTCCTCCTCTTCATCCGAAGAGGAGGAGCAGGGATTGAACCAAAACGCAGCGTCGTGATAAGACATGATATTTATTTAAACAAAACCGAAAACACGACGAACACTTGAATAGAAACAAAACAACAAACGACGTAGACTGACCTGAACGTAAGAACTTACATGAAACACGAAGAACGCACGAACAGGAAAAACAGACTACACAAAAACCGAACGAACGAACAAACAAACCGAAACAGTCCCGTGTGGCGTAACATACACTGACACAGACACAGGAGACAACCACCCACAAACAAACAATGTGACACCACCTACCTTAATATGATTCTCAATCAGAGGAGATGAAAACCACCTGCCTCTAATTGAGAACCATATCAGGTACCCATTAAACCAACATAGAAACACAAAACATAGACTACCCACCCAAACTCACGCCCTGACCGTCAAACACATACAAAATAACAGAAAACCGGTCAGGAACGTGACATAACCTCCCCCTCAAGGTGCGTACTCCGAACGCACCACCAAAAGTCTAGGGGAGGGTCTGGGTGGGCGTCTGACCACGGTGGTGGCTCAGGCTCTGGGCGAGGTCCCCACCCCACCATAGTCAATCCCAGCTTACGTCTCCCCCTTAGAATGACCACCCTCATATTCCACCACCTAATTTGAGGGGCAACACCAAGATAAGGAACAGCTCCGGGACAAGGTAGCTCAGGACAGAGAGGTAGCTCAGGACAGAGGGATAGCTCAGGATAGAGAGGTAGCTCAGGATAGAGAGGTAGCTCAGGATAGAGAGGTAGCTCCGGACTGAAGGGCAGCTCCGGACAGAGAGACAGCTCTGGACTGAGAGGCAGTTCTGGATGAATGACAGCTCCGGACGCTCATGGCTGGCGGACGGCTCTGGACGCTCATGGCTGGCTGACGGCTCTGGACGCTCATGGCTGGCTGACGGCTCTGGACGCTCATGGCTGGCTGACGGCTCTGGACGCTCATGGCTGGCTGACCGCTCTGGACGCTCATGGCTGGCTGACGGCTCTGGACGCTCATGGCTGGCTGACGGCTCTGGACGCTCATGGCTGGCTGACGGCTCTGGACGCTCATGGCTGGCTGACGGCACTGGACGCTCATGGCTGGCTGACGGCTCTGGACGCTCATGGCTGGCTGACGGCTCTGGACGCTCATGGCTGGCTGACGGCTCTGGACGCTCATGGCTGGCTGACGGCTCTGGACGCTCATGGCTGGCTGACGGCTCTGGACGCTCATGGCTCACTGGCGGCTCTGGACGCTCATGGCTCACTGGCGGCTCTGGACGCTCATGGCTCACTGGCGGTTCTGGCAGATCCTGGCTCACTGGCGGCTCTGGCAGATCCTGTCTGGTTGGCGGCTCTGGCAGATCCTGTCTGATTGGCGGCTCTGGCAGATCCTGTCTGGTTGGCGGCTCTGGCAGATCCTGTCTGGTTGGCGGCTCTGGCAGATCCTGACTGACGAATGGCTCTAGCGGCTCCTGACTGACGAACGGCTCTGACGGCTCGGGACAGACGGGCGGCTCTAATGGCTCGGGACAGACGGATGGCTCAGACGGCACTGGGCAGACGGATGGCTCAGACGGCACTGGGCAGACGGATGGCTCAGACGGCACTGGGCAGACGGATGGCTCAGACGGCACTGGGCAGACAGATGGCTCAGACGGCGCTGGGGAGACGGATGGCTCAGATGGCGCTGGGGAGACGGATGGCTCAGATGGCGCTGGGGAGACGGATGGCTCAGATGGCGCTGGGGAGACGGATGGCTCAGATGGCGCTGGGGAGACGGATGGCTCAGATGGCGCTGGGGAGAAGGATGGCTCAGACGGCGTTGGGCAGACTACAGACTCTAGCCGACTGAGGCGCACTGTAGGCCTGGTGCGTGGTGCCGGAACTGGAGGCACCGGACTGGAGACACGCACTTCAAGGCTAGTGCGGGGAGCAGGGACAGGGCACACTGACCTCTCGAAGCGCACTATAGGCCTGGTGCGTGGTACCGGCACTTGTGGCACCGGGCTGAGGGCACGCACATCAGGACGAGTACGGGGAGAAGGAACAGTGCGTACAGGGCTCTGGAGACGCACAGGAGGCTTAGTGCGTGGTGCCGGAACTGGAGGCACCGAACTGGATACACGCACCATAGGAAGAGTGCGTGGAGGAGGAACAGGGCTCTGGAAACGCACTGGAAGCCTGGTGCGTGGTGTAGGCACTGGTGGTACTGGGCTGGGGCGGGAAGGTGGCGCCGGAAATACCGGACTGTGCAGGCGTACTGGCTCCCTTGAGCATTGAGCCTGCCCAACCTTACCTGGTTGAATGCTCCCCTTCGCCCGACCAGTGCGGGGAGGTGGAATAACCCGCACCGGGCTATGTAGGCGAACCGGGGACACCATGCGTAAGGCTGGTGCCATGTAAGCCGGCCCAAGGAGACGTACTGGTGGCCAGATATGTAGAGCCGGCTTCATGGCACTTGGCTCAATGCTCAATCTAGCCCTACCAGTGCGGGGAGGTGGAATAACCCGCACCGGGCTATGCACACGTACAGGAGACACCGTGCGCTCTACTGCGTAACACGGTGTCTGCCTCCATGCCGCTTTCCACACAGACCTAGCCACACACCCTGTCACTCAAGGAGCGCATTTGTTGTTCCTCCTCGACAAGGGCTGCGGTTCAAACTCATAAAAGACAAACCCTTGTCCACTTACCCTCATCTTATGCCCTTGGGGGAATCCCCATCACCATCTTTGAGGGCGGTCCAAATGATTAGCCAAACAAGGGAAGTTTGCAACGTAAGCCCCTCAGTCCTCGTTTTTAATCGAGTTGGCGAGTGTACAATTATGTTCACTCCGGGGCCTGAAACTCCCCATAATTCAATTCGTGATGATTGTACATCCGCTAAGAAAAGTCAGCCAAAAATTAAAAGCTCAACGTCAATATGGAGTGAACATACAAGTGTAAGTAAAAATGAATGTAAATAAGTTAGAAATTGTGCTACTAATACACGACAGGTACCCATTATCAGGTACCCATTAAACCAACATAGAAACACAAAACATAGACTACCCACCCAAACTCACGCCCTGACCGTCAAACACATACAAAATAACAGAAAACCGGTCAGGAACGTGACACTCACCAATAGGATATTATTTCGGAACCAATATTCTAAAAACAAAATAAGTATTTTTATACAATATATCCCGATTATTTCATATATAATATCTGTGTGGAGAAAAAATATGCTTATAAATTAAGGACCATGACAAGAAAACCTGCCGATGAAAAGCAGAAAGTTTCACTGGAACTTTGTCAATATTATAATTGCAAACCAACATGAAGTTAAGGCCACCAAAAGTAGAGAAGACATGATGAGTAATAAAATTCCACATAGAAGTGGGTCTTCTTAGGAATTGTTCTATCCAATTGATCTTAAAAGTATTATTTAAGGTAGTAAAGTCCAGAAAATTCAGCCCACCATTCTCATAAGTGTTCATTACAACAGTTTTCCTAATGTAATGGGTACGGTTTCTCCACAGAAAGTTGAAAAGCATCTGGTCTATCTCCTTGCTTATTTTACCGTCGAGATATAAAGATAGAGCACCATATGTTAGTCTAGAGATATCTTCAGCCTTGGTTATTAGGACTCTTCCTTTTAAAGATAAGTCCCCCTGTAGCCATTGATTTAGCGTCTTCTGTTTTTTTTTTTAATAAGAGGGTTAAAATTTAGTAAGCCTCTAGACTTCTGATCCTTTGTAATGGTTATGCCTAAATATGTAAGTTCTTCTTTTACTGGAATACCATAATATGAAGGTGTCACACAATCTTTGACAGCCATGAGTTCACATTTATTAATGTTAAGATATAGACCAGACGCTTTGGAAAAGGATTGTATCACATTGATCGATATGGGAATTTGGTTAGCGTCTTTCAGAAAAAGTGTAGTTACGTCAGCCAGGTGGCTTATAATAATTTCTTTACCAGCTATGGAAATACCTTGTACAGAAATACCTGTATTATTTAAAGAATTTGTAAGAAGTTCGGTGATTAATAAAAACAGGTATGCAGAGATAGGACAAGCTTGCCTAATTCCTCTCTTTAACTCAAATCTAGGTGAGGTGCCATATTTCAATTTGATAGAGCTGTTACCATTTGTATAGAGAGTCTTAATAGACTTACAGAAAAAAATCCCCAAAGACAAGTCTCTCAAGGGAGTGGAAGAGGAACTGATGTTCTACTGTGTCAAATGCTTTATAAAAATCTAAAAATAATATGAAGCTATCCTCGGTTGTTAGGTCTGAGCAGTCAAGTATGTCTAATACTAGTCTGATATTGTTAGAAATATGTCTGTTCCTCATAAAGCCAGACTGTGTTTCATCAATGATTGCATCCAGGACTTCTTTAATTATTTTTGCAAGTAGTAAGGCTAATATCTTATATGTCGTGGAAAATTGAAAGATTATGTTATAGTGCTTGTAAGATTATATTATAATCTTTGTATTGCATTAGAATGGTTGCTTTATTCGACAGAATAGAGTATTCTGTCGACTATTGTGTGTGTGTGTTCCACTGAGGATGGGCCTCTAAGAGATAGCACTGACAGAGGAGATTTATGATGTCTTTGGGTAATAAAGCCTAAAGAGCATTCCAGATAGTAAAGGTAATGTTTTTGTGCTATACCGTACCAGGGTGAGACGGGTTCCAGTTTGGAGTAGGAGGGGGCCAGACACTGGTCTTTACAATGAGAACTGTTGACACAGCAGTAACTGTCTGCTATGTTTTATAGATATCTTTCATACAAATCTTAACCTTTGTGAACTGTTCCTAAGATCTGTGGTTCGTCATGTAAGTTGAGAGGGGTGTATCTTGGCTATAAAAGATCTTTGTATTCTTCTGTAGTGACTCTCAAAATTCATTATAGGTAGTGAATTGTTGAAAGTCAAAGGATAAAGCTTAAAGCTCATTAAAGATTAAGTTTAAGTATAACTCTGACTGGTGTGTAGTTTGTAACTCTCCTCAGTTGGTAATACAGGAAAATGCCATCACACAAATTGGACACCAGTTATCGATGAGCAGCACTTATTTTTTAGGCTTGGGTATCAGTGTTATTAACCCCTGACTTATTGTAGGAGGGAGAACATTGTTTTTAATACTCTCTAAAAATACTTAAAATAGGAAGGGAGCTACTTGTTCAGAAAATAATTTGTAAAATTCTGATGTAATTCTATCAACACCTGGTGATTTATTGTTCTTTAGATGTTTGATAGACTATAATCTCTTCAACTTTGATGGGTTCATCACACTGTTTAGATTCTATATCACTGATAGAGTGAACATTATTCAGTGAGTCAAAAAACATATATCTGTGGATTCCTGACAGTACATAGAGTTATATAATTTTCTGTAAAAATTGCTACAGTATTTAGCAATACATTTTTGGTCATCTGTAATAACACCATCAATTTTTAGCTTATGGATAGTGTTATTTGTAGAGTGAAATTTCTCAAGTCTAAAGAAATAGGATGAATTCTGTTCTCCCTCCTCAATTCATTTTTTCCTAGATCTAATAAAAGGCTCCTTCTGCTTTTAATCTATATATATTATCCAGTTTATTTTGTAACTCAATCAGTTCCATCTTCTCCTCCTCCGTGAGGCCGGCTGGGGACCTCTGAGAAAGGGAAGTTATCTTAATGATCACCTTTTCCTCCTCAGCTCTTCTGGTCTTAGCAAGATTACTACCATATTTTCTGAGGTATTTGGACACCTCAAATGTAAAGAGCTCCCAGTTCTTGCAATAAGATTTTTCTTCACAAGCTCTTTCCCAAAAGTGTGAAAGCAGATCTTTAACCTCAAACGTAACTATATAATTATTTAATAACGAGCTATTTAGCTTCCAGTAGGATGCTCTACCAAGGTTAGTATCAGGGGTAAATATTTTGATATCAATGTAAATGGCCCTGTGGTCTGTGAGGGGAGTAGTACAAATATTTGTAGTAACACACTCACCATCAATACATTTGGATATAAGCCAAAAATATATTCTGGATTGTCTGGAAACTGTTTTGTTACTCCAAGTGAATGATCTGTCGGCCGGAAACCTCTCTCTCCATATATCAGTAAGATCAAACTTTTCCATAAAAAGTATTAAACCCAAATTCTGATTGGTTGGCTTACCTGGGGGCCATCTAATCAGTTGAATTATCTATAGTAATGTTAAAGTCCCCTCCTGTCAATAATAACAAATTTGGAAATTTAGATAACCAATGATGTATATGTCTCTCTATAGATTCAAGCAACTCATCATTCTCATGTTAGGTGTTGTACCTGTAGAAGTTTACAGTAATGAGCGTGATGTCATTGTAACTGATCACAAGACAAATAAAGGTACCAAAGGGGTCACATTCCGAGTGTAGAATACTACCACCAAAAGGTATTTTTCATTGTAGTGACACCAGCGGAGCGTTCAGATCCATAGGAAAGCCAAATATCGTTGCCCCACTGTGACCTCCAGAAGTTGGCATCGGCCTGAAATTGAGTGAGACTCTTGAAAAAAGCAGAAATCTGTTCGAAATTATTTAGCAAATAAAAATAATGCCTTGCTCTTCACATTGTTTCGTAACCCCCTAGCATTAAGAGAAACTACAGACAAAAACAAAATAACAAAGATTATATAAAAGTATAAACTGTAGTAGGATGAGTCAAACGTAGGAGCAGTGAACGTAAACGATAAGGAACTGAGATCTGCACCATTTAAGTCAACTTAAAGTGAAAATAGCTTATTCCATAAACTCTGAGCTAGATGTTATCCAGCTTTTGAAATTCAACTCAACAGAAAATTATGTTCAAGACCAAACCAAGGGTTCTTTGTAGTAAGAGAGACTAAAAACCCTCTTTAGTGTAATCAGGAACTATTCTGAGAAATAAAATACAAAATAATAATTTAAATAAAAGGGTACCTTACTATTTTAAGGGCATATGAAAACTGATCATAAAAAAATGGAATAAAAAAATGTTTTACATATACATGTTCCTAAGTCCTTTTTCACTTGGAAATAAGTATTAATAACTAAATAGAACAATAACCGTGTAAAGTCAGAGCAGACATGTACGGCCTTTAAAGCAGTATCTTAGTTACTGTATACATAAAAAATAAATACAACTTTCAGTCTTCTTCGTAAGTTTGTAAACAAAATAGGCCTTCTGGTCATACAAGAACAAACTATTAAATCGAGGTACCTGAGTATTCCGGAAAAAAGTCACCTGATGATTGTTAGGTAACATTAATCAATACAAGGAAAATGAGAATACCATGGCCGAAACCATCAATCTATTCCTTCTGGTGAGATTCTAGGGAGAAATATGGATTTCTGAACCGTTGATGAAGCCTCGTCCTCCGACGAAGTAAGCAGCCTTTCCCTCATTTCGTGCTTTCTTGATCGTTGGCCACAACTTGTTCCTTCTTTCTATGTCCTCCGGGCTGAGATGCTCGACGAAACGCATACCATGGCTCTGAAGGAAGGCGTTCTTCCTAGCAGCTTTCCAGACAGCATCCCTGTATAGAATCGGGCAGTGAAGAGGATGATGATACCCCTTGGTCTTGAATCGTTTTGCTGTTGCTTCTTGCCGAGGCGATGCACAACGTCGATGGTATCACCAACTTTGTTCTTCTCTGCAGGCATAACTTCTTGGCAGATGTGGATAGCCTCTCCTCGCACATCCTCATTCTCCACCTCTGGCACGCCTTAGAGTCTCAGGTTCCATCTTCCTGTGTATTGTTCCAGATCAGTGAGACGTCTATGGTAGACATTGTTATTCTTTTCCACACTTTTTTCAACTTTTGCCACTCTCGTTTTCACATCCTTGATTTCACCACATGCAAACTCCACAGTCTTTTTCAAGCCTTCGATAACCATGGTGTTCGCGCCTACCATTTTCTCAATGGCGTCAGACCTGGAGTTGACGAGTAAGGAGAGGGTAGCCACGATGTCAGAGTTCATGTTGGGCTTTTTGGAGGGTGGAGGTTTGCACGGAGTAAACGGTAAAGAGGGGAATTCGTCATCTTCAGCAGCATTTGAAAGCATGATATTATCCATAGGGCAAGCGTAGTTATGGCAGTTGTCTATAAGCACAATTATCTCTTGTTGATTAGCAATAGAACGGCTAGCTTCTTCCTTTCTTTCTTTGTCACGACTTCGCATGGACATGCCAAAATAAATTATCCAATTCTTATTCCAGTCACAGGAAAGTTCTTATATCTTGAACAAATAAAAACAGTAATAGTAATGACTGTAAACTTGTTTTCTTCACAATCTTTCTGAAGTTTGGTGCGGAGCTCTGTAAAAAAGCGTCTGTTCAAGCCGCCATCTTGGCCTCCCCTTGCCATGCAAGTGTATACTCGTCAGATGTCATGATACGTCATCAGAAGTATCCACTTAATTATGAGGGCTGATGGGATAGGCTGTGTCTTTTAAATGTATGGACTGTAGCCCAGAATACACTTACGTTCAGTCTCTGCATGGTCAATGCAGTATTTGCAACAATGTTGATGACAACAATGCTGTTTTCACCTTTATTCTTAATATAAATCCACTAGCGTTCTATAATTACACTATTTGTTTTTGTTTTTCTTACATCTGCAAACATCTAACCACTAATGCTAATTGCTAGCTAGCTAATAAATGTACTGAGCCAGAGAACGTAACTAGCTTTCCAGACTGATAATACCAGTGATGGTGTGTAGACCTAAATCTGCATTTTTTTTTCTTCAGCGGTATCTTCTAAATCGAAGAGGACTATGCGAAGCAAGAATATGTACGCTCCATGAAGTAGCTAAGAGAATACATTCAATGTAGCCAAAGATTATAGGGTCCCCTACGAAACACTTGGGTTCCTATGTGTCACAATATGTGTCATAATATGTGCCTATGTGTCACAAAAACTCCTTGGCATTTTCATTTGTTGTCATGTCAAACACTGTATGCTCACTATTATATTCTAACTATAGAATTAGAATAATCATTCTATTTCCATGATTCCAACAGTTCACCAAAGTGTTTTGCTCTAAATCACAAGTCAAATTGCAATTGCAACATTTTGGTTTTGGGGCGGTAGGTAGAGTGTTGGGCCAGTAACCGAAAGGTTGCTGGATCGAATCCCAGAGCTGACAAGGTAAAAATCTGTTGTTCTGCAAAACATCTGTTGTTCTGAACAAGGCAGTTAACCCACTGTTCCCAGGTAGGCCGTCATTGTCAATAGGAATAGGAATTTGTTCTTAACTGACTTGCCTAGTTAAATAAATAAAAAAATAAAAAAATAAGGCCTAAATTGTTGTGCAGCCCTACATGGCAGTGTGGAAATGACCTCAAATGAGGGCAGGAAATGCAGAAACATAAAATACTGTTATACCATCAAAAGATTATAATAATACTGTGATATTATATTTTTGCCATATCGCCCAGCCCTAGACAAAACACATCATGACAAAAGAGATACCACAGCATTACATAGACTAAGACAACAACACAACATGACAACTACACAACATGGCAGCAGCACAACATGGAAGCACAAACATTTTTAGGCAAAGACAACAGCACGAAGGGCAAAATTGTACAAAAAACACATCAAATGAAGCAGTCACAAGTGTCAGTAAGAGTGTGCATGATTGAGTCTTTGAATTTAGAGATAAAACTGTCCAGTTTTAGTGTTTTCTGCAGCTCGTTCTAGCCGCTAGCTGCAGCGAACTGAAAAGAGGAGTGACCCAGGGATGTGTGTGCTTTGGGGACCTTTAACAAAATATGACTGATGAATGATGAATGATGAATATGACTGATGAATGATATCTCAGATAGGGGGGAGAGAGGCCGAAGAGGGTTAAGCATCAACCAGTGGGTCTTGCGCCGGGTATAGAGAGATGACCAGTTTACAGAGGAGTAAAGAGGGAAGTGGTGCATCCTATAAGGAGCTTTGGTGGCAAATCTGATAGCCGAATGGTAAAGAACCTCTAGCTGCTCAAGAGCCCCTTTACCTGCCTATCTATAAATTACATCGCCGTAATCTAGCATGGGAAGGATGGTCATTTGAATCAGGGTTAGTTTGGCAGCTGGGTTGAAAGAGGAGCGATTACGATAGAGGAAACGAAGTCTAGATTTAACCTTTGCCTGCAGTTTGGATATGTGTTGAGAGAGAGAGAGAGAGAGAGAGAGAGAGAGAGAGAGAGAGAGAGAGAGAGAGAGAGAGAGAGAGAGAGAGAGAGAGAGAGAGAGAGAGAGAGAGAGAGAGAGAGAGAGAGAGAGAGAGAGAGAGAGAGAGAGAGAGAGAGAGAGAGAGAGAGAGAGAGAGAGAGAGAGAGAGAGAGAGAGAGAGAGAGAGAGAGAGTGTGTTGAGGCGTGTCGGCGAGGGGAAGTAGGGGTCAGTCTGGCTGCGGGCGATGGAGCATGAGGATGACAGCGACCCTTAGCATCCAACTTATTCATAGCCACTCCATCTCCCTCTGTGTCTGTGTCTATGCATGCGTGTGTGGACTCTTTGCCACAGTCAGGTCTCAGACTTGATTCCACTAACCTGGGAAACAGCCGAATAGTGACATCACAAGCAGTCTGTTTCCAACAAGCTCTCTTAGTTGAAGGCCGGTTACTTCAGAATGTGTGTGTGTACTTTGTTTGAGAGAAGAAAATGACACAGTTTCCTGGTGTGTTATGTTCTGTTGTCTTGGTTGGTGCACTGGGATGAAATAATGGAGTGGAATAAGGAAGTAGGCACAAATAGGGTCGGGCTGCAAAAACTAACACAACACCAGCCCAGAAGGCCTGGCTCTGTGAAAGTAATGAACTCAATTACCTCCAGCCAGTCAGACTAAATTGAACAAATCAGTTTGAATTCAAATCTGCTGTAGCCAATTTCTCAACTCAACCCAGAGTCTCCTGAAACTAGGCCATATTCCATATATTAGACAACTATTATTAGAATGTATTTCATAGTTAAACAGCTCTTTGTATGATAGCTCGTTGCACCAGACAATAAATAGAATAAATGCAAAACATCCTAGACGTTATGTTCAGTATGTACCAGTAGATCTGAACATGCAGGCAGGGAGTCCCACCTGCCTGTCTGAGATCACTAGCTCCATTAGGACGCTATGCTATAGCTATGCTATGCTATGCTACAGCCATTCATGTGTGTAGGCAAGCAGGTGAGCTGTGCCACGGATTCTGGTGAGTAGTAGTTCAGAGGTGAGCATACACACAAAAGGGCCAGGGATTCGCACATTCACACAGAGACAGACAAAAAAAAGTCAATAGTCTCTCGCAGTGAGTATCGGAAAGCTTTTATGCAAATGTGACCACTGTTATTACCTGTTATTTTCTGCGATTCCTGCAATTACCTCAGATTGCTCTGGAGAAAATGTACCACTGGAAAAAAAAGAGGTGTGAGGTCACCACAAGGTGAGCCTTCTCTTCAGGTTTTGGCTAACTTTGCTACAAGGAGTAGGATTGAACGAGTAGTGTACTGGTTTTCAATATGTACGCTAGCTCAGCTACCAGTGGTCAACGGGAACATTGCATGTTCCAGACAATGTCAATGAGACATGATTGGAAGCAGTGAACATTTTGTTAACCTTTATTTTAGCAGGGAAACCCCATTGAGACCAAGGCCTCTTTTCCAAGGGAGCCCTGCGTGAACACAAATCATACAAATGTACAACATTTACAAATACAACACAATAAAAACAATATTTGCAGACAATTTAAAGGGATATTTTGGCCCTTCATACTTCCTCAGAGTCAGATGAACTTGTGGATACCCTATTTATACCTCTGTTATACCCTATACTGTATATAGTTCCTCCAATAGGGCATTATAGAGGACTGATGTTATAAAGTACTGAATATGTTCTTGAAGTGGAACAGCTTTACAAGTCTCTCCATCATACACACTACCCACAACATTCAATGAAGGCACTGAAGTCTTGCAATCACAGACCCACTATTCACCCATACACAGAATTTTACTTCTTTCTCTCTCCGTTTTAGAGGGGTCACCAACTATATTCTCTGAAAGCATACATTTCCTGCACATACAGTGCCTTCAGAAAGTATTCATACCCCTTGACTTATTTCACATGTTGTTGTGTTACAGCCTGAATTCAAAAAGGATTTCAAAAATAAATCTCAACCATCTACACACAATATCCCATAATGATAAAGTGAAATACATAAATATTGAATTTACATAGTATTGACTCAGGTGGTGTGAATACTTATGTAGAAACATCTTTGGCAACGATTACAGCTGTGAGTATTTATGGGTAAGTCTGTAAGAGCTTTGCACACCTGGATTGTACAATATTTGCACATTATTCCTTTTATAATTCTTCGAGCTCTGTCGAGTTGGTTGTTGATCATTGGTAGACAGACATTTTCAAGTGTTGCCATAGATTTTCAAGCCGATTTAAGTCAAAACCGTAACTAGGCCACTAACTATGTCGTCTTGGTAAGCAACTCCAGTGTATATTTGGCCTTGTGTTTTGGGTTATTGTCCTGCTGAAAGGTGCATTTGTATACAAGTGTCTGTTGGAAAGGAGACTGAACCAGGTTTTCTAGGAATTTGCCTGTGCTTAGCTTTATTCCATTTCTTGTTATCCTAAAAAAAACTCCCTAGTCCTTGCCGATGACAAGCATACCCATAACATGATGCAGCCACCACCATGCTATAAAATATGAAGAGTGGCACTCAGTGATTTTTTTGTGTTGGATTTTCCCCAAGCATAAAACTTTGTATTCAGGACATAATGTTAATTTCTTTAACACATTTTTTTCAGTTTTACTTTAGTGTCCTACTGCAAACAGGATGCATGAGGTCGAAGGAATTGCCCGTAGAGCACCAAGACCGGATTGTGTCCAGGCACAGATCTGGGGAAGGGTACAAAAACATTTCTGCAGCATTGAAGGTCCCCAAGAACACAGTGGCCTCCATCATTCTTAAATGAAAGAAGTTTGGAACCACCAAGACTCTTCCTAGAGCTGGCTGCATGACCAAACTGAGCAATCGGGGGAGAAGGGCCTAGGTTAGGGGGGTGACCAAGAACCCGATGGTCACTCTGACAGAGCTCCAGAGTTCCTCTGCGGAGATGGGAGAAACTTCCAGAAGGACAACCATCTCTGCAGCACTCCACCAATCAGGTCTTTATGGTAGAGTGGCCAGACAGAAGCCACTCCTCAGGAAAAGGCACATGACAGCCCGCTTGGAGTTTGCCAAAAGGCATCTAAAGGACTCTCAGACCATGAGAAACAAGAGTCTCAGGTCTGATGAAACCAAGATTTAAGTCTTTGGCCTGAATGCCAAGCGTCACGTCTGGAGGAACCTGGCTCCATCCCTACGGTGAAGCATGGTGGTGGCAGCATCATGCTGTGGGGATGTTTTTCAGCAGCAGGAACTTGGAGACGAGTCAGGATGGAGGGAAAGACGACTGGAGCAAAGTACAGAGAGATCCTTGATGAAAACCTGCTCCAGAGTGCTCAGGACCTCAGACTGGGGCGAAGGTTCACCTTTCAACAGGACAACAACCATAAGCACACAGCCAAGACAATGCTCTGAATGTCCTTGAATGGCCCAGCCAGAGCCCAGACTTGAACCTGATCTAACATCTCTGAAGAGACCTAAAAATAGCTGTGCAGCGACGCTCCCCATCCAACCTGACAGAGCTTGAGAGGAACTGCAGAGAAGAATGGGAGAAACTCCCCAAATACAGCTGTGCCAAGCTTGTAGCATCATACCCGAGAAGACCCGAGGCTGTAATCGCTGCCTGAATACTAATGTAAAAGTGACATTTCAGTTTTTTGATTTTTTGTCATTATGGGGTATTGTGTGTAGATTGATGAGGAGGAAAAAACGATTTAATCCATTTTAGAAGAAGGCTGTAACATAACAAAATGTGGGAAATGTCAAGGGGTCTGAATACTTTCCAAATCACTGTATATAAGAAAGCTCAGGAAATATTTGTATATACATGTATATTTTCTTTACACATATTTAAACCTATTTTTTGGTAGGCACAAAACTACCTCCATAAAAATGTTTATACCGTTTCCTTCAGACAAGTTCAGTGACACTTGTGGGGGTTGTAGAGCAAAACGGAGAATCTCCCCTTTCCATAGTGGAGTCACATTAGTTTGTAGCCCAAACGGTTCGGACGCTACAGACGTTTTCATGAGAAGACCGACTTTCGGGATGTCTCATCGTCTGACAAACACAGCTGCAACTCGGCCACCTTCCACCTTGGTTGGAGACGCAGCCCACGCAACAACAAAAAAACATATCTCTAGCTTAAACAGACAGATTTTGATGGGGATTTTTTCAATTATGTTACTTAAGATTGACGCAGCGGCGCGTCAATTGACTCTAGGTTAATTGAACAACCTTTGCATTACAGCCCACAATCCATTGGACATGATGATTGTACCTGTGATAAGGGGACAAGAGACAGAGAGATGTGTGCTACGGAACGTTCCACAATGGAGCCCAGCATAGACTCGTTGCCTAGCAACCAGGGTGGCCTGCAATTATTCCGTCATTTTCAAAGCATTCTATCCATCTCCTAAGAGAATGAGAAAGTTGCCTACTTTTTAAATTATTTTACCAGTAAAACCTTTAGCTAGTTCCACCACCTTTGGAAGACTGGGGGATAAGTCAAGCTAGTGTATTAGCCTATATCTGAGGTTGAGTTGAGGATGAGTGTCATTCAATACTGTTTTCATTGAAGTGTGACATAAGTCGGGAGCACAGTGGTAAGATCCATCTTCAACAACACGGTCACAAATAGCTTAGCCATGTAGGAAAATGTAGGAAAATGACTTTATGCCAGTATGCCACCTTTCCAACAAGTCAGTTCGTCAAATTTCTGCCCTGCTAGAGATGCCCCGGTCAACTGCAAGATCTGTTATTGTGAAGTGGAAACGTCTTTTTGAGCAGCAACGGCTCAGCCGCGAAGTGGTAGGCCACACAAGCTCACAGAAAGGGACCGCCAAGTGCTGAAGCACGTAGCGCGTAAAAGTAGTCTGCCCTCTGTTGCCACACTCCCTACCGAATTCCAAACTGCCTCTGGAAGCAACGTCAGCACAATAACTGTTCGTCGGGAGCTTAATGAAACTGATTTCCATGGCCGAGCAGCTGCACACAAGCCTAAGATCACCATAAGTAATACCAAGTGTCCGCTGGAATGGTGTAAAGCTCTTCGCCATTGGACTCTGGATCAGTGGAAACGTGTTCTCTGAAGTGATGAATCATGCTCAGTCCAACAGACGAATCTGGGCTTGGCAGATGCCAGGCGAACGCTACCTGCCCCAATGCATAGTGCCAACTGTAAAATATGATGGAGGAAAAATGGTCTGGCGCTGTTTTTCATGGTTCAGTCCTCTTCGTTCCAGTGAAGGGAAATCTTAACGCTACAGCATACAATGCAATTCTATATGATTCTGTGCTTCCAACTTTGTGGCAACAGTTTCGGGAAGGCCCTTTCCTGTTTCAGCGTGACAATGCCCCCGTGCACAAAGTGAGGTCCATACAGAATTGGTTTGTCGAGATCGGTGTGGAAAAACTTGACTGGCCTGCACAGATCCCTGACCTCAACCCCATCAAACTCCTTTGGGATGAATTGGAAAGCCGACTGCGAGCCAGGCCTAATCGCCCAACATCAGTACCCAACCTCACTAATGCGCTTGTGGCTGAATTGAAGCAAGTCCCTGCAGCAATGTTCCAACATCTAGTGGAAAGCCTTCACAGAAGAGTGGAGGCTGTTATAGCAGCAAAGGGGAAACCAACTCCATATTAATGCCCATGATTTTGGAAGAGAGCAGACAGCCTACATAGTTTCATAGCCTGGTCCCGGATCTCTTATGTGTTTCAGCCAACTACAATCACTATCATTGTCATGTCATACATGGTAGTATCGTGCTCCTATAACGTACATTTTTTTGTGTTTTATTATGAAACAAATCTAGTTTACTCATCAGCATCCCTGTCCAATATGAACACCAACCTGAGATACTCTGCCTCTGCAGATAACCTATGGCCCCTTGTGGGATAAATAAAGTCTTAATAATGCATTGAAAGAAACACTTTCGAATTCAGCCCACTTTTCCCTTTGTATCTTTTTGCAATTAAAGCACACTAGCTGCAATCCTTCCCCTGTCGGTTTCAATACCCACATTTGTTCTCCATAGATACTTGAGTAAATAACCCTCAACATTCTCTCCACAGACACATCGATATCTTCAGAATGACCTTCTCACTATTTGTCTACGCAGAGACCCGTTATGTCTACGCAGTCAATGTATAGCCTAATTCATTTAAATTGCATATAAGAATGTAGAAGAGCACGCATGTGCCGATGCACACACACACACACACACACACACACACACACACACACACACACACACACACACACACACACACACACACACACATCTGGAGATACAGGGGTGCATGCAGAGTGGGTCCTCCACTGAGGCACACTGGTCGGTCTGTCTGCTGTGCTGTGCTGTCTGTCGCTGGGGGTCAGAGTCATACATACATTATTACCGGGGCCACTCCAACACCTGACCTATTCCAACACACTGCTCAACCCAGGAAGCATTTAGTAGAATGCCACCAGATCAATACCCACAACACCCCAGATTGAAGGCAGAACATGTTCCGAATTCCAAAGATGAACTTATCTTCAGTGAGGCCATAATTGTTTCCCTATCAGAGATAAAAGGGTCTTAGTGGCTATGGCGATATAAGGCGCCTGCTATATTGCCTCAATTTCATAGATAATGTTCATGTGCATTGGCACCATGAAAAGGAGTCACCATAAAAAGTGGTTCATGAGGATATGGTCATTTTCCGGTCACAAAGTTAACACAGGGGGAAAGCGTTAAGACTTGTGCCTCATATTGGATGTGTCACTTTATGCAAACAAATTGACAGAGTATGGTGGTGTTACAGTCTAAATAGACAAGAGAGGCTAAATTCCAAACATATTTTCATTACAATTTCTATCCTAAATCATTATTGGGTGCACCCATGACAGCACTTGCTTTGAATGGGAATATCAGTTCTACTCATTCTCAGTTCTACTCATGAGAGTATTTTAGAGTGTTTAAGAACTCTGGTAGTACATTTACATGAGTCGTTTAGCAGACACTCTTATCCACAGCACTAACAGTAGTGAGTGCATAGATTTTTGTACTGGTCCCCCCGTGGGAATCGAACCCACAACCCTGGCGTTGCAAGCTCCATGCTTTACCAACTGAGCCACACGGGACCGTGGTGACTCTCTATGATAGCTATTCCTTGTGTGTGAAGAAGACATTTTTTAGAAGCGCTACTCCCATTACACGTGAGAATACTGTTTGATATGTCTATGCTTGGCTTCAGTGCCATTTAGACAATCGAGTGGATAGAAGCATTTATTTGATATGCAGATGTCTGTTTGAAAGGCACTTCTGAATTAAAGTAAATTAAAAAGAGCTAACAAGTAAAAAATGTAAAGCTTACTGCTGAAATGTATTTTGTGCACCCTGGTTTGGGCGTCAGGGAAAATGTTATACCTGATGTTTAATGGCGATTAATTAAGGAGTTGGATGCAAATTTCAAACTCTGTTTCTGTTCATAATCTGATTTCAAAGGATGTTTGGGAAGTGTGTTACGTTAGAAACTATTCATTAATTGAGACGTGACAACAATTTAAAATAGGCTACCTACAGTAACATTTCTTTAGTCTAACTAAGATATCATATCCCCTTTTCAAAATAATTGAACTCCTTTCTGACCTTGCTTTAAATGCAATTCCCTTCCCTCTTTTTCCTCTCTAGGGTGTTCCTCCCTGCCACAGTCGTTCTGCGTCAAATTAGTTCGTAAAAAGCATTGACATAAATACCATTTAGGTGTCATGAATTTAGAGCATTTGACCTGCACTCCATAAAATGTGGCATGTGCAATAACGTTTTACAACCAAGCTTGATGACCAAGTCCCCTGAACAACAGTTGCCATCAAGCTTGATTCATTAGACTGAGAAAAAATATTGCACAAGCCACACTTTACTATCGGTTTGCATTCCAGATCAACCATTCATCCATCAACCTGTAGGCCCAGTGTTTCAGTTGCCCGCCGCTGCTAAATTAATATAGGGGAAACACTGAGGCCTATTTGTTTGCACTTTCTGAGTGAGTGAGTGAGTGAGTGAGTGAGTGAGTGAGTGAGTGAGTGAGTGAATGAGAGAAAATCGGTAATACAAACATTGTCATCCTGCAAGAAACCTGGTATAGAGGAGACGGACCCACTGGTTGCCCTCTAGGTTACAGAGAGCTGGTAGTCCCATCCACCAAACTACCAGGTGTGAAACAGGGAAGGGACTCAGGGGGTATGCTAATTTGGTATAGAGCAGACCTAACTCACTCCATTAATCAAAACAAGAACATTTTACATTTGGCTAGAAATTCAAAAGGAAATTCTCTTAACAGAGAAAAATGTCCTCCTGTGTGCTACCTATATCCCCCCACTAGAATCCCCATACTTTAATGAAGACGGCTTCTCCATCCTGGAGGGGGAAATCAATCATTTCCACGCCCAGGGACATGTACTAGTCTGTGGCGACCCAAATGCCAGAACCGGACAAGAACCTGACACCTTCAGCACACAGGGGGACAAACACCTGCCTGCAGGTGACAGCATTCCCTCCCCCATATGCCCCCCTAGGCACAACTATGACAACATAACCAACAAAAACGGGGCACAACTCCTGCAGCTCTGTCGCACGCTGGGTATGTACATAGTCAATGGTAGGCTTCGAGGGGACTCCTATGGTAGGTAGACCTATAGCTCATCTCTTGGCAGTAGTACTATAGACTACTTTATCACTGACCTCAACCCAGAGTCTCTCAGAGCGTTCACAGTCACCCCACTGACACCCCTATCAGACCACAGCAAAATCACAGTCTACTTGAACAGAGCAATACTCAATCATGAGGCATCAAAGCCAAAGGAACTGAGTAACATTAAGAAATGCTATAAATGGAAGGAATGCAGTTTGGAAACCTACCAAAAAACAATTAGGCAACAACATATTCAATCCCTTTTAGACAACTTCCTGGGTAAAACGTTCCACTGTAATAGTGAAGGTGTAAACTTGGCAGTAGAAAATCTTAACAGTATATTTGACCTCTCAGCTTCCCTATCAAATCTAAAAAATCTCAAATAGAAAACCGAAGAAAATTAACAACAATGACAAAAGGTTTGATGAAGAATGCAAAGATCTAAGAAAGAAATTGAGAAACCTGTCCAACCAAAAACATAGAGACCCGGAAAACCTGAGTCTACGCCTTCACTATGGTGAATCACTAAAACAATACAGAAATACACTACGGAAAAAGAAGGAACAGCACGTCAAAAATCAGCTCAATGTAATTGAAGAATCCATAGACTCTAACCACTTCTGGGAAAATTGGAAAAAACACAAAACTAACAACACGAAGAATTATCTATCAAAAATGGAGATGTATGGGTAAACCACTTCTCCAATATTTTTGGCTCTATAACAAAGAACAAACAGCAAAAACATATACATGATCAAATACAAATCTTAGAATCAACTATTAAAAACTACCAGAACCCACTGGATTCTCCAATTCCTTGAATGAGCTACAGGACAAAATAAAAACCCTCCAACCCAAAAAGGCATGTGGTGTTGATGGTATCCTCAATGAAATGATCAAAAACAAATTCCAATTGGCTATACTAAAACTCTTTAAAATCATCCTTAGCTCTGGCATCTTCCCCAATATTTGGAACCAAGGACTGATCAACCCAATCCCCAAAAGTGGAGACAAATTTGACCCCAATAACTACCGAGGGATATGTGTCAACAGCAACCTTGGGAAAATCCTCTGCATTATAATTAACAGCAGACTCGTACATTTCCTCAGTGAAAACAATGTACTGAGCAAATGTCAAACTGGCTTTTTACCAAATTACCGTACAACAGACAACGTATTCACCCTGCACACCCTAATTGACAAACAAACAAACCAAAACAAAGGCAAAGTCTTCTCATGCTTTGCTGGTTTCAAAAAAAGCCTTCGACTCAATTTGGCATGAGGGTCTGCTCTACAAATTGACGGAAAGTGGTGTTGGGGGAAAAACATACAACATTATAAAATCTATGTACACAAACAACAAGTGTACGGTTAAAATAGGCAAAAAACACACATATTTCTTCCCACAGGGCTGTGGGGTGAGACAGGGATGCAACTTAAGCCCCAGCAGCACCTAGATATTCTGCACAGATACTGCCAGACCTGGGCACTGACAGTAAATCTCAGTAAGACCAAAATAATGGTGTTCCAAAAAAGGTCCAGTCGCCAGTACCACAAATACAAATTCCATCTAGACACCGTTGCCCTAGAGCACACAAAAAAACGATACATACCTTGGCCTAAACATCAGCGCCACAGGTAACTTCCACAAAACTGTGAACGATCTGAGAGATAAGGCAAGAAGGGCATTCTATGCCATCAAAAGGAACATAGAATTCAACATACCAATTAGGATCTGGCTAAAATTACTTGAATCAGTTATAGAACCCATTGCCCTTTATGGTTGTGAGGTCTGGGGTCCGCTCACCAACCAAGAATACACAAAATGGCACAAACACCAAATTGAGACTGCATGCAGAATTCTGCAAAAATACCCTCAGTGTACAACGTAGAACACCAAATAATGGATAGAGAGCAGAATTAGGCCGATACCAGCTAATTATCAAAATCCAGAAAAGAGCCGTTAAATTCTACAACCACCTAAAAGGAAGCGATTCCCAAACCTTCCATAACAAAGCCATCACCTACAGAGAGATGAACCTGGAGAAGAGTCCCCTAAGCAAGCTGGTCCTGGGGCTCTGTTCACAAACACAAAAACACACCCCACAGAGCCCCAGGACAGCAACACAATTAGACCCAACCAAATCATGAGAAAACTAAAAGATAATTACTTGACACATTGGAAAGAATTAACAAAAAAACAGAGCAAACTAGAATGCTATTTGGCACTAAACAGAGAATACACAGTGGCATAATACCTGACCACTGTGACTGACCCAAACTTAAGGAAAGCTTTGACTATGTACAGACTCAGTGAGCATAGCCTTGCTATTGCGAAAGGCCGCCGTAGGCAGACTTGGCTCTCAAGAGAAGACAGGCTATGTGCACACTGCCCATAAAATGAGATGGAAACTGAGCTGCACTTCCTAACCTACTGCCCAATGTATGACCATATTAGAAACACATACTTCCCTCAGATTACACAGATCCACAAAGAATTCGAAAACAAACACGATTATGATAAACACCCATATCTACTGGGTGAAATACCACAGTGTGCCATCACTGCAGCAAGATTTGTGACCTGTTGCCACAAGAAAAGGTCAACTACTGAAGAACAAACACCATTGTAATACAACCCATATTTATGCTTATTTATTTTCCCTTTTGTACTTTAACCATTTCTACATCGTTACAACACTGTATATATACATAATATGACATTTGTAATGTTTTTATTCTTTTGAAACTTGTGTGAGTGTAATGTTTACTGTAAATTTGTATTGTTTATTTCACTTTTGTATATTATCTACCTCACTTGCTTTGGCAATGTTAACATATGTTTCCCATGCCAATAAAGCCCCTTGAATTTAATAGAATTGAGAGAGAGATGTGTGTGTGTGTGTGTGAGTGATAGAGAAATAATGTGTGAGAGAGACATTTCCTACTTCAATTCGATAAAAAGTCCATAATAATAAAGTCATAATAATCTGACTGAGTGTGCCACATCAGCCACAGCATGGGGGTCAATAACACCATGGTAGATAGTAGTAAAGGTAGTGCTGGATCAGATGTTGTCCAGGTCCGTCAGCTCAGACAGACACTCTGGACAGATGGTTGAGACGCCTAAAGGTTGAAGCTGACAGTCCATGATTAAACATGCAATTACGTCCCCAGCAGCCTGAATCTCTCCTCTTCTCCCGCTCAACTCAACGGGTGTATTATTCAGGGGACTCAAGAGAACACACATGCACATGCGTGCGCACACCCATATAACAAACACACATTGACAAAGCATCAACATATATATACAGTGGGGAGAACAAGTATTTGATACACTGCTGATTTTGCAGGTTTTCCTACTTACAAAGCATGTAGAGGTCTGTAATGATTTAATCATCACATTGTATGATTTTTAAGCAATTCATTTGCATTTTATTGCATGACATAAGTATTTGATCACCTACCAACCAGTAAGAATTCCGGCTCTCACAGACCTGTTAGTTTTTCTTTAAGAAGCCCTCCTGTTCTCCACTCATTACCTGTATTAACTGCACCTGTTTGAACTCGTTACCTGTATAAAAGACACCTGTCCACACACTCAATCAAACAGACTCCAACCTCTCCACAATGGCCAAGACCAGAGAGCTGTGTAAGGACATCAGGGATAAAATTGTAGACCTGCACAAGGTTGGGATGGGCTACAGGACAATAGGCAATAGCAGCTTGGTGAGAAGGCAACAACTGTTGGCGCAATTATTAGAAAATGGAAGAAGTTCAAGATGACGGTCAATCACCCTCGATCTGGGGCTTATTGCAAGATCTCACCTCGTGGGGCATCAATGATCATGAGGAAGGTGAGGGATCAGCCCAGAACTAAACGGCAGGACCTGGTCAATGACCTGAAGAGAGCTGGGACCACAGTCTCAAAGAAAACCATTAGTAACACACTACGCCGTCATGGATTAAAATCCTGCAGTGCACGCAAGGTCCCCCTGCTCAAGCCAGCGCATGTTCAGGCCCGTCTGAAGTTTGCCAATGACCATCTGGATGATCCAGAGGAGGAATGGGAGAAGGTCATGTGGTCTGATGAGACAAAAATAGAACTTTTTGGTCTAAACTCCACTCGCCGTGTTTGGAGGAAGAAGAAGGATGAGTACAACCCCAAGAACACCATCCCAACCGTGAAGCATGGAGGTGGAAACATCATTCTTTGGGGATGCTTTTCTGCAAAGGGGACAGGACGACTGCACCGTATTGAGGGGAGGATGGATGGGGCCATGTATCGCGAGATCTTGGCCAACAATCTCCTTCCCTCAGTTAGAGCATTGAAGATGGGTCGTGGCTGGGTCTTCCAGCATGACAACGACCCGAAACCCACAGCCAGGGCAACTAAGGACTGGCTCCGTAAGAAACATCTCAAGGTCCTGGAGTGGCCTAGCCAGTCTCCAGACCTGAACCCAATAGAAAATCTTTGGAGGGAGCTGAAAGTTGCACACCCTGCTGCAGTGTGTGCAAACCTGGTCAAGAACTACAGGAAACGTATGATCTCTGTAATTGCAAACAAAGGTTTCTGTACCAAATATTAAGTTCTGCTTTTCTGATGTATCAAATACTTATGTCATGCAATAAAATGCAAATTAATTACTTAAAAATCATACAATGTAATTTTCTGGATTTGTGTTTTAGATTCCGTCTCTCACATTTGAAGTGTACCTATAATAAAAATTACAGACCTCTACATGCTTTGTAAGTAGGAAAACCTGCAAAATCGGCAGTGTTTCAAATACTTGTTCTCCCCACTGTATATATAAGCCAGGTGAGTGCTATACTTGTGTAGTGAATGAAGGGAGTTTCCCTCCATACAATGCACTTTGAGTACCTGGTGGAATAAACCATTGTAAAATGTACTTGTATACAGACAGTAGTTTCAGCATTTCACTGGACTGGCCTCATTGACCTTGCAAATACCTCTTTTACCTCCTTAACTTAGAAAATATGCTTCTTGCATTGAATAGAGACAGCTCTCCAGCTCACTGCACTCTATAGCATGATAAATCTCCTTAATGTCTGCCTTGGCTTAATTGAAAAAGAGAAGTACATTAAAAGTGTCTAATGGAATATAGGAAAACGCTTCTCTCTCCCAGCTCATAAATCCAGCCCAGAGCACCCAGCTATTCCGACAGACTTTCTTCTCAATTTTATGACTAAGACGGTTTATATCACCAGAGAGCCCAAGGTGGGGGGCAGGGGATTCATGTCAGCCATCGTAAGTTTGGAGACGGGGGTGACAGCGAGTTTATAGCCAGTCTGGGGCTGGGGGTTGATCAATGTTGTCAGAGCTTACTGCTATACATGACCCAGAGACAGGACCGGCGTTATGGGCGGGCATTATGGGGCCTGGCCTGCCCTACCGTACTTCCTTGCACATCCAAATAAAATATTGACAATTTATTTGACCGGGACACACGCCAACAGAAAGACCCATCAATCTCAGATAAAGCATCCGAGTGAGAGAAAACAGCGCCCCTCTGTCTCACTATATGTAGCCCATGAATCGGATGCTGTCTGGACAAAAAGAGTATAGCATGTCATACTCTTTTTAGCCAGACAGCATTCGATACATGGGCTACATATAGTGAGACAGAGGGGCGCTGTTTCGCTCACTCGGATGCTTTCTACGGTGAGATTGTTTCAGCAGAGAGGAAGAGGCGACACGAGAGGGCTCACTCTCACATAAATCTGTCCAGAATTAGCCCAATGGTTTTCTATGGGCTTAATATGCAGACCTAAGCTTTTGCCTGCCTTCCCACCTTTGGGACAATGACTCCCATTAGGGCGGAGACATGAGCATCTCGTCATTACCAGTCAAAGGTTTGGACACACCTACTCATTTAAGGGTTTTTCTATTTTCTATGTTGAGAATAATAGTAAAGACATCAAAACTATGAAATAACACATATGGAATCATGTAGTAACCAAAAAAAGTGTTGAACAAATCAAAATATATTTTATATTTGAAATTCTTCAAAGTAGCCACCCTTTGCCTTGATGACAGCTTTTCATTCTTGGCATTCTCTCAACCAGCTTCACCTGGAATGCTTTTCCAACAGTCTTGAAGGAGTTCCCACATATGCTGAGCACTTACACAGCCTGGAGATGTATCGGGTCATTGTCCTGTTGAAAAACAAATGATAGTCCCACTAAGCACAAACCAGATGTGATGGCGTATCGCTGCAGAATGCTGTGGTATCCATGCTGGTTAAGTGTGCCTTGAATTCTAAATAAATCACTGACAGTGTCACCAGCAAATAACCCCCACACCATCACACCTCCCTGCTTCACGGTGGAAACAACACATGCGGAGATCATCCATTCACCTACTCTGCGTCTCACAAAGACACGGCAGTTGGAAACCAAAACTCTCCAATTTGGACTCATCAGACCAAAGGACAAATTTCCACCGGTCTAATGTCATTGCTTGTGTTTCTTGGCCCAAGCAAGTCTCTTATCATTATTGGGGTCCTTTAGTAGTGGTTTCTTTGCAGCAATTCGACTATGAAGGCCTGATTCACACAGTCTGAACAGTTGATGTTGAGATGTGTCCGTTACTTGAACACTATGAAGCATTTCTTTGGGTTGCAATTTCTGAGGCTGGTAACTCTAATGAACTTGTGCTCTGCAGCAGAGGTAACTCTGGGTCTTCCTTTGGCGGTCCTCATGAGAGCCAGTTTCATCATAGCGCTTGATGGTTTTTGTGACTGCACTTGAAACTTTCAAAGTTCTTGACATTTTCCGCATTGACTGACCTTCGTGTCTTAAAGAAATGACGGACTGTCGTTTCTCTTTGCTTATTTCAGCTGTTCTTGCCATAATATGGACTTGGTATTTTACCAAATAGGGCTATCTTCTGTATACCACCCCTACCTTGTCACAACACAACTGATTAGCTGAAACGCATTAAGAAGGAAATAAATTCCACAAATTAACTTTTAACAAGGCCCGCCTGTTAATCGAAACGCATTCCAGGTGACTACCTCATGAAGCTGGTTGAGAGAATGCCAAGAGTGTGCAAAGCTGTCATCAAGGCAAATGGAGGCTACTTTGAAGAATCTGAAATATAAAATATATTTGTTTAACACTTTTTTGGTTACTACATGATTCCATTTGTGTTATTTCATAGTGTTGATGTCTTCACTATTACTCTACAATGTAGAAAATAGTAAAAATAAAGAAAAACCCTGGAATGAGTAGGTGTGTCCAAACTTTTGACTGGTAATGTATATTGATCTCTGGTTTTAGGCAGCCATTTGTGAATTGGAAAGTAAAGTTGGCGTGTGCACAGTGCACTATTCAGCTGCTGGCTTCCACAAAAGTAAGTTGAGGTTTTCCTAAAATTATATAATTATACCTGTCTAAATAAAATTATTAAAAATACTTCACTAGAGAGCATGACTTATGCCTAACAAACACGTAGGCCTATGCCTATTTGGGAAGCCCATTTGGCAATTGCCTAGCTCATAAATGAGTTGCGGCTGTCAGTGAAAAGCATCTAAAAGATGTGTAAAGATAATGTGTCTTGAGTATATTTTAAAATGTTGAGACAAGAAGAAGGGGAGGGGGGTGTAGCTAAGATATGGCTCATCTCTCTACAGAATGCATGCACTCAACTCTCCAGAATGCACTCAGCTGTCTCCCGCCAATTCTTGCAAATTCATTGTTTCACTATGAGAGTTCACAACCTGCTACACTTGTGAGAAACAAGATTTGGTTTATTTCATAACCATCATTTACGAGTTGTCAATTATTTTATTGTCTTTTGTTTGGAGGGTTCCGTGTGAGCAATAAGCATGTGTCTGGTTTCTCTGTGCTAATAATGTTGAGAGAGCATGCATAGAAGTACCTGACCTGCTGGATTGTCTTAACTCACCACCTCCAACACAACATTTTTCTTCACCTCACACAGTAAGTCAACAAAGTCTGTTTTTAACATCCATTTCAATGATAATAGTTCCTCACATAAAAAAAATCTTTCCAACACTATCCAGGCCTCAATAACCACCAAGCCTTAGCGTGAAAGAGCAAAATATCATGATCTGATAGTCCCATATATCCAGTGGAAATGTCATAAAATACCTGAACATTTTTCCCTTAGGCATAAACAGCTGTCTGTCCCTGAGCTCACTGTTGCTGGAAACTCTGAGGGTCCAGAAAAGACTATTGATACAATGTTGCAAGTTAACTAGGAACAGCTTCAGGCCAGATCCAGTTGATGGATTTAATACAATGTTGCACTTCAGTAGCGATGGCTCAAGTCAAGGCAGATAGAAAGGGAGGCAGACAGGTGGAGTAGAGAGGTGAATGATATTGAAAGAACCTGAATTTTCATCAGGATATTTTCTACTGTTTTTAATTTGTTGGCTTTTGGCCTATTAATTTTACTTAGTTGATGATGGACGTTATAGGCCTACTGCTGCATTGGCCTATGCTATCCCTGAGTTCCATGCGCTCATTTCTTTAGCCTCCAATGGATCACAGTGTATCAATGTGTCCATACGGCAGAGGCTGGTGCTTTGGCATTAGTGGAATTTGAACTTTCAGATTTGTATCATTTTAATACCAATTTTTAGGATTAACCATGTGACATTGATTATGAGAAACGAAAGAGCAGTAACGTCACCACACAAAGCCCCAGCCCAGTCTGTATCACACTAATGGAGAGAGAGGCCAGACTACTAGAGGAGTATTACTAAACGTTTTCGCACTGTGCCCTACCTAAAGGTTTTTGACCAACAAAATGTTTCTCAGGACAACCCCGTTTTTAGCCGTGACTGCAGGACTGGCTGAAAGCCACCACGTGGGAATCACTGGACCACACAACATTCTGTGACCCCCAACTCATGTACTCAGACTCTTTATGTCGAGTACCTTGCGATTGACATAATACCAGAAGACTGAGCCAACTAGTAGAATCTAGACTTTCAATCAGGCCATCCTACTGAAAGGGCCAGATATTTATTTATTTATTTATTTAACCTTTATATAACTAGGCAAGTCAGTTAAGAACAAATTCTTATTTGATATGAAACAGCTATTACATTATAACGCAGCTATTAAACAACCAGTACTCATGCTCTCGTCAGACACAGCTGAAATCACATGACTGATTTCTTAATGTCTGTGTCACAAATCAGAAAATGTTGAACAACAGGTGAAGACAGCAGAACAGTGCCATAGACATGTAAGGGGGTAGGGGGCTGGGGTGCAGGGACATGGCTCATACCTCTACAATGGTGACTTTGGCTGCCTTGCACATGGGCTGGTTGAAGTTCCTGGCTGTTTTCCTACATGGAGAGAGAAAGAAAGAGAGAGAGAGAGAAAGATATGACATTAGCTAGCAAGCATTCATGAGGGAGGCAACAAGGGAGTAATACAAGAAAGCAGGCACAGAGAAGTAATGGAATGGAAGTACAATAAGTCAATTAAGCATTAAGGCATAACAGGCAGTGCAGTATCATGAACACAGTCACGGGTAAATGGCGTTGTTCGGCCCGGCGCGATAGGGAAGGTTTTATAACATGAGTTACAGCATCAACACAGAGCAATCATGAACCGTGCAACAATCATTTCAACATTGCCTGTTTTTGCCTGTGAAATCAAAAGGGGATTGTTTATTGCAAAGTAGATACTGCGCTCTTGTGGTGACCAATTGAATTGCATTTACTATCACTTATTTTCAGTGTACAGGAGAGTAAATATTCAGGGGCAAAAAAACAATACGGGTCCGTTTTTATGTGGACCGAGAGAATGTTCTTCTCACATACTGACAGAGAAGGGAACTAAGAAGAAAAGTCCATTCGGTCAGACGTAATTTCAATTTTCTACAGCTTTTCTGGAGAACGTTCAGTCTCTTTAAGCTGTCTAGTGTCAACATCTTAATTCAGTCACTGAGCCTAAAAGTTAATATCCTACCAGCAATCCATATGGCACAGAGCGACCTGCAGGCCCGGAGTTTTGCTTATTGTGGAAACATCACTAGGTGATTAGAAAGGGTTAAACCTGTCCTGGGACAAGCAGTGGCCTAAATCACAGTGGCTTGGGTAAATATTTAGTGTCAAATGGATATGTATTACATAATGTACATTTATTCAATACTACGCTGATGGCTTTTTTGAAATAATGAAGCACCTCGTTTCTTCAACAGCATTACAGTCTTAGTGACAGCAGACTTAACTTCTTATGGCTGGGAGGCAGTATTGAGTAGCTTGGATGAATAAGGTGCCCAGAGTAAACTGCCTGCTACTCAGGCCCAGAAGCTAAGATAGGCATATTATTAGTAGATTTAGATAGAAAACATTCTGAAGTTTCTAAAACTGTTTAAATGATGTCTGTGAGTATAACAGAACTCATTTGGCAGGCAAAAACCTGAGAGAAAATCCAACCAGGAAGTGGGAAATCTGAGGTTTGTAGTTTTTCAACTCTTCGCCTATCCAAGATAGTGTAAATTTGGTCCGATTGCACTTCCTAAGGTATCCACTAGATGTCAACAGTCTTTAGAACCTTGTTTGAGGCTTCTACTGTGAAGGGGGACAGAATGAGAGCTGTTTCAACCAGAGGTCTGGCAGAGTGCTATGAGCTCAGTCTCGCGCATGCCCGTGAGAGTTAGCTGCGTTCCATTGCATTTCTAAAGACAAAGGAATTCTCCGGTTGAAACATTATTGAAGATTTATGTTAAAAACATCCTAAAGATTGATTCTATACATCGTATGTTTCTACGAACTGTAATGGAACTTTTTGACTTTTCGTCTGGACTTAGTGCTCGCGCCTCATGAATTTGGATTTGTGAACTAAACGCGCGAACAAAAAGGAGGTATTTGGACATAAATTATGGACTTTATCGAACAAAACAAACATTTATTGTGGAACTGGGATTCCTGGGAGTGCATTCTGATGAAGATCATCAAAGGTAAGTGAATATTTATAATGCTATTTCTGACTTCTGTTGGCTCCACAACATGGCAGGTATCTGTATGGCTTGTTTTTGTGTCTGAGCGCCGTACTCAGATTATTGCATGGTGTACTTTTTCCGTAAAGTTTTTTTTGAAATCTGACACAGCGGTTGCAATAAGGAGAAGTGGATCTATAATTCCATGCATAACATTTGTATCTTTTATCAATGTTTATTATGAGTATTTCTGTAAATTGATGTGGCTCTCTGCAAAATCACCGAATGTTTTGGAAGCAAAACATTACTGAACATAATGCGCCAATGTAAACTGAGATTTTTGGATATAAATATGAACCTTATCGAACAAAACATACATGTATTGTGTAACATGAAGTCCTATGAGTGTCATCTGAAGAAGATCATCAATGGTTAGTGATTAATTTTATCTGTTTTTCTGTGACTAGGTGCTGACCTAACATAATCGTTTGGTGTGCTTTCGTCATATAGCCTTTTTGAAATCGGACACTGTGGTGGGATTAACAACAAGTTTATCTTTAAAATGGTGTAAAATACTTGTATGTTTGAGGAATTTTAATTATGAGATTTCTGTTGTTTGAATTTGGCGCCCTGCACTTTCACTGGCTGTTGTCATATCGATCCAGTTAGCGGGATTTCAGCCATAAGAAGTTTTTAAGGGGTAAATAAGCGCCTATGCTTTGTGCAATGATTCAAGGGTAGGAGGAAGTAGCTTGCCCTGATATCAGGTAACCTTTATCCACAAAATAAGTGATTGACAGACAGGTTAGAGTGAGTGAATGTATTGGTAGCTACCTGAAGATTACGTTCCCGGCCTTGTCGGCCTTCCAGGCCTTGACCAGAGCAAAGTCTCCAGTGATGGCCTTCTCCATGATGTAGTGCCTTCCATTAAACTCCCGCACCTGCCAAACAACAACACAGCAAGCAGCTCAAGAGACAGACTTAGAAGACTGCTGGATATGACAGCATTTTGAGTGTGGTTACAGAGGCTAGTGCGCCATTTCAGTATAGGCAGATTGTGTGATGAAAACAGACAGTGGTGAGAAAAACAATTTGATGCAATAACATTAGGAGATGCGTCTTTGTGTCACGATGTGGTGAATGTGGTGCTAGAAACCACATGGTGGTAGAGGCTGGGGTCTGACCTCTCTCTGTTCACTGGCGATGGCGATAGTTCCGTCCTTGTTGTATTTGATGGGGGAGCCGCCCTCCTGGATGAGGGTACCGTAGCCTGTAGCCGTGAAGAAGGCAGGAACACCCGCACCCCCAGCTCTGATCCTCTCTGCTAGGGTACCCTGGGGGAGAGAGGTCATGGTCATCAATTGGATCATTACTCAAAATCACTGAACCTGGACATTCCCAAACCTCCACAACAAATGTATATGACCTCAAATAACTCAAATGTATAACCTAGTGAAGCAAGGAGGTATGTGTGTGCGTGCGTGCGTGTCACCTGTGGCGTTAGCTCCACCTCCAGCTCCCCAGACAGGTATTGTCTCTCAAACTCGATGTTCTCTCCCACATAGGAGGAGATCATCCTCTTGATCTGTTTGGTCTGTAGGAGCAGACCCAACCCAAAGTTATCCACCCTGCAGGGAGAACACACAGGTTACCACACACACACACACACACACACACACACACACACACACACACACACACACACACACACACACACACACACACACACACACACACACACACACACACACACACACACACACACACACACACACACACACACACACACACACACACACACACCAGCCTACAGAGAGAGCAAACCGATCATCAGCTCCTCAGGGTATGCTGCACCACGTACGCACACCCTACCCAGGTAGATTCATATTATTCCCAAATTTTTACAAAAAATGCTTGTTGGATTTTATTTCTAATACTCGATGTGTTACTTATGGGATACACCTTAGGTGGGTCAAAAGCTTGAAGTATGCAATCACACAGCGTCTGTTGGAGACATAGGTCGAGTGGCAAATGAGGTGAGCTCTTCTCCTCAATAAAGGGAGCCACTTGCCCGCCAACTGGTCATTCTGGCCTCTCTTCCTTGCGGAAGTGACTGCGTTCACAAGAAGCTCTCCTCAGCACCACTAGATTCCTGTCTTCCTATTGAACTGTTTTCAGGCAAACCGTGAGATTAACGCTGCCGAACGTAGGACCTCAGCTCCTGTCGATAGTGTTGAGTACTGATTGAAAGGAAGATTTTGCTTTGAGTAGAATTAATTTTCTACTTGTCAGTCCCCGTTGTAGCTAACGTCACATGGCTAGCTATCAAGACTTGGTTAGCCCCCGCTGCAATGATTTAGCTTACCTGGCTAGGTAGCTGCAAGGCCAGCCAACCACGCTAACAAAGGACTAGCTTTCGCCGCAAGGCTTAATCTAACCTGGCTAGCTCACTGTAAGGCAAGCTAACCACACCAGCATTACTAGCTGCAACATGGTAATATTGCTTGCTCCCATCTCGCGTCTAGCTAACTGGAAAGCTAGCTAACGACACTACAAAGGGATAGCTCTCACCGATAGGCTTAGCTAACCCGGATAAGTTTCCGCAAAAATAGCTTTTCCACCTGCAAGGGTAGAAAGCTAGCTATACATTTAGCTCAACCCACATTCACCCGTGCCGTGTTGACTAGATTGACCGCCCTTACTTCACAGCGCGACGGTCGAGAGACACGCTTTGTTCGTTGAGAGACAAGGGAAGCACACGCTTTTCTCCGGCTAGCGGGGTACTAACTAGCTACGAGGCGAACGCTAACTAGCTTACACTTTGCTCAAGGAATACAATTTCTCTGAGCCGTGGAGCCCGCTACCCCCTCACAGGGCGCCTGCCACTGCCCCATTACCGGAGCACCCTTGCTATCAGGCAAGAACACACACACTGTTTGTGTACCGTCTGCCTGGGGGCATAGCAGGCTAAAGCAGCACTCACTAACCCCGAGTTCGACGGGAGAACACTCCCCTCTCGCACCATCCCGGGAAAACGACTTTTCCCAGCGGCCACAGCATGCGTGCCAGAAGGAAAACACAACTGGGACAAGACTTTGTCCAGCAATGGCCAAACCAGGTATTTTCTTGGCATGGACATTCAGGGCATGGAGGAGAAGGCTTCGACAAGCCTTGGGGTGGTTAGCCAGTGGTCACTGGCTAACTACCCCAACCCCAGTGCCATCTATGACCGGCACTGCCTTCCCTGGAAAGGCGGAGCCCTTCACCGCCTCCATATTCCATAAGGTCTATGTGTCTGCGGCACATTCAGTACGGGCGTTAAACTTAATGTCCCTATTGTTGGCTTACCAGGCCGATATGCTACTAGAGATGGGCATTGTCTTAGGCAAAAATCAACCAGTACCTACGGAACGAGATGTGAATCGCTGCAGATCTCAACCTACGGGCCTCTAGAAGCGCCATCCAAGCACCATGAGCCTTGCGGTGGTGGGGGAGAGAGCCTTGTGGCTTGACTTGTCCAGCCTCTCAGAAAAGGAAAAGGCAGATTTCCTCGACGCTCCTATTATGCCAAAGGAACTGTTTGGGCCTTCTGTTGCCGACATGCGACCGAAGTGCGAACTTCGTAAGAAGGAAGGTGAAGTCATTAACTTCTGCTTTCCCCGCAGATCTGGGTAACGTGGCAACCCAGTCTCACCTTCCACGAGCAAATGCTCGGTGGGAGGGAGTGGGTAAAATGCTGGTACCAGGTAATACAAAACCCCCATCAATGTAGCAGGCTGTGAATCCACAGTTCAGCTCTCCTATCAGAGGCCGACAGGGGGGTAAGCCCTCTACTGCTTCCACAGATGTCCCACCCATCTACTATCGTGGCCCAAATTTTTGAGAATGACACAAATATTAAATTCCACAAAGTTTGCTGCTTCAGTGTCTTTAGATATTTTTGTCAGATGTTACTATGGAATACTGAAGTATAATTACAAGCATTTCATAAGTGTCAAAGGCTTTTATTGACAATTACATGAAGTTGATGCAAAGAGTCAATATTTGCAGTGTTGACCATTATTTTCAAGACCTCTGTAATCCACCCTGGCATGCTGTCAATTAACTTCTGGGCCACATCCTGACTGATGGCAGCCCATTCTTGCATAATCAATGCTTGGAGTTTGTCAGAATTTGTGGGTTTTTGTTTGTCCACCCGCCTCTTGAGGATTGACCACAAGTTCTCAATGGGATTAAGGTCTGGGGAGTTTCCTGGCCAAGGGCCCAAAATATCGATGTTTTGTTCCCCGAGCCATTTAGTTATCACTTTTGCCTTATGGCAAGGTGCTCCATCATGCTGGAAAAGGCATTGTTCGTCACCAAACTGTTCCTGGATGGTTGGGAGAAGTTGCTCTCGGAGGATGTGTTGGTACCATTCTTTATTCATGGCTGTGTTTTCAGGCAATATCGTGAGTGAGTCCACTCCCTTGGCTGAGAAGCAACCCCACACATGAATGGTCTCAGGATGCTTTACTGTTGGCATGACACAGGACTGATGGTAGCGCTCACCTTGTCTTCTCCGGACAAGCTTTTTTCCGGATGCCCCAAACAATCGGAAAGGGGATTAATCAGAGAAAATGACTTTACCCCAGTCCTCAGCAGTCCAATCCCTGTACCTTTTGCAGAATATCAGTCTGTCCCTGATGTTTTTCCTGGAGAGAAGTGGCTTCTTTGCTGCCCTTCTTGACACCAGGCCATCCTCCTCCAAAAGTCTTCGCCTCACTGTGCGTGCAGATGCACTCACACCTGCCTGCTGTCATTCCTGAGCAAGCTCTGTACTGGTGGTGCCCCGATCCCGCAGCTGAATCAACTTTAGGAGGCGGTCCTGGCGCTTGGTGGACTTTCTTGGGCGCCCTGAAGCCTTCTTCACAACAATTGAACCGCTCTCCTTGAAGATCTTGAAGATCCGATAAATGGTGGATTTAGGTGCAATCTTACTGACAGCAATATCCTTGCCTGTGAAGCCCTTTTTTTGCAAAGCAATGATGACGGCACGTGTTTCCTTGCAGGTAACCATGGTTGACAGAGGAAGAACAATGATTCCAAGCACCACCCTCCCTTTGAAGCTTCCAGTCTGTTATTCGAACTCAATCAGCATGACAGAGTGATCTCCAGCACTGTCCTCGTCAACACTCACACCTGTGTTAACGAGAGAATCACTGACATGATGTCAGCTGGTTATTTTGTGGCAGGGCTGAAATGCAGTGGAAATGTTTTTGGGGGATTCAGTTAATCTGCATGGCAAAGAGGGACTTTGCAATTAGTTGCAATTCATCTGATCACTCTTCATAACATTCTGGAGGATATGCAAATTGCCATCATACAAACTGAGGCAGCAGACTTTGTGAAAATTAATATTTGTGTCATTCTCAAAGCTTTTGGCCATGACTGTACTTCTCCCATGGGGAAAGATGGGATGTTCGACCTAGGAGTACGTCCCCAGCGGCAGAGGGTCAATCAGTGTCTTGAACTGCCTCCTCTCGGCTGGACCACAGAACCTCCCCCATCCCATTCCCCCAATGAGGGAGAGGCACATCTGTGCTCCTTAAACATTGCCCCTCATGCAGCGGCTCATCTTTATGCATCTGCTCACAGGAAAGACTGGGGGGGTCTCACTCAACCCCAGTGTACCCCCTGGTACCCCTCATTCCGACGGTACTTCTCCCTGCCCAACAGGGGGCACTCAGTCATGCTCCGTACGTGTTTCCGAGTGCTAGGGTTGATGGCATTTACCATCTCAATTGTACAGCCAGGATCAATGAGAATGAGAGACTTCCAGCGTTGGGTTTAAACCCATCGCCTATATCCACTATGGAACTTCAATCAAAAGATAAGTGTCTACAGACTCCGGGTTAAGCGAGAATTGTGTCAAGATCAGTGCGGCTTGGCGGGGGTCGTGTTTTGGAGGACGCATGGCTCTCGACCTTCGCCTCTCCCGAGTCCGTACGAGAGTTGCAGCGATGGGACAAGACTGTAACTACCAATTGGACATCAAGAAATGGGGGGAAAAAATGTTTTGTGTGTACACAGACTTTTTCTCAGCTCTCTGTCACTAGAAGAGCCTCTCAATCACAGACACCTCAAACTGATGATAGTGTTTCATGCATTGACACACGTTCGCCCTGCCGTCGAAATGGTCACATCCTGGTCGAGGCAGACAATATGACTGTGGTGGAACACAGCCACCACCAGGTTGGCACTTGCTCTTTGCATCTACACAGACTAACTGTCAAGAGTATTCTGTGGAGCAGGGCACAACTATTTTCAATATGCCCGACTCATGTCCCAGGCGTATTGAATGTGGGAGCGGACTTGTTGTCTAGAGGGAATCCCCTATACAGGGATTGGAGACTGCACCCCCAGATGGTGAACCAGATCTTATATCTATTCGCATAGCACAAAGACACGCACTGCGTGTTGTTCTTTGCTATAGCATGATACACACCACTGGGACTGGATGTGCGGGCACACCCTTGAAGGGTGGTGCTTTACGCTTTTCCTCCTCTATGCTTGATTTTCCCCCCACTCTGGACAGAGTAAGGGAACAAGGATTATCCCTCCTTGATAGCCCCTCGATGACCAGGGAAGCTCTGGCTAGTGGACATTCTTCTCTCGCTTTACGCTGAGCCCTGGCAACTACAGTTACTATCTTTTGACCCACGTGAACAAGGAGATTTTCCACCTTCACCCGGAACCCATTGCCCTCTGGGCCTGGCCCGTGAGGATAAATATGAATGCGATAGGCTTGCCCTTCTACGTGCTCACTATATACAGTTGAAGTCGGAAGTTTACATACACTTAGGTTGGAGTCATTAAAACTCGTTTTTCAACCACTCCACAAATTTCTTGTTAACAAACTATAGTTTTGGCAAGTCGGTTAGGACATCTACTTTGTGCATGACATAAGTCATTTTTCCAACAATTGTTTACAGACAGATTATTTCACTTATAATTCACTGTATCACAATTCCAGTGGGTCAGAAGTTTACATACACTAAGTTGAATGTGCATTTAAACAGCTTGGAAAATTCCAGAAAATGACGTCATGGCTTTAGAAGCTTCTGATAGGCTAATTGACATAATTTGAGTTAATTGGAGGTGTACCTGTGGATGTATTTCAAGGCCTACGTTCAAACTCAGACCTCAGAAAAGAAATTGTAGACCTCCACATGTCTGGTTCATCCTTGGGAGCAATTTCAAAACAACTGAAGGTACCACGTTCATCTGTACAAACAATAGTACGCAAGTATAAACACCATGGGACCAAGCAGCCATCATACCACTCAGGAAGGAGACACGTTCTGTCTCCTAGAGATGAACGTACTTGGTGAGAAAAGTGCAAATCAATCCCAGAACAACAGCAAAGGACCTTGTGAACATGCTGGAGGAAACGGGTACAAAAGTATCTATATTCACAGTAAAATGTCAGGAATTGTGAAAAACCGAGTTTAAATGTATTTGGCTAAGGTGTATGTAAACTTCCGACTTCAACTGTAGATACATGTTGTGCGTTTGTGAGAAGTGGTGTGTCCAGAAACAATTAACTGTCAAAGTTTTTTCAACCAAAATCTCAGCCTGTCATATAGGCTTCGACAATACACAGAAGTGAAACAACTTGTGGTATGTCGTTTCATGAAGGGAGCGCGTCGCTTACGCCCAGTCTTCAAGCCTCCAAGCCTTTAGCCCCCTCCTGGGACCTGTCTATTGTGCTTGAGGTGATTTCACAGCAACCTTTTGAGCTGCTGGAAAGCGCCAAATTGAATATCAATCCTTGGAAGACGGCCTTGATCATTGCCATTACATCTGCAAAGCGAGTGAGTGAGCTGCATGCACTGTCCACCATTCGTGCCTAGAGTTTGCCCTGGGTTTCGTGGTTACGTAACCCCGCCTTCATGCCCAAGATCAGTGGCAATTACAATTGTAATTGAGCGCATGGCTTTCCACCCGCCACCCTTCACTTCTACGGAAGGGCATCTCCACCGTTTATGTCCAGTATGTGCTTTGCCAATCTACTTGGGTAGAACGAGAGCATGGCGTAAGAGTACGAACCCTTTGTGTTCGTACCCCTGCAAGGATGGGGACCCTCTCTCGTTAACGGCTATCTCATTGGATAGTGGAGGCTATTATATTGGCTTATTATAGCAAGGGTTTATAGCCCCCGGAGGGCCTGAGGGCTCACTCCACCAGGTATGGCTACCTCTTGGTCAATGTTCAAAGACATCTCTTTGTGAGGCGGCATGTTGGGCCACCCCTTTTACCAACTGGACGTCACTGCACCTTCATTGGCGTATACTGTCTTTAGTTTGGGAGCCTCTGAATGGTGATGCTGTTGGAACAATCCTGGCTTCGGAGAGCATGTCTGCGTTACGGGAGTTGGCAATATGCCATAAGTGTCACATCGAAACGAGTCTTAGAAACAGAACTTAGGTTTCTATTAGTGAGATGTGTCACTGCTTTTCTCTGATCAGAAAAGCACAAGGAAGAGATGCATGCTTGAGAATGAACAGTTGACGAGCAAGTGGCTCCCTTTATTGAAGAGAGGGACTCAACTCATTCGCCACTCAACCCGTCTGTCTCCAACAGATGCTGTGTGATTGGACACTTCGAGCTCGTGACCCGCCCAAAGGCGTATCCCATAACTGACACATATTCCCTCATATTCTCATAGAACAAGCAAGTAACCCAAAGTTATTCAAGGTCAAACTACTGTTAACAGCTCTGTCAGTCAGGTACTGTGAACGTTAACGAAGTGCAACAATCTACTATAACAGCATGAAATTATATTTGTTATAAATGTTTGTGTATGACAGTAAAGGGTAATTCCAGTGTTACGGATGTGACATTTGCACACAAAATGAGAAACAAAATGTCTCACAGAATTGACTTATCAAGCATAAATGAAAATGTTATTGTATATTTGTAGAACCCTATAGGGGAAGTGTTCCAAAATTCTAAGTAATACAACTTTGAAGTAACGGAACAGCAAAACTTAGTTATGGATGTGACTGAAATTGACAGGCATTTTTGGGAGAATGGACACATCAGCAAAGGTCTGTGAATCTCAAAGTCTTAGGGTAAAATATGAATAGCCACTGTGAAAGTAAGGCTTGGCTACACACAAAAACAACAAGGATGAAAATATTAAATTATCATATACAGTGCATTTGGAAAGTATTCATACCCCTTGACTTTTTCCACATTTTATGTTACAGCCTTATTCTAAAATGGATTAAATAGTCCCCCCCTCATCAATCCACACACACACACACAACCCCATAATGACAAAAGCAAAAACAGGTTTTTAGACATTTTTGTAAATGTATGGATTTTTTTTATTTTTTATTTTACATCACATTTACATAAGTATTCAGACCCTTTACTCAGAACTTTGTTGAAGCACCTTTGGCAGTGATTACAGACTCAAGTCTTCTTGGGTATGGCGCTACAAGCTTGGCACACCTGTATTTGGGGAGTTTCTCCCATTCTTCTCTGCAGATCCTCTCAAGCTATGTCAGGTTGGATGGGGAGCGTTGCTGCACAGCCATTTTCAGGTCTCCAGAGATGTTTGATCGGGTTCAAGTCCAGGCTCTGACTGAGCCACTCAAGAACATGGAGACTTGTCCCGAAGCCACTCCTGCGTTGTCTTGGCTGTGTGCTTAGGGTCTTTGTCCTGTTGGAAGGTGAACCTTCGCACCAGTCTGAGGTCCTGTGCAGGTTTTCAACAAGGATCTCTCTCCGTTCATTTTTCCCCTCGACCCTGACTAGTCTCCCAGTCTCTGCCGCTGAAAAACATCCCCACAGCATGATGCTACCACCACCATGTTTCACCGTAGGGATGGTGTCAGGTTTTCTCCAGACGTGACGCTTGGCATTCAGGTGAGAGTCCTTTAGGTGCCTTTTGGCAAACTCCAAGCAGGCTGTCATGCCTTTTACTGAGGATTTGCTTCCGTCTGGCCCCTCTACCATAAAGGCCTGAATGGTGGAGTGCTGCAGAAATGGTTGTCCTTCTGGAAGGTTCTACGATCTCCACAGAGGAACTCTGGAGTTCTGTCAGAGTGACCGTCGGATTCTTGGTCACTTCCCTGGCTAAGGCCCTTCTCCACTGATTGCTCAGTTTGGCCAGGCGCACAGCTCTAGGAAGAGTCTTGGTGGTTCCAAACTTCTTCCATTTAAGAATGATGGAGGCCACTTGTGTTCTTGGGGACCTTCAATGCTGCAGACATTTTTTCCCCCGACACAATCCTGTCTCGGAGCTCTACAGACAATTCCTTCGACCTTAATGCTTGGTTTTTGCTCTGACATACACCGTCACCTGTGGGACCTTTATATAGACAGGTGTGTGCCTTTCCAAATCATGTCCAATCGATTGAATTTCCCACAGGTGGACTCCAATCAAGTTGTAGAAACATCTCAAGGATGTTCAATGGAAACAGGATGAACCTGAGCTCAATTTCAAGTCTCATAGCAAGGCATCTTTTATTTTTTTATTGCAAAAATGTATAATAAACTGTTTTCGCTTTGTCATTATGGGGTATTGTGTGTGGGGTATTGAGGATTTGTTATTTATTTAAATTGATTTTAGAATAAGGCTGTAACGTAACAAAATGTGGAAAAAGTCAAGAGGTCTGAATACTTTCAAGGCACTGTATACTTTAGAGAGAAAAATGTACCGTTCTGGATGTGACGCTATGCAAAACGTGTTTATATATTAAAAGTTTTCTTCAACAAACTTCACAATAATACTTTTGTTGTCATCTAAAAATGCAGTGTACCTCAAAGAACCAAGAAATCACCAGTATCTTGAATAGTCATTGCATAGGCTATCAAAGTGCACTCGTGGGTCCTGTCTTAACCAACCAGAAATGCACAAATGTGCTAAAAATGCATTTACAATTCTTTATTTGAAAAACTATTTTCATTGCGAATTAAAGTGCTGCATACCTCAAATATAGAAATATATGCACTTTCATAACACTACAGGAGAATGTTATAATGGATGTGACATTCTGCATTATGGATGTGACAGGTTCCTAAAAGACAGACAGCAAATGATGACACTGCACTCCATTTCAAATGTACAACATTTTAGTAATATCATTCAAGACTGATGTTTTATTTAAAATATTCATTTTTATTATCAAATCACCTACTGAGTAACAGAATAAACATTGAAAAACTCAAACTTAATTCATCTTTTTTTATAAACTCATGCTTTGTGTTAATCTCACACCATTTAAATCTGCCAGCGCAGGCTCTATGGTACCTCCTCCCCCTGTTGTCCACAAAAGGACAAAGTGACTGGACAATTTGACCTGCAGCCATCTAAGCCTTGTCCTCCTTGGCTGGCAAGATGTACACAAATTCTGTGTGGTTGTTTCTCCTCAAGAACTGCATTTCAAATCAAATTTAATTTGTCACATGCGCCAAATACAACAGGTAGACCTTACCGTGAAATGCATACTTACAAGCCCTTAACCGACAATGCAGTTAAAGAAAGAGTTAAGAAAATATTTACGAAGTAAACCCAAGTAAAAAACAATAAAAAGTAACACAAAATAACAATAATGAGAATACATACAGGGGGTACCGATACTGAGTCAATGAGCGGGGGTAAAATCAAATCAAATTTTATTTGTCACATACACATGGTTAGCAGATGTTAATGCGAGTGTAGTGAATTGCTTGTGCTTCTAGTTCCGACAATGCAGTTATATCCAACGAGTACTCTAACCTAACAATTTCACAACACCTACCTTATACACACAAGTGTAAAGGAATGAATAAGAATATGTATATTAAAAAAAATATATGAATGAGTGATGGTATAGAACGGCATAGGCAAGATGCAGTGGATGGTATCGAGTACAGTATATACATATGAGATGAGTAATGTAGGGTATGTAAACATTATATGAAATGGCATTGTTTAAAGTGGCTAGTGATACATTTATTACATATTTTTCCATTATTAAAGTGGCTGGAATTGAGTCAGTATGTTGGCAGCAGCCACTCAATGTTAGTGATGGCTGTTTAACAGTCTGATGGCCTTGAAATTGAAAAATAGCTTCTGTCTCTCGGTCCCTGCTTTGATACACCTGTACTGACCTCGCCTTCTGGATGATAGCGGGGTGAACAGGCAGTGGCTCGGGTGGTTGTTGTCATTGATGATCTTTTTGGCCTTCCTGTGACATCGGGTGGTGTAGGGGTCCTGGAGGGCAGGTAGTTTGCCCCCGGTGATGCGTTGTGCAGACCTCACTACCCTCTGGAGAGCCTTACAGTTATGGGCAGAGCAGTTGCCGTACCAGGCGGTGATACAGCCCGACAGGATGCTCTCGATTGTGCATCTGTAAAAATTTGTTTTTGGTGACAAGCCGAATTTCTTCAGTCTCCTGAGGTTGAAAAGGCACTGCTGCGCCTTCTTCACCACGCTGTCTGTGTGGGTGGACCATTTCAGTTTGTCCGTGATATGTACACAGAGGAACTTAAACCTTTCCACCTTCTCCACTGCTGTCCCGTCGATGTGGATAGGGGGGTGCTCCCTCTGCTGTTTCCTGAAGTCCACAATCATCTCCTTCGTTTTGTTAACGTTGAGTGTGAGGTTATTTTCCTGACACCACACTCCGAGGGCCCTCACCTCCTCCCTGTAGGCCGTCTCATCGTTGTTGGTAATCAAGCCTACCACTGTAGTGTCGTCTGCAAACTTCATGATTGAGTTGGAGGCGTGCATGGCCACGCAGTCGTGGGTGAACAGTGAGTACAGGAGAGGCCTGAGAACGCACCCTTGTGGGGCCCCAGTGTTGAGGATCAGCGGGGTGGAGATGTTATTACCTACCCTCATCACCTGGGGGCGGCCCGTCAGGAAGTCCAGGACCCAGTTGCACAGGGCGGGGTCAAGACCCAGGGTCTCGAGCTTGAAGACGAGTTTGGAGGGTACTATGGTGTTAAGTGCTGAGCTGTAGTCAATGAACAGCATTCTCACATAGGTATTCCTCTTGTCCAGATGGGTTAGGGCAGTGTGCAGTGTGATTGCGATTGCGTCGTCTGTGGACCTGTTGGGGCGGTAAGCAAATTGGAGTGGGTCTAGGGTGTCTGGTAGGGTGGAGGTGATATGGTCCTTGACTAGTCTCTCAAAGCACTTCCTGATGACGGAAGTGAGTGCTACGGGGCGGTAGTCATTTAGCTCAGTTACCTTAGCTTTCTTGGGAACAGGAACAATGGTGGCCCTCTTGAAGCATGTGGGGACAGCAGACTGGGATAAGGATTGATTGAATATGTCCGTAAACACACCAGCCAGCTGGTCTGCGCATGCTCTGAGGACGCGGCTGGGGATGCCGTCTGGGCCTGCAGCATTGCGAGGGTTGACACGTTTAAATGTTTTGCTCACGTCGGCTGCAGTGAAGGAGAGCCCAAAGGTTTTGGTAGCGGGCCGTGTCAGTGGCACTGTAGTGTCCTCAAAGCGAGCAAAGAAGTTGTTTAGTCTGTCTGGGAGCAAGACATCCTGGTCTGCGACGGGGCTGGTTTTATAGTCCGTGATTGACTGTAGACCCTGCCACATACCTGAACATATCCCAGTCCATGTGATCGAAGCAATCTTGAAGCGTGGAATCCGATTGGTCGGACCAGCGTTAAACAGACCTGAGCGCGGGAGCTTCCTGTTTTAGTTTCTGTCTATAGGCTGGGAGCAACAAAATGGAGTCGTGGTCACATTTTCCGAAAGGAGGGCGGGGGAGGGCCTTATATGCGTCGCAGAAGTTAGAATAACAATGATCTAGGGTTTTGCCAGCCCTGGTTGCACAATCGATATGCTGATAGAATTTAGGGAGCCTTGTTTTCAGATTAGCCTTGTTAAAATCCCCAGCTACAATAAATGCCGCCTCAGGATATGTGGTTTCCAGTTTACATAGAGTCAAATGAAGTTCGTTCAGGGCCATCGATGTTTCTGCTTTGGGGGATATATGCGGCTGTGATTATAATCGAAGAGAATTCTCTAGGTAGATAATGCGGTCGGCATTTGAGTGTGAGGAATTCTAAGTCAGGTGAACCGAAGGACTTGAGTTCCTGTATGTTGTTATGATCACACTACGTCTCGTTAATCATAAGGCATTCACCCCCGCCCTTCTTCTTACCAGAAAGATGCTTGTTTCTGTCGGAGCGATGCGTGAAGAAACCAGCTGGCTGTACCGACAGCGTGTCTCGAGTGAGCCATGTTTCCGTGAAACAAAGAATGTTACAGTCTCTGATGTCTCTCTGGAAGGCTACCCTTGCACTGATTTCGTCTACCTTGTTGTCAAGAGACTGGACGTTGGCGAGTAATATGCTCGGAAGCGGTGCGCGATGTGCCCGTCTACGGGGCCTGACCAGAAGACCGCTCCGTCTGCCCCTTCTACGGCGTCGTTGTTTTGGGTCGCCGGCTGGGATCCGATCTATTGTCCTGGGTGGTGGGCAAAACAGAGGATCCGCTTCGGAAAAGTCGTATTCCTGGTCGTAATGTTGGGGAGTTGACGTTGCAATAGTTCCTCCCGACTGTATGTAATAAAACCTAAGATTACCTGGGGTAACAATGTAAAAAATAACACATAAAAAACGAAATACCGCATAGTTTCCTAGGCACGTGAAGCGAGGCGGCAATCTCTGTCGGCACCGGAAGTACAGGTTACAGGTTAGTCAAGGTAATTTGTACATGTAGGTATGGGTAAAGTGACTATGCATAGATAGACATCGCGTAGCAGCAGTAAAAAAACTAAATGGAGGGGGGGTGTCAATGTAAATAGTCCGGGTGGCCATGTGATTAATTGTTCAGTAGTCTTATGGCTTGGGGGTAGAAGATGTTGAGCTTTTTATTCCTAGACTTGGTGCTCCGGTACCGCTTGCCGTGCGGTAGTAGAGAGAACAGTCTATGACTTGGGTGACTGGAGTCTTTGACAATTTTTTGGGCCTTCCTCTGACACCACCTAGTATATACACTACCGTTCAAAAGGGTAGTGTATATTAAAATAACATAAAATTGATCAGAAATAAAGTGTAGACATTGTTAATGTTGTAAATGACTATTGTAGCTGGATAAGGCTGACTTTTTATGGAATATCTACATAGGCGTACAGAGGCCCATTATCAGCAACCATCACTCCTGTGTTCCAATGGCACGTTGTGTTAGCTAATCCAAGTTTATAATTAGGCTAATTGATCATTAGAAAACCCTTTTGCAATTATGTTAGCACAGCTGAAAACTGTTGTTCTGATTAAATAAGCAATAAAACTGGCCTTCTTTAGACTAGTTGAGTATCTGGAGCATCTGCATTTGTGGGTTCGATTACAGGCTCAAAATGGCCAGAAACAAAGACCTTTCTTCTGAAACTCATCAGTCTATTCTTGTTCTGAGAAATTAAGGATATTCCAAGCGAAAAATTGTCAAGAAACTGAAGATCTCGTACAACGCTGTGTACTACTCCCTTCACAGAACAGCGCAAACTGTCTCTAACCAGAATAGAAAGAGGAGTGGGAGGCCCCGGTGCACAACTGAGCAAGAGGACAAGTACACGAGAGTGTCTAGTTTGAGAAATAGACGCCTCACAAGTCCTCAACTGGCAGCTTCATTAAATAGTACCCGCAAAACACCAGGCTCAAAGTCAACAGTGAAGAGGTGACTCCGGGATGCTGGCCTTCTAGGCAGAGTTCCTCTCTCCAGTGTCTGTGTTCTTTTGCCCATCTTAATCTTTTCTTTTTATTGTCCAGTCTGAGATATGGCTTTTTCTTTGCAACACTGCCTAGAAGGCCAGCATCCCTGAGTCGCCTCTTCACTGTTAACGTTGAGACTGGTGTTTTGCGGGTACTATTTTTATTTTTTTATCTGCCGTTTCCAGCTATAATAGTCATTTACAACATTAACAATGTCTACACTGTATTTCTGATCAACTTGATGTTATTTTAAAATGGACAAAAAAAAGTGCTTTTCTTTCAAAAACAAGGACATTTCTAAGTCACCCCAAACTTTTGAACGGTAGTGAAGGTCCTGGATGGCAGGAAGCTTGGCCCCAGTGATGTACTGGGACGTACACAGTACCCTCTGTAGCGCCTTACGGTCAGATGCCGAGCAATTGCAATACCATGTAGTGTTGCAACCCGTCAGGATGCTCTCGATGGTGAAGCTGTAGAACTTTTTGAGGATCCAATGCCAAATCTTTTCACTCTTCTGAGGGGGAAATGGTTTTGTCATGCTCTCTTCACAACTGTATTGCCGTGTTTGGACCATGATAGTTCGTTGGTGATGTGGATACTTGAACTTGAAACTCTCGACCCGCTCCACTACAGCCCCGTCAATGTTAATTGGCGCCTGTTCAGCCCTCATTTTCCTGTAGTCCACGATCAGCTCCTTTGTCTTGTTCACATCGAGGGAGAGGTTGTTGTCCTGGCACCACACTGCCAGGTCTCTGACCTCCTCCCTATAGGCTGTCTTATCATTGTCGGTGATTATGCCTACCACTGTTGTGTCGTCAACAAACTTAAATGATGATGTTGGAGTCGTGTTTGGCCACGCAGTCGTGGGTGAACAGGGAATACAGGAGGGGACTAGGCAAGCACCCCTGAGGGACCCGTGTTGAGATCAGCGTGGCAGATGTGTTGTTGCCAACCTTACCACCAGGTGTTTTGTCCCAGTGTCCTTAGCTTAGTGATGAGCTTCGTGTGCACTATGGTATTGAACACTGAGCTGTAGTCAATGAACAGCATTCTCAAATAGGTGTTCCTCTTGTCCAGGTGGGAAAGGGCAGTGTAGATTGTGATTGAGATTGATTCGTCTGTGGATCTGTTGGGGCGGTATGCAAATGTGAGTGGGTCTAGGGTATCCGGGATGGTGGTGTTGATGTGAACCATGACCAGCCTTTCAAAGCACTTCATGGCTACCGACGTGAGTCCTATGGGGCGGTAATCATTTAGGTAGGTTACCTTCGCTTCCTTGGGCACAGGGACTATGGTGGTCTGCTTGAAACATGTAGGTATTACAGACTTGGTCAGGGAGAGGTTGAAAATGTCAGTGAAGACACTTGCCAGTTGGTCCGCGCATGCTTTGAGTACACACGTCCTGGTAATCCGTCCGGCCTTGCGGCTTTGTGAATGTTGACCTGTTTAAAAAGGTCTTGCTCACATCGGTTACGGAGAGCGTGATCACATAGTTGTCCGGAATAGCTGGTGCTCTCATGCATGCTTCAGTGTTGTTTGCCTCGAAGCGAGCATAAAAAGGCATTTAGCTCGTATGGTCGGCTCGCGTCACTGGGCTGGGTTTCCTTTTGTAGTCCGTACTAGTTTTCAAGCCCTGCCACATCCAACGGAGTGTCAGAGCTGGTGTAGTAGGATTCAATCTTAATCCTGTATTGACGCTTTGCCTATTTGATGGTTTGTCTGAGGGACTAGCAGGATTTCTTATAAGCGTCTGGTTAGTGTCCCGCTCCTTGAAAGCGGCAGCTTCAACCTTAAGCTCAATGAGGATGTTTCCTGTAATCCATGGCTTCTGGTTGGGATATCTACATACAGTCACTGTGGGGACGACGTTGTCGATGCACTTATTGATGAAGCCGGTGACTGAAGTGGTATACTCCGCAATGTCATTGGAGGAATCCCGGAACATATTCCAGTCTGTGCTAGCAAAACAGTCCTGTAGCGTAGCATCCGCGTCATCTGACCAATTCCATATTAAGTGAGTCATTGGTACTTCCTGCTTTAGTTTCTCCTTGTAAGCAGGAATCAGGAGGATAGATTTATGGTCAGATTTGTAAAAAAAATAATTACGTTACAAACAACGCGAAAAAAGCCTGTTAGGAGCCCGTATAACGGCAGCCATCCCCTCCGGGGCCATTCATTTCAACAGCATCAGAGTCAGTCTGTTACCAGTCCCACAAACTGCCTGTATATACACTGAGTATACCAAACATTAGGAACACATTCCTAATTAAGTCCCCCCCCCCACCCTCAGAACTGCCTAAAAAAAGCGCTGTCTCAGATTATTGCATGGTGTGCTTTTTACGTAAAGTTTTTTTTATTTTTTTTATCTGACACAGCGGTTGCATTAAGAACAAGTGTATCTTTAATTATATGTAAAACATGTATATTTCATCAAAGTTTATGATGAGTATTTGTTATTTGACGTGGGTCTCTGTAATTTCTCCGGATATTTTGGAGGCATTTCTGAACATGGCGCCAATGTAAACCGAGATTTGTGGATATAAATATGCACATTATCGAACAAAACATAAATGTATTGTGTAACATGATGTCCTATGAGTGTCATCTGATGAAGATCATCTGCTTTTTGTGACTACTATCTTTTGCTGGGAAAATGGCTGTCTTTCTGTGGCTATGTACTGAGCTAACATAATCGTTTGGTGTGCTTTCACCGTAAATCTTTTTTGAAATCAGACATGTTGGCTGGTTTCACAACATGTGTAGCTTTAATTTGGTGTCTTTCATGTGTGATTTCATGAAAGATTGATTTTTATAGTAATATATTTGAATTTGGCGCGCTACATTTTTTTCTGGATTTTGGCCAAGTGGGACACTACCGTCCCACATATCCCAGAGAAGTTAACCTGTCTCCTTCCCTTCATCTACACTTATTTTAAGTGGATTTAACAAGTGACATCAATAAGGGATCATGGAAGGGCTCCCGAGTGGCGCAGCGGTCTAACGCGTCACTACAGACCCGGGTTCGATCCAGGGCTGTATCACAACCGGCTGTGATCGGGAGTCCGATAAGGCGGTGCATAATTGGCCCAGCGTCATCCAGGTGAAGGGGAGGGTTTGGCCCGGAGGGCTCTACTTGGCTAACGGCGCTCTAGCGACTCCTTGTGGCGGGCCGGGCGCCTGCAGGTTGACCTCGGTCGTCAAGTGAATAGTTTCCTCTGACACATTGGTGCGGCTAGCTTCCGGGTTAAGCAGGTGGGTGTTAAGAAGCGCGGTTTGGCAGGTCATGTTTCAGAGGATGCATGACTCAGCCTTCGCCTCCCAAGCCCATTGGGGAGTTACAGTGATAAGAAAATATCAAAATTGGGGAGAGAAAAAAAAACTAAAAACTAATTAAAATAAGGGATCATGGCTTTCACCTTGATTTACATGGTCATTGTGTCATGGAAAGAGTAGTTCCTAATGTTTTGGAAACTCAGTGTATACCTCTAACCCTAGAATCAGGGATTGATACACCCATTTCATGCCCTTGTTTATTTGAGATAACTGGACTTATTCCTAACTCATCCCTTATCATCTCTACTATATCTTGACATCTTTCCCATGAAGGGTTACACTTTTTAATGGGAATTATAACCTACCAGTGGCACAGGGTTTGCACTTTAGTAACAATTCTTGTCAGATCGTAAATCATCTGAGGCTTGAAAGCTGCAGTTCACAAGCAGCATGGCAGACTACACAGATACAGACCAATATTATCACTGTGGGGTACCCGTAGTTACTCAGCGTGAGTAAGTAAACAAACTCAGCGTGACCGGTGAAAGTTTATGGATTTTTAAACCTTAATTATGTTCATGTGATTTATTATGCCATGTGATCACATGCAATGCCCCAGTTAGCAGAACAATGCATGATTGCAGTTCATATGAGCAAACGCGAAATATATCACACACAGATAAAGATTGCCCGCTAGCTCGTTTGCTAACATAAGCACACTTCGGAAGCAGTAGGAAGGGCATGAACATTCTATCATGATCGAGTTATGCAGTGACGCAGACTAGTGAGTCATTGATCATGTTATGAAGCGTCCGTAACAGTCACATACATCCGTTACGCTTAGAACGAGTACTGACCAGTGATGCCAATTTAGCAATTTTGTTGCTAGATTTAGCAACTTTCCAGACTACCCTGGCAACTTTTTTTTCAAACAGCACCTAGCAACAAATTTAGCTACTTTTAAAATTTGATTTGGAACTTTTAGCAAGTGACTCAAATACTAAAATGCACGCATTGTCCCTATAAATGACACAAAAGCGAATTTCTCTGTCACACACTCAGTCACAACACACGTGCCTGGCTGCAAAAGTGCATTGTGAGTGACGTCAGCAGTAGGTGCTCAGCTCGTGCACAGGCAGCAGCACGCCAGCAGCAATTTCAGCAAATTTCAAATCATTGTTGGGGTGACTGCAGCTGCAGTAGTACAGGTTCGACGAGCCAAACCCAATGAATATAGTTGGTCATGAATGTTTGATCTTGAACAGAACTTACAATATCAATCAACATGTCTCAATCAAAATTGTACAGCCAGAAGTACAGAAAAGAGTGCGAGTCTGTACCTGAACAAATGTCAAATCATATTTTTTGCAGGGCTGGCCAGTCAATTTGAGTAACGTTATTGTGTATTCAACGTAATGACGCAGTTTTACGTTATCACGCAATGACATCACAACGTCATTTAGCAACTTTTAGCAACAAATCAACCTGCCTCTAGCAACTTACCCTGAAAGTTAGGTGGCAACACTGGTACTGACAAAGAGAGAAAGGAAATCAATTATATATCACCTAAGCCCTTGATGAAAGTTTGCTTTGCACAGAAACTTTGCATACAATCGTACTCGAAACGCGTCCACAATAACATTTCCTCAAAAATGTTAGATGTGACACTGCCTGTCCAAATCAGCGTTCTATTCTATACTAGCAGTCAATGGACAAACATTTTCTGATATTGTTTCATTAACCTTCTGACTTAGTCAGAAACACAGGGGGACAGATGTAAGTACCAAAACAAGTTCTGTGAGCCACTGCCAAAAGCTATGCAATCTGGTTGACTGAGAATACTTATTGAGACTTTGCATCCTACTTAGTAACAATAACATTCAATTTCGCAAATGTAAAGGCCATATGGTAGTCTTCACTTCAAAATACACACTTTCAAGATAAAATATGAAAGTAGTTTAATTAGGAAATAAGCTTTTTAGTTTTTTCATGCTCAGGTTGACCTTACATGGAATGGCTCTAAAGTGAAAAGGCAGCGCATTAGGGGGTATAAAATGTACCTCAATGAACCTATGTACCTCCTCTCTCCCTCCCACTCTGTTGAGTTTCTTGCCTCCCCATCTTTCTTCCAACTCCTTGCCTGCCCTGTTTTTCCCCCTTCACCGACTCCATTATGTCTTCCACAGGGCTTAGATTACCACGAAAAGCATCTATGGGTCACAGGAAGAGGTGGAGGAGAGCAGACCTCCTCTTGATAGACAGCCAAACCAGCGCCGTAGACAGTAACATACAGACACAGATACAGCTTCACTACCACTGGCCTGACCGCTGCAGGCACAACAAAAAAGGTTATGATAGTTTATGCCAGGGTTCCTTCTTCCATTCTAAGATATATTGAAACCTGACATATCGTAAGTAGTGTAGGCATATTTGTTGCCCACTTCATTGGTTCTTGGGAGTTGAAAGACTGGCCTGATAGAGCTACTGCTGGGCTGAGAGCAGTCACAATGGTTTATACAGTTGCCTCAAGAGGGCATAGAAACTAATGTGCCCATTTGCCCTGACAAAGAAAAGGCTGGGAAGTGCGCCAGGCCAGCAGTCGCAATAGTCTCTCAGTGACAGTTATTAACCAATAGTAGTGACATGCAGTAAATAAAACTATTATTTTTAATTCCAGGTAGCAATGTGTCACCGGTCTTTCTTGTGACCGACCCATATAAGAAGTTCACTAAAGACATATACTGAGTGCAAGATATAGGTGCATATCTTGGGTTCATGGACCTCAGCTTATTATAGTAAACCAAAACGAATCATGAAAAAACTATTTTGTAAACTGAAACAAAATAATTAAGAAATCTGTTTGGAAAACTAAAAGTATACTGAAAATATTATCTAAACAGAGAGAAAGAAAGAGAAATAGACAGAGACAGACAGAGTTTGAAGGACAAGAACTCCACAGGATTTATAGAACAGTAGACTACAAGTTCTTAACTTATGTTTGCTATCATTTTCTTTTCTATTTTGCCTATAAAAAAACATTCCTTCTCAGACTCCTGACGGTTGTCTGACTAGTAGACATATCAAATTTTCTAATCTGGGTCGGGTATAGGCCTGTACCCAGACATTTTGTATCATTCAAATTCCCAAAGGCTTTTCACTCTAAAACAGGGATCATCAAGTAGATTCAGCCATGTGATTAAATAATTTGTAGACTGCAAATTGAGCGCAAGACTCCTTATCAGATACAATATTTGACTAAAACATAATCCTTTCAAACCTTGCTTACATTTGTATATGATCCCGATGTGTCTCTCTATTATGTGTGGGAATATTTGGGAACGGATTTCCAAAATGTAAATCTTGTATCTGATCTACTGGTGTTTTTACAGTCTTTTATGCCAAACAATGAAAATTTCAAAAACAATTAAATGTTTTTTTTGCTCAGAAAACTATAGGGCCAAATAAAAACCACCCGCGGGCCACCAGTTGGGGAAACCTGGTCTAAAATGACTGGTTCTTCAGGTTTCTGTCAAAGAGATTAGGTACAGTATAGAGGGAGGCACATAGAACAAGTAGCAGGGGAAATGTTTTTTCGGTGGATGTCCTCTTCATAGCTCAGCATGGCCAGAATTATTTTATCCAGCTCCTGTGGCATGTCTTTGATGTTCCAAAGGCATCTCTTTATAAACGAACACACTAAAATGGAGTAGACGAAGAGACAAGAATATAACCCTGGCACCAAGTCCACAACTACTTTTAGATTCAATCTGTCCCACTGCTTCACATAAGTCGTAGGCCAACATGAATTAAGTATGAAGCATTCCTCTGCTCTCTGAAGACAAACAGACACCTTGTTCCAGTCGGTGCTTCACCCTCAGAGTTGGTCCTGCAGTTCACCACACGTCTAGCAGGATTAGTTCATCCTCACTGATAGCTTGGGTTGAAACTAGCCAACCACTCAGCACAGTGGTCAGTCCCTCCCTCAGGTCACTGGTGCAAAACAGCTCCCCTGACCCTGAAAGACCGGACAACACTACATCGATAGAAAATCAAGACGGTTTAGGAGTGGGTGAAAACCGTCATTCAAGGTCAGGACCCCTTGTGAAAGGTGCTTTGACCCCAGCTCTGTGTGGAAGTTGTATAGATTGTAAAACTGACCTTTGATTAGCATCTTGGGGCAACTTTATCCTACCCCCTGGTCCCACACACGGAAGCTTCGTTATGAGAAACTCTTGTTTAAAATGTTTGGACCTGATAGGGTCTCTGTTGGAGTTCAATCATTATAAACATATTCTAAATGGCATTATAAAACACTGGTCATGATCGCAGCAAAGAGGAGAATGCAAACATTCTCCTGAAGTTGGGTTCTCAACTAGCACTGCATCTGTGGCAACAAACATTTCCTAACAGCAGTAACAAATCAAGGTTGAGATAATTGAAGTGAATGGAAAATCAATTCTACTAGTCAGACACAGATGAAAAGTAATTTGGTGCAAGAATATACAGTTGAAGTCGGAAGTTTACATACAGTTAGGTTAGTCATTAAAACTTGTTTTACAACCACTCCACAATTTTTTTGTTAAACTATAGTTTTGGCAAGTTCGTTAGAACATCTATTTTGTACATGACATAAGTAATTTTTCCAACAATTGTTTACAGACAGCTTATTTCACTGTATCACAATTCCAGTGGGTCAGAAGTTTACATACACTAAGTTGACTGTGCCTTTAAACAGCTTGGACAACTCCAGAAAATGATGTCATGGCTTTAGAAGTTTCTGATAGGCTAATTGACATCATTTGAGTCAATTGGAGGTGTACCTGTGGATGAATTTTAAGGCTTACCTTCAAACTCAGTGCCTCTTTGCTTGACATCATGGGAAAATCAAAGGAAATCAGCCAAGATCTCAGAAAAAATCATTGTAGACCTCCACAAGTCTGGTTCATCCTTTGGAGCAATTTCCAAATGCCTGAAGGTACCACGTTCATCTGTACAAATAATAGTACGCAAGTATAAACACCATGGGACCATGCAGCCGTCATACCGCTCAGGAAAGAGACGCGTTCTGTCTCCTAGATATGACCGTACTTTGGTGCGAAAAGTACAAATCAATCCAAGAACAACAGCAAACAACCCTGTGAAGATGCTGGAGGAAACAGGTACAAAAGTATCTATATCCACAGTAAAACAAGTCCTATATCGACATAACCTGAGAGGCCGCTCAGCAAGGAAGAAGCCACTGCTCCAAAACCGCCATAAAAAAGCCAGACTACAGTTTGCAACTGCACATGGGGACCAAGATCGTACTTTTTGGACAAATGTCCTCTGGGCTTATGAAACAAAAATAGAACTGTTTGGCCATAATGACCATCGTTATGTTTGGAAGAAAAAGGGGGAGGCTTGCAAGCCGAAGAACACCATCCCAACCGTGAAGCACGGGGGTGGCAGCATCATGTTGTGGGGGTGCTTTGCTGCAGGAGGGACTGGTGCACTTCACAAAATAGATGGCATCATTAGGAAAGAAAATTATGTGGATATATTGAAGTAACATCTCAAGACATCAGTCAGGAAGTTAAAGCTTGGTCGCAAATGGGTCTTCCAATTGGACAATGACCCCAAGCATACTTCCAAAGTTGTAGCAAACTGGCTTAAGAACAACAAAGTCAAGGTATTGGAGTGGCCATCACAAAGCCCTGATACTCAATCCTATAGAAAATTTGTCGGGAGAACTGAAAAAGCACGTGCGAACAAGGATGCCTACAAACCTGACTCACTTACACCAGCTCTGTCAGGAGGAATGGGCCAAAATTCACCCAATTTATTGTGGGAAGCTCGTGTAAGGCTACCCGAAAAGTTTGACCCAAGTTAAACAATTTAAAGGCAATGCTACCAAATACTAATTGAGTGTATGTAAACTTCCCACTGGGAATGTGATGAAAGAAATAATTCTCTACTATTATTCTGGCATTTCACATTCTTAAAATAAAGTGGTGGTCCTAACTGACCTAAGACAGGGAATTTATACGAGGATTAAATGTCAGGAATTGTGAAACACGTAGTTAAAATGTATTTGGCTAAGGTGTATGTAAACTTCCGACTTCAACTGTATAAACAATACTGAAATGAGAGGAGAATTCCACCACAGTTAAACTAAAATGTAAACAAACAAATTATGTGATGTGGAAATCAATCCAGCCATGGCAGAAATGTAAAAAAACTAATTTATCCTGTCCTCTCTCAACTTGGCCATTTATTATTGAAACAAAGAGAGTGGGATTTGAGTGTGTTGGGGTTGTCGTGACAACTTTCAAAAGCATGGCCACCACCATGGAATGCATCCCACGGTTTTGGGTTGCATGCAGGAACCTGCACATGTGATCAAACACACATGAAGACACCCACCCACCCCCACTCACTCACTAACTTACCCAGCATTGTTGCTGACGGCTGTGAGGCTCTTTACACCAGTCTTTAATAAACTGTTGATAAGGTTCTCTGGGATGCCACATAAACCAAACCCTAGTGAGAGAGAAAGAGAATCAATCAATCAATGTTTACAGTCATTTCTATTGAAAAAGAGAGCATGGCCCATTACTATGAAGTGGACACAGGGCAATGTGTGAGTGAGAATTTCCCCTGCTTAAAAAGATAAGCAGCATGCTATGAACTGGTTCATATAACACATTTGCCCATATCCAAGTTGATCTATATCCTACCTGTAAGAGATGGGTATTAACAATATTATAATAGCCCCACCTTGCCCTCTGATAGGCTAGGTGGAATGTTTTTTGCTTACACTCCTATCAAATTCTTTCAAATCTATGAAGTGTAAAGGGGTAAACAGTCTACAGTGACAGCTGCATTTGTAATGCATCACAGGAAAAAGCTCTTTCAAACCCCACAGTGAAGTCCTGATGGTCTCTTGATATTACCTCCCACTAGGATAGTGGCTCCACTGGGGATGTCCTTAACAGCGTCTGTGGGGTCTGTGTAGAACTGGGAGTTTCTCTGGCTGGAGGTGGAATAGGAGCAGCCACACATCTGGGAAACACAGAGGAACAGTCCAAGTTTATTATAGAAAACAAAAACTAAATCATAGAAAAAAATATTTTGTAAACTGAAATAAAACAACAAACCTGTTTGAAAAACAAACTATACTGAAACTACTTTAATTACTCTTAAACTAACAAGAAATAATAATACATAGAGGGCAAAAAACCTAATGAGGTTTTCAAGCTACTGTATCTGGTGGTCACATTGAGATTGACTTAAAATTTAAAAAGGTAGACTCAGCGAAATGACGTTGCTATGAGCAGCTATTGGACGCGTTTGAGTGGTAAGGCTAAAGCAACCGGCTGTAAAAAGTCGAGGAGTGAAGACGGGGGAGGTGCATCTGTGACAGCCGGGTCAACAACAAAAAAACGAATGATTGTTTGACAATAGAGCCTCCCACAATGCAGGCGATGGCTCCAGGAGGAAGTTGGTGAAGAGCAACTGCTGACACTTGCAGTTGACTGCAGTCAAAACTTCCTGACCATTGATCACATCAAGTTCATGAAGTTGGCATGTAGGCGCAAGTCTGACCATTTCTATCTGTGTAGTAATAATGGACCTACATTCATATAGTTTCTTGACTGTGTCCAGCTCACTAATAATCACTGAAATGAAAGCTAGAAAGTCAGCGAGCATCAAAAATTCCAAGAACGATGGATTTTGGGGGGAAATTTTGACAGCGAGGAAACCAATTGCACCGGGTGCCGCAATCGGACCTCGTTGAAGAAGACCGAACGCTGCCCCTGGTGCAAAATGAGTTAGACCCCCCTAAACAAGGCTATCAGCCCAATAAAATCATCACTTCACCTTGACCGCAGTGAGATAAAAACCAAGGCCTATAGTAAAGAATGTATTCAACTACAGCACCGGAAAGATAAACAAGAAAGGCAACACACAACAAACAAAGTGGACATGTGGCAAGGAAACAGACAGGCTTGAACTGGTGGGATCTTGGGAACTCTGCAATGAAGCAAATTTCTCCAGCTGAGACGTGGAAAGCAGACGGAAGCCGTTTAACCTCATCAAGCTTTTTATTTCCAGCCATTATCCCACCACTCGCTCATCCATTAACTCCTCTGCTGTAACTAATTACATCCACCGTACCGGACGACTGTAGATGGAAGGCTCACTGGAGGAAATCGGAAGCCTGGTGGATCTGAGACGGTCTCTGACAATACAGAAGTTATTTTTCTTAGCTCTGACATTAGCCTCAAGTCCCTGAAGTACACAATAAAATATTATTCAAATGTCTGCAACCACCCCCTGAATGTAATTCATTTAGTAGTCCGTAATAACCAGCTCAAGTTGACACCCATTATCCCACCTTCCCACCTCTACCATGATCCACTGAACTATCGGGCAGGAGTAAAGTGGACATCTCTCTTTCTCCCCTGACCCATCTGTCTATCGCCTCCTTTGAATTCCATGCTGTCACAGTTACCAGCCCTTTCAAGCTTAACATCCTTATCATTTATCGCCCTCCAGGTTCCCTTGGAGAGTTCATCAATGAGCTTGACGCCCTGATAAGTTCCTTTCCTGAGGATGGCTCACCTCTCACAGTTCTGGGTGACTTTAACCTCCCCACGTCTACCTTTGACTCATTCCTCTCTGCCTCCTTCTTTCCACTCCTCTCCTCTTTTGACCTCACCCTCTCACCTTCCCCCCCTACTCACAAGGCAGGCAATACGCTTGACCTCATCTTTACTAGATGCTGTTCTTCCACTAATCTCATTGCAACTCCCCTCCAAGTCTCCGACCACTACCTTGTATCCTTTTCCCTCTCGCTCTCATCCAACACTTCCCACACTGCCCCTACTCGGATGGTATCGCGCCGTCCCAACCTTCGCTCTCTCTCCCCCGCTACTCTCTCCTCTTCCATCCTATCATCTCTTCCCTCTGCTCAAACCTTCTCCAACCTATCTCCTGATTCTGCCTCCTCAACCCTCCTCTCCTCCCTTTCTGCATCCTTTGACTCTCTATGTCCCCTATCCTCCAGGCCGGCTCGGTCCTCCCCTCCTGCTCCGTGGCTCGACGACTCATTGCGAGCTCACAGAACAGGGCTCCGGGCAGCCGAGCGGAAATGGAGGAAAACTCGCCTCCCTGCGGACCTGGCATCCTTTCACTCCCTCCTCTCTACATTCTCCTCTTCTGTCTCTGCTGCTAAAGCCAATTTCTACCACTCTAAATTCCAAGCATCTGCCTCTAACCCTAGGAAGCTCTTTGCCACCTTCTCCTCCCTCCTGAATCCTCCTCCCCCTCCTCCCCCCTCCTCCCTCTCTGCTGATGACTTCGTCAACCATTTTGAAAAGAAGGTCGACGACATCCGATCCTCGTTTGCTAAGTCAAACGACACCGCTGGTTCTGCTCACACTGCCCTACCCTGTGCTTTGACCTCTTTCTCCCCTCTCTCTCCAGATGAAATCTCGCGTCTTGTGACGGCCGGCCGCCCAACAACCTGCCCGCTTGACCCTATCCCCTCCTCTCTTCTCCAGACCATTTCCGGAGACCTTCTCCCTTACCTCACCTCGCTCATCAACTCATCCTTGACCGCTGGCTACGTCCCTTCCGTCTTCAAGAGAGCGAGAGTTGCACCCCTTCTGAAAAAACCTACACTCGATCCCTCCGATGTCAACAACTACAGACCAGTATCCCTTCTTTCTTTTCTCTCCAAAACTCTTGAACGTGCCGTCCTTGGCCAGCTCTCCTGCTATCTCTCTCAGAATGACCTTCTTGATCCAAATCAGTCAGGTTTCAAGACTAGTCATTCAACTGAGACTGCTCTTCTCTGTGTCACGGAGGCGCTCCGCACTGCTAAAGCTAACTCTCTCTCCTCTGCTCTCATCCTTCTAGACCTATCGGCTGCCTTTGATACTGTGAACCATCAGATCCTCCTCTCCACCCTCTCCGAGCTGGGCATCTCCGGCGCGGCCCACGCTTGGATTGCGTCCTACCTGACAGGTCGCTCCTACCAGGTGGCGTGGCGAGAATCTGTCTCCGCACCACGTGCTCTCACCACTGGTGTCCCCCAGGGCTCTGTTCTAGGCCCTCTCCTATTCTCGCTATACACCAAGTCACTTGGCTCTGTCATATCCTCACATGGTCTCTCCTATCATTGCTATGCAGACGACACACAATTAATCTTCTCCTTTCCCCCCTCTGATAACCAGGTGGTGAATCGCATCTCTGCATGTCTGGCAGACATATCAGTGTGGATGACGGATCACCACCTCAAGCTGAACCTCGGCAAGACGGAGCTGCTCTTCCTCCCGGGGAAGGACTGCCCGTTCCATGATCTCGCCATCACGGTTGACAACTCCATTGTGTCCTCCTCCCAGAGTGCTAAGAACCTTGGCGTGATCCTGGACAACACCCTGTCGTTCTCAACTAACATCAAGGCGGTGACCCGTTCCTGTAGGTTCATGCTCTACAACATTCGCAGAGTACGACCCTGCCTCACGCAGGAAGCGGCGCAGGTCCTAATCCAGGCACTTGTCATCTCCCGTCTGGATTACTGCAACTCGCTGTTGGCTGGGCTCCCTGCCTGTGCCATTAAACCCCTACAACTCATCCAGAACGCCGCAGCCCGTCTGGTGTTCAACTTTCCCAAGTTCTCTCACGTCACCCCGCTCCTCCGCTCTCTCCACTGGCTTCCAGTTGAAGCTCGCATCCGCTACAAGACCATGGTGCTTGCCTACGGAGCTGTGAGGGGAACGGCACCTCCGTACCTTCAGGCTCTGATCAGGCCCTACACCCAAACAAGGGCACTGCGTTCATCCACCTCTGGCCTGCTCGCCTCCCTACCTCTGAGGAAGTACAGTTCCCGCTCAGCCCAGTCAAAACTGTTCGCTGCTCTGGCACCCCAATGGTGGAACAAACTCCCTCACAACGCCAGGTCAGCGGAGTCAATCACCACCTTCCGGAGACACCTGAAACCCCACCTCTTTAAGGAATACCTAGGATAGGATAAAGTAATCCTTCTAACCCCCCCCCCCTTAAAAGAGTTAGATGCACTATTGTAAAGTGGTTGTTCCACTGGATATCATAAGGTGAATGCACCAATTTGTAAGTCGCTCTGGATAAGAGCGTCTGCTAAATGACTTAAATGTAAATGTAAATGAGTATGATGGATTTCTGTCATTTGACATACATGGCTCAACTTTGCCCTCAGCTCATGTAAAAATGAATTAGATATTATGGCCAATCAAGTGGAAGGAATATGATCCCAGAAGGGAAAAAAACTTCCCAAAATAGGTAAACCTTGGGACCAGCATCTTGTGTTAAAAGACCCAGTGAAGTCAAAAACGTGACAGTTCTGTGTTTTATAGGTCCACACTATAGAAGATGGAATAATACTGTGAAATTGTATACACCAGGCGGTAAATGAGTTGATAGACCAACAAGAAATAGTTCCAAACCTCCCTGTCAATAACAGCTAGATAGGGGAGGGAAAAACTCAATCAGACCACTCCCAGTCGTAACAAAACTACTGCTTGAGAAATGTCCATTTTTTTTAAATTTTGAACATTTAAAATTGAAAACAATCACATTAAGGTACTTGATTGTTACCGAGAAAATATTTGTTATCGTGATTTAAAAAAAAATGGCATTGGGCCTTTAAAGGGTATATACCCAGGCTGACCTAGATGGAACCTTTCAGGAAGATAAACGACCATTAGCTTTATTTACTGTTATAACCTACAACACCTTATCTTAGGGTCAGTCTACACACACTGTATTGTGGCACAAATAACACACAGCAGCAACTGCATTACATGTGACTAAAGGAGGTCAAAACACAAACAATACAACATGTTATAGGATTACTGAGAGGCTAACTTCTATTGGTAATGGAATGCACAATAAAATGCATAGAACATTAAATGGCATTGTGTCAATGACTGTAATTCCCTAATCATTGTAGTGTGTAGCAAAGTACCTAAACTCCTCCACAGAGTAGCAGACTAGAGTTTTTGCAATGAACCTCCCGACTCCTTCCGAGTCGCTATGCAGTCGATACTTCAAAAATATACATTCTTAAACCTTTACCGTGTTCGTATGTTTGTCCTCGGTTGTGGTGTGCCTTTCTTTGTTTGCTGAAATCCATACTTTTTAATAAAACTTTAATTAAATACAACCACCGACTGTTCCCTCGTATCGTCTGACAGCGACTCGATGTAGTTGGAGGTACACTCCGCCCACTCATGTCTCCACACAACTCCGTTGATGTGAAGTGCATAGTTTTACTTGGCTATGTAATGTGCTGTACACACTCAAATTCACTTATTCTATAAACAGAAATTCAAACATTGACAAGATTAACAATACCCTTATTGGAGAACTGTAGGCATTGCTTTATTTTCTATTCTACTACCGGTAGACTACACCTCAGTGTACAGAAACTGTTCTGCACTACAGTTGTACGTGCCTCTAATTTTGGCTGTCCTTTTAGTGCACATGGCTTGCAAAGAGTCCGGGGGCACTGGGTTGCAACGCAATGGAAACATTCTTGGGCTTCTGAGTTATACTACATTGGTAGAGGTGAATTCTTCACACAGTCTAGCTGGGGGAGTGTCTTCAATAGGAACTAGCTACTGTACACAATGAACACAGTGGCACTGGCAAAACAAACAATTGGTCACATTAAATTGGAATCCTAAGTCCTTTCTCAACCAAGGTCATGTGAGTGTGTAAGGGTGACAGACTCGTTATAGTAGCTATAACAGTAGCCAGCCAACATAGGTTAAATAGCTAACATGCTGGGAAACATGTATGTGTCCAGTCTCAGGTGGTGAGTTTGAATTTAGAAAATGCTATGTTATAAAAAAAAATACAGTACCATTCAAGGGTTTTTCTTTCTTTATACTATTTTCTATAGTGAAGACATCAAAACTATGACAAAACATATGGAATCATGTAGTAACCCAAAAAGTGTTAAACAAATCAAAATATATTTTATATTTGAGATTCTTCAAAGAATCTCAGTTGAAACCAGGCTTCATCTGTGAAGACCACACTTCTTTAGCATGCCAGTGGCAATCGAAAGTGAGCATTTACCCACTGAAGTCGGTTACGATGTCGAACTGCAGTCAGGTCAAGACCCTGGTGAGGACGATGAGCACGCAGATGAGCTTCCCTGAGATGGTTTCTGACGGTTGGTGCAGAAGTTCTTTGGTTGTGCAAACCCAGTTTCATCAGCTGTCCGGGTGGCTGGTCTCAAACGATCCCGCCGGTGAAGAAGCCAGATGTGGAGGTCCTGGGCTGGGGTGGTTACACATGGTCTTTGGTTGTGAGGCCGGTTGGATGTATTGCCAAATTCTCAACAAAAAAAGATGTTGATAGAGAAATTAGCATGGAGTGCTGCATCAGATGACCTGGCCTCCACAAATCACCCGACCTCAACCCAATTGAGATGGTTTGGACCGCAGAGTGACGGAAAAGCAGCCAACAACGCACAGCATATGTGGGAACTCCTTCAAGACTGTTGGAAAAGCATTCCAGGTGACGCTGGTTGAGAGAATGCCAAGAGTGTGCAAAGCTGTCATCAAGGCAAAGGGTGGCTACTTCGAAGAATCTAAAATACTACATGATTCCATATGTGTTATTTCATAGTTTTGATGTCTCATCTTTGGCCACATTCACGTGTCAAATTATTAGTTGACAATAGAACAACAGGCACAACGATTTCCACTAGTTACCACAATCACAGAGTAAAAAATTGGCTATATCGTAAAAATGTTGCTTTCATGGTTAGGTTAGGCGTAAGGTTAGCAGTGTGGTCAAGGTTAGGTTCAAAATCACATTTTAAGATAAGCAACTGTAGAAATAAGCAGGGTTTATGACTTTGTGCCTGTGGTTACTAGTGACGACCAGGCACAACTCCGATATAAAGTGTTTTTCCTCAAAGTTGCCGGAATGTCACGTGTCCTACTTATATCAGTACACTTGTAACAACCAAATCATTACGAAACTTCTATTCAATCAAATAAGCCACATTAGACAAATAAGCCATTACATTTTTTGTTAACCAAATTCGACACTCATTGACCATTCAAAAACTCCTCGCTTGGTGAGCGGGGAAAAAAAGAAAAGAAATAAGACAGATTTTTGGCCCAATTGTCCCTCTCGCTTCGCCACTTCCTTTCGGGAGAAGATTTGAAATAGACAAGATGGTGGCATACACATTATTGGATTACTTCATGGAGCAAATAATAGATTTATTTTTTATAACAGAGCATTTTCTAAATTCAAACGCATCACCTGCAACTGGACACGGAAACGCGTTCTCTGGAGTGATAATCACGCTTCACCATCTGGCAGTCCGACACACAAATCTGGATTTGGCGAATGCCAGGAGAACGCTACCTTCCCCAATGCATAGTGCCAACTGTAAAGTTTGGTGGATGAGGAATAACGGTCTGGGGCTGTTTTTCATGGTTTGGGCTAGTCCCCTTAGTTCCAGGGAAATCTTAATGCTACAACATACAATGTCATTCTAGACGATTCTGTGCTTCCAACTTTGTGGCAACAGTTTGGGGAAGGCCCTTTCCTGTTTCAGCATAACAATACCCCTGTGCACAAAGCGAGGTCAATACAGAAACGGTTTGTCTAGATTGGCGCGCAAGAACTTGACTCGCCTGCACATGGGCCCTGGCCTCAACCTCATTGAACACCTTTGGGATGAATTGGAACGTCACTACAAGCCAGGCCGGATCTCCCAACATCAGTGTACGACCTCACTAATGCTCTTGTGGCTGAATGGAAACAAGTCCTCGCAGCAATATTTCAACATCTAGTGGAAGGCCTTCCCAGAAGAGTGGAGGCTGTTATAGAAGCAAAAGGGTGACCAACTCCATATGAATGCCCATGATTTTGGTGTTATTTCTTCTTATTTTTTCACACACCAAGCAAGGAGTTTTTGTATGGAGGTCAATGAGTGTCGAATTTGGTTAACAAAAATCAGGTTGTTACAAGTGTACTGATATAAGTAGGACACGTGACATCCTGGCAACTTTGAGGAAAAACACTTTATATCGGAGTTGTGCCTGGTCGTCCCTAGTTACCACAGGCACAAAGTCATAACCCCCGCTTATTTCTACAGTTGCTCTTCTTAAAATGGAATAAGATGTTCTATGAACATGTGTCCACATACTTTTGGTCATGTAGTGTACATGTTTGGCCGAATCGAGAACAAAGAAAGTATTGCCAATACCAGCTAAGAAGAAAAATAAGGAGACGTTTTGCATAGGCAAACCTGTAACATCCAGATATGGGTAAAAACATATTTGGTTACATCACATTGTCTGGTGTACAATCTGTAGCCAGGAAATACCTATGATGAATAGCATGGAATGGAAGCACCAAACATCACGTGCATTTATTAAAGTTATCATCATTACTGGTAGCTTAACATTAGCTACTTCATCCAATATTTTATGGGGCAAGCCTATACTGTAAATGAAAATAATGAATTTGGATTTCAATTTAGGGGTTAAAATTGAAGGTGCCCTATGTGTCCCAAGCAGGCAAAGTCTCCCAATCGCTGTAGCTAGTTAGCTAGCTATATAGCGGTCTATTCGTATTTAGTCTAACGTTATTTCATTGACGCATTTTGATACTGACCTTGAACATGGAATGGGTGATGGAGTTCAAATTGGGTCTGCAGGTGGCAGATAGATTTTTCAATAATAAATTCTCCGCTCTTGACAATACTTTGAGGGCCGCCATGTTTTTGGAGCTAACCACCAGTCTTCAAAATGATGAGCAACGTGGGCTACCGGGCGTTTGTGTTGTGTGTGTGTGTGATCCCAGCTGGTTAAATGACACTGAAACTAGAAGGGTGTACGGGGCGGGGCTAGCGGAGGAGAGACAGAGGCTCGGCGAAGCTCATTATAATTTAACTGTTTCGCTGCTAGCCACTCATGGGTCCGAGTGCGCGGGCTTTTGTTCTAGCCTAGCCCATATGCTATCAACCGATTTAAAAATAACTATTCATTTTGTTATACATGTTCTTTGCTGGACCAAGCCTTCACTGTGGGTTCCCTAAACCAGCATTGACTGCACTATATAAATGCAATCGCCAAGAACATAATTATATGAAATTGACAGAGTGGACAAATCCATGGATATATTTGGAGCAAACATGTTGTGGATCAAAGTGCCGCAGAAAATCAAATGAAGACATTTCATCACGTGAATAATCATAGCGTCACGTGACAGTGTGTTTAGTCATGGCGGACGACTGCAGACGACAGGGGTTTGAGCTGGAGAGAAGGATTTTTGAGTTGGACAATAAGTGCGCCAGTCTCAGATCTGAGAAACAAGGTATGTGTACTCAAAGTTACCGTGATAATTTGTCAAGAAAGGTAATGTCGCGTTGATTCACCTCGTGTTCAGTTGAAAGCTATTTTCCGCTAGCTAGCTAAGCTACATTAGCTAGTGCTACCTAATTAATACCATATACACTTGACCAATGTCGTAGCTAGCTACTATACTAATCGAACGTAGCAGGCGTAAAAAGGCCGCGTTACTTCGTGGTCACCTTGGTATTGCAACAACCCTAAACCATAGTTATGACACAAAACATACGTTTGCTAGATAACTAGCTAGCTAGGTGGGTTTGCTGGGCTACGTAGCTAACGTGATTTAGCTAGTTAAGTTAGCTTTAGCGAGCAAGCTTGGTAGCTAATTCTGTGCTAGGTAACGTTAGTTAGGTAACGTTAGCGTATAGCCAGCTAACTAACAGCGTTAACTTCACGTGTCGACAAAGATGCTGTCGAGCTATGGTCCATTTATAATTTACTTTATGACACATTCAATGCATATACTAGTATTGTAGCTAGATTTCACAATGCCCTTTGTAACGTTAGTTTAAATAACAACTTCAACACAACCCATCGACTTGCCACAACCAAACAGCGATGTTCTTCTGTCCAGATCCGCTGAATCAGGAGAGAAACCGTTAGCTAACGTTAACTAGTTGGCTGCAGAAACTGCACACCAACCCGGGCCCTACCCAACGTTAGTGGTTCAAGCTGTTTTCTAACTAGTCTATTCTTAAATACTGCTATGTTCCATGGATTAGCTAGCCTAGCAAGGTTCACGTATTCCACGTTGTGTAGCTTGGGTTCATGGACAATTATCCAATTTAATTTACTACCATCTCTCTGACTGCGTGTTACAAGTGATTTCGACATTAGGCACTGCATACACTACTGATTCTGGTAAAATAAAATAGGTGTCGCTAAACGAATGTTTATTATGTGATACAAGTAATACTTAGTCTCTAGTCTACACTCTAGTCTGTCATAGCCTATGTCCACCATTGTACATTGTTTTTTTACAGACTAACTCAAGGGGGAAGTTCCTTACATTATATGCCATCATGCCACTCTCTGTGAAACGACTTTGTAAAGTCATAGTCGTCATAAACACTGATCATATCTAACACTTTAATTGATACATTGAACTCTGTAAACATAAGATGCCCTGTTTACATATAGGCCTGTAATATGTCCTTAACATACTTTATTTTCTCCTAGATGATGACTATTTACAGAATGCTTCTGCGATACTAGACAAGTTGAAAAGCTTTTACAGACAAGGGGGAGAGAGTAGCAGTCTGCCTAAACTGCTTCAGGATTACACTCAGGTATTGCAGTTCATTAAATATAATTGTTCTAGATAGATTCTGGACAAAATGTTTTAGGCTAGGTGTAGATTCAAATGTTATCATTCAATTCCCTACATATCTGATTAAAGGAAATTGTTACCATTCTGTTTTGGTGAGATATATGGCATTCTCAGGCTGGATCACGACACTAGCAAATTCCCCCAAATGTCTCTTTGTGTCTGCACAGAATGTTCCACCTGTTGTTCGAAATAGGATGATAGTACTCAATTGTATTAAGTTGTCATCCAATGACATGAGCTTAAATTAGCCTGAAGGTGTGAGAGCGCATGCACACTTCTCTGTCCTTGATGCTGGAAGTTTCAACTGACCAGTGTCCTCTGACTGACTATGTATCCTTCCTCACTTCCTAGAAGCAACTCAATCACTGATCTGTTAGTGAATGCAATGTTTTCATCCTTTCACCTGTCAGACCATAGATCAGTGACTACTTTCAAAGATGAAAGGACAGAATGATGGACTTCAAAAAAGTAGTGGAGCTAGGCCACAAATATGGAAATCAGAAGAGTTCAAAAGATTTGATTGTTAATTTCAAAGTGCAGTGATAAACCGTGACTTGACACATTTGCTACTGACAACATTGACATAACTTCCAACCCACAGTCTGTCTGAGTTATCCACATCATCCCCACCTACCATAGCAAAGTTGTAGACATAGGTTGGTGAAAAGAGCCAGGTGGAGAGACAGAGATTTTCTTGCATCCTTTGCCTTATTGATGGAAGAATTGGCCAACAGCTTGTGGACAAATTAGGCTCTACAAAAAGTCTGCAATTCACCTGCGTTAGAGTTGAAGGTGGTATGTGATACATGTCAAATGTTAACCAAAAATCTGTAAATGAATATGGTGATTAAGCACACCAGACCTCAATGGATAAATTGCACAACTATAATTGTCAAATCGTATTTGTGTTGAAGTGAAGAATGAGACTAGTGTGTATTGTTCTGTGTGTAGGTGATCCTGGACATCACGTTCTATGAGGAGAACAAGCTGGTGGACCAGGAGTTCCCAGAGGACTGCTCGCCCTTTAAGATCCAACAGCTGCTGCAGGACCTCACAGAGCCAGAGGTGTTGGCAGGGAGGCTGGCACCGGCCCAAGAGGTGTGTGCAAGAGATTCAGCCCATCATGAAGGGCAATGCAAGTGCCACGGTCCTCATATGCACAGAGTATTTTGTTCACTACAAGAAAATAGTAACTTTACACTTGTTAGCAATTTGTTATTCTTCAATAACACAAACTCCAAGGCAAATCAGGGGGAGGAAAATAGGTTTATTCAAAGAGAACAAATCATACAGGGCGGTAGATGGTCATTCTCCCCTGTCCTCAGTGATGCTCTGTCAGTGGTTCTCCAGTTATTCTCTCACCACAGAACAAAGGAACAGCATGTAGTTTTAAGACCCAGCCCTAACCTGTGGTTGACCAATTAGTATTCCTTGCAATAAAACTAGCCAATGGCCAAATAACAAGTATCCTATTTCAGAAGACATATTCCTCCCATGTCTCTGAACCATTGATCAATAATTCCCTATTACAGAAAAAACACTTTACATTGATCATTAGTTATATTCTTGTACTCTGTCTCTGCGTTGTGTATCTATCTTCCAAATATTATTACACACACACTATTGTTAACTGACAGCTCTCCCTGTTCCAGGTGCAGTCAGTCTTGGGGCTAGAGGTGTTGGAGTGCCTCTACTGGAGACGTGGAGCACTGCTCTACATGTACTGCCACACCCTCCACCAACGCAAGCAGTGGATCAAGAAGAACAAGGCCACTTTCCTCAAGGTAAGGGCACCTCCACTCATTTGGCCAACTTCTAACTTGATATAGCAAGCATGACTTGAATTTCAGTGCTCCTACCACTAGCAGAGTGCCTGTTTATTCTGTTTGTTGTTATGTCTTTTTTCAGTGTCTTCAGGAGGGTGTACGCTACCTGATGAGGATGCTGCAGGTGAGGAACTCTGTGAAGCTCAACGACGGGGTGGTGTTTCATGACTCTGCTACTGCCAACTTCCTGGCTGAAGGTAAGCATCATTGGATTGTTATGGCTTGTTTTTAATATTGTGCCAATGTTACACATTTGTTTAGTTGACATTATCAAGACAACCTTTTTCTTCACTTCATCTATATTACATGCTTGTTTTGTTGACTATTCTTTTATCAAGGGATGAGAACACGTCTGATTTATTTTGTTTTTCCAACAGGCATCTTTTCAGACACCCACCTGTTGACGATGATGTACATCGGGGAGATGTGTTTCTGGGCAGTGAAGTACGAGGACTGCAGCGTTGATTCCACAGAACGCAAAGAGGACCGACTCCACTTCCGGGACATTGGGACACAGATCCTGCACAAATACGTGCTGGCCTGTGAGGGCCCTCTTCAGGGCCAGGGCTGGAACACTGAGAATGCCAAGGAGATCCTTAGTATCTTACAGTGAAATGGGGAGGGCTCTGTGTACAAGTTGCCCATAGGGACTGATATGGGATCAGATGATCAAACCCCAAATTGTAATGCTAAGCATTAAGAGAGGGGGAATCTGACCTTAGATCAGTTTCTAGGAGCAACTTTTTCCCGTTCTGAAAGGCTCCGGCCGACATAGGTGGTGAAGGTTGGGGCAAGGGTATGGATGGCTGTTAATGAAATTTTATTCTCTCTGTCTCCTGAAAGAAGCACTTATCTTCTAGATTCTGGACTGTTGGACAGGCATGTGTTATGCTCTGAGAATGTGGTAGAATAATAATATTAAAAGATTAAGAAAATAACACATTGTTACAAAAAATAAAACAAAGATCGTTTGAAGATTAATGATAATCCACCTGGTAATGAGACATCGCACAGCAACTGTTTTTATTTATTTGTTTTTAATGTTTTGTTTTTTTAAATTAATTGCATTTATATAAATATATATTAAAAAAGTTAAGGTGGGGAATACACAGAGTTGGAGACTGATGGATTCATGAACATTTTCGAGTATGTACAGTTTTGTTTAAGATATCAGCTTTGTAATATGCAACTTCTTTTTCTCACTTATAAAACATAATTTTTTTGCCCACACTTTGACAAGGAGTAATGTCCCAGTGATGGAAACTTTGATATTTTGATAGTATGCATTTAAATGGAGAATCTCTGTGTTGTTCGTTTTGAAGGAAAATGTTTTTCATTTAATTTTATGTCGTCATTGAAAATAAATACTGTGTTGGTTTCAAAATGAGTTGTAAAACGTATTGCACAGTACTATAACCACAATGCATCTCTTTCACGCCAACAACAAGGAAGTGGGTGAACTGCTAACTACAAGAAACTTCAGCTTCGTTGTCAACTTCGCTTTTCACAGTAGCTAGCACCCTATTTGAGCTTTGATAAATGTTTAGCACATAGAGGACAGCACAGACTCATTATTATTCTTACCAAATCAAAAGCAAGATGTCGGGGGAAAGTCAGCGCGACGAATCTATAGTTATACGAAGTCTCAGACAGTTCCGAGAGAAGTACTTCAATGCAAGGAAAAACGTCAATGGTCAGGCGCATGCAGCAGAAGTCACCAGTGAAGATACCTCGCCGTGCTTTTTGGACTGTTTACCCGTAAGATACAGGCCTTATGAAAGCCAGGTGGCTACTTCACAAGATTAGATTTTTTGTTGTTGTAGGGTAACCTACAACAAATGAGAAATGCTATAACATACAGTGAGTATAGGGCAAGTAACGTGTAATATTTTAATTTGAGAAATGTACTGGTCATCCATATGCATTGGGTGGGTAACCTATTAGGCCAGAGCCTTACTTATTGGACCAGTTCAGGTAGTCCAAGTCCATTTTCTTTCGTTTGGTGGTGCTTATGACTCATCAAAACAATCGTATGCGCCATCATCAACCAGCAGATTCAATTCTTCACTCCTCTATCCCTCTCTCTCACTACAGGTGGACCTACAGTTCCTGATCATGACCCTACTGTCTCCTGTGGACCTCTGTCGTCTGGGGGCCACTAGTAGCTACTGGGGGGCTATGGTCAGAGATCCCTTACTATGGAGATACTTTCTGGTCAGGGACATGCCTAAATGGCCCTCCATCAACCATGTGACCATGCCCCGGTTAGAGGCCTTACACACTCCTCTGTGTGTGGGGGAGATGGAGAAGCCAGGTCATGACTTCATGACAGAGTAGGTACTGTTCTGAAACTCTGGTATTGTAATGCATGAGGAAGACAGGGATTTACTGTGATATTTGGTAATCTTACCTAAGTTGAATGCACTGACTGATGCTCTGGATAAGAATGTCTGCTAAATGACAAAAATTTAAGTAATGAAGCCTTGTCGAAAGCATATGTAGTCTAGTACCCAGGCTATGGAAAGATTGTGAATGCATTTGGTTGGTAGATTGATTTTCCAGGAGGCCATACAAGTCAAGACTTGTCAAGACATTTTGCTTGAGTCATTGGTCGTCCAAATGTATTAGTCACTCACTTCAGCAATGGAACTGTCCCTCCCTGCCTACCTAAGTAACAATTGCCTGTCTCTTCTTAGTTATCTAAAGGGCTACCCAGCCTGCAGACAGCAATGGTTTCCCCAGAGGCCGCCATACAGCGTTGTGACCTCCTTCCTCCAGTCGCTGGTGCCCACCACCACTGAGCCGCGCTACGCCATGTTTGGCCCCGGCATGGAACAGCTGGATGTCTCCATGGTGACCACGCTCATGAACACCCCAGACGTGCTCCCTGTAGCAGGGATACCCCAGAGACAGATCAACGGTGGGTTACCCACTGTCCTCTCTGATCCATCCTTTTACAGGGTGAACCTCCTCGAGACGTTCTGTTGCAGGCGAAAGCTAAATAGACACAGTTACAATAAACATCCACCATATTGGTGTTACCTGAATTGTATTTGCTTACAATAATCTCAACAGCTGAATGCTGAATAGGTAAGTTAGGTACATTACATGGCGAACCGTAGTAAAACCATCCTGCACTAGTACTGACCAACCAGAAGCAGTTGCCAAGTTCTGTGCTGTGGTGGGCGGCCCACCTAAAGCCGTTGTTTTTTGGTGGGGGCTCACCAACTAAACAAAACCAATGTTTTTTCCAGGTATTGGATCTGGGATTAGTTACGTGTACAAAAACCAGCACAAATTCAACATTCTGACTCTCTACTCAACCAACAGGTTAGTGTTATCAGTATTGTCCGTCTATGACTGATTTGGGATGTAGTGTTACCATTCAAGGTATTGCAATGGCGCTCATGTGCATGCGTGTGTGTATATGTCTACCATTACCCGTTGTGGTGGTGTGTACAGGGCCGAGAGGGAGAGAGCCCGCACGGAACAGCAGAGTGTCAGCAACAAACTCTTCATCCAGGAGGGAACGGACCAATCAGGACACCCACATTTTAGCCCCACCCCTCAGGTCCAGGAAGTGTGTCAGGCGGTGGATGGGTTCATCTATGTGGCCAACGCAGAGCCAGGAAGAGGTAATAGCAAGATTCCATTACATTCCTCATACTTGCTCCTGTTCCTAGGGCCTTGTTGCCGAGCCAGAGAAAAGTGAGCCCAAAGCCCCATTCCATTACTATCGCCTGCATCTGCAACCCTAGGGCCTTGTCTCCTTGCAGGCTTTTTGGTCATTTAGCAGATGCTTACTCTTTATTTGTGACACAATGTAATCACGATTTTCTGTATTCCAATCTCAACTGTATGTGTCATGCCGTGCATTAGAAATTATGCAGCTGTTTATGGCAACATCTCTACAACTGCCCTGTCAAAATGTCACCACATGATGTGTCTGTCTCCTATTAGGTTATGAGGGGGAGGTGGAGTGGGCTCAGATCCAGGCGTTGGTGGACCCTGCCTTAGGCTCATCCTCCAGACCCCTCCTGGTCCTGTCCTGTGTGTCCAGAGAGGAACCAGACCAGATCAGAACCACCAGCTCCAATAGTACTAGAACCCCCTGTGTGGATATGGCTCAGAGACTCTGCTTGCCCATGCTGCCCAACCCCTGGATGGTGAGTCTGTCTATCTGTCTGTCTGTGTAGTGTGTCTGTCTTGTCTGTGTGAAATACCCTTTATATTTGGCCATGTCTCTTTCCAGGTTCAGGACACAGTAGCAGAGTCTCTGTCTGGTGTCTTAGATGGGATCTCCTGGCTGCTGGGGTGTTCTGGTCTCAGGCTGTAACTATCTGTCCAAGGAAAAACCTTCAGGACAGAAACAACACACTAAAGAACCGGCACAAATGCTTCTGAAGGAATATTTTCCCTCTGATGTGCTTTGTATCAATGAATCACATAAAAAAAAGTTATTATTGGGGAAAAACTGTGTATTTTTTTTTGCCAATAGTGGGTTGTACACAAATAAAACACAGGTTTTTACTCTAGCTATGGTACTGTAATTAATATTACGAAGATGAATGAATAATTTTGATATTACTACTACTGTGTACTTTAGAATAATATTGATGTGGCAATAAATTCTATTTTTTGATACCTTTTATTTAGGGAAATCATGCAATTATTGGTCTATTTCTTTCATATAATTTATGCAATTTTATACTATGAAATGTGCATTGTTTTCTTTTCTTTAATTGTTCATATTCATATTGTTATTTACCCCTCTATAAGTTGTTATAAAGGAACTGAAAATACATGCATGTGTATGTACCTCAGTGAAGTGTTGTTTCTTTCAGGACTGTGAGTTTGGAGTACATGTGGAATAGTCCACTGTTTACCAAATGGTGGGTTGTGGCTGATTTTGTTTTCGGTTGTGGTTAAAGACCAAGTTTTGTTTATTCATTGTGTCAAAGTAGAATTCCAAAAGCTTTTGGTGGGTCACAGCACAGAAGCATTGGTGAGCTGAGTGTGTGGAACAGACAGGCATTTGCTCTGTAGTTCATCTTATTTGTCTAAAGTGGCTTCCAACCCTTTTAATTTCTTCCTTTATTTGCACCAATGTAAAAAAAAATATATATATTGCTGCTGGCTTGCTTCTGAAGCTAAGCAGGGTTGGTCCTGGTCAGTCCCTGGATGGGAGACCAGGTGCTGCTGGAAGTGGTGTTGGAGGGCCAGTAGGAGGCACTCTTTCCTCTGGTCTAAACAAAGATCCCAATGCCCCAGGGCAGTGATTGGGGACACTGCTCTGTGTAGGGTGCCGTCTTTCGGATGGGACGTTAAACAGGTGTCCTGACTCTCTGAGGTCATTAAAGATCCCATGGCACTTATCGTAAGAGTAGGGGTGTTAACCCCGGTGTCCTGGCTAAATTCCCAATCTGGCCCTCAACCATCACGGTCACCTAATAATCCCCAGTTTACAATTGGCTCATTCATCCCCCTCCTCTCCCCTGTAACTATTCCCCAGGTCGTTGCTGCAAATGAGAACGTGTTCTCAGTCAACTTACCTGGTAAAATAACGGAAAAATAAAAAAATATATACACTACCATTCAAAAGTTTGGGGTCACTTAGAAATGTCCTTGTTTTTGAAAGAAAAGCATATTTCTTGTCCATTAAAATAACATCAAATTGATCAGAAATACAGTGTTGACATTTTTAATGTTGTAAATTACTATTGTAGCTGGAAACGGCTGATTTTTTATGGAATATCTACACAGGCGTACAGAGGCCCAATATCAGCAACAATCACTCTTGTGTTACAATGGCACGTTGTGTTAGCTAATCCAGGTTTATCATTTTAAAAGGCTAATTGATAATTAGAAAACCCTTTTGCAATTATGTTAGCACAGCTGAAAACGGTTGTTCTGATTAAAGAAGGAGTAAAACTGGCCAAAAGACTAGTTGAGTACCTGGAGCATGAGCATTTCTGGGTTCGATTACAGGCTCAAAATGGCCAGAAACAAATAACTTTATTTTGAAACTCGTTTACATCTACTCTGTACATGGCACAAGTCATTTTTCCAACAATTGTTTACAGACAGATTATTTCACTTATAATTCACTGTATCACAATTCCAGTGGGTCAGAAGTTTACATACACTAAGTTGACTGTGCCTTTAAACAGCTTGGAAAATTCTAGTAAATGATGTCATGGCCTTAGGAGATTCTGATAGGCTAATTGGCATAATTTGAGTCAATTGGAGGTGTACCTGTGTGTATTTCAAGGCCTACCTTCAAACTCAGTGCCTCTTTGTTTGACATCATGGAAAAATCAAAAGAAATCAGCCAAGACCTCAGAAAAAAAAATTGTAGACCTCCACAAGTCTGGTTCATCCTTGAGTGCAATTTCCAAACGCCTGAATATACCACGTTAATCTGTACAAACAATAGTGTGCAAGTATAAACACCATGGGACCACGCAGCCATCATACCGCTCAGGAAGGAGACGCGTTCTGTCTCCTAGAGATGAACGTACTTTGGTGCGAAAAGTGCAAATCAATCCCAGAACAACAGCAAAGGACCTTGTGAAGATGCTGGAGGAAACAGGTACAAAAGTATCTATATCCACAGTAAAACGATTCCTATATCGACATAACCTGAAAGGCTGCTCAGCAAGGAAGAGGCCACTGCTCCAAAACCGCCATAAAAAAAGCCAGACTACGGTTTGCAACTGCACATGGGGACAAAGATTGTTCTTTTTGAGGAAATGTCCTCTGGTCTGATGAAACAAAAATAGAACTGTTTGGCCATAATGACCATCGTTATGTTTGGAGAAAAAAGGGGGAGGCTTGCAAGCTGAAGAACACCAACCTTGAAGCACGGGGGTGGCGGCATCATGTTGTGGGAGTGCTTTGCTGCAGGAGGCATCATGAGGGAGGAAAATGATGTGGATATATTGAAGCAACATCAAGACATCAGTCAGGAAGTTAAAGCTTGGTCGCAAATGGACCCTCCAAATGGACAATGACCCCAAGCAAACTTCCAAAGTTGTGGCAAAATGGCTTAAGGACAACAAAGTCAAGGTATTGGAGTGGCCATCACAAATCCCTGACCTCAATCCTATAGAAAATTTGTGGGCAGAACTGAAAAAGCATGTGCGAGCAAGGAGGCTTACAAACCTGACTCAGTTACACCAGCTCTGTCTGGAGGAATGGGCCAAAATTCACCCAATTTATTGTGGGAAGTTTGTGGAAGGCTACCTGAAATGTTTTATCTAAGTTAAACAATTTAAGTTAAAGTTGACCCAAGTTAAACAATCTAATTGAGTGTATGTAAACTTCTAACCCACTGGGAATGTGATGAAATAAAAGCTGAAATAAATCATTCTCTCTAATATTATTCAGACATTTCACTTTCTTAAAATAAAGTGGTGATCCTAACTGACCTAAGACAGGGAATTTTTACGAGGATTAAATGTCAGGAATTGTGAAAAACTGAGTTTCAATGTATTTGGCTGAGGTGTATGTAATCTTCTGACTTCAACTATATTTATATATGAAGAAGAAATGGACACCTTTCACCTCTTCCATGTTTTCAGATGAGTGCAGACTGGAAGGAGAGGAGACAAAGAGAGGAAGCCATTTTAACGTTTTGAGATGCACCCCCTGCCTCAGGTTGCTACACCAGTTCTAGGTGGTTATTTTTCTCTGAGGTCAGCATTGGCACGCTGAAATGAATTCACATCTGTCTGACAGGGGAAGGCGAATGTTCAAGTTTCCATCACCAGGGAGCAGGCCTGCTCCTGCTTCTCAGGGCCAGGGGAAGCTGTGTAGAATGTAGACTAGTTGGAGCTTGTTGTGTGAAAAACAAAACCTACAATTTCTAAACACAATCAAGAATGAACTGTTTGTTGAAAGATAAAGCATGGATGTTATTGTCTGATACAGTACATTAAGAGCCTGAGCCCCATGAAACCCCTGGCTGGTATAGATTGAAAGAGGTGTATAAGAGAGTTGACCAAATTACCTCTTTCATAAACCCTGTTCAAATACAGTTCTTTGAAAATGCACCAGATGTTTCTATTCCCTCTAACTTCTCTCTGACGAACCATGCTTTGGTAGGTGACCATGATACTACAGTAGCACCTTTGCTCTGCCCTATCCATTCATGTCAGATATGGGCGGACAGGAAACCGAGTGCCTTTGATCATTTTGTTTTATTCATGTCCCTTGTGGAAGTAAGCAGCTGATTTTCATCCCTCCCTTGCACACACTGTCAACCGTAATAGGATAATGTGCCAAAGTCAATGAAGCACTGATGTACTTTAACGCCTGTCTTTTGTTCTAGTTCCCTTGGCAACAAAGTGGAGAATCGTCTCCCAAACCTTCTCTTTTCTGCACCCCCGCCTCAAAAGGTCGCAAAATTGTAGTAATCATTGTCACGGAAATACAGATTTAGAATGCAGTCATAATTGGTGCAATTTGGGTGCATTAAATCCAGTGTGAATAGAGAAGGGAGATGGCAGCAGCGCTCTCTAGATGGTGAAATCAGACTGGACGTCATAGAGGAAGAGTGAGGGCTTTACTGTGACAACGGCCCCTTTTATAGAGCAGGCTGCTCTAAACAGGATGTACAGTTGAAGTCGGAGGTTTACATACACCTGAGCCTAATACATTTCAACTCAGTTTTTCACAATTCCTGGCATTTAATTAATCCTAGTAAAAATTCCCTGTCTTAGGTCAGTTAGGAACACCACTTTATTTAAAAAATGTGAAATGTCAGAATAATAGTAGAGAGAATTATTTATTTCAGCTTTTATTTATTTCATCACATTCCCAGTGGGTCAGAAGTTTACATACACTCAATTAGTATTTGGTAGCATTGCCTTTAAATTGTTTAACTTGGGTCAAACGTTTCGGGTAGCATTCCATAAGCTTCCCACAATAAGTTGGGTGAATTTTGGCCCATTCCTCCTGACAGAGCTGGTGTAACTGAGTCAGGTTTGTAGGCCTCCTTGCTCGCACACGCTTTTTCAGTTCTGCCCATAGATTTTCTATAGGCTTGAAGTCAGGGCTTTGTGATGGCCACTCCAATACCTTGACTTTGTTGTCCTTAAGCCATTTTGCCACAACTTTGGAAGTATGCTTGGGGTCATTGTCCATTTGGAAGACCCATTTGCGACAAAGCTTTAACTTCCTGACTGATGTCTTGCGATGTTGCTTCAATATATCCACAGAATTTTCATTCCTCATGATGCCATCTATTTTGTGAAGTGCACCAGTCCCTCCTGTAGGAAAGCACCCCCACAACATGATGCTGCCACCCCCTTGCTTCACGGTTGGGATGGTGTTCTGCAGCTTGCAAGCCTCCCCCTTTTTCCTCCAAACATAACAATGGTCATTATGGCCAAAAAGTTATATTTTTGTTTGCAGTTGCAAACCGTAGTGTGGCTTTTTTATGGCCGTTTTGGAGCAATGGCTTCTTCCTTGCTGAGCGGCCTTTCAGGTTATGTCGATATAGGACTCGTTTTACTGTGGATATAGATACTTTTGTACCCATTTCCTCCAGCATCTTCACAAGGTCCTTTGCTGTTGTTCTGGGATTGATTTGCACTTTCGCACCAAAGTACGTTCATCTCTAGGAGACAGAACGTGTCTCCTTCCTGAGCTGTATAACGGCTGCGTGGTCCCATGGTGTTTATACTTGCGTACTATTGTTTGTACAGATGAACGTGGTACTTTCAGGCGTTTGGAAATTGCTCCCAAGGATGAACCAGACTTGTGGAGGTCTACAATTTTTTTTTCTGAGGTCTTGGCTGATTTCTTTAGATTTTTCCATGATGTCAAGCAAAGAGGCACTGAGTTTGAAGGTAGGCCTTGAAATACACACAGGTACACCTCCAATTGACTCAAATTCTGTCAATTAGCATATCAGAAGCTTCTAAAGCCATGACATCATTTACTGGAATTTTCCAAGCTGTTTAAAGGCACAGTCAACTTGGTGTATGTAAACTTCTAGCCCACTGGAATTGTAATACAGTGAAATAATCTGCCTGTAAACAATTGTTGGAAAAATTACTTGTGTCATGCACAAAGTAGACGTCCTAACCGACTTGCCAAAACTATAGTTTGTTAACAAGAAATTTGTGGAGTGGTTGAAAAACAAGTTTTAATGACTCCAACCTAAGTGTATGTAAACTTCCCGACTTCAACTGTATCTCCCTGCTTCTCCCTCTACTCAGTCACTTAAACACACACAGACACAGTCAGCTAGATGTTTTTGGGGTGTGAATGTAATATTGAATAATATTGAAAATGAAACTAATTGCCCCTTCTGCCTTTTCTTCAGTTTCAGTAATATTCAATTATATATTGACAAACTCTGTAGGAGGTTGATTTTACACATTTACAAACTCATGAGTGATCCCTAATTTGAGTGTGTGTGTGTGTGTGTGTGTGTGTGTGTGTGTGTGTGTGTGTGTGTGTGTGTGTGTGTGTGTGTGTGTGTGTGTGTGTGTGTGTGTGTGTGTGTGTGTGTGTGTGTGTGTGTGTGTGTGTGTGTGTGTGTGTGTGTGTGTGCGCATACACCTGTGTGGGTGTTCCACCTAGTGTGGGAACCCCCCATTAGAGCAGGTATGCAGGGAATATTAATATAATTTGTTATTACTTTCTGGCGGTCTGCTGGAGCCCAGTAGATAGCAGGGATGTCTTTTTTGCCTCTACCCACAGAGAGGGAACTGGAGATGGCTTGGATTTGTATGGAATAGGGGTTTAGGGACTGGAGGTTGGACCCAAGGCAGGGACTGAGACTGGAACTAGAGCTGGGGCTAAATCTATACACTTGGAAGGTGGGGCTGGTTCAAGGGTCATGTTCTGGAAGGGGGATGGGTTCCAGATCGACGGCTGCTTCTGGTTTCCTTCCCTCCAGGATGTGTGACGTCTTGTGGAAGAGGAGAGAAGAGAAAGAGAGTATTTGTGTGTGTGAGTGATTAAGTGATTGATTGTCTTTCTCTCTTTCCGGGCTTGGTTTGTGTGGCATCCCAGAGAACCATTTAATAAAGACTGGTGTGAAGAGCCTCACAGCCATCAGCAACAATGCTGGATCAGTGTATGTGTGTGTGTGTGTGCGTCAGTGGGAACAGTGAACAGAACACTACGCACAAACCGATTTACTTCTTCATGCAGTCAATAGTCAGCTGTTACATGTATACAGAATCTGATGTAATTACACAACTGTTATCAAAAACATTACAATTCAATGCAACCATGTGCTATTGGAGAAACTTGAAGTCCCATGGTAGGCTGGAATCCCCTGGTGGGATATATTTGTGCTGTATTATGAGGTGACACAATGTGAACTATTGACAGTTTAACCAAACACAACCATAGGTTCCTAGGTCAGCTCTTGGAGAGGGTGATTAGTAAAATATAGACTAATAGAGGACGCAAACGAAAGGGAGGGAACAAGGACAGCGAAAGAGCAAAGGTCAATGAGGGAGAGCAGAGAAAGACAGAAAGATGTCATTGCCATGATTGCAAAAGATAGTTAAAAATGTTCAGTACACAGCATAAGCGACAAGCTTCCCTTTGCTCGTCTCTTTGTCTCTCTTCTCTGAGTAAATAAGACCAGACCAGGTTTTCCTCAATTTTTATGTCATGTAGGAAATGTATTGAACAGAGAAGTGTGTCCTGTATAGTCTCAATAGTCATATTTGACCTCTTGCCTAGTCTAGCTGGATTTCTGTGTGAGTATGTTTTCTCAGTATAGAATGTAGATACTGTAGTGATGTCAATAACGGTTTGATTAAAGTTGGTTAAAAACATTTTTTTATCAATATAAACAAGTACAAGTCAAACATTAGTGGTTTAAACCCCAAAATTGGCAAAACCCTAAATTCAGCGCTTATGGTTGATTTTGGCATAAGCTGCTTTAAAAAAAAGAGTCTCTTTTACCTTGTCTACCACTCATACATGCACATTGAAACGCACACACACACACTTCCCAAAGGCACTTTTTCTGAGCGTCTCGGGTAAGGTTCCCTTTTCAATCAAAACTTTTAACTGACAAGCAGAATAAATCACTCTTACCCTGGGAGAGAGCATGTTTGAATATGCTGTTTGTTGTTACGTGACTATTTATCCCGCACAGATAGCAAACATGGTTTCATTGATTTCATTGAATCCAAAGTGCAAAAAAACATATTTACCTCACAAATATGCGCATTGAGCATGGGAAATACAATTTGTATTTAAAAAAAAAAAAAAGATTATTAAATGTGCTGTGCACATTCTCCAGTTTTTACTTATATAAATGACTCACGTCGCTTTTATACGTATTGCATCTATCCATCTTATTTTACAGATCTAAATCCACTATATGTGGAATACATAAACAGATAAAAGTCATCAACCCTTCATTCATCCCTTTCTCTCATTTTGCTTTCCAAATCTTTCACTCCTGCACCCAAAGTTTTAGCTTGTGGATTTTTTCCTTTTAAATGTTCTATCTTTTAATTATTTCTTCCTCCCTGGGTGGCTTCCATAATGAATCACTCTTGCTCTGGGAGAGAGGATGTTTGAATATGCTGTTTGTTATTGCCTGACTATTTATCTCACACAGACTACAAACATAGTTTCATTGATTTTATTGAATCCAATGTGCAACAAGTCACATTTACCTTACAAATATGCAGTGCACATTGTCCTGTTTTTATTTAATAGGAGCCAAGTTCTCTTTTATAAATGTACCATCTACATTTTATTTTACAGATCTAAATTTACTAAGTGTGTGTTTTTTTTAAATGCCAATAAAGAGAACCCCTCAGTCACCACCCCTTCATTCATCCCTTTCTCTCATTTGACATTGGATGGTGTATACCATGTGTATCCCATACATATGACTAATACAACTTGAAACTTGATTATGTCAAGCTCCATTCAAGGTAATAATAAAAGTTATCCATGTAGTAATAACAAAGTAAAAGTGATAGGAATGTAAATGCAATTCTATTTTGTTTTCACAATTTTTCAGTCTTGCACCATGTTGATTTAGCTGGGGTGATTTTCTCCTTCTTTTAAACACTCCATCTTTTTCTTTCTCTCTTCCTCCCTGGGTTTCTTCCTCTATTCACTTTCCACCCCCACCTTCCCTCTTTTCATCAGTGTTAAGTCCTCGATTTGTATTCTGTGATAACAGCCAGCATTAAAACACAAACAGACTCTTATAAATTAACATTTGCATGATGCATTCAGTGATTAGAGTGGGCGTCTGTTTTAATTGTCTTGTTTTGCCACTGACTGGGGCTCTAACGCTGCTTCTCTGTAGATCCTCCACATCCAAACAGAAGCTACACCAATTCACTTCAATTTTCCCATCTCAGTCCATCCCTCCATCCGTCCCATGTGGGTTTTCTTTATGCGTCTGACTGGGTAAGGAGTCATGATGCATTGCCTAAATGGCGGGTGAAACCCAGTGTCAGACCCGATGTGAGGCTATTAGTCTTCATCAGATATAGACATGTGTTCTCACATCTTCTCTGTCCCTGTTTAGTAAATGAGATGAATTGGACTTGTGTATAGGGTTCACTTCTTTATGATTTATGTCAGTTCTAAGTATACAAAACCTGATTATTGTCATTTCCAAACACCCGCACACACACACACACACACACACACACACACACACACACACACACACACACACACACACACACACACACACACACACACACACACACACACACACACACACACACACACACACACACACACACTCCTGTCCTTCCCAATAAAAGCATTAATGCCATTACATGCATGTGTGTGTGAAGTGTGAGTGTATGTGTGAGTGAAGCCTGCGGCGCTCTCAGCTCCTGCCATCATAATTCAATAGAGAGCAAGCTGCTGACAGTGGTGGTGAACGGCTACTCACTCGGTGTGAACCCTTACTAAATGCATTATGAGGGACATTAAGTGAATAATAGGAGGATAAATTCCATTTGAATTAAATTAACTAAATTAAACATGGCCTTTGTGGTACAGTTTGCCCCATTCCTCCTGACAGAGCTGGTGTAACTGAGTCAGGTTTGTAGGCCTCCTTGCTCGCACACGCTTTTTCAGTTCTGCCCACAAATTTTCTATAGGATTGAAGTCAGGGCTTTGTGATGGACTCTGTCATGTTTTGTCTTTGATCATGTCTTGTCCCTGTGCTTCCCTCTGCTGGTCTTATTAGGTTCTTTCCCTCTTTCTCTCTCTCTCTCTCCTCCTCCCTCTCTCCCTCTCCCGCTCTCTCTCTCTATCGTTCCGTTCCTGCTCCCAGCTGTTTCTCATTCTCCTAACGACCTCATTTACTCTTTCACACCTGTCCCCTATTTTGCCCTCTTATTAGAGTCCCTATTTCTCCCTCTGTTTTCCGCTTCTGTCCTTGTCGGATTCTTGTTTGATGTTTGCTGTTCCTGTGTCCTTGTTCCGCCCTGTCGTGTTCTTTGCCTTCTTCAGATGCTGCGTGTGAGCAGGTGTCTATGTCAGCTACGGCCAGTGCCTTCCTGAAGCGACCTGCAGTCTGTGGTCGCGTCTCCAGTCGTTCCTCTCTATTGACGAGAGGATTTCAGTTTCCTGTTTTGGATTGACCATTGATAATATCCAGGAGAATCATTATTTGTTTAATACTGGAATAAAGACTCTGTTACTATTACGTCGCTTTTGGGTCCTCATTCACCAGCATAACAGAAGAATCCGACCAAGATGGACCCAGCGACTATGGATTCTCTCAACACTGCCGTCGAGTTCCAGGGAGCAATGCTCGGCAGACACGAGCAGGAATTGTTTGCTGCTCGTCATGCCGTTGAGACCCTGGCCGCTCAGGTCTCCGATCTCTCTGGACAGTTTCAGAGTCTTCGTCTCGTGCCACCAGCTACTTCCTGGTCTTCCGAGTCTCCGGAACCTAGGGTTAATAACCCACCATGTTACTCTGGGCAGCCCACTGAGTGTCGCTCTTTTCTCACCCAGTGTGATATTGTGTTCTCTCTCCAGCCCAACACGTACTCTAGTGAGAGAGCTCGGATCGCTTACGTCATATCACTCCTTACTGGTCGGGCTCGGGAGTGGGGCACAGCTATCTGGGAGGCAAGGGCTGAGTGTTCTAACGATTATCAGAACTTTAAAGAGGAGATGATACGGGTTTTTGATCGTTCAGTTTTTGGGAAGGAGGCTTCCAGGGCCCTGGCTTCCCTAGGTCAAGGTGATCGATCCATAACGGATTACTCTATAGAGTTTCGCACTCTTGCTGCATCCAGTGACTGGAACGAGCCGGCGTTGCTCGCTCGTTTTCTGGAGGGACTCCACGCTGAGGTTAAGGATGAGATTCTCTCCCGGGAGGTTCCTTCCAGCGTGGACTCTTTGATTGCACTCGCCATCCGCATAGAACGACGGGTAGATCTTCGTCACCGAGCTCGTGGAAGAGAGCTCACGTTAACGGTGTTTCCCCTCTCCGCATCTCAACCATCTCCTCCCACCGGCTCAGAGACTGAGCCCATGCAGCTGGGAGGTATTCGCATCTCGACTAAGGAGAGGGAACGGAGAATCACCAACCGCCTTTGCCTCTATTGCGGTTCTGCTGGACATTTTGTCATGTCATGTCCAGTAAAAGCCAGAGCTCATCAGTAAGCGGAGGGCTACTGGTGAGCGCTACTACTCAGGTCTCTCCATCAAGATCCTGTACTACCTTGTCGGTCCATCTACGCTGGACCGGTTCGGCTGCTTCCTGCAGTGCCTTGATAGACTCTGGGGCTGAGGGTTGTTTTATGGACGAAGCATGGGCTCGGAAACATGACATTCCTCTCAGACAGTTAGGGAAGCCCACGCCCATGTTCGCCTTAGATGGTAGTCTTCTCCCCAGTATCAGATGTGAGACACTACCTTTAACCCTCACAGTATCTGGTAACCACAGTGAGACCATTTCCTTTTTGATTTTTCGTTCACCTTTTACACCTGTTGTTTTGGGTCATCCCTGGCTAGTATGTCATAATCCTTCTATTAATTGGTCTAGTAATTCTATCCTATCCTGGAACGTTTCTTGTCATGTGAAGTGTTTAATGTCTGCTATCCCTCCTGTGTCTTCTGTCCCCTCTACTCAGGAGGAACCTGGTGATTTGACAGGAGTGCCGGAGGAATATCGTGATCTGCGCACGGTCTTCAGTCGGTCCAGAGCCAGCTCCCTTCCTCCTCACCGGTCGTATGATTGTTGTATTGATCTCCTTCCGGGGACCACTCCCCCTCGGGGTAGACTATACTCTCTGTCGGCTCCCGAACGTAAGGCTCTCGAGGATTATCTGTCTGTTTCTCTCGACGCCGGTACCGTGGTGCCTTCTTCCTCTCCCGCCGGAGCGGGATTTTTCTTTGTTAAGAAGAAGGACGGTACTCTGCGCCCCTGCGTGGATTATCGAGGGCTGAATGACATAACGGTTAAGAATCGTTATCCGCTTCCCCTTATGTCGTCAGCCTTCGAGATTTTGCAGGGAGCCAGGTGCTTTACTAAGTTGGACCTTCGTAACGCTTACCATCTCGTACGCATCAGAGAGGGGGACGAGTGGAAAACGGCGTTTAACACTCCGTTAGGGCATTTTGAATACCGGGTTCTGCCGTTCGGTCTCGCTAATGCTCCAGCTGTCTTTCAGGCATTAGTTAATGATGTACTGAGAGACATGCTGAACATTTTTGTTTTCGTTTACCTTGACGATATCCTGATTTTTTCACCGTCACTCGAGATTCATGTTCAGCACGTTCGACGTGTACTCCAGCGCCTTTTAGAGAATTGTCTCTACGTGAAGGCTGAGAAGTGCGCCTTTCATGTCTCCTCTGTCACATTTCTCGGTTCTGTTATTTCCGCTGAAGGCATTCAGATGGATCCCGCTAAGGTCCAGGCTGTCAGCGATTGGCCCGTCCCTAAGTCACGTGTCGAGTTGCAGCGCTTTCTCGGTTTCGCTAATTTCTATCGGCGTTTCATTCGTAATTTCGGTCAAGTGGCTGCCCCTCTCACAGCTCTGACTTCTGTCAAGACTTGCTTTAAGTGGTCCGGTTCCGCCCAGGGAGCTTTTGATCTCCTCAAGAAGCGTTTTACATCCGCCCCTATCCTTGTTACTCCTGACGTCACTAAACAATTCATTGTCGAGGTTGACGCTTCAGAGGTGGGCGTGGGAGCCATTCTGTCTCAGCGCTTCCACTCTGACGATAAGGTCCATCCTTGCGCTTACTTTTCTCATCGCCTGTCGCCATCGGAGCGCAACTATGATGTGGGTAACCGCGAACTGCTCGCCATCCGCTTAGCCATAGGCGAATGGCGACAGTGGTTGGAGGGGGCGACCGTCCCTTTTGTCGTTTGGACTGACCATAAGAACCTTGAGTACATCCGTTCGGCCAAACGACTTAATGCACGTCAAGCTCGTTGGGCGTTGTTTTTCGCTCGTTTCGAGTTCGTGATTTCCTATCGCCCGGGAAATAAGAACACCAAGCCTGATGCCTTATCCCGTCTCTTTAGTTCTTCTGTGGCTTCTACCGACCCCGAGGGGATTCTCCCTGAAGGGCGTGTTGTCGGGTTGACTGTCTGGGGAATTGAGAGACAGGTAAAGCAAGCACTCACTCACACTGCGTCGCCGCGCGCTTGTCCTAGTAACCTTCTGTTCGTTCCTGTCTCTACTCGTCTGGCTGTTCTTCAGTGGGCTCACTCTGCCAAGTTAGCTGGCCACCCCGGCGTTCGGGGTACGCTTGCTTCTATTCGCCAGCGGTTTTGGTGGCCTACTCAGGAGCGGGACACGCGTCGTTTCGTGGCTGCTTGTTCGGACTGCGCGCAGACTAAGTCAGGTAACTCTCCTCCTGCCGGTCGTCTCAGACCGCTTCCCATTCCTTCTCGACCATGGTCTCACATCGCCTTAGACTTTATTACCGGTCTGCCTTCGTCTGCGGGGAAGACTGTGATTCTTACGGTTATCGATAGGTTCTCTAAGGCGGCACATTTCATTCCCCTCGCTAAGCTTCCTTCCGCTAAGGAGACGGCACAAATCATCATTGAGAATGTGTTCAGAATTCATGGCCTCCCGTTAGACGCCGTTTCAGACAGAGGTCCGCAATTCACGTCACAGTTTTGGAGGGAGTTCTGTCGTTTGATTGGTGCTTCCGTCAGTCTCTCTTCCGGGTTTCATCCCCAGTCTAACGGTCAAGCAGAAAGGGCCAATCAGTCGATTGGTCGCATATTACGCAGCCTTTCGTTTCGAAACCCTGCGTCTTGGGCAGAACAGCTCCCCTGGGCTGAGTACGCTCACAACTCGCTTCCTTCGTCTGCTACCGGTCTATCTCCGTTTCAGAGTAGTCTTGGGTACCAGCCTCCTCTGTTCTCGTCCCAGCTCGCCGAGTCCAGCGTTCCCTCCGCTCAGGCTTTTGTCCAACGTTGTGAGCGCACCTGGAGGAGGGTCAGGTCTGCACTTTGCCGTTACAGGGCGCAGACTGTGAGAGCCGCCAATAAACGTAGGATTAAGAGTCCTAGGTATTGTCGCGGTCAGAGAGTGTGGCTTTCCACTCGTAACCTTCCCCTTACGACAGCTTCTCGCAAGTTGACTCCACGGTTCATTGGTCCGTTCCGTGTCTCTCAGGTCGTCAATCCTGTCGCTGTGCGACTGCTTCTTCCGCAACATCTTCGTCGCGTCCACCCTGTCTTCCATGTCTCTTGTGTCAAGCCTTTTCTTCGCGCCCCCGTTCGTCTTCCCTCCCCCCCCCCCGTCCTTGTCGAGGGCGCTCCTATTTACAAGGTACGGAAGATCATGGACATGCGTTCTCGGGGACGTGGTCACCAGTACTTAGTGGATTGGGAGGGTTACGGTCCTGAGGAGAGGAGTTGGGTTCCATCTCGGGACGTGCTGGACCGTTCGTTGATTGATGATTTCCTTCGTTGCCGCCAGGGTTCCTCCTCGAGTGCGCCAGGAGGCGCTCGGTGAGTGGGGGGGTACTGTCATGTTTTGTCTTTGATCATGTCTTGTCCCTGTGCTTCCCTCTGCTGGTCTTATTAGGTTCTTTCCCTCTTTCTCTCTCTCTCTCTCCTCCTCCCTCTCTCCCTCTCCCGCTCTCTCTCTCTATCGTTCCGTTCCTGCTCCCAGCTGTTTCTCATTCTCCTAACGACCTCATTTACTCTTTCACACCTGTCCCCTATTTTGCCCTCTTATTAGAGTCCCTATTTCTCCCTCTGTTTTCCGCTTCTGTCCTTGTCGGATTCTTGTTTGATGTTTGCTGTTCCTGTGTCCTTGTTCCGCCCTGTCGTGTTCTTTGCCTTCTTCAGATGCTGCGTGTGAGCAGGTGTCTATGTCAGCTACGGCCAGTGCCTTCCTGAAGCGACCTGCAGTCTGTGGTCGCGTCTCCAGTCGTTCCTCTCTATTGACGAGAGGATTTCAGTTTCCTGTTTTGGATTGACCATTGATAATATCCAGGAGAATCATTATTTGTTTAATACTGGAATAAAGACTCTGTTACTATTACGTCGCTTTTGGGTCCTCATTCACCAGCATAACAGACTCTCCAAAACCTTGACTTTGTTGTCCTTAAGCCATTTTGCCACAATTTTGGAAGTATGCTTGGGGTCATAGTCCATTTGGAAGACCCATTTGCGACAAAGCTTTAACTTCCTGACGGATGTCTTGCGATGTTGCTTCAATATATCCACATAATTTTCCTGATTTTCCATGATGCCATCAATTATATGAAGTGCACCAGTCCCTCCTGCAGCAAAGCACCCCCACAACATGATGCTGCCACCCCCGTGCTTCAAGGTTGGAATGGTGTTCTGCAGCTTGCAAGCCTCCCCCTTTTTCCTCCAAACATAACAATGGTCAATATGGCCAAACAGTTCTATTTTTGTTTCATCAAACCAGAGGACATTTGTTCAAAAAGTACGATCTTTGTCCCCATGTGCAGTTGCAAACCGTAGTCTGGCTTTTTATGGCTGTTTTGGAGCAATCGCTTCTTCCTTGCTGAGCGGCCTTTCAGGTTCATCGCCCACTGAATTATAAGTGAAATAATCTGTCTGTAAACAATTGTTGGAAAAATGACTTGTGTCATGCACAAAGTAGATGTCCTAACCGACTTGCCAAAACTATAGTTTGTTAACAAGAAATTTGTGGAGTGGATGACAAATTTGTTTTAATGACTCCAACCTAAGTGTATGTAAACCTTTGTGGTACAGTTGAGACTGAAAAGACTTGCCATGGGACCCAGATCCTCAGAAAGTTCTACAGCTGCGCCATCGAGAGCATCCTGACCGGTTGCATCATCACCTGGTATGGCAACTGCTCGGCATCTGACAGTAAGGCGCTACAGAGGGTAGTGCGTACGTCCCAGTACATCACTGGGGCCAAGCTTCCTGCCATCCAGGACCTATATACTAGGCGTTATCAGAGGAAAGGCCAAAAAATTGTCAGACTCCAGTCACCCAAGTCATAGACTGTTCTATCTGCTGCCGCACGGCAAGCGGTACAGGAGCGCCAAGTCTAGGCCCAAAAGGCTCCTAAACAGCTTCTACCCCCAAGCCATAAGAATGCTGAACAATTAATCAAATGTCCACCCGGACTATTTACATTGACCCCCCATTTGTTTTTACACTGCTGCTACTTGCTGTTTATTATCTATGCATAGTCACTTTACCCCTACCTACATGTACAAATTACTTAGACCAACCTGTACCCCCGCACATTGACTCGGTACCGGTACCCACTGTATATTTAGCCAGCAGCATACCACCCTGCATACCACTGCTGGCTTGCTTCTGAAGCAAAGCAGGGTTGGTCTTGGTCAGTCCCTGGATGGGAGACCAGGTGGTGTTGGAGGGCCAGTAGGAGGCACTCTTTCCTCTGGTCTAAAAAAATATCCCAATGCCCCACCCTACACTGCCCTGTGTAGGGTGCCATCTTTCGGATGGGATGTTAAACGGGTGTCCTGACTCTCCGAGGTCATTAAAGATCCCATGGCACTTGTAAGAGTAGGGGTGTTAACCCTGGTGTCCTGACTAAATTCCAAATCTGGCCCTCAAACCATCACGGTCACCTAATAATCCCCAGTTTACAATTGGCTCATTCATCCCCCTCCTCTCCCCTGTAACTATTCCCCAGGTTGTTGCTGTAAATGAGAACGTGTTCTGGGTCAACTTACCTGGTAAAATAACAGAAAAACAATATATATTTTTTTAAATATAGCCTCGTTATTGCTATTTTATTGTGTTACTTTTTATAATTTTTTACTTTAGTTTATTTCGTAAATATTTTCTCTTTCTTGAACTGCATTGTTGGTTAAGGGCTTGTAAGTAAGCATTTCACGGTAAGTAACCTGTTCTGACAAAGCCTGATTAAAAGTATTGTTTTCATGTCTTGTTCAGCCTTAGTGCTATATTTAGTTGTGTGCAATTGCTCTTCTTTCATCGCCCACTGTAGCCTATTGACCCTGTTCAACAAGGCCAACAACACTCATTTTGCACTATCTGTTGTTGTGTTGTGGAACACGATGCAGTTTTTCCACAGTCATGTTAATTACCAACTAAAATTGTTGTCCAAAAATCCAATAAAAGCATTGTAGCGGGGCCCAGAGGACAATACAGAAAAACAGCCTGGCTCCAGACTTGCTCTTCAGTACAAGAGCGAGGTGGACCTCGGCCATATGGGTTAGCTGTATTGTTCTCATGTCACATTTAATTTACTCTCACGACCCCCTCCCCCATGATCATTCAGAGGTGAACCAAAAGGGAACAAAACAACCAAATAATCTATTCTTTCTTATTTTTTAGCCCCAACCCTTTTTTACGTGGATTTAATGGAGTGGCCCTCCATCCAGTCAAAGCTCTGGTGTACTGTGCTTTTAAATAACACAATTGAAAAGAGGGTTGTTCCACACACCTTATATCCCAGGTGTATAGAGGAAAAAACATGTTGATACATTGTGATGGATCATACCAGTGTAGGATTGCAAAACTCCGGTAATTTTCCCACAGTCCCAGGTTTTCCAGAAGTCCTGGTTGGAGGGTTCCGGATTTCCTGCTTATTCTCTCCCTATTCCGGGAGTCTTCCAACCAGGTTTTCTGGAAAACCAGGGAATTTTGGGACAGTTGCCAGATCTTTGCAACCTTATATAAGGGTAACGGATTTTCTTTGCCAAATATCACACTGTCTTGAACTCAAAGCAATAGCGTCACGTGTAGCCCCAATCTCTGACCTCACAGCAAAATTGAGTGAATACTCCCAGTTTGAATTGCAAACAGAGAGATGCATTTCCCGAAAACACATTAACAGATGCACTGGGGTTGGGGAGTCCTTCCCCTTTTACACTCATCCCTCCATATTTTGTTACATCGGATCCATCCCGCTCATCTGCACAGCGTTTTATGCACAGAAGAGAGAAAAACAGGGGAAGCCGTAACTTCTGAGCCCCTATCAATCTATCCTTCTGCAGCACAATTTATATCAGCAGAGCAATCTGGAGGCAAACATAGAAATGGCACATGGCCAGAAAAACCGAGCTGCTGCCCTCAGCTGCTGAGCACTTTGGATATTACAGGCATTTTCTACCAGCCATAGTTATGCAGGCCGAGGCATGCATGCAAAATGCAGCATGGCAGATTCCACACCAGCAAGCAAATGCCTAGATTGTCAAATTAATAGGGAAAATGTCTATGCATGCATTGATATATGAGAATTGTATTTTATGTGGGTATTTGGAAGAGAGAGAAAGAAAGATAGTGTTCCAATAAGGGCTGCAGTATGATTTGTAGTTTTCACAGTGTAACTATCCCAGCTAGCACATAATGTTCTGAGAACCATATGTTTCTTAGAATGTCGTTGTCCTGTGGTTATTTTGCATAAAACCTTCCCACAACGTTCTGGGAGGGAAAGGTGCAGGAAAGTTGCTTGGCTTTTTAACATTCTCAGCACATTTAAGGAACTTGACAAAATTACGTAATTTTCTTGGTATTTCATTACTTTAACAGAACGTTTCCTAAAACTTCAACATTGTTACATTTAATAGAAATGTTGGTAATGTTTTAGGAATGTTATCCAACTGGTTTGACATTGGGAATGTTCTCAAATAGTTCAGAGAACGTTAAGAAACAACGTTCTCCTGTGGGAATTGAAATACTTCAGCATAACGTTTCGACCGGGTTTCCTCATTGTTCTATTTAAAGTAACGTTCTCAAATTGTTCCGAGAACGTTAAGAAACAAAGTTCTTCTGGGGGAATTTCAATACTTCAGCATAATGTTTCCTACAGGATTCCTCGTGGTTCTATTTAAAATCATGTTCTCAGAATGTTTAGCGAACGTTAAGAAACAACGTTCTTCTTTGGGAATTTCAGTACTTCAGAATAACGTTTTCTGCAGGTTTGTTCGTGGTTCTATTTAAAATCATGTTCTCAGAACATTAAGAAAACTTTTCATAAGATAACACAAGAAAACATTAGTATTGTTTAAAAAAACGTGCTAAGAATGTTATAAAAAAATGTGTTAAGTGTGTTCAGGAGGGTTGGCCGCACCCACTAATTGGCCACACCTGATCTTAATGAGTGCTTGTTTCCTTTGAAATGGGGTTCGTTTGAATAGACTAAAATGAACAGCTTTGTATGAGTTAAAAAACATGGCATGCTAACTCTATCCTGGTGGTACAGTGGACTAATTCCATGGATAGAAAACAGAAGATCATATGTTCATATCTCACTGATTGAATCCTTGCCACATTAATAAATTAATCATGCAAACACATTTATTTTTCAGCAAGTTAATTTCCATGTGTCACTATCTGTGCTTGGAGTATGAAACATTTAACCTAAGCTAGCGGTATTATTAAAAGTCTGATTGAAACACTCAGTGAAAGTTAAAAAAAACTCAAAATAACCTATAATTTCTGTTCTCAGAACAAAAATAAAACCTCCCTGTCACGCCCTGGCCTTAGTTATCTTTGTTTTCTGTATTATTTTAGTTAGGTCAGGGTGTGACATGGGGGATGTTTGTGTGTATTTGTCTCGTCTTGGGTGGTTGTATTGTATAGGGGGTTTTGTAGAGTGTATGGGGTTGTGTTCAGTGTAGGTGTTTAGGAAAGTCTATGGTTGCCTGGTTTGGTTCTCAATCAGAGACAGCTGTTTATTGTTGTCTCTGATTGGGAGCCATATTTAAGGCAGCCATAGGCATTAGGCTGTTGTGGGTAATTGTCTATGTCTATGTTGCATGTGTGCACGTAGTTTGTTTAGCTTCACGATCGTTTGTTGTTTTTGTTCGTTTGTAAGTGTTTTGTTTGTCTTCATTAAAGAAGATGTATTTCTCTCACGCTGCGCCTTGGTCCACTCTTCCTCAAAGTTATGACGACCGTGACAGAACTACCCACCATACCAGGACCAAGCAGCGTGTCAAGCAGCAGCAGGAGCAACATACACAGGATTCATGGACTTGGGAGGAGATACTGGATGGTAAGGGACCTTGGGCACAACCGGGAGAATATCGCCTCCCTCGTGAAGAGCTGGAGGCAGCTAAAGCCGAGAGGAGGCGATATGAGGAGGCAGCACGGAAGCAAGGCTGGAAGCCCGCGAGTCAAACCCAAACATTTCTTGGGGGGGTGGCTACAAGGGAGTGTGGCGAAGTCAGGTAGGAGACCTGCGCCAACTCCCTGTGCTTACCGTGGAGTGCGAGAGTACGGGCAGACACCGTGTTATGCGGTAGAGAGCACGGTGTCTCCTGTACGGGTGCATAGCCCGGTGCGGTACATACCAGCTCCTCGTATCAGCCGGGCTAGATTGGGCATTGAGCCAGGTGCCATGAGGCCGGCTCAACGCGTCTGGTCTCCAGTGCGTCTCCTCGGGCCGGCATACATGGCACCAGCCTTACGCATGGTGTCCCCGGTTCGCCAACACAGCCCAGTGCGGGTTATTCCACCTCCCCGCACTGGTCGGGCTACGGGGAGCATTCAACCAGGTAAGGTTGGGCAGGCTCAGTGCTCAAGGGAGCCAGTACGCCTGCACGGTCCGGTATATCCGGCGCCACCTCCCCGCCCCAGCCCAGTACCACCAGTGCCTACACCACGCACCAAGCCACCTGTGCGTCTCCAGAGTCCTGTGCGTCCTGTTGCTGCTCCCCGCACTAGCCTTGAGGTGCGTGTCCTTAGCCCGGTACCTCCAGTTCCGGCACCACGCACCAGGCCTACTGTGCGCCTCAGCCGGCTAGAGTCTGCCCAGCGTCGCCTGCACTGCCCGTCTGCCCAACGCCGTCTGAGCTGTCCGTCTGCCAAGCGCCGCCTGCGCTGCCCATCTGCCCAGAGCCGCCTGAACTGCCCGTCTGTCCTGAGCCTTCAAAGCCGCCCGTCTGTCCTGAGCCTTCAAAGCCGCCCGTCTGTCCTGAGCCTTCAAAGCCGCCCGTCTGTCCTGAGCCGCTAGAGCCGCCCGTCTGTCCTGAGCCGCTAGAGCCGCCCGTCTGTCCTGAGCCGCCAGAGCCGTCCGTCAGTCAGGAGCCGCCAGAGCCGTCCGCCAGACAGGAGCAGCCAGAGCCGCCCGCCAGACAGGAGCAGCCAGAGCCGCCCGCCAGACAGGAGCAGCCAGAGCCGCCCGCCAGACAGGAGCAGCCAGAGCCGCCCGCCAGACAGGAGCAGCCAGAGCCGCCCGCCAGACAGGAGCAGCCAGAGCCGCCCGCCAGACAGGAGCAGCCAGAGCCGCCGGCCAGACAGGAGCAGCCAGAGCCGCCGGCCAGCCAGGAGCAGCCAGAGCCGCCGGCCAGCCAGGAGCAGCCAGAGCCGCCGGCCAGCCAGGAGCAGCCAGAGCCGCCGGCCAGCCAGGATCTGCCAGAGCCGCCGGTCAGCCAGGTTCTGCCAGAGCCACCGAAGCGGGTATTGACTATGGTGGAGTGGGGGCCACATCCTGCACCCGAGCCGCCGCCGTAGGAAGGCCCACCCGGACCCTCCCCTTCTGTGTCAGATTTTGCGGCCGGAGTCCGCACCTTTGGGGGGGGGGGGGTGCTGTCACGCCCTGGCCTTAGTTATCTTTGTTTTCTGTATTATTTTAGTTAGGTCAGGGTGTGACATGGGGATGTTTGTGTGTATTTGTCTCGTCTTGGGTGGTTGTATTGTATAGGGGGTTTTGTAGAGTGTATGGGGTTGTGTTCAGTGTAGGTGTTTAGGAAAGTCTATGGTTGCCTGGTTTGGTTCTCAATCAGAGACAGCTGTTTATTGTTGTCTCTGATTGGGAGCCATATTTAAGGCAGCCATAGGCATTAGGCTGTTGTGGGTAATTGTCTATGTCTATGTTGCATGTGTGCACGTAGTTTGTTTAGCTTCACGATCGTTTTTTGTTCGTTTGTAAGTGTTTTGTTTGTCTTCATTAAAGAAGATGTATTTCTCTCACGCTGCGCCTTGGTCCACTCTTCCTCAAAGTTATGACGATCGTGACGCTCCCAGGAAGATGTTCAGGTGTAAAATGTTCTCACAACCTCCCTCCAATCCAAAAATATAAGTTCTCAGAACAGGCTAAATGTTTATTTTCGCTCTCAGAATGTTAAAAAAAATACGTGCCTTGCCGGTAGGCCTATGCCAATGTGCACTGTTACAAAACATCACCTCTTCCAAGTGGTATGTGTGCAAAGAAGTGCTGAGTTTTTCCCTCTCACGAGCAGAGGCAGGGCGTGCAGACTTGAGGCAGTGTAGCCCGGGCCCCTAGTTGATAGCTGTTGGGGTCAGAGGTCACATTCATTGACAGCTGAAATTCAGGGACCACAAACAGCCATCCAGTAGGACCTCCAAGTTATCCCGAACAACCGTTTTGTCAACTTTTATTAAATACTGCAATCACACAAATCAGACAACATTTTCTCTTTCAACCACACCGGAAACAAAATCAGTTTCACTGCATTTGGAAGTGCTTACTCAGAAATTTGCTCACACAGATATTCATCATAGACTGTCTCATCATCTTCAATTTCCAGATGATCCATGATTTGTTACTGTCAGCTTATTCTTCTGAAGGATGACATCAAAGCATGAGGCTACATTCCAGGCTACATTCTTTTTTCCCTTAATTTATTAGTTCAACTTTTGACTTACAATTTCAATAGCTCCTTGACCATGTGACCTAGTCACCTTAAACCAACTTTGTATTGTTCACAGGGTAGGGACACATTTCATAGCCTTTGGTTTACCCCATAAAACACAACATTTGAGCCCCAACTCTCTGACTCCTTCAGTTTCACACAACAATAAGACTTTCTGCTCTGCAAAGTTGGACCGCCAGGTTTTGGACATTCTGAAAAGTATTGTGTTGAGTTTGTCAGATTTCCACCTCTTACCTGGACTACTGCAACACTCATCTCTATAGCCTCTCTGTCAAACCTCTTCTATATGTTAAGAAGTCTGCTGCTTCAGTGCTCACCCTGAAAGGCTCAATCTGTTTGCAGGCATTCTGATAGGCTGGCAGGGGGAAGGCAAAATATATTTCTAACTCCTCTGGGTCCTTATTTGATGTTATAGTACAAAGTAATGCTATGGACTATTGGAGAACTTTGCAGGCAGGCTCTATGCAACTTCTTACGATTGTGCACATTGTCTGAATGTTATTAAACCTTTAAAAGACCATCGTTGTTCGCTTTATCCTTGGATCTTTTATTTCACACCACTGGAAACCAAACTTTCCCTACATCCACACCGAAACCTGGAAAAACATCACATCCGTCTCCACTGCTCACCTACAAATCTCTCGATGTCCTGGCTCTTTCTTACCTCTGACATGCTGCACACCTAAATCCCCTGTCACTCACTCTTCTGATCTGACTCCGGCCTCCTTATCACCTCCAACACCAGAATGGGCACTGGGAACATTGTCTTCGGAGTCTTCCACTCAGTTCCACTTCCCTGAAACCCCTGGAGTATCCATCACCTCATTTGCATATTTAAAATCAGACTCACAAACCATCTCTTCAAACAACAGCTACTGTATGTTACCCTCCACTCAGCCCCCAGTCTCCCATTTAGTGTTAAGAGGTTTTGACTAGAACCAACAAATCTGATCCTATTACTCCAGTGCTAGCCTCTCTACATTGGCTTCCTGTTAAGGCTATGACTGATTCCAAGGTTTTACTGTTAACCTTCAAAGCATTGTATGGACTTACTCCTACTTATCTCTCTGATTTGGTCCTGCTGTACATACCTATATGTACGTTGCGGGCACAAGACACAGGCCTCCGTATTGTCCCTATAATTTAGAAGGAAACAGCTGGAGGCAGGGCTTTCTCCTACAGAGCTCATCTTTTATGGAATGGTCTGCCGATCCATGTGAGACAAGCAGACTCGGTCTTAACCTCTAAGTCTTTACTGAAGACTCATTTCTTCAGTAGGTCCTATGATTGAGTGTAGTCAGGCTCAAGGGTGCGAAGGTAAATGTCAAGGCACTGGTGAAAGGAATCACCCTTACTGTCTCCACACTCTCCTGGGATTCTCAGCCTCTGACCTTATTACAGAGGCAGAGTCTATGGCTTTTTTGTGCTCTCCCATGCCATCCCAATGAGTGCGCATCATGTCATCAAATCAAATCAAATACATTTTATTGGTCACATACACATGGTTAGCAGATATTATTGCGAGTGTAGCGAAATGCTTATGCTTCTAGATCCGTCAGAGCAGCAGGATATAACAGGTAATATCTAACAAATTCCACAACAAAACCTAATACACACAATCTAGTAAAGGAATGGGATAAGAATATATAAATATAAAATATATGGATGAGCAGTGACAGAGCGGCTAAGATGCAATAGATAGTATAGAATAGATAGTGTATGATACAGTATACAGTATATACATATGAGATAAGTAATGCGAGATATGTAAACATTCTCAAAGTGGCATTATTAAAGTGACTAGAGTTCCATTTATTAAAGTGGCCAATGATATCAAGTCTGTAGGTAGGCAGCCGCCTCTCTGTGCTAGTGATGGCTGTTTAACAATCTGAGGGCCTCTGGAGAGCCCTGCGGTTGTGGGCGGTGCAGTTGCCATACCAGGCGATGATACAGCCCGACAGGATGCTCTCGATTGTGCATCTGTAAGAGTTAGTGAGGGTTTTTGGTGACAAGCCACATTTTTTCAGCCTCCTGAGGTTGAAGAGGTGCAATAGAGGAATTCCTATGTAAGAATGCTGTTCATTGACTATAGCTCAGCATTCAAAACCATAGTACCCTCCAAGCTCATCATTAAGCTCGAGGCCCTGGGTCTGAACCCCGCCCTTTGCAACTGGGTCCTGGACTTCCTGATGGGCTACCCCCAGGTGGTGAAGGTAGGAAACAACACCTGCGTTCTCAGCCCCCTCCTGTAATCCCTGTTCACCCATGACTGCGTGGCCAAGCACGCCTCGAACTCAATCATCAAGTTTGCAGACGACACAACAGTAGTAAGCTTGATTACCAGCAATGACGAGACAGCCTAAATGGAGGAGGTGAAGGCTCTGGGAGTGTGGTGCCAGGAAAATAACCTCTCACTCAATGTCAAAAAATCAAAGGTGATGATCGTGGACTTCAGGAAACAGCAGAGGGAGCAACCCCATATCCACATCGATGGGATCGCAGTGGAGAAGATGGAAAGCTTCAAGTTCTTCAACTTCAGGAGGCTGAAGAAATGTGTCTTTGCAACTAAAACCCTCACAAACTTTTACAGATGCACAGTTGAGAGCATCCTATCGGGCTGTATCACTGCTTGGTACGGCAACTGCACTGCCCGCAACCACAGGGCTCTGCAGAGGGTCTGCCCAACGGTCTGCCCAACGCATCACCGGGGGCAAACTACCTGCCCTCCAGGACACCTACAGCACCCGATGTCACAGGAAGGCCAAAATGATTGTCAAGGACAACAACCACCCGAGCCACTGCCTGTTCACCGCTCTATCATCCAGAAGGCGAGGTCAGTACAGGGCCATCAAATCTGGGACAGAGAGACTGAAAAACAGCTTCTATCTCAAAGCCATCAGATTGTTAAATAGCCATCACTAGCACATAGAGGCTGCTGCCTATATACATAGACTTGAAATCACTGGCCACTTTAATAAATGGAACATTAGTCACTTTAATAATGTTTACATATCTTGCATTACTCGCATTACTCATCTCATATCTATATACTATACTATTCTACTGTATCTTAGTCTATACTACTCTGACATTGCTCGTCCATATATTTCTATATTCTTAATTACAGTCCTTTACTTAGATTTGTGTGTATTGGGTACATGCTGTGAAATTGTTAGATATTACTTGTTAGATATTACTGCACTGTCGGAGCTAGAAACACAAGAATTTCGCTACACCTGCAATAACATCTGCTAAACACGTGTATGTGACCAATAAAAATTTGATTTGATTTGACACACACACAAACACACAGACACACACAAACACAGTGATTTGACTGATCTTTTTGTTGTATATTGTAGGTAGAAACATCTGCAAAGGTTTCTACCTAGCACCAAATGTGGTTCCCCTATGTAGACAAGCAGAAGTAGTGTCACGACTTCCGCCGAAGTCGGTTCCTCCCCTTGTTCGGGCGGCGTTCGGCGGTCGACGTCGACGGTTTTCTAGCCATCGCCGATCCACCTTTCATTTTCTATTTGTTTTGTCTTGTTTTCCCACACACCTGGTTTACATTCCCTCATTATTTGACGTGTATATAACCCTCTGTTCCCCCCATGTCTGTGTGTGGAATTGTTTGTTGTAAGTGTTTGTGCATTTCTGGCTGGTTGGCGACGGGTTGTTTCAACCCGTATTTTGCTGTTCTGGGTGCCGTTTGTTTTTGCATCATTAATATGGCTGAAATCCCGTTAACGGGATCGACTTGACAACAGCCAGTGAAAGTGCAGGGCGCCAAATTCAAACAACAGAAATCTCATAATTAAAATTCCTCAAACATACAAGTATTATACACCATTTTAAAGATACACTTGTTGTTAATCCAACCACAGTGTCCGATTTCAAAAAGGCTTTACCACGAAAGCATACCATGCGATTATGTTAGGTCAGCGCCTAGTCACAAAAAACACAGCCATTTTCCAGCCAAAGAGAGGAGTCACAAAAAGCAGAAATAGAGATAAAATTAATCACTAACCATGTATGTTTTGTTCGATAAAGTTCATATTTATATCCGAAAATCTCACTTTACATTGGCGCGTTATGTTCAGTAACATCTGGTGATTTTGCAGAGAGCCACATCAATTTACAGGAATACTCATCACAAACGTTGATGAAAGATACAAGTGTATCAGCAACCGCTGTGTCAGATTTCAAAAAAGCTTTACGGCAAAAGCACACCATGCGATAATCTGATTACAGCGCTCAGCCACCATACAGATACCCGCCATGTTGTGGAGTCAACAAAAGTCAGAAATAGCATTATAAATATTCACTTACCTTTGATGATCTTCATCGGAATGCACTCCCAGGAATCCCAGTTCCACAATAAATGTTTGTTTTGTTCGATAAAGTCCATCATTTATGTCCAAATACCTCCTTTTTGTTCGTGCGTTTAGTCCAGTAATCCAAATGCACAAGGCGCGAGCACTAAGTCCAGACGAAAAGTCAAAAAAGTTCCATTACAGTTTGTAGAAACATGTCAAACGATGTATATAATCAATCTTTAGGATGTTTTTATCATAAATCTTCAATAGTATTCCAACCGGACAAATCCTTTGTCATTAGAAATTAAAGGGAACGGAGCTCGTGCTCACGGCCGCTCGCGTGACTAAACTCAAGGCTTTCTGCCAGACCCCTGGTTCAAACAGCTCTTATTCGCTCCCCTTTCATAGTAGAGGCCTGAAACAACATTCTAAAGACTGTTGACATCCAGTGGAAGCCTTAGGAAGTGCAATCTGACCCCATAGACACTGTATATTGGATAGGCAATCACTTGAAAAACTACAAACCTCAGATTTCCCACTTCCTGGTTGGATTTTCCTCAGGTTTTTGCCTGCCATATGTGTTCTGTTATACTCACAGACATTATTTTAACAGTTTTGGAAACTTTAGAGTGTTTTCTATCCAAATCTACTAATTATATGCATATTCTAGCTTCTGGGCCTGAGTAACAGGCAGTTTACTACGGGCACGCTTTTCATCCGGACGTGAAAATAGTGCCCCCTTGCATAAGAGGTTATTAAAGTGCTCCGACTGTTACCCATTTCTGCTCTCCTGCGCCTGACTTCCCTGCTGCCAGTTACGCACCGCTTACAAGTAGACTATATGTTCTGCTTATTACCTTTTTTCCTAAGAGTGTACAACCATAATCCACTCTCATTAGCCATTCAGTTCCTGTGATGTGTTGTGATGTGTTCATTGTGTTGCTGTAATTATGTAATTTGTCATAGTTTGTTTTGTTAAATAAATTGAATATGTAAATGTATTTGGTATATTTAGTGGTATATTTCTCTTTCAAGTCCTTCTGTAGTTTGATTATAAAAGGCGTTGTTCATCTCTTCTAGTAGTCTGACTCCATAGACTCCAGTAGTTTGTAATGTTGTGATGTCCCATGATTTCACCCACGGGAATATATCCATCTCTTTTCTTTCTAGTGATCCAAAAACATTGTATTTGATGCCAGTGAACATCCTGACTTATTCAAACAGTTATTGAAGGATGATAGAAATAGGTACTAGTGCTGTCAAGCTACAGACTTGAGGTATAATTTCAGACAGAATCAAGTCTGAGTGTTAGTTCATAAGGCATTTTGTGAATGAAATCTGAACTTGTGTAAGGCCTGCAGCTATACTCAAGCTATACTCAGAGCATTTTGTATTATTCTGTACATAAATCCAAGACACTCCATTTAGTATGACATGTTTCGTATGGTAGGTATTAATTTGTAGATGTCCATCACCCATTTCGTATGATATGTAAAAAATTACAATTCGTAGTATATTTACGAATTTGCAAAACGTACAATATGATACGAATTTGCTAAACGTACAATATGATACGAATTTGCAAAACGTTCTTTATGTTTAATAATTCTAGCTAGGTGGCTAACATTTGCTAGGCTAGGGGTTAGGGTTAAGTTTAGGAGTTAGGTTAAAAGGTTAGGGTTGGGAGAAGGGTTAGCTGAAAGGGTTAGGGGAAGGGTTAGCTAACATGCTAAGTAGCAGTAGAAAGTAGTTGAAAAGTTGCTAAATAGCTATAATTGTCCGTGATGAGATTGGAAATTATAGGCTACAATTCAATTCATAGGTATGAACATAACATGAACACATTTACAAAACACACTGCTTGTTATCTCTAGAAATGCTGACGATTACAAATGTATCTCACCCTCTTGATTTCGCGGAGAAATTCCGTGAACATTTTCCGGACGGGGGCGCTTATTCTCACGCTTGACTGTTGAGAGAGCACGGAGCTGACTGTATCTCTAAGAATCCCTGTCGTACTTGTTTTTATCCCAGACGAAATAATATAGCGATAGTGTCAATTTGGTCGTATAGAGGAATACATCAAAATGAATAGCTGTTAGTAGTGATCACTCATAGCTTGAAGTATGGTAATGTTAACATTAGATTGTTTTATTTATTAAGGCTACATCGTCCGTTGAGGGGGCAGGCTACATCGTGGAGTTAAAATGCGGACCAGTTGCGTCTGTCCTGGTTCTGTCAGATGAACACATTTTAAGAAGTCGACACCACTCACGCATTTTTCCAGCTGACAACATAGTATTAGGTGAGTGCGTGTATATAATATAATTATGCATGCAATCGTCTGCCTATTATAAAAATGAATTTCATTTTAGATGTTTTCTCAATGCTTTTCGGGGGATGAATCTCGCAGACTGGCACTAGCAAAAAGTTTTGATGAGTCGCTGTTCAACATCAAACATCGTGTTGCTACATTCAATTGTATTGTTCCATATTATTGATTAAAGCTGTTTCTTTCTTTTTGCGGAAAATATAAAGGAAACGAGTTATTTTCATTATTTTGAGTGATCTGCCCTAAGCGATTATGAGGCACGTGTGTGTGGTGCACGTTTCTGCGATGTTAGCGTTTGGTATTTATTTTTGCATGAAAGATGCAGATGGAGTTGGTTAGAGTGTTTCGGTTTCCATAAGAAGTTCAGTAGTTTTAACAAGGTCACACCTCTGGAATTCACTATTTAAACACGCTTTAATCCATCATTATGCTCTACCATTCTTGCTTCAATAGTTAAAAATTCTCCATTCCCTATTGATTTCACAGGGCTCCGAGTCTGACCCCTGTTGACAGTTTGTGGATGATAGCCTAGTCTAAAATGGCAACGACACAAAATCCAAATGTGAAGTATGGAACTGACCTATTGCATTACAATTCCAAATGCATGGAGTGACCTATTGCATGCAGAGCATAAACAAACCATGTCATATTTTTTGTTGTTGTAAAACCATAATTATTTTTTGGTCACTCAAAGGCTAGGTTTTTGCATGGGAAATATGATGAATGTGCAGGAATACATTTAAAAAAACAGGCAATGCATGCAATAGGATACTTTATCCATTTAAAAGAAAAAAGTTTTTATTAGGGTTTTTACATTAAACAGGCTACAAGCTATGCAATAGCAGTTATGAAAGTATACAATATTCTATGTTCTTTATTGATCATTCTTGAGGTGCAATGTTGTGGGTGCATCTACCGTAGGAATGTGATCCATGGTCTATTTGATCTATTCCCCAATAGTTGGGAATGGAATGGTGGTGTAACATCATGTCCAAATCATTTTGATTCCTGTCTTGTTGGGCAGATGTAGCTGATGACCAAACTGACTCCGTGACAATGGGGCACAATGTGCCCATGTTGATTTTGTCTATCCCCACCAGACGCGTTCATGACACACAGGTTAAAATACCAAAACCTACCATGAACCAACTCTATTAATTTGGGGAGAGTTTGAAACACATTGGAAACATTCATGGACATTTAGCTATCTTGCTGTTACTAGCTCATTTGTCCTGGGAGATAAACATTGGGTTGCCAATTTACCTGAAATACATATGGTAATTTTCTTTGCTGGATCTTTTTAGAATTTTTACCCATTTATGAGTCATAGTTAGTTTTCTTTGATTAATCTCTCCTTCTTCATTCTTCTTCTGATTTTATATGGAGGTTGGCAACCAACTTTAAGATGCATTACCGCCACCAACTGGAGTGAGGAGCTCGTTCATCTTTCAATCCCCCACGTGTGTATATGCTCGTAAAAACCAATGAGTAGATGGGAGAGGCGGGACTTGCAGCACGTCAAGCGTCAAATAGAACTAAGTTCTATTTTAGGGTCTGGCTACGCAGACACCCGTTGACGTGCGTGTTCAAGCAGTTTGGATGAAATGATTGAATAACATGTATGTGTACATTTATTTTGCACCGCTCGCATATGCAACGCAGGCGGTCTGGTCAGCATGTTAGGCCTAGCAAAGGCTGTGCGATATGGCCAAAATATCATATTGTCACGGTCGTTTGTATAATTAACGGACCAAGGCGCAGCATGCATAGAGTTCCATATGTTTAATTAAAGAAACTCACCAAAACAATACAGAACAATACAATACAGAAGTCAAATGCAGTGCAACTGGCAACTACACACAAACAAACAAGATCCCACAAAAACCCAGTGGAAAAAGGTTGCCTAAATATGATCCCCAATCAGAGACAGCGATAAACAGCTGCCTCTGATTGGGAACCATACCAGGCCAACATAGACAAATAATAACCTAGATAACCCACCCTAGTCACACCCCGACCTAACCAACATAGAGAATAAAAGGATCTCTATGGTCAGGGCGTGACACATATCACAATATCTTTTCACATTTTGGACGGTATAGCGGTATTTCATGTTTCAGAATGGTAAAAGTTATAAACATTTTTTAGGAGTACTAGTAGTGCATGAACAGCAAAAATTCTAAATGGTTTTAATGGTCTTCCTCCATTCTGATTGCTCAACCAAACTAGGACAAAACTGACTGTGAAGTAGTCCAATTTGGACCACTTTTCATTTATTTAGCACTATATCAAAATATTGTTATAGATCTTATTGTAAATATCCATACCAGTATGTGGATCCATACCGGTAAATCTTAAAATACGATATATATTGCCCAGCCCTATTCCTAGCCTACACGCAGACGCCACTACACATATACAGCCCTGCCTCAGCCATGGGGGTAATATCCATTGGGGAGACTCTTGCATTGGAAACCAATACCACATCTCACATCATTGCCAGGTGGCCATGATAAGGTGAAGGAATTGTGTGTGGTGTACGTTTGCCTGCATGTGTGCGTACATTGTTACATGACCAAGAAAAGTGAGACCACTGGCTGAGTGATACTGTAAATTGTTAACCATATTTTTATTTAGCCTATTTTTATCAGAAAAAATAACACAATATTGGAGTGAAAAAAATACATCTTTTAAATTTGTTGTTTGGAGAGCTGATAAGAGAGGGCTTCCATTATCTCTCTGTTGTTAATCTATGGAGTGGAGGTCTAGTGCCCCCATACTGAACAGGCGGACCACGTGCTGGATCCGGACCCAGAACGGGGTCAATACGGGCCACGTTTTTTTGGGGGGGGAACTCAGTTGGGCTTCGACCCCTGGTATCATATGAACACACATAATGCATGGCAAAATGTGTAGAATTGCAGGAAAGAACATATTTCTCTCCACCATCAAAAAGGGTGTAAACTGTTTGAACAGTTTGGGATCGCATGGGTTGCGAGATGGGGGTTGGTTACTACGCTGATAAATGACAATATCTATTCGGGCCTTTGCCATCTAGGGAGTTTCTGGGACCAGACCTTGTCAAATTAGTTCTTGATTACGCTCGGTCTAGTGCATGGTCATTCACTATTCAGAATCAGGTACGGGTTGAGCAGAAATGAGCTGAATGGAATATAGCATAGGCTTTACAGACGTCAAACTTTGTTTCCCCCTTTTGTAACTACGTCTGAGTGCTCAGTGCGGAGGACAGCAATAGGGACCTTTTAGAAATTAGTATAGTGAATAGCATTGGACTTCAGAGGCCACCTCCGCTGTCTTTCTCTGTAATGGACGGGCGAACAGGCTATCTGCCATACGTAATGTACTGCATGTGGCTAAAAACAGAGTTTTATAAATGAGGACAGACGCTTTTTAAAAGAGACCAGTTCCATCAGCTCTATTTGTAGTGTTCGTCCACCCACATAGACCATTAAATCTACCTTTTACAAGTCCAGCTCTCTAAAAACCCTTAAATGAACACACAAACACTCCAATCTCAGGCTGCAATGATGGGCCTGTCAATCCCAGTGTGTGTGGGAACAGCAGTAAAGATTGAGAGGAGAGGAGGGTTCTCTGTTTTATGTTACATTAACACTAGTCCCCCTGAGACAGGGGTCAGCCTGAGTGGTCCTCTGGGTACAGAGTGGGTTGACAAGGGCTTTTCATTTATGTTACTACATTTATAAATACTTGAAATGTGGATTGGTTAGATCTCTACCCAAACAACGCCTTTTACAGATGTTTAAAGAAAGGTGAGAAAAAAGTGGAAAATCTAATTTTATGTATGGCTGGCACAATTACAGTGTAATTGATGGTTATGGATGAAAACCATAATGAAAATAAAATAACCATGGTAACCTTTTTTTTGTGGGCGGGGACAAACACCTGACTGAAGCAGGCCATTCGTACGGTTTAGTCCTTTTCTGCAGTGACATTGACTCTTAACAACATGATGAAACTTTGTTGCTTCTTGCTGAAACAAGCAAGTTGTTGTAGCAAACTAGCACACACAGAAAGGTGTAAGCAAGGTGCAGCAGCAGCACACATAGGCATAGAATGAAATGGACTTGGAACATCTAACCCTGGCAATTCGAACTGGTAAACTCATGAGTACACTCTTAATGGCTGCCTTAATGGCTGTGTTGCAATCATTTCCATGGTAATGTAGAATGTTCAATCAAATGATGTTAACTGATGTGGCTCATGTATTGGAAAGTATTTTTTGTAATGTCAGTTGAGTTGAATCAACAAATCACAGCACATATTGATGGGTATACTTCCTGATTTTACTTCCAGCTTTGCGCCTATGGGTACACAACAATGGCCGCCAGTCCACCCATTATGCCATCATTGACTTGAATAGGGATGCCTGTTCTATTCATTCTATATCTATGGCAGCACATGCAGCCAGGAGTGGAGAGGAGAAAATGTGTGGCAAAAAAATTATATGTATTTATATTTCTTTGCTATTTGAACGGTTATTACAGAGACTGCGGTCATTTGGCTGGCTAATTACCGTCAGCCTAGGTAAATAAAAGGTTAAATATTTAATTATTTTTGTTTTAATTCCATCACTGTCACAGCCCTAATTTTATGTGGGTGGTGGGTGTTACAATAAAATCTGAGTGCTATACATTGAATGTATTGTATTACACACTGCTAGAACCGGCCCTGTCTTGCTCCAATACAAATGAGTTAGGCCTAGCCAGCCTACAATATTAATGTAAAAGCCACATCTAATGTTCTTTCAGTAATACAATGCTAAGAGCAGTGAGAAGTCATAGCGATGTGTTTTAGATGCAATGTAACAAAAAAACTAAGGATGGAATTCTGGATTGCAGACATTTGGGTCAATGACGTGACGTGCATATTTTGTGGTCCGAATTAAATATTAAAATCAACAACCAATTTATACACATTTTATGTTATGTAACTATGCCCCTTCTCTTTTATTTAGTTCTAAAATAGTTCATGGTTAAATGTGAACAAAACTGTCACTTTCAGTGCTCTAAAGTCATACAACTGCCCGAAGACAAATGCAATCTATATAAATGTTAATAAAACATCTCAAATCATAACAAAACTGTCAAATTATTATTCTGGCATGATATTTTTAAGGGTCTATTGCACTATACGTCTGTATGGGTAAGACAGGTTAGGCAGAAAGGTTTTAAATACTTTTGTCCGGAAAAATAGCCATCATGACTATCCATTGGGGACCGACATAGTCACAATTTTGGATCAAATCACATAATGGTAATCACGTGACAGGATGTGACATCATTAAGATGCCTGTGAGATACCCTTTGGTTAAGAATAAAGGTAAGCAAGTCTCTCGTAAATGTTTGATTGTTTGAAGTTTACATTTCCACTCCCTGTCAGGTTTTACCCCCAAAATCTGATAATTCGGTGCGACTACTACAAACCAATAAAAAGGATGAATTACCGGAAAAGCTTATATTTAATTTAGATACTCAAGATACATACTTGATGCCAAAGTCAAGTGTTCACATGGGTGCATAAGCAGTTGCCTCTAAAACATGTTTAGGTGAGGAAAGTCATATGGTGTAACCAAAATTATCATTCGGAGTCACCAGAAATTCCGATTACACCATATGACTAAACTGTTGTACTGAATGATGTCAATATGTTCAAATCAAATTTTAATTGTCACATGCGCCGAATACAACAGGTGTAGAACTTACAGTGAAATGCTTACTTACAAGCCCTTAACCAACGATGCAGTTTTAAGAAAAATAAGTGTTAAGTAAAAAATAGATAAATAAAAGTAACAAATAATTAAAGAGCAGCAGTAAAATAATAGTAACGAGGCTATATACAGGGGGTACCTGTACAGAGTCAATGTGTGGGGGCACCGGTTAGTCGAGGTAATTGAGGTAATATGTAGAGTTAGTGACTATGCATAGATAATAAACAGGGAGTAGCAGCAGCGTAAAATGGGGGGGGCAATGCAAATAGTCTGGGTAGCCATTTGATTAGCTCATCAGGAGTCTTATGGCTTGGGGGTTGAAGCAGTTAAGAAGCCTTTTGGACTTAGACTTGCTGCTCCGGTACCGCTTGCCATACGGTAGCAGAGAGAACCGTCTATGACTAGGGTGGCTGGAGTCTTTGACAATTTTTAGGGCCTTCCTCTGACACCGCCTGGTATAGGTCCTGGATAGCAGGAAGCTTGGCCCCAGTGATGTACTGGGCCGTACACACTACCCTCTGTAGTGCCTTGCGGTCAGAGGCCGAGCAGTTGCCATAGCAGGCAGTGATGCAACCAGTCAGGATGCTCTCGATGGTGCAGCTGTAGAACTTTATGAGGATCTGAGGACCATGCCAAATCTTTTCAGTCTAATGAGGGGGAATAGGCTTTGTCGTGCGCTCTTTACGACTGTCTTGGTGTGTTTGGACCATTATCGTTTGTTGGGGATGTGTACACCAAGGAACTTGAAGCTCTCAACATGCTCCACAACAGCCCCGTCGATGAGAATGGGAGTGTGCTTGGTCCTTCTTTTCCTGTAGTCCACAATCATCTCCTTTGTCCTGATCACGTTGAGGTAGGGGTTGTTATCCTGACACCACACGGCCAGGTCTCTGACCTCCTCCCTATAGGCTGTCTCATCGTGGTCGGTGATCAGGCCTTCCACTGTTGTCATCGGCAAACTTAATGATGGTGTTGGAGTCGTGCCTGGCCATGCAGTCATGAGTGAACAGGGAGTACAGGAGGGGACTGAGCTCGCACCCCTAAGGGGCCCCCATGTTGAGGATCAGCGTAGTGGATGTGTTGTTACCCACCCTTACTACCTGGGGCCCGACAGGAAGTCCAGGATCCAGTTGCAGAGGGAGGTGTTTAGTCCCAGGGTCCTAAGCTTAGTGATGTGCTTTGAGGGCATTATGGTGTTTAACGCTGAGCTGTAGTCAATTAATAGCATTCTCACATAGGTGTTCCTTTTGTCCAGGTGGGAAAGGGCAGTGTGGAGTGCAATAGAGATTGCATCATCTGTGCATTTGTTGGGGCGGTATGCAAATTGGAGTTGGTCTAGGGTTTCTGGGATAATGGTGTTGATGTGAGCCTTGACCAGCCTTTCAAAGCACTTCATGGCTACAGACATGAGTGCTACAGGTCGATAGTCATTTAGGCAAGTTACCTTAGTGTTCTTGGGCACAGGGACTATGGTGGTCTGCTTGAAACATGTTGATATTACAGACTCAGTCAGGGACAGGTTGAAAATATCATTGAAGACAATTGCCAGTTGGTTAGCGCATGATCGGAGTACACATCCTGGTAATCCGTCTGGCCCTGCGGCCTTGTGAATGTTGACCTGTTTGATGGTTCGCCAGAGGGCATACCGGGATTTCTTATAAGCTTCCGTGTTAGAGCCCACTCCTTGAAAATGGCAGCTCTACCCTTTAGCTCAGTGCGGATGTTGACTGTAATCCCCATGGCTTCTGGTTAGGGTATGTACGTAAGTTTCCCTGCATTAAAGTCCCCGGCCACTAGGAGCGCCGCCTCTGGATGAGCGTTTTCCTGTTTGCTTATGGCCGTATACAGTTCATTGAGTGTGGTCTTAGTGCCAGTATCGGTTTGTGGTGGTAAATAGACAGCTTCGAAGAATATAGATGAAAAGTCTCTTGGTAAATAGTGTGGTCTTCAGCTTATCATTTGATTATCTACCTCAGGCGAGCAAAACCTAGAGACTTCCTTACTATTAGATTTCGTGCACCAGCTGTTGTTTACAAATATACATAGACCGTCACCCCTTGTCTTACCAGAGGTGGCTGTTCTATCCTGCCAGTACAGCGTAAAACCCGCCGGCTGTATGTTATTCATATCATCGTTCAGCCACGACTATGTGAAACATAAGATATTACAGTTAATGTCTCGCTGGTAGGATATACGTGATCGTAGTTAGTCTCTTTTATTATCCAATGATTGTACGTTGGCTAATAGGACCGATGGTAAAGGCAGATTACTCACTCGCCGTCAGATCCTTACAAGGCACCCCAACCTACGTCCCGGAGATCTCCGTCTCTTTCTCCTGCGAATGATGGGGATGAGGGCCTTGTCGGGTGTATGAAGTAAATCTGACTCGTTAAAGAAAAACTATTCTTCTAGTACGAGGTGAGTAATCGCTGTCCTGTTATATAGAAGCTCTTTTCGGTGATAAGAGACGGTGGCAGAAACATTATGTACAAATTTAAGTTACAAATAATATTAATTATTATTATTTTTACACACAAATACATCATATTATCTCCTATTAAGTAAAAACACACGTTTTTGTAGGATAAGGGTGTTCTTTGTCAGTTTTGTACTGAAAATACGTTTGCATAAATAACCAATTTTTTTCTGTTTCTTAACCTCTCTTGGGTACGTGAGACGTTAGCGTCCCACCTCTTCAACAGCCAGTGAAACTGCTGGGCGCCAAATTCAAATACAGGAATACTCATTATAAAAATTCAGAAAACGAAACATATTTTACATAGGTTTAAAGATTAACTTCTTGTGAATCCAACCACGGTGTCAGATTTAAAAAATGCTTTACGGCGAAAGCATACCTTACGATTATTTGAGAACATAGCCCACTAGACAAATCATTACAAACAGTAACCAGCCAAGTAGAAGAGTTACACAAGTCAGAAATAGAGATAAAATGAATCCCTTACCTTTGATGATCTTCATATGGTTGCACTCAGCAGACATTCATTTACTCAATAAATGTTCCTTTTGTTCGATAAAGTCTCTTTATATCCAAAAACCTCTGTTTTGTTCACGTGTTTTCTTCAGTAATCCATAGGCTCAAACGCAGTCAAAACAGGCAGACAAAAAAATCAAAATTGTATCCGTAAAGTTCATAGAAACATGTCAAACGATGTTTCTATTCAATCCTCAGGTTGTTTTTAGCCTAAATAATCGATAATATTTCAACCGGACAATAACGTCGTCAATTTAAAAGGTAAACAAGAAAGGCACTCTCTCGGTCTCGGTCATGAAAAAGCTCTGTGACACTTTAGGGTCCACTCATTCAGACTGCTCTTACTTCCTCATTTTTCAGAATACAAGCTTGAAACAATTTATAAAGACTGTTGACATCTAGTGGAAGGCACAGAAACTGCAATTTGAGTCCTAAGTCAATGGATACTGTAATGGCATTGAATAGAAAACTACAACAACAAAAAAAGAAAAACTTCCTGAATGGATTTTTCTCAGGTTTTCGCCTGCCAAATCAGTTCTGTTATACTCACAGACACTATTTGAACAGTTTTGGAAACTTTAGAGTGCTTTCTACCCAAATCTACCAGTTATATGCATATCATATCTTCTGGGCCAGAGAAGCAGGCAGTTTAATTTGGTCATGCATTTCATCCAAAATTCTGAATGCTGCCCCCTACCCTAGAGAAGTTAATTGAGGGTCAATTTGCTGATGCCTCTGTCAAGAAAATGCCTGTATCGTCAGGACATAGATTACTGCTGACTCAGTTGCTAATTGGCCACAGAAATACAGGTGTTCCACTTTGGGGGGAGTAGACAGCAGGCTACGATCCATGCAAGTGTTGCATAAACATCAGAGGGAAGCCAGTCCTACGCCACCATATCTGACTCCCTTAGACATGATGAGATAGCAGTCTGGGCTCACCTGGAGCCTGTCCTAAGAGATGTCAAGAACAAGAATCCACAAATCATGACTCCACATGATGAGCGATGGTCCCGTCACCCAATACAGAAAAGAAGAACATATACCTACTCAGCACTGTGCCATATACAGTGGGGAGAACAAGTATTTGATACACTGCTGATTTTGCAGGTTTTCCTACTTACAAAGCATGTAGAGGTCTGTAATTTTTATCATAGGTACACTTCAACTATGAGAGACGGAATCTAAAACAAAAATCCAGAAAATCACATTGTATGATTTTTAAGTAATTAATTTGCATTTTATTGCATGACATAAGTATTTGATACATCAGAAAAGCAGAACTTAATATTTGGTACAGAAACCTTTGTTTGCAATTACAGAGATCATACGTTTCCTGTAGTTCTTGACTAGGTTTGCACACACTGCAGCAGGGATTTTGGCCCACTCCTCCCTACAGATCTTCTCCAGATCCTTCAGGTTTCGGGGCTGTCGCTGGGCAATACGGAATTTCAGCTCCCTCCAAAGATTTTCTATTGGGTTCAGGTCTGGAGACTGGCTAGGCCACTCCAGGACCTTGAGATGCTTCTTACGGAGCCACTCCTTAGTTGCCATGGCTGTGTGTTTCGTGTCGTTGTCATGCTGGAAGACCCAGCCACGACCCATCTTCAATGCTCTTACTGAGGGAAGGAGGTTGTTGGCCAAGATCTCGCGATACATGGCCCCATCCATCCTCCCCTCAATACGGTGCAGTCGTCCTGTCCCCTTTGCAGAAAAGCATCCCCAAAGAATGATGTTTCCACCTCCATGCTTCACGGTTGGGATGGTGTTCTTGGGGTTGTACTCATACTTCTTCTTCCTCCAAACACGGCGAGTGGAGTTAGACCAAAAAGCTCTATTTTTGTCTCATCAGACCACATGACCTTCTCCCATTCCTCCTCTGGATCATCCAGATGGTCATTGGCAAACTTCAGACAGGCCTGGACATGCACTGGCTTAAGCAGGGGGACCTTGCGTGCGCTGCAGGATTTTAATCCATGACGGCGTAGTGTGTTACTAATGGTTTTCTTTGAGACTGTGGTCCCAGCTCTCTTCAGGTCATTGACCAGGTCCTGCCGTGTAGTTCTGGGCTGATCCCTCACCTTCCTCATGATCATTGATGCCCCACGAGGTGAAATCTTGCATGGAGCCCCAGACCGAGGGTGATTGACCGTCATCTTGAACTTCTTCCATTTTCTAATAATTGCGCCAACAGTTGTTTCCTTCTCACCAAGCTGCTTGCCTATTGTCCTGTAGCCCATCCCAGCCTTGTGCAGGTCTACAATTTTATCCCTGATGTCCTTACACAGCTCTCTGGTCTTGGCCATTGTGGAGAGGTTGGAATCTGTTTGATTGAGTGTGTGGACAGGTGTCTTTTATACAGGTAACGAGTTCAAACAGGTGCAGTTAATACAGGTAATGAGTGGAGAACAGGAGGGCTTCTAAAAGAAAAACTAACAGGTCTGTGAGAGCCGGAATTCTTACTGGTTGGTAGGTGATCAAATACTTATGTCATGCAATAAAATGCTAATTAATTATTTAAAAATCATACAATGTGATTTTCTGGATTTTTGTTTTAGATTCCGTCTCTCACAGTTGAAGTGTACCTATGATAAAAATTACAGACCTCTACATGCTTTGTAAGTAGGAAAACCTGCAAAATCTGCAGTGTATCAAATACTTGTTCTCCCCACTGTATTTACGGATTCAAACAAATCACCTGGAACTTTTCTGAAAAGGCTCATGGGAAGGGGGCACCAGATGGTGTGGGTGGGGCTGTGAAACATTGTGCAGACAAACACATTTAATGGAGAGGAAGATGTGCAGACTCCCAAGGAGCTCTTCAAAATACTTGAGAAGAGTGGATCGAGTATCAAGTTCTTTTGGATTGAGGAACGAGGAAGCTGTGCCAAACAAACTCACTGGAGTCAAAGAAACCATGAAATTGCACCAGGTCAGCCGACAAATTGGTCACACAAACGGACACCCCTAGTCCGCTCAATGTACATGTGTAACGCTCCTACTGCACACCGGCCATGTAACCTCCGCTGCTCCTCAGAAGCAAATGGAGGAGGCGAAAAGTGAAAAAGCTAGAGACCTGTAGGACATAGTCATGACCTTAGGGTTGAAGGCCGCAACGTTACTTTTGAGTCGCCAAGCGCAAACTTCATATAGGAGGGGATCTTCAGATGCACAGGCTCCATCGGTTCGAAGGGGCCCTCAAACAGCACATCCAAAACCAAATCCCAAGTGGGCGCAAAAGGCTTAGAAACCGGTCTGAGACGGCGCACACCTTTTTAAAAACCGCACTGCCATGGGATGAGCCACTGGAGTGGAACCATAAATTCCTACATGACACGCTAAAATAGCTGCCATATACATCTTCGGTGTGGAGAATTAACGGCCCTGCTCGAAAAAGACCCTGTTATAATATAAAAATGGCCACCAGAGATCTCTGAAAAGGAACAATACCTTTATTTTGGCACCAACGTTCGAACGCCAGCCACTTATCCATACAACCATCTCATGGATGGTGCCCTTGTGGACTGTATAGTAGCAATAACGTTTAAAGTAAACGCTTTGCGAACAGATTGCCCTCCCACATCACTTTATACACAGAAGATCTCCACTAAACGTAGAATCATATGGTTTATCCGTATCTCTGTGACCTGCTCACTGAACAAAGTTGCCAACAAAAAAAGTCGCCAGTGTCTTTGCAATTGATACAAACAAGCGAAGTATAAAAAAAATCTTCAAATGAAAACCGAGATGACTGCATTAAAATATAAACAGTAGGATATAAGCCTATGTCAATTATATTGAAATACATTTCATTTTTAATCAATTTAATTATATTTTCCTACTTGTAGGCTACTGCCTGTAATTTGTCTCATTATACACTGCTCAAAAAAATAAAGGGAACAATGTAACTCCAAGTCAATCACACTTCTGTGAAATCAAACTGTCCACTTAGGAAGCAACACTGATTGACAATAAATTTCACATGCTGTTGTGCAAATGGAATAGACAAAAGGTGGAAATTATAGGCAATTAGCAAGACACCCCCAATAAAGGAGTGGTTCTGCAGGTGGTGACCACAGACCACTTCTCAGTTCCTATGCTTCCTGGCTGATGTTTTGGTCACTTTTGAATGCTGGCGGTGCTTTCACTCTAGTGGTAGCATGAGACGGAGTCTACAACCCACACAAGTGGCTCAGGTAGTGCAGCTCATCCAGGATGGCACATCAATGCGAGCTGTGGCAAGAAGGTTTGCTGTGTCTGTCAGCGTAGTGTCCAGAGCATGGAGGCGCTACCAGGAGACAGGCCAGTACATCAGGAGACGTGGAGGAGGCCGTAGGAGGGCAACAACCCAGCAGCAGGACCGCTACCTCCGCCTTTGTGCAAGGAGGAGCACTGCCAGAGCCCTGCAAAATGACCTCCAGCAGGCCACAAATGTGCATATATACAAATTATATATACAGTGGGGAGAACAAGTATTTGATACACTGCCGATTTTGCAGGTTTTCCTACTTACAAAGCATGTAGAGGTCTGTCATTTTTATCATAGGTACACTTCAACTGTGAGAGACGGAATCTAAAACAAAAATCCAGAAAATCACATTGTATGATTTTTAAGTAATTAATTTGCATTTTATTGCATGACATAAGTATTTGATCACCTACCAACCAGTAAGAATTCCGGCTCTCACAGACCTGTTAGTTTTTCTTTAAGAAGCCCTCCTGTTCTCCACTCATTACCTGTATTAACTGCACCTGTTTGAACTCGTTACCTGTATAAAAGACACCTGTCCACACACTCAATCAAACAGACTCCAACATCTCCACAATGGCCAAGACCAGAGAGCTGTGTAAGGACATCAGGGATAAATTGTAGACCTGTACAAGGCTGGGATGGGCTACAGGACAATAGGCAAGCAGCTTGGTGAGAAGGCAACAACTGTTGGCACAATTATTAGAAAATGGAAGAAGTTCAAGATGACGGTCAATCACCCTCGGTCTGGGGCTCCATGCAAGATCTCACCTCGTGGGGCATCAATGATCATGAGGAATGTGAGGGATCAGCCCAGAACTACACGGCAGGACCTGGTCAATGACCTGAAGAGAGCTGGGACCACAGTCTCAAAGAAAACCATTAGTAACACACTACACCGTCATGGATTAAAATCCTGCAGCGCACGCAAGGTCCACCTGCTCAAGCCAGCGCATGTCCAGGCCCGTCTGAAGTTTGCCAATGACCATCTGGATGATCCAGAGGAGGAATGGGAGAAGGTCATGTGGTCTGATGAGACAAGAATAGAGCTTTTTGGTCTAAACTCCACTCGCCGTGTTTGGAGGAAGAAGAAGGATGAGTACAACCCCAAGAACACCATCCCAACCGTGAAGCATGGAGGTGGAAACATCATTCTTTGGGGATGCTTTTCTGCAAAGGGTACAGGATGACTGCACCGTATTGAGGGGAGGATGGATGGGGCCATGTATCGCGAGATCTTGGCCAACAACCTCCTTCCCTCAGTAAGAGCATTGAAGATGGGTCGTGGCTGGGTCTTCCAGCATGACAACGACCCGAAACACACAGCCAGGGCAACTAAGGAGTGGCGCCGTAAGAAGCATCTCAAGGTCCTGGAGTGGCCTAGCCAGTCTCCAGACCTGAACCCAATAGAAAATCTTTGGAGGGAGCTGAAAGTCCGTATTGCCCAGCGACAGCCCCGAAACCTGAAGGATCTGGAGAAGATCTGTATGGAGGAGTGGGCCAAAATCCCTGCTGCAGTGTGTGCAAACCTGGTCAAGAACTACAGGAAACGTATGATCTCTGTAATTGCAAACAAAGGTTTCTGTACCAAATATTAAGATCTGCTTTTCTGATGTATCAAATACTTATGTCATGCAATAAAATGCAAATTAATTACTTAAAAATCATACAATGTGATTTTCTGGATTTTTGTTTTAGATTCCGTCTCTCATAGTTGAAGTGTACCCATGATAGAAATTACAGACCTCTACATGCTTTGTAAGTAGGAAAACCTGCAAAATCGGCAGTGTATCAAATACTTGTTCTCCCCACTGTACAAACAATAAAAAATTAAAAAATGAGACATTGGATCATATGGTCACCTGCCGTAGGCTACATATTATACATTACGTGTGAAACATTATATAAGGATTATATAGAGATTCAATCAATGTGATGTGGGTGGAGATTCTCCATATAGTCAATAAAAGGTTGCCAAATTCTGTAAAATGTCTTTAACTTATTCCTCAAGCAGTAAGTGATTTTCTCCAGTGGGAGACAACTATTAACTTCCGATAGCCACATTGCAACTGGCAGGGAGGAATCCAATTTCCATTTCAAGGCAATACATTTCTTGGCAATCGCTAGCAATATTTCTGTTAGCTTTATAGTATGGCTTTGCCTAAGATTGGTGTTAGTAAAGTTGCCCAGTAGACAGACCTCCAGGTCTAAAGGGAATGCAACCCCGTGAATTGAGGATATGGTATCGCATACCCCCTGACAGAAACCGTGTAGTTTTGATCACTGCCAAGTGGAATGAAGGAATGTTCCTTCATCTGAGCCACATCTAAAACATAGGGAGGAGATATCAGGGTTGAACTTGTGCAGTCTAGATGGGGTGATATAGAGCTGATGGAGGAAATTAAACTGGATCAGTCTGTATCTGGAGTTCAATGTGGATGTAACACCATCCCTGCATAGGTCACTACATAGACCCTCATCAAGATCAATACCCAGATCTTTTTCCCATCTAAGTCGGGATTTATCTAGCTCAGGCAGTGTTAGTCCTGACATAAGAGCATCGTAAACACGGGAAATGGTCTTGAACAGTGGTTGGTCTGCGTGGCAGAGTTGTTCAATAGGTGACATCTTAGGTAGGTTCCATTGTCCCTTGAGAGTCACCCTAATAAAGTTTTGTAGTTGTAGGTAGCTAAAGAAGTCCCTGTTAGGCAAGTGGTATTTCTGTTTCAGCTGATCAAAAGAACTCCCTCCTCGTAACAATGTTCCAGAAGAGTGATCCCTCTAAAATCACTCTACAAATCTCCTAAAGCTAGGATTGCTACCAATGGGATTACTTCCTCCTCTTTCCCTCTCTATAGGGGGAACAGACAAGGTTGCCCAATTAGCCCCCACCTCTTTGCCCTCGCCATCGAACCGTTGGCTGAGGCTATTAGAACGTGCCCTGACATACATGGCTTTGAGGTGGGCCCCCATACCCATAAATTATCACTCTTTGCGGACGACCTTATCTTATTTCTAACAAACCCAGAACACTCCCTCTCTCACAAGAAACTGAAGATCTCATACAATGCTGTATACAAATCCCTTCACAGAACAGCGTAAACTGTCTCGAACCAGAATAGAAAGTGCCACAAAAGCAACACAGTGTTACACATGGGATAAACAATAGTACAGTCAATAACACAATAGAATAATCTGTATACTGTGTGTGCAAATGAAGTAAGGAGGTAAGGCAAAGAATAGGCCAATAGTGGCGAAGTAATTATCATTTAGCAATTGACACTGGAGTGATATGTGCAGATGAGGATGTGCAAGTAGAAATACTGGTGTGCAAAAGAGCAGAAAAACAAATATGGGGATGAGGTAGGTAGTTGGTTGGCGCTTAAAGCTAGTGAGGGAGATATAAGTCTCCAACTTCAGTGATTTTTGCAATTCGTTCCAGTCATTGGAAGCAGAGAACTGAAAGGAAAGGCGGCCAAATGAGGTGTTGGCTTTGGGGATGACCAGTGAAATATACCTGCTGGAGCACGTGCTACGGGTGGGTGTTGCAATGGTGACTAGTGAGCTGAGATAAGACGGAGCTTTACCTAGCAAAGACTTTTATAGATGACCTCGAGCCAGTGGGTTTGGCGACGAATGTGTTGCGAGGACCAACCAACGAGAGCATACAGGTCGCAGTGGTGGGTAGTATATGGGGCTTTGGTGACAAAACGGATGGCACTGTGATAGACTGCATCCAATTTGCTGAGTAGAGTGTTGGAGGCTATTTTGCAAATGACATTGACGAAGTCAAGGATCAGTAGGAGAGTCAGTTTTACGAGGGTATGTTTGGCAGCATGAGTGAAGGAGGCTTTGTTGCGAAATAGGAAGCCAATTCTCAATTTAACTTTGGATTGGAGATGCTTAATGTGAGTCTGGAAGGAGAGTTTACAGTCTAGCCAGACACCTAGGTATTTGTAATTGTCCACATATTCTAAGTCAGAACCGTCCAGAGTAGTGATGCTAGTCGGGCGTGCAGGTGTGGGCAGCGATCGGTTGAAGAGCATGCATTTCATTTTACTAGCATTTAAGAGCAGTTGGAGGCCACAGAAGGAGTGTTGTATGGCGTTGAAGCTTGTTTGGAGGTTTGTTAACACAGTGTCCAAAGAAGGGCCAGATGTAGTTATTATCTAAAAAAAGGTTAGACATGTTTTGAATTCTGGTACCGCTGCCCCACACACAAGCTTGTTAGCTTGCTCTTGTCCAGGGCGTTGAGGCAACTCATGTTCAAAGTTTCTCCATATTAACAGTAGTAGGTATCTTAGCTGCTCGTTATAATTAGCTTTGTAATTCAGTGAAGTAATGATAGGCCTTCTCCTAATATCTTAAATACATTATAATGCGCGTCATATCATGATGCCCAGCACTTCAAGCCAACCCTCCTCCATGTCCACCCCTCTCTTTCTCTCTCTCCCCACCCGCAAAATTTCTGTCGCAGCTTGCGCCCTACAGTACACTTGTAAACAAGCTTACCCGGTCAGTAGCAAGCTGCTCTATCCCCACTGATTGGTGGAGTAATTTAATGATCTAAATGTAAAAACAATGTCGATTTCACAGGTCAAAAAAGGAACAGAATGTCAGCGATATAAACTGGTACTTTTGTTTTGGTTCTAAGCGGTTCAGAACTTTATTACGCTGGTCGGAACAGTGAAACGTAATGAAAACAATAGTGGTTTTGTTCAGAAGGCTCTAAATTTGATCACTCTTTTGTGGCTGAGAATTTTCCTGAACAGCAGGAAATGCCAACTTGTAATGTATTCAAGGATTAAAAAGGCTTCTAAAGTTTGTAATTTCCACTTTAAAATGTCAGACTTAATTTTCCCTCACGAAAAATGTATCAACCCCATACATTTCCATTAATTATAATCCACATAATTCACATTTCCTGTTGCTACAGGATTATTTTCCTGCTGTAGCAAACTGTCTCAAATGAAGATCTTACATCTGTACAATCAATGCATATAGCCTGAGAGAGAACCATTCCATATGCACGTAAGTTATACCTCTGATATTAAGGACACACACACACAACACAAACACATGGTCTGACATATCTTGTGCACAGTAGCATGAAGCGTCTCAGTAGCTATTTGGAGGTTAAATATGTGTTGTCTGGGGTTAGGTTTCACATTGGCCAGCTGAAAATAAATGGCAGTCACAGTTTGTGCTAACAGGGCAGAGAAGGGGGAGAGAGAGAGAGGGATGGGGAGGGAAAGTGAGAGAGAGCGCTGGGTAGAGATATTGGCATAATATTTCACAAGGAGATGTCATCGATGACGATTATCCTTCTCTTTCTCTCTCCCCCCTCTCTCTCCAGCAAAGTGAAGCCCCCGCCATGGCGTCTCCATCCTTTCTCCTCCTCTTCCCCTCCCTGGGTTGGCTGTCTGCTGTGACATCATCAGGTAGGCTGCTACTACTCGCCTCACACACTGTCTCATGTCATTGTTACCACATGAGAGAGTGATGTGTTAAAACATATGACACTCATATTGTATCTCACTGTTACTGACATTCAGCTCTCACAGTCATCTCATACACAGTATAACACAATACAATTTTTCTCTCAATCAGATCTCTTGCTCTTTTTTTTTGTTTAAAATCTGCAACACGTGAATCGGTGTCCTTTTCTTGTTTAATTCAATATTGCATAGTACATGGCATTGACACTTGTTATCGAATGTTATGTCACGCATCAGTTGCAGAGTCCTGTATTTGCACACATTGGAAAAGGTGGGTGGTTGAGCATACAGCAGCCTTTTCTTTTCTAGCCAGTCAAACCGCATCTGATCAGTAGTGAAAGTGGACTGGGCTGTGACAGGGACAGATCGACATGATGGGCTACATGTTGACCCCCCATACAGCCCGAGAAGACATGCATTAAATATAGGTTTAATAACCACTACTACTCTAGGACAAAAAATATGTAAAACCAATATAAACAAAATAAATCATGAGTGAAAAGAGGGGAACCGCAATTGTTTTGGTTTAATAACCATGTAAATGGTGTGTCTCCTGAATGGTGCAATCGCAGGGACCATATTTCAGGAATGTCCAATTGGCCATATTTTGTTACCACAGTGTTTGTTAAACTATGCTCCCAGTCTCTGAGTTCAGAATATGGAGTAACAGAGAGGGCTGTACCCGCAGTGGTGCGATGTACTTTCGATGCACTGGCTGCTGCGCAAATGGACTCTGTCCATTGGAAGTGGGTTAAAGTGAACAGCTCTTGGCCAGTCTGTTTGTAGAAACTGTTCCCCCACACAATGGTGCGTCAATCTGAGTGATCTAGAATGTCTCTCTCTGTGCCTGTCTGGTAGTGGTTTAACAGGACTCACTTCCATAGGTAGTCCTCAATTCTCTCCTCTGCCTTTTCTCCTATTCTCCTCCTTTTCTCCTCCTCTGCCCAGAGCCCAAGTTATGAGTCTCTGTTGGCCAGCTGATGAGTATTCAATGAGTTGAACACGTCTTTGGAAGGAGAGAGGAGAGAGATCCCACACAGGAATCTCTCTCCTCTCACACTGGTACATGGGTGTGGACTATGGAATGAAACTAAGCCTCACTTTGTTTCTGGACTTTTCGAACGTTAGATGCGGGTATGGATACGCTTCAGACAGGTGACAAAACATGTAGAACATGTCATTTTAACCATTTCAAAAGTTTGCTTATTGGCTATATAACGAGAATCATAAGTCCAGTGCGTACTACTGTTTTTTTCCTTAATTTTGAAATGGTCACTAGTGAGCTTTCTCTGGTTTTGAGTTCTTGACATGCATTACTGAAGTGTTAAGAATATGCACCCCCTTGCAACTGGGTTACCTAAAATGATGCACAAATAGTTTAATGCTAGTGTCTGTCGTTAACCTGTGGTCCTTAGTTCCCCTGGGAATAGGCTGCCCCCCCGTAACTGCTGCAAACACTTTTATCGCTTCCAGTTTACAAAAACTACTGATACTATCTAGATAACTGGTCCTCAAACAGAGGCTGTGTACCAAATGGCAACTTATACCCTATACTGTAGTGCAGTGCTTTTGACCAGAGCCCTCTGGGGAATAGGGTGTCATTTGGGACTCTGTCATAGGCTGAGCATTCTCCGGGAACCACAGAGTTCTGTATTCGTTTGATTGGTTGCCAACGACGGCTGTGCGATGGCCAACTGGCCAGTGTTCCTCAACAACCGTGAAACATCTGTACACAAAGAACAGCTGCTGATAGTGGGAGCAAACACAGACTCCTAACTTACAGACCCCAATCTTTCCCTTCAGCAGCCTTCTGAAGTCATGATGATGGTGTGTCTGTGTGTGTGTGTGTGCGGGCGCACGTGTGCTTCTAGTCCTAAAAAAGGTCCCGTTTTTACCCCAACCTGTAAGAGAAATAATAAGTACCCACATGAAAAAATTTGACAGTTTACTGTAGGATACTACAGTTCTTACTACAGTTCTTACTACAGTTCTTACTGTCTTTGTGTTTTCTCTGCACCAGATAGGGCTGTATCGGTTTGCCACATTTATTATTTTGTTATTTGTAAGTGTTCACAGTTTCGTATTAAACATGTTGAGCACAGCCTCCCGGGTGGCGCAGTGGTCTAGGGCACTGCATCGCAGTGCTAGCTGCGCCACCAGAGTCTCTGGGTTCGCGCCCAGGCTCTGTCGCAGCCGGCCGCGACCGGGAGGTCCGTGGGGCGACGCACAATTGGCATAGCGTCGTCCGGGTTAGGGAGGGTTTGGCCGGTAGGGATATCCTTGTCTCATCGCACTCCAGCTACTCCTGTGGCGGGCCCGGCGCAGTGCGCGCTAATCAAGGGGGCCAGGTACACAGTGTTTCCTCCGACACATTGGTGCGGCTGGCTTCCGGGTTGGAGGTGCGCTGTGTTAAGAAGCAGTGCGGCTTGGTTGGGTGGTGCTTCGGAGGACGCATGGCTTTCGCATGGCTTCGTCTCTCCTGTCTCTCCCGAGCCCGTACGGCAGTTGTAGCGATGAGACAAGATAGTAATTACTAGCGATTGGATACCACAAAAATTGGGGAGAAAATGGGATAAAATTTATAATAAATAAAAAAATAAAAAAAATAAAAAAAACATGTTGAGCACTGGCTACGCTGCGTGTTGGTCCGATCCTTGCTACACCTTCTCTTCACGTGAAGAGGAGGAAGGCTGCCGTTACAGAACCCACCCACCTATCTCGGACCAAGCAGCGTGGCTACGGGCAGCAGCAGCAGCGAGTTCAGGAATGGACATGGGAGGACGAGCTGGACGGAAAAGAACCCTGGGCAGAGCCAGAGGAATGTCGCCGCGCCAAAGCAGAGCTGGAGGCAGCAAAAGCAGAGAGGCGGCATTATGAGGCGCTAGCAAGGCAGAGCGGCTGGAAGCCCGAGAGGCTCCCCAAAAAAATTCTTGGGGGGTGGCTAAAAGGGGGTGTAGCTGGGTCAAGTAGGAGACTTGAGCCAACTCCCCCTGCTTACCGTAAGGAGCCAAGGATGGAACCAGAGCCGGTGAGGGCGGTATTGGAGGTGAGCGAAGTAGAGACTGTGAAGGATCTAATGGGGAAATTGGAGGAGAGAGAAATTAGGGATTTGCTGGTTTGGTGCATGAGGCACGACATCCGCTCGATGGAGCATGTCGGGGATTTGATGTCACCTGAGTCAGCTCTCCATACTCGTCCTGAGGTGCGGGCTAGCCGTCTGGTGAAGACTGTGCCAGCCTCACGCACCAGGCCTCCTGTGCGCCTTCCTAGCCCTGCACGTCCTGTGCCAGCTCAGCGCACCAGCTCTCCTGTGGCAGCCCCATGCACCAGCTCTCCAGTTCCAGCACCCCGCACTCGCCTTGAGGTGCGTGCCCTCAGCCCAGTACCATCGGTGCCAACACCACGCACCAGGCTTCCTGTGCGTCTCCAGAACTCTGTTCCTCCTCCACGCACTCTCCCTGTGGTGCGTGTCTCCAGCCCGGTACCAGCAGTTCCGGCACCACGCACCAAGCCTCCTGTGCGTCTCCAGAGCCCTGTACGCACTGTTCCTTCTCCCCGCACTCGCCCTGAGGTGCGTGCCCTCAGCCCGGTACCACCAGTGCCGGTACCACGCATCAGGCCTATAGTGCGCCTTGAGAGTCCAGTGTGCCCTGTTCCTGCTCCCCGCACTCGCCTAATGGTGCGTGTCTCCAGTCCGGTACCACCAGTTCCGGCACCACGCACCAGGCCTACTGTGCGCCTCAGCAGGTCAGAGCTGCCCGTCTGCCCAGCGCCGTCTGAGCTGCCCGTCTGCCCAGCGCCATCTGAGCTGCCCGCCTGCCCAGCGCCATCTGAGCTGCCCGCCTGCCCAGCGCCATCTGAGCTGCCCGCCTGCCCAGAGCCGCCAGAGCCGCCAGCCAGTCAGGAGCCGCCAGAGCCGCCAGCCAGTCAGGAGCCGCCAGAGCCGCCAGCCAGTCAGGAGCCGCCAGCCAGTCAGGAGCCGCCAGAGCCGCCAGCCAGTCAGGAGCCGCCAGAGCCGCCAGCCAGTTAGGAGCCGCCAGAGCCGCCAGCCAGTCAGGAGCCGCCAGAGCCGCCCGCCAGTCATGAGCTGCCTTCCAGTCATGAGCTGCCCTCCAGTCATGAGCTGCCCTCCAGTCATGAGCTGCCCTCCAGTCATGAGCTGCCCTCCAGTCATGAGCTGCCCTCCAGTCATGAGCTGCCCTCCAGTCCGGAGCTGCCATTCAGTCCGGAGCTGCCAGTCGTCCGGAGCTATCTCTCTGTCCTGAGCTACCTCTCTGTCCTAAGCTACCTCTCTGTCCTAAGCTACCTCTCGGTTCGGGGCTGTCTCCTCAGTCTGATGGGGCCCTTTGAGAAGGTTCCTAGGCCAAGGTCGGCGGCGAGGGTCGCCACTCAAAGGACGCTAAGGAGGGGGACAAAGACAAATGGTGGAGTGGTGTCCTCGTCCAGCGCCGGAGCCGCCACCGCGGACAGATGCCCACCCAGACCCTCCCCTAGGGGGTGCGTTCGGAGTCCGCACCTCAGGAGGGGGGTACTGTCACGTTCTGACCATAGTTCTTGTGTGTTTTGCTTGTTTTAGTGTTGGTCAGGACGTGAGCTGGGTGGGCATTCTATGTTGTGTGTCTAGTTTGTCTGTTTCTATGTTTGGCCTGATATGGTTCTCAATCAGAGGCAGGTGTTTTGTGTTGTCTCTGATTGAGAATCATATATAGGTGGCTTGTTTTGTGTTGGGGTTTGTGGGTGGTTGTTTCCTGTCTTTGTGTTTTCTCTGCACCAGATAGGGCTCTATCGGTTTGCCACATTTATTATTTTGTTATTTGTAAGTGTTCACAGTTTCGTATTAAACATGTTGAGCACTGGCTACGCTGCGTGTTTGTCCGATCCTTGCTACACCTTCTCTTCACGTGAAGAGGAGGAAGGCTGCCGTTACAGAAACACTGCAGTCTGCAAAAACACTACACTTGGCCATAGCCCCAAAAATGGTCAAATACCCCAGCCACCCCAGTCATAGACTGTTCTCTCTACTACCGCATGGCAAGCGGTACCGGAGTGCCAAGTCTAGGACAAAAAGGCTTCTCAACAGTTTTTACCCCTAAGCCATAAGACTCCTGAACAGGTAATCAAATGGCTACCCGGACTATTTGCACTGTGTGCCCCCCCCACACCCTCTTTTACGCTGCTGCTACTCTCTGTTTATCATATATGCATAGTCACTTTAACTATACATTCATGTACATACTACCTCAATTGGCCCGACCAACCAGTGCTCCCGCACATTGGCTAACCGGGCTATCTGAATTGTGTCCCGCCATCCACCACCCGCCAACCCCTCTTTTCATCATATATGCATAGTCACTTTAACCATATCTACATGTACATACTACCTCAATCAGCCCGACTAACGGGTGTCTGTATGTAGCCTCGCTACTTTTATAGCCTCACTACTGTATATAGCCTCGCTACTGTTATTTTTCAGTCTTTTTACTGTTGTTTTTATTTCTTTACTTACCTATTGTTCACCTAATACCTTTTTTGCACTATTGGTTAGAGCCTGTAAGTAAGCATTTCACTGTAAGCATTTCACCTGTTGTATTCGGCGCACCTGACAAACTTTGATTTGATTCGATTTGCATATACCCTGCCCATTGCCTCCCCCATATTGCAATTTGTGCCATTAATAATTGAGAAACCTACATGCCAAGTATAGACCAAATTGTGTTCCCTACAGGTTATAGAAAAGAGCAGAAGCGCTGAACTATCCATTCAGACCCCAGTCCTACCTGCAGGTTATGAAATATTTGCTCTGAAGGAGAAAGCCTCCAATTCTATGTCAATGATAATAAAACACAAACACTACAGTAAATATGCAAAAACACTACAGTAAATACTACAGTATACCACATTGCATGAATTACTATAGTATATACTACAGTTTTCTTTTACTACAGTATTTATACTATAGTTAACTGTAAATACTACAGTATACTACATTAAATACTACAGTCTGCAAAAACACTACAGTGAATACTATAGTATTTTTTTATATGGGTATGTTTTGTATAGAAAACTCTAGGGCCTATGCCGTGGAAATTCAGTACTGAGAGAAGCTTGGTCTCTGTAATTTCTTCAAACAATCATCTTTATTTAATATCGATGAACTATTGCAATAATGAGACCGTCAGCCCACCAGTCTTGACTGACTGTTAGGCTGAGAGTCTAGCCTTTACAGAGGATGCACAGTTTTTATATAGCTGATACCAAGATTGCTTAGTCAGTCACTTCTAACCTTCCCATAAGCCACCTTGGTTATCTACACAGGATGGTCTTTAACTTAGTTTCTAGGGCCTCCCGGGTGGCGCAGTGGTCTAGGGCACTGCATCGCAGTGCTATGCTGCGCCACCAGAGTCTGGGTTCGCGCCCAGGCTCTGTCGCAGCCGGCCGCGACCGGGAGGTCCGTGGGGCGACGCACAATTGGCTTAGCGTCGTCCGGGTTAGGGAGGGTTTGGCCGGTAGGGATATCCTTGTCTCATCGCGCTCCAGCGACTCCTGTGGCGGGCCGGGCGCAGTGCGCGCTAACTGAGGGGGGCGGGTGCACGGTGTTTCCTCCGACACATTGGTGCGGCTGGCTTCCGGGTTGGAGGCGCGCTGTGTTAAGAAGCAGTGCGGCTGGTTGGGTTGTGCTTCGGAGGACGCATGACTTTCGACCTTCGTCTCTCCCGAGCCCGTACGGGAGTTGTAGCGATGAGACAAGATAGTAATTACTAGCGATTGGATACCACGAAAAATTGGGGAGAAAAGGGGATAAAATTATAAAAAAAAAAAAAAAAAAAAAAAAACTTAGTTTCTCAGATGCCAGGATGATGAGACAATGAGGCATTGTTCTTAACCTTTCAGTGCTACCCATCCCGGATCCGGGAGCATCCTCATCAAAAAAGCTGACTAGCCTAGCCTAACGGGACAGGGATATCATATAATATAATTTAATGAAATCACAAGTCCAATACAGCAAATGAAAGATAAACATCTTGTGAATCCAGCCATCATTTCCGATTTTTAAAATGTTTTACAGCGAAAACACTATGTATTTATATTAGCTAACCACAATAGCCAAACACACAACGCCATGTTTTCACCATGTTTCCACCGCATAGGTAGCTTTCACAAAACCCAGAAATAGAGAGAAAATTAATCACTAACCTTGAACAACTTCATCAGATGACAGTCTTATAACATCATGTTATACAATACATTTATGTTTTGTTCGAAAATGTGCATATTTAGAGCTGCAAATCGTGGATATACATTGTGAATACGTAGCAACAATTCACCAAAATGTCCGGAGATATTTTGGACAGTCACCTAATCTAACCAAAGAACTCATCATAAACTTTACTAAAAAATACATGTTGTACAGCAAATGAAAGATACACTGGTTCTTAATGCAACCGCTGTGTTAGATTTTTTGAAAAATAACTTCACTACAACATACAGCATGCATTATTGTGAGACAGCGCTCACTTATTCTCCGCCGTGTTGGAGCCAACATATTACACAAAAATACGAAATAACATCATAAATATTCTCTTACTTTTGTTGATCTTCCATTAGAATGTTGTGCAAGGAGTCCTAGGTCCAGAATAAATCGTTGTTTGGTTTTAGAATGTCCATTTCTTCTGTCGAATTAGCAACTTTGGCTAGCCATGCGGAGCTCACGTGTCCAAGAAATCTTGGCGCATGGAACGAAAAATTCCAAAAGTCCCAATAAACGTTGAATAAACTGGTCAAACTCGGTTGAAAAATCCTACTTTATGATGTTTTTCTGATATGTATCAAATAAAATCAGAGCCGGAGCAATTCGTCGTGTATACCGAACGCTTTTCAGAAGACAATGTGAGGTTCCCCGGCGCGCAGTTGAAAACTAACAAAAGAGCGGACCTGTCACTCCAAAAGCTCTTATTCGGCCCCACATCAAGCTAGACACCCCATTCAACCTTCTACTGCCTGTTGACATCTAGTGGAAGGCAGATGAAATGCATACAGATCAATAAATATAAGCCAGTTGAATAGGCAGGCCCTGACACAGAGCCCCTTTTTCAGAATTTTCACTTCCTGTCTGGAAGTTTGCTGCCAAATGAGTTCTGTTTTACTCACAGATATAATTCAAACAGTTTTAGAAACTTCAGAGTGTTTTCTATCCAATAGTAATAATACTATGCATATTGTATGATCTAGAACAGAGTACGAGGCCGTTTAATTTGGGCACAATTTTTTCCAAAGTGAAAACAGCGCCCCCCTATTAAGACTCTTCCAGGCTCTCTCTATCTCTAGTTACACACACCACATCTTGTCTATAGAATGCTAGCTTTTAGGTTTTTATCACCAACACAAATCAATTGTCAGCTTAAAGCTGTCTCTAGTAGAACCCATGTCCTCAACATCCAGACAAGCTGCAGAGTGCTAGAGTGGAGACCATGAAACACAGCATTAGCAGGACAGAAATATCTTACTGTTCGTTAAGTAAATAATTGTTACATAGCCAACAAATAAGGTGAATACATAATTTTTCCCTCACACCTATTGCAACCATATATGGCCACTAGATTATCACCAGCTGATTCTGATTCCTCGTTTAAACGGTCAATGCACACTAACATCACCAGCACAGCTGATCTCAATTACAACCAGCATTGGCCACCGATTTACCGCTTGAAAGAACATTAGAGCAGATGGTGTCAACAAACTATACAGCCTTCCTGTATTTTGTTTCAATCCAAACAAATTCTGCCTGGAGGTGTGCGCTGTTGAGTTTTGGCCGCAATATAATTTTTGGGGGACTATTCAGCTAACCATCCTAAAATCTCAGAAGAAATTACTAAGGTGGTGTTTTTGGTGTGACAGTTATACTATGCTATTATATTTGGTTATGTTATGTAGAATATAAATGAATCATTGTGTGATCTTCCAAGACATTGATTCAGCTTTGATCTAACTTTACTAAACGAGCACCATTCTGTGAAGTGGCAGAGCAATGCTCCGGTGAGCTCCGGCAGCGCTACAGCCCTACTCCCACTGCACCAAACGAGCTAATTGAAGCGTCCGTAGCCTACTCTGTTGCCTCACGCCAAATTTGTTCATGCAGAAATGAGAGACCACATGTATGGCTGTTTTATGCAAATCTGGGAATATTTGGCCGAGGAAACATTTCCGTCTCAGGTGAAGAAGTGAGACTAGCAGCAGAAAATACACTACATAACCAAAAGTCGAACATCTCATTCCAAAATCATGGGCATTAATATGGAGTTGGTCCCCCCTTTGCTGCTATAACAGCCTCCACTCTAGTGGGAAGGCTTTCCACTAGATGTTGGAACATTGCTGCGGGCACTTGTTTCCGTTCAGCCACGAGCATTAGTGAGGTCGGGCGCTGATGTTGGGCGATTAGGCCTGGCTCGCAGTCGGCGTTCCAATTCATCCCAAAGGTGTTTGATGGGGTTGAAGTCAAGGCTCTGTGCAGGACAGTCAAGTTCTTCCACACCGAGCTCGACAAACCATTTCTGTATGGACCTCACTGCGTGCATGGGGACATTGTCTTGCTGAAACAGGATAGGGCCTTTCCCCACAAAGTAGGAAGCACAGAATCGTGTACAATGTCGTTGTATGCTGTAGCGTTAAGATTTCCCTTCACTGGAACTAAGTGGTCTAGCCCGAACCATGACAAACAGCCTCAGACCATTTTTCCTCCTCCACTAAACTTTACACTATGCATTCAGGCAGGTAGCGTTCTCCTGGCATCTGCCAAACCCAGATTAGTCCGTTGGACGGCCAAATGGTGAAGCGTGATTCATCACTCCAGAGAACGTGTTTCCATTGCTCCAGAGTCCAATGGTGGTAAGCTTTACACCACTCATTTTTACACCATTCCAGGCGACGCTTAGCATTGCGAATGGTGATCTTAGGCTTGTGTGCGGCTGCTCGGCCATGGAAACCCATTTCATGGAGCTCCTGATGAACAGTTATTGTGCTGACATTGCTTCCATAGGCAGTTTGGAACTCGGTAGGGAGTATTGAAACCGATGACAAACGATCTTTACGCTCTTCAGCACTTGGCGGTCCCGTTCTGTGAGCTTGTGTGGCCTACCACTTCGCGGCTGAGCTATTGCTTCTCCCACTTCACAATAACAGCACTTACATTTGACCCAGGGCAGCTCTAGCAGGGTAGAAATTTTACTAACTGACTTTTTGGAGAGGTGTTTGCCAATGTTTGTCTATGGAGATGGCATGGATGTGAGCTTGATTTTATACACCTATCAGCAATAAGTGTGTGGCTGTAATACCCGACCACTAATTTGAAGGGGAGTGCACATATTTTTGTATATATAGTGTATATTGAATGAGCAACTAATGAGCAGCATGGAATACCTCACAAGTTTGACGAAATTACCTGAAATCTTTCAGTCTAATATGGCTATTTACTTACTTTTGTGGCTGTTTGTCAGAAGCACGATTTTTGTAAGTAGTTGGGCAACTGTACTCTGAAAGTTTAGCTGGAATTTAGCCCGAAATTATTTGAGAAATGTGATTGCTTGACGATAGGTCTATGACATTGGTCTATGTCTCGTTTTGCGCTGCACATAATATCAGATCTCAGCAACGATTGGAGAAGTGTTTAACATCACCAGTACCACATCCTTATGATATTTTAATAATGCAACTTGACTGTAGGAGACAGGTCGGAATGTCTGACTGAAATACGGGACAAATCAACCCAGAAATTTTTTCAAATTAATTAAAAAGGAAAAGGTGAAATGTCTTCTCAATAAGTATTCAACACGTTTGTTATGGCAAGCCTAAATAAGTTCAGGAGTAAAACATGTGCTTAACAAGTCACATAAGTTGCATAGACTAGTGTTTAACATGATGATTATGATTACCTTATCTCTGTACCCCACACATTATAAGTAAGGTCCCTCAGTCGAACAGTGAATTGTAAATATAGATTCAACCACAAAGACCAGGGAGGTTTTCCAATGCCTAGCAAAGAAGGGCACCTATTGGTAGATGGGTAAAAAAATTAAAAAAGCAGACATTGGATATCCCTTTGAGCATGGTGAAGTTATTAATTACACTTTGGATGGTGTATCAATACATGCAGTCACTACAAAGATATAGGCATCCTTCCTAACTTGCTGTACTTGCTGGAGAGGAAGGAAACCGCTACAGAGTTAGAGGTTAATGGCTGTGATAGGAGACAAAATTGTAGTTACTCCACAATACTAACTTAATTGACAGAGTGAAAAGAAGGAAGTCTGTACAGAATACAACTATTCCAAACATTGTTTGCAATAAGGCACTAAAATGTCACCTCTGCTTCCTCTCTGGCACTCTCTGGCACCCAGGCTGCCCTTCATTACGCACACCTGTCACCATCATTACGTGCATCAGCGCCCATTGGACTCACCTGGACTCCTTCCCCTGGTTGATTGCCCCATCTATATCTGTCTGTTCCTGCGTTGGTTCCCCGTGTCAGCATTATTGTCTTTTACGTTTCCCCTGTCCAGACGCTGTCTGTATTCTGTTCCTGTCCGTGGTTATTAAATGTTCACTCCCTGTACCTGCTTCTCGTCTCCAGCGTCTCTCCTTACACTAAAGTGATACTTCAAAAAATGTGGCAAAGCAATTCACTTTTTGTGCTGAATACAAAGTGTTATGTTTGGGGCAAACTCTCCATATTTTCAAGCATAGTGGTGGCTGCATCATGTTATGGGTATGCTTGTAATCATTAAGGATTGGGGAGTTTCTCAGGATCAAAAAGAAACAGAATGGAGCTAAGCACAGGCAAAGTCCTAGAGGAAAACCTGGTTCAGTCTGCTTTCCAACAGACACTGGGAGACAAAATACTTAAGTAAATAATATATTTCGGTATTTCATTTTCAATATCAAATCAAATTTCAAATCAAATTTATTTATATAACCCTTCTTATATCAGCTGATATATATATGTACAGAAACCCAGCCTAAAACCCCAAACCCCAATACATTTGCTAACATTTCTCAAAACAAGTTTCACTTTGTCATTATGGGGTATTGTAGAATGGAATAAGTCAAGTGGTATGAATACGGTCTGGTCTGTAATTACATCAAGAAGGCTCGCGGCTTGCTAGGGAGTTGTGGATGGGGATAGGAAGGGCTTAAACTGCGCAATTCACCTCTGAGGATCGCAGGTTCAATCGCAGTGCTGGGCACTCGTTAAAATTGTTTCTGTTTGAACCTTGGCCTGACCTTAACTAGTGGGAATTAATGCCTAAACTTAAGCTTCAAGTTCTTCCTGTTTAAATCGCCAAGTTTTAACGACCTTAACCCTTACCTAATTTCAATTCATCCATAGACTGTTGTGAAAATATTTTATGTTGGCTCATGATGACCAAAACCCCCACACAAAAACTAGTTACCTCTGACATTTAGGGTAGAACCACCTCAGTCAGCCAGTAATATTGGTTGAGCACATGTATGTACTGTATGCACTGTGCACATTTCTGTGTGTGTGTCTGTGTGCGTGGTTGTGTTGAGAGGGGTAACTGTAACCCAACCAACGTATCTATATTTACTCTCAGCAAGAACTGTGGTTGTGTTTGTATGCCTGTTTAATTTGGCTAATCTGGATGGGACGGTGAGTCGACCCCGGGTAGACTACGGCTATCACATTTCTAATGAGAATGGGGATAATGGTCCTATGGCTCAATTGAATCAAACTTGCATAGAAGTATTAACTATGTACAGTTGAAGTCAGAAGTTTACATACACTTAGGTTGGAGTCATTAAAACTCCTTTTTCAACCACTCCACAAATTTCTTGTTAACAAACTATAGTTTTGGCAAGTCGGCTAGGACATCTACTTTGTGCATGACACAAGTCATTTTTCCAACAATTGTTTACAGACAGATTATTTCACTTATAATTCGCTGTATCACAATTCCAGTGGGTCAGAAGTTTACATACACTAAGTTGACTGTGCCTTTAAACAGCTTGGAAAATTCCAGAAAATTATGCCATAGCTTTACAAGCTTCTGATAGGCTAATTGACATAATTCGTGTCAATTGGAGGTGTACATGTAGATGTATTTCAAGGCCTACCTTCAAACTCAGTGCCTCTTTGCTTGACATCGTAAGAAAATCAAAAGAAATCAGCCAAGACCTCAGAAAAAAAATTGTAGACCTCCACAAGTCTGGTTCATCCTTGGGAGCAATTTCCAAACGCCTGAAGGTACCCTTGTTCATCTGTACAAACAATAGTAAGCAAGTATAAACACCATGGGACCACGCAGCCGTCATACCACTCAGGAAGGAGACACGTTCTGACTCCTAAAAATGACTGTACTTTGGTGTGAAAAGTGCAAATCAATCCCAGAACAACCGCAAAGGACCCTGTGAAGATGCTGGAGGAAACAGGTACAAAAGTATCTATAGCCACAGTAAAACGAGTCCTATATCGACATAACCTGAAAGGCCGCTCAGCAAGGAAGAAGCCACTGCTCCAAAACTGCCATAAAATAAACAGACTATGGTTTGCAACTGCACATGGGGACAAAGATTGTACTTTTTGGAGAAATGTCCTCTGGTCGGATGAAACAAAAATAGAACTGTTTGGCCTTAATGGCCATTGTTATATTTGGAGGAAAAAGGGGGAGGCTTGCAAGCTGAAGAACACCATCCCAACCGTGAATCATGGGGGTGGCAGCATCATGTGGGGGTGCTTTGCTGCAGGAGGGACTGGTGCACTTCACAAAATAGATGGCGTCATGAGGGAGGAAATTTCTGTGGATATATTGAATCAACATCTCAAGACATCAGTCAGGAAGTTAAAGCTTGGTCCTAAATGGGTCTTCCAAATGGATAATGACCCCAAGCATACTTCCAACGTTGTGGCAAAATGGCTTAAGGACAACAAAGTAAAGGTATTGGAGTGGCCATAACAAAGCCCTGACCTCAATCCTATAGAAAATTTGTGGGCAGAACTGAAAAAGCGTGTGCGAGCAAGGAGGCCTACAAACCTGACTCAGTTACACCAGCTCTGTCAGGAGGAATGGGCCAAAATTCACCCAATTTTTTGTGGGAAGCTTGTGGAAGGCTACCCAAAACGTTTTACCCAAGTTAAAAAAAAAAAAATGGTAAGGCAATGCCACCAAATATTAATTGAGTGTATGTAAACTTCTGACCCACTGGGACACAAAGCTGAAATAAATAATTCTCTCTACCATTACTCTGACATTTCACTTTCTTAAAATGAAGTGGTGATCCTAACTGACTTAAGACAGGGACTTTTTACTGGGATTAAATGTCAGGAATTGTGAAAAACTGAGTTTAAATGTATTTGGCTAAGGTGAATGCAAACTTCCGACTTCAACTGTAGCTCTTTTAACCATGGACAAATACATTCACCAAATGGTTTGGGGTTCTACCATAAAACCTACTTCTTCCTGATCAATTCCTTTTAACAGGTTGGTGTCCACTTTTCAGAATAAGAAGTTGTGTACGTGCAGATAGTAGTTTGTGAACATAGTGACACGGTGTAAACATTGACAAGTTTGATTGATTTTCAACCTTGGATGGAAATGGATGCCCAGAGAACCAATAGAGGACTCTCTTTTTCTTCTTAAGAGGTTTGTTGGTTGTTTTTGTAGAGCTTTTCTTTGTGTACACTGGGGTTTGTTTTGTTATGGACATATGGGGAACAAGAGATTCATTGTTTGTGTATGTGTGTGAGCTGTTTAAAGTGGCAATCAGCAGTTGACACAATACAAATCACACTCCCCGGCACTGTTTCTGTAAAGGGATGGTGCTGGAGAAATATAACCACTCGAATTCATAGGCATATCTATGGATCCAGGGACTGACCATCCATGACATCAACATTTATAGTTGTAATCCTGTTTTGAGGCTGTACACGGCAGTGTGTGATTACATTTACAAACTTATTTTGGGTTCTGATAGGGTGCAACTGCAACAGTTTAACTAAACTCATGAGGCATAAGTTTTATTCTTCAAGAATCAATAGGTACATATCATTAATTTATAAGTCCAAAAATCAATATAGCAACTAAGGATTGTCCCTTTAAGAGTGGTTGGTAACACATGTCTTGTATCGAGTTCCAATTTTTCCAATGTCCTGAAGCAAGCAGTGTGAATTTATGTGTCGGAGTGTGCGTGTATGTTGGCACTTACTTTTAACACCTGTTTACTCTCCTCCTTCTGTGTATCTGGTGTTCAGTGGGTCTCATCGCTCTCGCTCTCTCTCTCTCTCTCGCTCTCTCTCTCTCTATTTCTCTCTGCCTGCTTCGTTCCTGTCCAGAAAACAGGGTGTCGCCTAACACTGTTCCCTCAGCCTGTCCAACTTATAGACATAGACCTATGGCATATATTATTGTTCACTTCATCTTGATGATGTACGTACATTACAGAGACATATTTCATATTTCAGGTTTCCTTTACAAACATGTAAATATTACGTACACAACCCATACCTCATCCTCGGCTTTTCACTTGAAAAGAAAGATGAAGTCTCAGTGTGTGAGTTCCAAATACCTTTAATGGAACCCCCAGTGTGTTTTTCTTTAAGCGTGTCATGTCAGAATGCACTCACTGTTCGAAAATTGGATTGTTACTCAACAGGACAGTTAACCCTCCTGCCCTCAAACCAAGTCATGCTGCTTGCCAATTATCTACAGAGTGGTTGCAGTTGCGTAAAAAAATCACCTAGCAACCACACCCGTCGCCATGTTGGGAGACCAGAGTCAGTATGGTGGAAGTCCTCCAATTGTCCATATATCTGGCTGGGTTTTGCTACCAACGGAAACTTCTGAAAGATTGCCCATTATTTCGTTTTTCGAAGGACCCAGAAAATGGAGGCAGTGGGAGAACCTATTAAAGTAAGTGAATATATTTTGAAAATTATCGATGTGTTATCAAATCAAATGTTATTTGTCACAGGCGCCGAATACATGTGTAGACCTTACCATGAAATGCTTACTTACAAGCCCTTAAACAACAATAAAATTTAAATAAGAAAAATAATAGTTAGGAAAATATTTACTAAATAAACTAAAGTAAAAAGAAATGAACACAATAAAATAACAATAATGAGCCTATATACAGAGGGCACCGGTAATGAGTCAATGTGCGGGGGGTACAGGTCAGTCAAGGTAATTGAGGTAATATGTACATGTAGGTAGAGGTAAAGTGACTATGCATAGATAATAAACAGCGAGTAGCAGCAGCGTAAAAAAAACAGAGGGGGTCAATGCAAATAGTCCGGATAGCCATTTGATGAACTGTTCAGCAGTCTTATGGCTTGGGGGTAGAAGCTGTTAAGGAGCCTTTTGAACTTAGACGTGGCGCTCTGGTACCACTTGCCGTGTGGTAGAAGAGAGTCTATGACTAGGGTAGCTAGCAATTTTTAGGTCCTTCCTCTGACATCGTCTGGTATAGAGGTCCTGGATGGCAGGAAGCTTGACCCCAGTGATGTACTGGGCTGTACGCTCTACTCTCTGTAGCTCCTTGCGGTCAGAGGCCGAGCAGTTGCCACACTAGGCAGTGATGCAACCAGTCAGGATGCTCTCGATGGTGCAGCTGTAGAACTTTTTGAGGATATGAGGACCCATGACAAATCTTTTCAGTCTCCTGAGGGGGAATAGGCGTTGTCGTTATCTCTTCACGACTTTCTTGGTGTGTTTGGACCATGATAGGTTGTTGGTGATGTGGACACCAAGGAACTTGAAGCTCTCGACCTGCTCCACTACAGGCCTGTCGATGAGAATGGGGGCGTGCTTGGCCCTCCTTTTTCTGTAGTCCACGATCATCTCCTTTGTTTTGATCAAGTTGAGGGAGAGGTTGTTGTCCTGGCACCACACTGCTAAGTCTCTGACCTCCTTCCTATAGGCTCTGTCATCGTGGTCGGTGATCAAGCCCACAACTGTTGTCATCGGCAAACTTAATGATGGTGTTGGAGTTGTGCTTGACCACCCAGTTGTGGGTGAACAGGGAGTACAGGAGGGGACTAAACACGCACCCCTGAGGGGCCCCTGTGTTGAGGATCACTGTGGCATTGCCTACCCTTACCACCTGGGGGGCGGCCCAACAGGAAGTCCAGGATCCAGTTCCAGAGGGAGGTGTTTAGTCCCAGGTCCTTAGCTTAGTGGTGAGCTTTGAGGCCACTATGATGTTGAATGCTGAGCTGTAGTCAATGAACAGCATTCTCACATAGGTGTTCCTTTTGTCCAGGTGGGAAAGGGCAGTGTGGAGTGCAACAGAGATTGCATCACCTGTGGATCTGTTGGGGCGGTATGTGATTTGGAGTGGGTCTAGGGCAGTGGTTCCCAAACTTTTTATAGTCCCGTACCCCTTCAAACAGTCAACCTCCAGCTGCATACCCCCTCTAGCACCAGGGTCAGGGCACTCTCAAATGTAGTTTTTTTCCCATCATTGTAAGCCTGCCACACACACACTAATACATTTATTAAACATAAGAATGAGTGTTGCGTTTTTGTCACAACCTGGCTCGTGGGAAGTGACAGAAGTCAAAAGTAACAGTCAGTAGCTGGTGTGGCCACCAGCTGCATTAAATACTGCAGTGCATCTCCTCCTCATGGACTGCACCAGATTTGCCCGTTCATGCTGTGAGATGTTACCCCACTCTTCCACCAAGGCACCTGCAAGTTCCCGGACATTTCTGGGGGGAATGAGATTGCCTGCAATGACAACAAGCTCAGTCCGATGATGCTGCGACACACCGCCCCAGACCATGACGGACCCTCCAGCTCATTCCTTCGACGATAAATGCAAATCCGACCATCACCCCTGGTGAGATAAAACCGCGACTCGTCAGTGAAGAGCACTTTTTGCCAGTCTTGTCTGGTCCAGCGACGGTGGAGAAAGAACGCATCTCCTTCCTGAGCGGTATGACGGCTGCGTGGTCCCAAGGTGTTTATACTTGTGTACTATTGTTTGTACAGATGAACGTGGTACCTTCAGGCATTTGGAAATTGCTCTCAAGGATGAACCAAACTTGTGGAGGTCTACAATTTTTTTTCTGAGGTCTTGGCTGATTTCCTTTGATTTTCCCATGATATCAAGCAAAGAGGCACTGAATTTGAAGGTAGGCCTTGAAATACATCCACAGGTACACCTCCAATTTACTCAAGTAATGTCAATTAACCTATCAGAAGCTTTTAAAGCCATGACATAATTTTCTGGAATTTTCCAAGCTATGCAGTTGAAGTCAGAAGTTTACATACACTTAGGTTGGAGTCATTAAAATTCGTTTTTCAACCACTCCACAAATTTCTTGTTAACAAACTGTAGTTTTGGCAAGTCGATTAGGACATCTACTTTGTGCATGACACAAGTAATTTTTACAACATTTGTTTACAGACAGGTTATTTCACTTATAGTTCACTGTATCACAGTTCCAGTGTGTCAGAAGTTTACATACACTAAGTTGACTGTGCCTTTAAACAGCTTGGGAAATTCCAGAAGATTAGCTTGGTCACAAATGGGTCTTCCAAATGGACAATGACCCCAAGCATACTTCCAAAGTTGTGGGAAAATTGCTTATGGACAACAAAGTTAAGGTATTGGAGTGGCCATCACAAAGCCCTGACCTCAATCCCATAGAAAACTTGTGGGCAGAACTGAAAAAGAGTGTGCGAGCAAGGAGGCCTACTTACCTGACTTAGTTACACCAGCTCTGTCAGGAGGAATGGGCCAACATTCACCCAACTTGTTGTAGGTAGCTTGTGGAAGGCTACCCGAAAGTTACAATTTAAAGGCAATGCTACCAAATACTAATTGAGTGTATGTAAACTTCTGACCCACTGGGAATGTGATGAAAGAAATAAAAGCTGAAATTAATTGTTCTCTCTACTATTATTCTGACATTTCACATTCTTAAAATAAAGTGGTGATCCTAACTGACCTAAGACAGATCATTTTTACTAGGATTAATTGTCAGGGATTGTGAAGAACTGTGTTTAAATGTATTTGGCTAACACGGAACCCAAACCGGCTGCGCACGTGCGCTATCGTGCATAAATGTATTTTGTCCCCCCACACCAAATGCGATCACGACACGCAGGTTGAAATATCAAAACAAACTCTGAACCAATTACATTAATTTGGGAACAGGTTGAAAAGCATTAAACATTTATGGCAATTTAGCTAGTTAGCTTGCACTTGCTAGCTAATTTGTCCTATTTAGCTAGCTTGCTGTTGCTAGCTAATTTGTCCTGGGATATAAACATTGAGTTGTTCTTTTACCTGAAATGCACAAGGTCCTCTACTCCGACAATTAATCCACACATAAAACGGTCAACCGAATCATTTCTAGTCATCTCTCCTCCTTCCAGGCTTTTTCATCTTTGAACTTATATGGTGATTGGCATCTAAACTTTCATAGTATTTCTACACCGACCGGCAACACAGTTAGTCTTTCAATCACCACATGGGTATAACCAATGAGGAGATGGCACGTGGGTACCTGCTTCTATTAACCAATGAGGAGATGGGAGAGGCAGGACTTGCAGCGCGATCTGCATCAAATAGAAAGGAGTTCTATTTCCCTTGGCAACGCAGACGCTCGTTGACGCGCGCAAGCAGTGTAGGTGCAATAATTGAATAACATAGATTTCTAAATTTATTTTGCAACGCTCGCACACGCGACGCGAGCGGTGTGGTCAGCCTATAAGGTGTATGTAAACTTCCGACTTCAACTGTATATATAACATGTCTTACCGAGCATTTCCATAAGTCCATGCAAGTTTCTTCAACTGTCTTCTGACTGTGATTAGAGCGATGTTGATGTGCCGTGAAGCCAGCAGATTACAGATGGCCTTTACCGATGGCCTTTATGGCCTTTATCTTCACTCATCAGTGAGTCGATGGCATGAGTAGTCTCGCTGGAAATACGGGTGACAGCTGATGCATTGGTTCAGAGCCAGACGGCATTGGCATGTTTACTACGGCAGACCCATATGTAATTATTGGCGATATGAGTCTCACTAGTATTGAGTAATGTGCTGTTAAAAGTGGTGTAGGTCGTATTTATTTAAAGAGCATATTGAAGTTAGAATCAATAGGATTTGAAGCAATAGCCTACCCCTGTGGTCAACTATTTTAGCACCGTTTCGCGCTGCTCTGAGACAAGCATGGGGACAGGAAATGTTATGCTCTTAGTACTGTAGCCTACTCCCTACTGTCACGTTGTACAGCGCCATATTTTCCATTCCATCCTAACGGAAACCCTGAGGGTTTTTCATTTTTCTTGGAATAGAAACACCATAATATTAATCAAATTAATTATACAAAATTTCTTAAAATCAGTCACGTATACTAATGTTCTTACAAAAAAGGTTTTAAATTCTCTAGCACAGCCACTATTGAAGGCTATCAAATGCTTCTCAATGATGCCCTCTGGTGGTCAAACTAGCACTAACTTGCATTAACAGTAACAGTGGCTGACACTTAAATAACGTGCCATAGAATTCTGCGTCACCATGCAAGCTGTGCTGCAGTACGCTGCAACTTTTAAAGGACAAACCACTGTAGCTAACAGTACACTTTAGCTTGAAATGAAACCACTTCCTGTCAAAATTAGGAACGTGTAATATCTGAAAATGTAGTCTAGCGTTAGCTAGCTATCTTAACCTGTATACATCAACATGCATCATGGACGCGTCTCCCTGTCTGGAATGCCATACCACGGTTGCCCTTAGTTTGAAGATGTAATCCGGAGACAGGTGTTTACTTCATCTCTTTAGCTATCATACCCTAATTCCACTGATTTCAAAACTTGATCCTCCAGAAAATGGAGAGCAACACTTATGGAGCTCCACTACACAATACATTTTTGAAAAAGCTGCGTTCGACAGGATTACCAACACAGACTGAGGAGCTCAAATAGACAGACGCCTTCAATATGGCAGACCAATCCGAACTCCTCTCTCTGCATGTCCAGCCCACCTATTATCTCAGCCAATCATGGCTAGTGGTTGCTGTCTTTTTATGTGGCTTGACCAACAAGGCTCGTAATTTAACAATTGTATTCGTTTTTACAGATGGCATACAAGTTTGTTATTAAGGCACATGAAAGTTCACATGTTCGAGAAGGCATTTCTGCCCCCAAAAAAACATTTTGATGAAAAAATATATATATAATTACGTTCAAACGGCTCTCCTATGAAGTTGTAACTTGCGACATACACCTAGTTTCCTGAATTGTGTCACATATTTGGCTAAAACATAATCTCAAACCTTGCTTGCATTTGTGTTCGATCATGTGTCTCTCTATTATGGGTAGGAATATTTGGGAACAGATTTACAAAATCACTTGGAGCTGATTTTCTGGTGGTTTTACTGTCTTATTTTCAACAATTAAAATTATAAATAAATAAAATATGTTTTTATATTTTTTCCTCAAAACTTGGTTGGCCAAAATAAACCACCCCCGCGGGTTGAGGAGCCCTGTTCTATGTCATGGAAAGAGCAGGTGTTCCTAATTGTTTGTACACTCAGTGTATGTATGGAGAATAATGTATTCTGTGTATTCCTTTATAACCGCGGACATGCAAGATACTAATTTCATAACCTTTATGGTGTTATACTCAATTGTGCTTATGTAGCTAGCTATTAGCTCTGTAAAACAATGCTAATTGCGTCAGATAAGTATTAGCTTGTGTTGTTTCCTTTGAAGCTGCCCAGGCCTTATCATGACCGTGGCCTATGTATTCATTTGGCCTGTTTAGCATAACTCTGTTCTGTCCTGCCCTGCCCCCTTGTGGAGCAGTTCAGTTACTGTTTCTTACGGTTATATTATTCACAATTATGATTTTTATAGCAGTGTTATGTGGCCATTGAGAACAGCAGACGGACAAATATCTTCTTATACCACTTGGTGGTTTTCCGAGAGCATGCCACAAAGCTGTTCATCATGTCCGCCTTATCAACTGCCCCAATGTTGCGATTATAGTCAAGCACTCAGTCTGGTTTGATCTTTCACTCTCCCATCAGGTGATCCACCTTCCCTGTGGCTATCTCTTCTCCTGTAGCTCCAAGGCATAGCGATTGTTCTCCTCCACTATATTTCTGTCAGAAACAACTTAACGCACTCTGCCTCAGAGGGAGATGGCAAGTGGCTTTGCACTCTTAGCTGGGACTCATCAAAGCCAACAGCAGGTTCAGGATGGGTGAAATGGCTGGCAGCGTTCCAGCTACCGCAGACCTGCTGTACTTCACCCACTGTTGGCCTGCCTCCATCACCACCATCATCTTCAGTGGGACCTGGGACTTCGTCGGTGGGCAAGGGGTCCTCAGATTCAGCGTTCTTGAAGGCCACAAGGTTGGAGAGCAGCTCGTCACTGTCACTGTCAGAATCTGATTCCTCACTGTCATACTCAGAATCATTGTCAGAATTGACAAAAATCTCCTGAATTTCCACATTTGTGAGTTTGTCTCCTTTTGAAAGATATTTATAATGCTGCAGCTTACCCCACTAGCTACATAAACAACAACACAATGGCTCCAAGTGAGTGTCAGGGGTGACGTGATTGGCTGCCGGTGTGGTGATAATGATGATTTGTTTCCCAGATGGTTTGTTTACATAGCAGGTTAGGATAATTAACATGGCAGGTTAGGACAATTAACGCAGCAGGTTAGGTGAATTAATGTAGGATGTTAACCTCATTATCTTAAGGTTAGGAAAAGGGTTAGGGTTAGGCTTAGCTAAAATGCTACAGTTGTCAACGACTGTTGCCCCTGACGCGACCACTAGACAGAGCTGTTGTAGGCCTAGCTACCCCATCTAGCCACAACGGTAAAAATGTAAACAAACCGTTTGTGGCGACAAATCATCAGTATCATAACACCGACATGGGCCACTTGTATCAATATATCAGTATCAGGAAATGGTTTGTTGGGTAATCATTTCTTTATTTACATGTTTTCAAGTACTGGTGACATCATGCATTCCAATTTTTGCATAGATTGTAATGGACACATAAGATGTGTGTAAAACACGTTTTTTTAAGTTTGTACTGATTATGATCAGCTGTTGCTAAGCTAATTGCCCGGCTATGTGTGGAGCCATGTTTGTTGATGTCATTCAATGCATTCTGGGTGTCTGTCAGACCAAAGATGTTATAGCAAAACAAGGTGAAGGGATGGTTCTCATCTTTAAACTTCCAGAAGTGAATGATGGGAAGTGAATGATGGTAGACGAAACACCCCCTTCGCCTTCAAAATGCATACTCAGACCGAAGTCAGCTTGTCACCTCTTCTTATCTTTGGTTGATGCAGCAAAACGAACATGGCGGTGCGCACAAACTACCCACCGTGGGATTACTTTAGACTTTTAGAAAGTGTTTTACTCAATTATTTTGATATGCGATGAACTGTAAATAGTCATTTATATTAGCTAATTCATATTATGGTTTCTATCAGCTGAGAGTTGACCTAATATGACTGCTTGTGTTAGCTCAATCTTTCCTCAGTTAGCGCTAGGACTGATGTACTGTAGCCTACATTTTCCAATTTGGATGAGAATTGTGTTATGTTGTTGCTACTTCTGTGAATGTCTGAAAATTGCATCCAAAAATAAACTGCTCACATTGAGGACATAACGTTGTACAGACTGTTTATGCAAGAGTGGCCAGCTCAAACGCTGACTGTTGCGTCAATCGTAACTATACATTGAAATGAATTGTTCTAATCACACTGGTTTGAGTGTGCGCTGCAGGGAGCACTGTAGAATGATCACACCCATGTGTTTGTACGTGTCAAAGGGTTAAGAAGGTAAGGCTGTTCAGTCTACACCTTACATTAAGTTGCACAGATACCATGTGACAAATAGACGTTATTCATGTGAACATCTCTTCGACATTCAAACCTATTTTTCTTATTCTGAAAAATATATGTTTTAGAATTTAGGAACATTTACGCAAACTTTTTCATTGGAGCACTTCCTGTGTAACTAATTTGGAATCTCAAGCAGCACCTGATTTAACTAAATGGAATTGACCCCAACCCTGGTGACTAGGGTGTGCAAAGCTGTCATCAAGGCAAAAGGTGGCTACATTGAAGAATCTCAAATATAAAATATATTTTGATTTGTTTGATGCTTTTTTGGTTACTACATGGTTACTATATGTGTTATCTAATAGATTTGATGTCTTCACTATTATTCTACAAAGTAGTAAAAATAAAGAACAACCCTTGAATGAGTAGGTGTGTCCAAACTTTTGACTGATACTGTATGTAATGTAGTATGCTTTTGGCTCATGAGTGCAACTTTCAGAACTACTGGCTAAAAAGTATACTAATAATAATGAAAAAAATCAAGTACCCGAGATTCGGCACTAGGCTGTTTAAAAAAAATCTAAAATAATGTTTTTATCGGTTTAAAAAAACGATAGGTCGTACAATGATCCACAATATATCTCGGTCCCCAGTCCTTCTGTAAGCAAACATTTTAATTTCAATAAATATGCATGCATTTGACTGATTTCAACACCGGTTATACCAAACGAAACTCCAGGTCGTCCTGAATCAATGCTGTATTGTTTGGCCCCCTCTATCAGAGACAGACAACACCACAGTGAATATGAATATTTTTTTAATAATTTGTTTTACAATTACTCATAACTTTTATAATACATTTGAACAAAATGTCAAAGTGTTGGTCTAGGTCTTGTGGTATTATACGGCTCTACAGTGGAAGGTTAGCGGTGTTATACCCAGGATTGTGTAGGCGGATTTATGCCTTCTCATGGTCACTTCATTGGCTCACTAGATGTCAATCTCAGAAAGTCTGACTTCCACGTTAGTGAGAACGTAATGGAAGATATCTTTCTCTTCATCTTTATTGAAAGGGTGAAAAGCCTTATTCATTCACATGAATACTTGATATACGTTTTTATTTGATACTCAAGATTTTTATTAATATTTTTTTTTTTGCTGATGTATGTGAGCCTGTGCAGTACTAATTAAGTAAGAAAAAAATGTTGATCACATTTACATAAGTATTCAGACCCTTTACTTAGTACTTTGTTGAAGCACATGTGGCAGTGATTACAGCCTCGAGTCTTCTTGGGTATGACACTACAAGCTTGGCAGACCTGTATTTGGGGAGTTTGTCCCATTCTTCTCTTCAGATCCTTTCAAGCTCTGTCAGGTTGGATGGGGAACGTCGCTGCACAGCTATTTTCAGGTCTCTCCAGAGATGTTAGATCGGGTTCAAGTCCGGGCTCTTGCTGGGCCACTCAAGGACATTCAGAGACACACAATACCCCATAATGACAAAGCAAAAACAGGTTTTTAGACATTTTTACAAATGTATTAAAAATAAAAACAGAAATACCTTATTTACATAAGTATTCAGACCGTTTGCTATGAGACTCGAAATTGAGCTCATGTGCATCCTGTTTCAATTGAAATTGATCATCCTTGAGATGTTTCTACAACTTCATTGGAGTCCACCTGCGGTTAATTCAATTGATTGGGCATAATTTGGAAAGGCACACAACTGTGTATATAACGTCCCACAGTTGACAGTGCATGTCAGAGCAAAAACCAAGCCATGAAGTCGAATTAATTAGCCGTAGAGCTCCGAGACAGGATTGTGTCGAGGGACAGATCTGGGGAAGGGTACCAAAAAATGTCTGCAGCATTGAAGGTCCCCAAGAACACAGTGGCCTTAAATGGAAGAAGTTTGGAACCACCAAGGCTCTTCCTAGAGATGGCCGCCCGGCCAAACTGAGCAATTGGGGGAGAAGAGCCTTGGTCAGGGAGGTGACCAAGATCCTGATGGTCACTCTGACAGAGCTCCAGAGTCCCTCTGTGGAGATGGGAGAACCTTCCAGAAGAACAACCATTTCTGCAACACTCCACCAATCAGGCCTTTATGGTAGAGGGGTCAGACGGAAGCCACTACTCTGTAAAAGGCACATGACAGCCCGCTTGGAGTTTGCCGAAAAGCACTCTGACCATGAGAAACAAGATTCTCTGGTCTGATGAAACCAAGATTGAACTGTTTGGCCTGAATGCCAAGCGTCACGTCTGGAGGAAACCTGGCACCATACCTACGGGGAAGCATGGTGGTGGCAGCATCATGCTGTGGGGATGTTTTTCAGCAGCAGGGACTGGGAAACTCGTTATGTTCGGGGGAAAGATGAATGGAGCCAAGTACTGAAAGATTCTTGATGAAAACCTGCTCCAGAGCACTCAGGACCTCAGACTGGGGCGAAGGTTCACCTTCAAACAGGACAACGACCCTAAGCACACAGCCAAGACAACGCAGGAGTGGCTTCGGAACAAGACTCAATGTCCTTGAGTGGCCCAGCCAGAGCCCGGACTTGAACCTGATCGAACATCTCTCAAGAGACTTGAAAATAGCTGTGCAGCAACGTTCCCCATCCAACTTGACAGAGCTTGAGAAGATCTGCAGTGAAGAATGGAAGAAACTCCCTAAATACAGGTGTGCCAAGCTTGTAGCGTCATACCCAAGGAGCCTGTAATCGCTGCCAAAGGTGCTTCAACAAAGTATTGAGTAAAGGGTCTGAATACTTATGTGTAAGTGATATTTCAGTTTAAAAACTTTTATACATTTGCAAACATTTCTAAAAATGTGTTTTGCTTCATCACTATGGCGTATTGTGTGTAGACTGATGAAGTGAAAAAAACTATTTAATCAATTTTAGAATAAGGGTGTAATGTAACAAAATGTGGAAAAAGTCAATGGGTCTGAATACTATACGAATGCACTTTATACATTTTAAATACATTCCGTAATATATCTTGGAATCAATTTAAAATGTATCAAATATATATATTTAAATACACTGAGTATACCAAATGTTAGGAACACCTTGCTAATATTGAGTTGCTGCCCCTCTTAATACACACGGGAAACGGTTGAGCGTGAAAATCCAGCAGCGTTGCAGTTCTTGAAACAAACCGGTGCCCCTGACACCTACTACCATACAGTGGTGGGAAAAGTACCCAACTGTCATACTTGAGTAAAATTAAAGATACCTTAAAGGAAAATAACTCAAGTAAAGGTTAGTCACCCAGTAAAATACTACTTGAGTAAAAGTCTAAAAGTATTTGGTTTAAATATACTGAACTATCAAAAGTGAATGTGATTGCTAAAATAAACTTAAGTATCAAAAGTACAAGTGTAAATCATTTCAAATTGCAAACCAGACAGCACCATTTTCATTTATTTTAAAACATTTACGGATAACCAGGGGCACACTCCAACACTCAGACATATTTTACAGAAGAACCATGTGTGTTTAGTGAGTCCGCCAGATCAGAGGCAGTAGGGAAGAACAGCGATGTGCTCTTGATGAGTGTGTGAATTGGACCATTTTCCTGTCCTGCTGTTAAAAAGAGAAATGCTTTTGCAACCTCTTTTCCATAAGGAATTGAGATCAAAAGCTCAAGAGAAGTTTCAAGTGTTTAATACCAAGGATACAGTCAGCTGAGTGCATACATTTAGAAAGTTCACACCACATTTTATACTCTTCCCTTGTAGGCATCACCTTTCCAGCTATACATTTTATGACCCCAATGAGTTTCCCTCCTTTCCCCTGTGAAATGTCCATGGTCCTCTCTTTGTTTAGCCAGATGTCAGAATCACACCCCGTGCATTTTCTGTTCTGCACCTGACCCTGCTCTCTGATCCTAGGCAATTTCCTCTGATAAGGTCAACATTTGTAAATTAGCATACACACAGTTTCATGACCTAAACTCCATTAATACTCACAGTAATCATTCACTAAACAGGATACAAACAAACCACAGTTTAACTTGAAACATGTTACTTTTTAATAGAATCCATCACTGCTAAGCATTCAAAATGTAATGAGTACTTTTGGGTGTCAGGGAAAATGTATGGGGTAGAAAGTACATTATTTTCTTTAGAAATGTAGTGAAGTAAAAGTTAATTACAGATACCCCCAAAAACTACTTAAGTATTTTTAGTTAAGTACTTTACACAACTGCTACCATACCCCGTTCAAAAGCACTTAAATATTTTGTCTTGCCCATTCACCCTCTGAATGGGACACATACTAAATAATCCATGTCTCAATTGTCTCAAGGTTTAACAATCCTTCTTTAACCTGTCTCCTCCCCTTCATCTACACTAATTGAAGGGGATTTAACAAGTGACATATCCTAAAAACTGTATCTTAAAAATATATTTTGTATAGTTTTTTCCCATATGGGTGTAATGTGATTTGTGGATTCAAATAAAGTATTTGAAATGTGTGTGTGTGCGTGTGTGTGTGTGTGCGTGCGTGATGACACAGCAGGATGGAACTCAATTTGCACGGAAGTCACATTAAATCGCACTGATTTAGACACTTAACTGGGAAGAGCAACAAGGTTTGTGAATGGATGTGTTTAAATGGACAGAATGTCCAATACAGCAGAGGGATATTACAGTGGGCTTATTAGAATGGATACAGGGTACTTACTAGCTAAACATTTAAGGCAAAAGAACAGACTGAATGTCCTTTGAAAACAACAGCGGAAAATGTAAACACTAGCATGAGGTTCTGATGAACCTGTGATTTGAATGACAGTAGAAGGATTTTTCGTTCTTGCAAACGTCCTTTGTATGCATATAGAAATGCACACACACGCATGCAGACACATGCACACTGTGCCTAATTGGCTTATCTGCGCATGCAGACACATGCACACTGTGCCTAATTGGCTTATCTGCAAGAAAGCAACAGGATACAGAATGAAAAATGTGGCTGTGTTCTTTGCCCAGGTAACAAACGGTAGCTGAGACGGATCAAAAGGTCATTGCTTTAATGTTTAATGATAATGTTCCAATCTCTTGCTGCTTCTCCTTGGTAATGGCCTTTTATAGCATTAGGAAGATGTGCCTGCAATGCCACATCACGGTGGATGTAAATGTTACCGTGCCTGATTTGGGAACGAGTGAAATTGAAACCACTAGCTAATTATCTGGGAGTAATGTCAATGTGATGATTACGACTTTGACATTTGATGACACACGAGTTGCTGAAGATTCTGAAAGTTGAAAGAATGTTTTGTTGTTGATATGCTCACACTCACACACACACAAACCCCCGCCTGTCTCCATCTCTCTGAAGAAATCACTCTGTGTGTTGTTAGCCCAGTGTTAGCTAACTCTCTCACATTACCAAATGAGCTGGAAAAGGTGGTGATTCTCAGCATTAGCCCCATATCCCCCAGGCTGTTCAGGGCAATTAGCTAACCGTTTTGGAATATACCCGCTGATATATCCCTAACGCACCTTTGCTCTTTTCACACCGCAATTTATTGCGGCTTTGGTGCTCACAGAAAGGGTTTTTATTTTGACTGTCGAGGTTCGTTTTTAAGCCTAATGACTGTCGTCTTGTCAGTGAGTCGGGCTCTGTTTCCTAGCTACACTGTGTGGACTGGTACAGGGAGGAAGACTGTTTTTCAGCCTGATAGAGAGAGAGAGGAGTGGGGGCACAAATGCACACAGTCTGTAGCATACGCAGGCATGCACGACATGTTTGCGTTTCCATTGCTTTAGGAGCATGCGGGTTATATATAGAGTCGTGCCATTCTCCTGCTGAAAGAAGACAACATTGACGTTCTCATCAGAAAAAAGCATGTTCTCCATCTAGTCCTTCATGTTCTTCTTTGTTTGTCATATCAGATGCCCTTCTCTCACAGATGACCTTCTGTCAATGATCAGTTATGAAAAGCCTCTCCTCTGACATACGTCCCCAAACAGGCTTAATAAAAACGGCCCTGAGTCACAAAAGGCCACAGACAAAGGCCCGGACATTTTTATATTTTCCCTTTTAAAATCGATCAGTTAGGCCTCTGTCAAAAACTCACAGACCAAAGGTTTGAATAGTCCTCAGCAGATGAGCAGGAGACTGTTTATCAGGTGTTGTTCATAACCTTTCACCTCTGACAGACTTTTGGCTTGGAGACCGGGCAGATGTGTCCAGTTGGTGATAGAATAGTAGAGAACTCCCAGTTAACCTTGACCTCTTCCACATTAAGTTAATTTGGCCGACACTTTGATCCAAAACCACTTACAATGACGTCAAAGATATTTACAACTTCAGCACTAATTCATGACAATCATTTCACTTAGCCTAGTGCTAGGGCTGGGAATTGCCAGGGTCCTCACGATACGATATGTATTTCGATACTCACGATTTGATATGTATTGCGATTCAATACTGTGATTTTATTGCGATTCCATGGTCCAAACATATTGCTCACCGTATGTCTGCTGCAAAGGGACAAGAGAGAGGAAATTAGAAAATTGGTTTCGATCAGTCATGGAAGTAAATGTGGTGAAAACTGGCTCCCTATTTCAAAAGAAGATGTAGAACAAGCTATGAAGGAAATATACTGGAGTTTTGGCGCAGCCGACGGGCGCAAAAATAATATTGCGATATTGTCAAAACAATGCGATATATTGCCGAAAATAATATTCTGATATGTAACTGTATCGATTTTTTTCTACCCCCCCCCCCCATCACTACCTAGTACACACGCTCGATACAGTGGAGTACACCTCCTTTTGATGGGAAATGATTGTATGGCTCAGAGATGTCTTTCGTCTTCTGTTCTACTTTTTGATTAAGTATGCTAAATACTTTTAACTGAACTCTATAGACAAAGTGGTGATTTGTCATTCATACACAATTTACTGTGTAGGCTACCTGTACATTTTTGTTGTTGTTGATTATACAGATTATACATCAATTATACAGTGTTCTTTAATGCACTATTTCCATTCAGGCATAGCTTAATTCTTTAGCTTTGCAGTGATTTCCAGGGCAGGGCAGGGGAAGGCTAATCATTATTCTGTTGTTTTTTTGCTATGTGTCGTCTTTAAATGCACTTCTCCCATCAATCAAACATCTTTTTCAGTTGGCAGGGTTCTAGGCAGGAGTTAGCTCTTTTGTTACAATTGAACTCCTACTATCTTTCAGCATAATCAGGCCTTTTTTTATGTTTTCAAAGTAAAGCAGTAAGTATATCTAGGCAGGGGTAGGCCATTCTCCTTGCTGTATGTTTTGGCATCATAGCTTTCGAGGTCTGCAGCAACTCTTTGATTGGGGCGGCTGGAATTCAAGGGGTGGGAGTTAGGGAGGGTTGAATTAAGGGGGCAGGGAGCAACACATCGTCCTTGTTGTGAGGGAGAGAGTGGGAGAGAGAGGAATGCACTGAAATATGAGATATAGGCTTATATTCACGTAGACCTATGTTTAACAACCAAATAAACTGAGGAATATCTTCCATGTTGGTGATGATAATGGTGATGATAATGGTTATGATAATGGTGATGATAATGGTTAAGATGATGATATTACCACGTATCAAAGGCAAAGCAGCTCCACAAACTAACATTGTGTGTGTGTGTGTGTGTGTGTGTGTGTGTGTGTGTGTGTGTGTGTGTGTGTGTGTGTGTGTGTGTGTGTGTGTGTGTGTGTGTGTGTGTGTGTGAGCAGAAATCAATGGCACTTTCAGACACTTATTTATGGTTACGCCAAACCCAGAGCCTCACAAATGGATGACAAACTGACTCGGAGGGAGGATGGGCCGGTGGGTCTGTGGAGGGGTGGAGGAAGAGAAAATGGGTCTAATGAGGGGAGAAGGATGGAAGAGAAGTGGCAGTGGAACCACATAGTAAGAAACTACTTAGGTTACACTCAGGTGCCCTACCAAGCTTCGAAGATTTTCTTCAACCTTTACGATTGTGGTAATTGGCTTATATGTATAGGGCTCAATTATATGTATAGGGCTCAATTATATGTATAGGGCTCAATTTCTTACTGAAGAAATATGAAAAGCATATGCATAACCATGGTAGCAACTGAAAGGGAACAGTTTGGAGATAATGGGAAAATGATTAGACTTAAGTTGAGAACACAACAATCCTATATCAACGTTTGTTCCACTTCCACACCTCAGAAACCAGAGGCAGATTTATCCTAATGAAAGATTTGATCCACACAACAGATGAATGATTCTTCACATACGGTATCTTTTCTTGCACAGTAGTCTGTGTCATTTTCTTAAAGTGTGCTTCCATGTGATAATTAAAGTGTATCTCTCTCTCTTTCTCTCGCTCTCAGATCCCTTCGTCCATGCTCCTCATTTCACTGGGTGTAAGTCCAGGGAGCAGGTGACGTTTAGCTGTTGGTGGAGTGCCGGAAGCTTCCAGAATCTCACGGAACCCGGAGCACTGCAAATGTTCTACTGGAAGAAGTGAGCAGAGAGAGAGAGCAGTGTGAGTGAGTGACTGGGTGAGTGACTGGGTGAGTGACTGTGTATGTGTGGAAAGTAGTGAAAACCGTGTAAAGAGTGTGTGTGCTTTATATACCCCGGAAGTATTGTAAGAAATTATTAAAGTTTTATATGATCTTTTAATCAATGACTCATGTGGACTCGAGAGTCCAAAGACCTCTAGAATGTGTTAGTCCTATCTCTCTCTCTCTCGCTCCCTCAGAAATGATTTGACGAAAGAATGGAGGGAGTGCCCTGACTACTCCTCCTCTGTGAAGAATGAATGTTTCTTCAATAAGAACAACACAGTTATCTGGACGACCTACTGTGTGCGACTCAGCTCTAAAAGCCAGAACATCACCTACGATGAATTGTGCTTCGAATTGCAGGACATCGGTGAGGGCACAAAAGACATGCTAATATGGACTATTATAGTTAACGATACTTAGTTGATAGCCCTAGACACTTCTTTATGCCAAGTTACAGAAGTAAAGGAACTGAATGGGTCTGATAAGTACATTACAAATATAGAGGACTGCTGGACCGGCTCACCTACTTGGGTCAGCAAAGAAATCCCCATTCATTTTCTGGAGGCCACTGATATCTTTTAAAAATCACAAATTTGACTGTTTGAAATACACATTTGTCATAAAGTCTTGAGGACTCAGTCTTGACGTCGTCAGTGGCAGTTAACTTCTTACGGCTAGGGGTTCCGCTCGACAACATCCGCTGAAAAGGCAGAGCGCGAAATTCAAAATATATTTTTTTGAAATATTTAACTTTCATACATTCACAAATGCAATACACCACATTTAAGCTTAACTTCTTGTTAATCTACCCATCGTGTCTGATTTCAAAAAGGCTTTACAGTGAAAGCACACCATATGATTATGTTAGGTCAGAGCCTAGTCACAAAACACATACAGCCATTTTCCAGCCAAAGAGAGTCACAAAAAGCAGAAATAGAGATAAAATGAATCACTAACCTTTGATGATCTTCATCAGATGGCACTCATAGGACTTCATGTTGCACAATACATTTATGTTTTGTTCGATAAAGTTCATATTTATATCCGAAAATCTCAGTTTACATTGGTGCGTTATGGTCAGTAATGTTGTGCCTCGAAAACATCTGGCGAATTTTCAGAGAGCCACATCAATTTACAGAAATACTCATCATAAACTTTGATAAAAGATACAAGTGTTATGCATAGAATTAAAGATATACTTCTCCTTAATGCAACCGCTGTGTCAGATTTTTTTTAAACGTTACGGAAAAAGCACACCATGCAATAATCTGAGTACGGCGCTCAGACACAAAAACAAGCCATACAGGTACCCGCCATGTTGTGGAGTCAACAGAAGTCAGAAATAGCATTATAAATATTCACTTACCTTTGATGATCTTCATCAGAATGCACTCCCAGGGATCCCAGTTCCACAATAAATGTTTGTTTTGTTCGATAAAGTCCATCATTTATGTCAAAATACCTCCTTTTTGTTAGCGCGTTTAGTTCACAATCCAAGTTCACGAGGCGCGGGCAAGTCCAGGCGAAAGTTCAGACGAAAAGTTCAAAAAGTGATATAACAGTTCGTAGAAACATGTCAAACGATGTATAAAATCAATCTTTAGGATGTTTTTAACATAAATCTTCAATAATGTTTCAAGTGTCGCTACCCAATGATACAATATACGACAGTAGTTCGTTTTAAATACATTGTGGACCACTCAAATGGATTTTTGAGACACTAAAAACAATCATAGTCAAACATGGTACAGGTGTCATCTATAATGCATAACATAACCTATACACATGTATGCATGAACCAAAAACGAAGTACAGTAAATAAAAGGACAATTAGGCATATATAAAGGAATGTCTCCATTGGAGAATATTTATATATTATTTATATATTATTGTTACCTGATAAAATTACACATGTATTATTTTCAGCAAGACCGTTAAAATTATAATTTTGTCTGGACAGCTGATGAATTAACAATCATCCCTAATGTCGTTGTATAACCCACAGTAAAAGCAGGGCACAAGCTTCTGTTTCAGTGGAACAAACCGTTTTTACCAAAAGTACACACACGTTTATCTAAGAGAGTGTTTGTGTGTCGACCAGTCTCAATAGTGAGAGGCGCCACTCCACATCAAAGTTTTGCTTGGATAAAACTGTACGTACATAGGGTTCTGTCCCAAACGTTCGTTTAAACAGTAGTAAGTGCACAGTTTGTTACTTTCAGGTTTGTTTATCAGTTGGTAACACTTTAGTTCATCAAATCAAAGTTTATTGGTTGCGTACACAGATTTGCAGATGTTATTGCAGGTGCAGCGAAATGCTTGTGTTTCTAGCTCCAACAGTGCAGTAGTACCTAGCAATAAAAGCAATAACCAAAGAGCTTGTGTAACAGATGTCCAGCGAAGACAAGAAGACTGGTCTCGGCACCAGTGTATCAGATGTGATCATAGTTCGTAACAATCTTGCGTTGTGTTTTTAAAGAAAGGCCTGTCCAGCCAGTGATCTCAGTTGATTGGTGTTTATTCTGACTGACTGACGATAGACACAAGGAAGTACAGATGTGCTGGACAACAGCATGTTGATGGCTGTACAGTAGATTCGTGATTCGTCTGTTAGCATGGAAATAACTGAATTAGTAGGGCCTAATGCAGTGCAAGAGGCGTCACTGCAGTCCCTGGTTCGAATCCAGGCTGCATCACATCCGGGCGTGATTGGGAGTCCAATAGGGTGGCGCACAATTGGCCCAGCGTCATCTGGGGTTGGCCGGGGTAGGCCGTCATTGTAAATAAGAATTTGTTCTTAACGGACTTGCCTAGTTAAATAAAGGTGAAATAAAAAATAAATGTAAGAAATCTAATTTTATTTGTCCCATGCCCCGAATACAACAGGTGTGGACTTTACAGTGAAATGCTTGCTTACAAGACTCAGTACTTTGTTGAAGCACCCTTGGCAGCGATTACAGCCTTGACTCTTATTGGGTTTGACACTACAAGCTTGGCACTGTATTTGGGGACTTTCTCCCATTCTTCTCTGCAGATCTTCTCAAGCTCTGTCAGGTTGGATGGGGAGCGTGGCTGCACAGCTATTTTCAGGTCTTTTCAGAGATGCTTGATCGGGTTCAAGTATGGGCTCTGGCTGGGCCACTCAAGGACATTCAGAGACATGTCCTGAAGCCACTCCTGAGTTGTCTTGGCTGCGTGCTTAGGGTCGTTGTCCTATTGGAAAGTGAACCTTCGCCACAATCTGAGGTCTTGGGCGCTCTGGAACAGGTTTCATCAAGGAGATCTTGATACTTTGCTCTTTTCATCTTTCCCTTGATCCTGACTAGTCTCCCAGTACCTGCTGCTAAAAAACATCCCCACATCATGATGCTGCCACCACCATGCTTCCCCGTAGGGATGGTGCCAGGTTTCCTCCAGACGTGACACTTGGCATTCAGGCCAAAGAGTTCAATCTTGGTTTCATCAGACCAGCGAATCATGTTTCTCATGGTCAGAGTGCTTTTCGTGCTTTCCGGCAAACTCCAAGCGGGCTGTCATGTGCCCTTTACTGAAGAGTGGCTTCCGTCTTGCCACTCTACCATAAAGGCCTGATTGTTGGAGTGCTGCAGAGATGGTTGTCCTTCTTGAAGGAACTCTGGAGCGCTGTCAGAGTGACCATCGGGTTCTTGGTCACCTCCCTGACCAAAGCTCTTCTCCCCCGATTGCTCAGTTTGGCTAGGTGGCCAGCTCTAGGAAGAGTCTTGGTGGTTCCAAACTTCTTCCATTTAACAATGATGGAGGAAACTGTGTTCTGGGAGACCTTAAATGCTGCAGACATTTTTTGGTACCCTTCCCCAGATCTGAGCCTCAACCCAATCCTGTCTCGGAGCTCTACGGACAATTCCTTTGATCTCATGGCTTGGTTTTTGCTCTGACATGCACTGTCAACTGTGGGACCTTATAAAGACAGGTGTGCCTTTCCAAATCATGTCCAATCAATTGAATTTACCACAGGTGGACTCCAATCAAGTTGTAGAAACAGCTCTAGGATGATCAATGGAAACAGGATGCACCTAAGTTCATAGCAAAGGGTCTGAATACTTATGTAAATAAGATATTTCTGTTTCGTCATTATCGTCATTATGGGGTAGTGTGTCTATATTGATGAGGTAAAAAAAAATATTTTATCCATTTTAGAATCAGGCTGTAACGTAACAGAATGTGTAAAAAGTCAAGGGGTCTGAATACTTTTCGAATGTACTGTATATATACAGTATATGGCTGTAAGAGTGAGTTAGCTAGCATGCTTTAATTGTAATGGTCGCATAATTATTATTATTTTTTTTAATTGAACCTTTATTTAACCAGGTAGGCCAGTTGAAAACAAGTTCTCATTTACAACTGTGACCTGGCCAAGATAAAGCAAAGCAGTGCGACACAAACAACACAGAGTTACACATGGGATAAACAAACATACTGTCAATAACACAATAGAAAAGTCTATATACAGTCTGTGCAAATGTAGTAAGATTCGGTAGGTAAGGCAATAAATAGGCCATAGTGGCGAAATAATTGCAATTTAGCAATTAAGCAATGGAGTGATAGATGTGCAGAAGATGAATGTGCAAGTAGAGATACTGGGGTGCAAAGGAGCAAAAAATAAATAACAATAAGGGGATGAGGTAGTTGGGTGGGCTATTTACAGATGGGCTGTGTACAGGTGCAATGATCGGTAAGCTGCTCTGACAGCTGATGCTTAAAGTTAGTGAGAGAGATATAAGTGTCACGTTCTGACCTTTATTTTCCTTTGTTTTGTCTTTATTTAGTATGGTCAGGGCGTGAGTTGGGGTGGGCAGTCTATGTTATGTGTTTCTATGTTTAGGTTTGTATTCTCAATCAGAGGCAGGTGTTTTGCATTGTCTCTGATTGGGAACCATGTTTAGGTTGCCTGTTTTCACTGTTGGTTTGTGGGTGTTTGTCTTCCATGTCAGTGTTTGTGCCACACGGGACTGTTGTTCGGTTAGATTCTCTTTGTTATTTTGTTTTGTGTAGTGTTCAGTTTTTTTATAATAAAACATGGACACTTACCACTCTGCGTTTTGGTCCGATCCCTGCTACACCTCCTCTTCAGACGAAGAGGAGGAAATCAGCCGTTACAGAAACTCCCACCAACCAAGGACCAAGCAGAGTGGTAAAGGACAGCAGCAGCAGCGGCAGAAGACACATGATTCATGGACTTGGGAGGAGATTCTGGATGGCAAGGGACCCTGGACTCAGCCAGGGGAATATCGCCGTCCCAGGGCAGAGTTGGAGGCAGCGAAGGCAGAGAGGCGCTGGTATGAGGAGGCAGCACGGCGACGCGGTTGGAAGCCCGAGAGTCAGCCCCAAAAATGTATTGGGAGGAGCCAACTCACCGTGCTTACCGTGGAGTGAGAGGGCGTCGTACTGGTCAGGCACCGTGTTATGCGGTGGAGCGCACGGTGTCCCCAGTACGCGTGCTTAGCCCGGTGCGATACCTGCTACACTTCAGACGAAGAGGAGGAAATCAGCCGTTACAATAAGACTGATTTTTGCAATTCGTTCCAGTCATTGGCAGCAGAGAACTGGAAGGAAAGGCGGCAAAAAGGAGGAGTTGGCTTTGGGGATGACCAGTGAGATGTACCTGCTGGAGCGCGTGCTAGGGGTGGGTGCTGCTAGGGTGACCAGTGAGCTGAGATAAGGTGGGGCTTTACCTAGCAAAGACTTATAGATGACCTGGAGCCAGTGGGTTTGGCGACGAAGTGGTGGGTAATATATGGGGCTTTGGTGACGAAACGGATGGCACTGTGATAGACTACATCCAACTTGCTGAGTAGAGTGTTGGAGGTTATTTTGTAAATGACATCGCCGAAGTCAAGGATCGATAGGATAGTCAGTTTTACATGGGTATGTTTGGAAGCATGAGTGAAGGATGATTTGTTGCGAAATGGAAGCCGATTCTAGATTTAATTTTGGATTGGAGATGCTTAATGTGAGTCTGGAAGGAGAGTTTATAGTCTAGCCAGACACCTAGGTATTTGTAGTTGTCCACATATTCTAAGTCAGAACCGTCCAGAGTAGTGATGCTGGACGGGCAGGCGGGTGCGGGCAGCGGTCGGTTGAAGAGCATGCATTTAGTTTTACTTGCATTTAAGAGCAGTTGGAGGCCACAGAAGGAGTGTTGTATGGCATTGAAGCTCGTCTGGAGGTTTGTTAACACAGTGTCCAAAGAAGGGCCAGAAGTATACAGAATGGTGTCGTCTGCGTAGAGGTGGATCAGAGAATCACCAGCAGCAAGAGCGACATCATTGATGTATACAGAGAAAAGAGTCGGCCGGAGAATTGAACCCTGTGGTACCCCCATAGACACTGCCAGAGGTCCGGACAACAGGTCCTCTGATTTGACACACTGAACTCTATCTGAGAAGTAGTTGGTGAACCAGGCGAGGCAGTCATTTGAGAAACCAAGGCTGTTGAGTCTGCTGATAAGAATGCAGTGATTGACAGAGTCAAAAGACTTGGCCAGGTCGATGAAGGCAGCTGCAAAGTATTGTCTTTTATCGATGGCGGTTATGATATTGTTTAGGACCTTGAGCGTGGCTGAGGTGCACCCTCGGAAACCAGATTGCATAGCGGAGAAGGTACGGTGGGATTCGAAACGGTCGGTGATCTGTTTGTTAACTTGGCTTTCGAAGACTTTAGAAATGCAGATAGATATAGGTCTGTAACAGTTTGGGTCTAGAGTGTCTCCCCCTTTGAAGAGGGGGATGACTGCGGCAGCTTTCCAATCTTTAGGGATCTCAGACGATACGAAAGAGAGGTTGAACAAGCTAGTAATAGGGGTTGCAACAATTGCGGCGAATAATTTTAGAAAGAGAGGGTCCAGATTGTTTAGCCCAGCTGATTTGTAGGGGTCCAGATTTTGCAGCTCTTAAAGAACATCAGCTATCTGGATTTGGGTGAAGGAGAAATGGGGAGGCTTTGGCAAGTTGCTGTGGGGGGGTGCAGAGCTCTTGACTGGGGTAGGGATAGCCAGGTGGAAAGCATGGCCAGCCTTAGAAAAATGCTTATTGAACTTCTTGATTATTGTAGATTTATCGTGGTGACAGTGTTTCCTAGCCTCAGTGCATTGGGCAGCTGGGAGGAGGTGCTCTTATTCTCCATGGATTTACAGTGTCCCAGAACTTTTTGGAGTTTGTGCTACAGGATGCAAATTTCTGTTTGAAAAAGCTAGCCTTTGCTTTCTTAACTGCCTTTGTATATTGGTTCCTAACTTCTCTGAAAAGTTGCATATCGCGGGGGCTATTCGATGTTAATCCAGTACGCCACATGATGTTTTTGTGCTGGTCAAGGGCAGTGAAGTCTGGAGGGCTATATCTTGAACCAAGGGCTATATCTGTTCTTAGTTCTAAGTTGATATGAATACTTAAGTTAATGTGATACTTTTTTATTTTTTTATAAATTAGCTAAAATTTCTAAAACCTGTTTTGATTTGTCATTGTGGGGTAAAGTGTGTAGATTGAGGGGGGGGGGGAACAATTTAATTAATTTTAGAATAAGGCTGTAATGTAACAAAATGTGGAAAAAGTTAAGGGGTCTGAAAACTTTTCCAATGTACTGTAAATTAGCTTCTGCCACTCCAACTACATCCAGCCCAAGGTGCTGTAAACAATGACAACGGGTCTTATGAAATGTCAATATTACAGCGCTGTACATTCTAGAACTCGCATGTGACCTAACATCGGAGAGCGGCATGTGGACTTCACAACCCGCCCTCCCCTGACAGCAAGCTTATCTGTGCTGGTGGCATGATTAATGTACACCCTCTTGTACATCTTTGTTTTTAGAAGCATAGCGTTTTTGTCCATTACAGCTTTCTTGTGTTCATTTTTTTTTTTGTCGATTTTTATTCTAATGGTAACACTTTACTTGACACCCAGCGTCATAACACCCAGTGTCATAACAGCAAACATAACTTGTCATAATCTGTTGTAATATGATCATAACACTGTCATGACATATATTTAGACCTGGTGTGACATATATTGTTTTATTTTATGGCTGGTTATGGCACCTACATAAGAGTGCCGAAACCCACAATACCTACCACACAAGGCAAAACATTCCATCACACCATAGCCTATGTGTCAACAGTATGTTTATGTTATATAAAAAATGTTTTAATTGACTGTGTTAAATTGTCATTGTAATTGCGCACACATTGATGTCAAACATGCACCTACCCCAATGCTCTATTGCTGATGACTGGGATGAATGCAGGAGCAGATTTCAGGAGCAGGACAAGACCGCCTCTTTTTGACTCATGACTGATATAAGGGCATTTATACAACGGGTGGGTCTAATCCTGAATGCTGATTTTGTTAAAAGCGCATTCCAGCCGGTGTTGATCATAATGCTTCTTGACAGTGTCATAAAGTGTATTTTGTTAGTCCAAGTAAAGTGACACAGGATGGTCATAATGTTTCTTGACAATGTCATAAAATGTATTTTCTACAAGTTATTTAAAATATGATGGGAAAAACGTGACTGTAAAGTATGCATTACAACAAAAACAAAGGATAGAGACAAACTTTCAAATTAAAGTACATTTCTTGGCAGGGAAAACACTGGCACTGTGCATTCGGGCAGGTAGCATTCCCCTGGCATCCGCCGCCAAATGCAGATTCGTCCATCGGAATGCCAGATGGTGAAGCGTGATTCATCACTCCGGAGAACGCGTTTCCACTGCTCCATAGTCCAATGGCGGTGTAAAGCAATGCTTGGCATTGCGCATGGTGATCTTAGGCTTGTGTGCGGCTGCTCGGCCATGGAAACCCTTTTCATTAAGCTGCCGACAAACAGTTATTTTGCTGACGTTGCTTCTAGAGGCAGTTTGGAACTTGTTAGTGAGTGTTGCAACCGAGGACAGACAATTTTTACACGCTATACGCTTCAGCACTCTGCCGGCCCGTTCTGTGAGCTTGTGTGGCCTACCACTTCACAGCTGAGCCATTGTTGCTCCTAGACGTTTCCACTTCACAATAACAGCACTTACAGTTCACCGGGACAGCTCTAGCAGGGCAGAAATTTGACTAAGTGGCTTGTTGGAGAGGTGACATCCTATGACGGTGCTACGTTGAAAGTCACTGAGATTTCCAGTACGGGCCATTCTACTGCCAATGTTTGTCTTTGGTGATTTCATGGCTGTGTGCCACACCAATGGCTGTGGCTGAAATAGCCGAATCCACTAATTTGAAGGGGTGTCCACATACTTTTGTATCTCTAGCTTAAACTGACAGATTTTTATGGGGGTTGTTTTGTTATGCTAATTCGATTTACACGGGGGCAAGGATGTCAACTCTAGGGGTTTTAAAGGATTGCTGTAGACACCTGTAAGTGCAACTGGGGAAGAAGTGTAGTTTGTCAATTTGAGGCACACAGCTCATGCATCTGCAAGACTGTTACAGTACCTGTAAGTGACTTTTTTACTTGAAAGATTCTTTCTCGCTGATGTGAAAGATAAGGGGCATATCAGCATATGTTTTAGAAAACTGTTTCGCAAGCGATGATCATTGACGTTTCTAAACGTTAAAACCCAGAGTCGGAATATTAGTTCACATGCAGCCAGCCGTGGGCGACGCTAAGCGCTGAAAACCCTACGGATAATAAGGGTTTTCGAGAGCTAAGACTTCGCTTGCGGTTTGCTGGCTTAGTAGCTTACTTGTTTAAAAACAATCAAAACTGACTGCATGCAAAAAAGCTTAGACTTTATACAAAAGCAAAACAGCTTTGGAGATTTGGCTAATTAGGTCATTTAAATGTGAAAAACTGTTACAATATTTGTCATGAGGCGAGGAGTTAAATACTGATGAAGGGAGTACACTAATTCCGTTGAAATCAAAACCTGCAAACACACTGGGTTCCCAGGATAAGGGGCAGGTTTCTAGGAAGGCCTAGCTGGCCAACCAGTTATCACTAGTAGCCAGAAACAGCAGAAAAACAGCAATGTCCTGTTAGTGGTTAGAGCGTTGGACTTGTAACCGAAAGGTTGCAAGATCGAATCCCTGAGCTCTCAATGTAAAAATCTGTCCTTCTGCCCCTGAACAAGGCAGTTAATCCACTGTTCCTAGGCCGTCAATGAAAATAATACTTTTTTCTTAACTGACTTGCCTAGTTAAATAAAGGTATAAAAAAAATATCAGACCATACCAACACACTGTTAGACGGTCCCACAGTTTTAAGATACTGTACCTACAGTGTGTTTGGAAAAGTATTCAGGCCCCTTGGGTCTGAATACTTTTGTAAATAAGGTATTTCAGTTTTTTGGTATCAATTTTAGAATAAGGCTGTAACTTAACTAAATGTGGAAAAGGGGTCTGAATACTTTCCAAATGCACTGTAATTTGGACCTCTGTGGGTCTGTACTATACCTAACAATGGGAATATGTATTGATATTAGAGACACAGTAGGAAAAATAATTAAATGTTACAAAGGCACGGCAACATCTGCCTCCATCCCTTCCCCCTCCAAGGGCAGAAAATGACTATCAGCATGTGAGACTAACAATAGCCGAGGGATGTAGGACATTTTTAACAGAAACCAGTTGTTTCGAGATGGATGGAAGAATAAAAACAGGGATGGACAGAAGAAGGGGGGATAATGATCAATCAGAACACAAATTATGAAAATGTTTGACCATAGCAGGTGTTGTTATTAATTAAGGGAGGTTTCACATCAAGTGACTAGTGGACACAGGTACACTGGCAGGGACACAGGTTTCAGACATGCTCTTCTGATGTAAGGTGGACAGTGTGATAGACATGGTCTATAGCAGGGTTCCCCAACTGTCGGCCTGCGGGCCAAATTCCTCCCACGGGTGATTTTATTTGGCCCCCCAAGTAAAAATACAAATAAAATGATTTTAGAAGTTTGTGGTTGGATATAAAAGACGGTAAAGTCACCAAGAAATCAGCTCAGGGATTTTGATTCAGGAAATCTGTTCCCAAGTATTCCCAAGCATAAATATAGACACATACAGTGCCTTCAGAAAGTATTCATACCCCTTCACTTATTCCACATTTTGTTGTATTACAGCCTGAATTAAAAATGGATGAACTTTTTATTTTTCCTCTCCCATCTACACACAATAGCTCATAATGACAAAGTGAAAACATGTTTTTAGAAAATGTTGCTAATTTATTGAAAATGAAATACAGAAACATTTCATTTACATAAGTATACACACCCCTGAGTCAATACTTTGTAGAAGCACCTTTGCCAGCGATTACAGCTGTCTTTCTGGGTAAGTCTCTAAGAGCTTTCCACACCTGGATTGTGCAACATTAGTATTATTATTTTCAAAACTCTTCAAGCTCTGTCAAATTGGTTGTTGATCATTGCTAGACAACCATTTTCAGATCTTGCCATAGATTTTCAAGTAGATTTAGGTAAAAATTGTAACTCGGCCACTCAGGAACATTCACTTTAATCTTCTTGCTAAGCAACTCCAGTGTAGATTTGGCCTGTTTTAGGTTATTGTCCAGCTTAAAGGTGAATTATTCTCCTAGTGTCTGGTGGAAAGCAGACTGAACAAGGTTTTCCTCTAGGATTTTGCCTGTGCTTAGCTCCATTCCATTTATTTTTATCCTGAAACCCTCCTCAGTCCTTAACTTCTCTGGGATATGTGGGACGCTAACGTCCCACTTGGTTAAAAGCCAGTAAAAATGCAGAGCGCCAAATTCAAATAAATTACTATAAAAATCGAACTTTCATGAAATCACACATGAAAGACACCAAATTAAAGCTACACTTGTTGTGAATCCAGCCAACATGTCTGATTTCAAAAAGGATTTACGGCGAAAGCACACCTTGTGATTATGTTAGGTCAGTACATAGCCACAGAAAAACACTGCCATTTTTCCAGCGAAAGAGAGGAGTAACAAAAAGCAGAAATAGAGATAAAATTATTCACTAACCTTTGATGATCTTCATCAGATGACACTCATAGGACTTCATGTTACACAATACATGTATGTTTTACATTTACATTTACATTTAAGTCATTTAGCAGACGCTCTTATCCAGAGCGACTTACAAATTGGAAAGTTCATACATATTCATCCTGGTCCCCCCGTGGGGAATGAACCCACAACCCTGGCGTTGCAAGCGCCATGCTCTACCAACTGAGCCACACGGGACCACTACCGTTTTGTTCGGTAAAGTTCATATTTATATCCAAAAATCTGAGTTTAGGCGGGACGCTACTATCTCACTTGGCCAAAAGCCAGAGAAAATGCAGAGTGCCAAATTCAAATAAATTACTATAAAAATCTTACTTTCATTAAATCACACGTGAAAGATACCAAATTAAAGCTACACTGGTTGTGAATCCAGCCAACATGTCAGAATTCAAATAGGCTTTTCGGCGAAAGCAAACAATGCTATTATCTGAGTTAGCACCATAGTAAACAAAGAGAGAGAAGCATATTTCAACACAAAACGCAGAAATAAAAAATATAATTCATGCCTTTGACGAGCTTCTGTTGTTGGCACTCCAATATGTCCCATAAACATCACAAATGGTCCTTTTGTTCGATTAATTCCGTCTATATACACTGCTCAAAAAAATAAAGGGAACACTAAAATAACACATCCTAGATCTGAATGAATGAACTATTCTTATTAAATACTTTTTTCTTTACATAGTTGAATGTGCTGACAACAAAATCACACAAAAATGATCAATGGAAATCAAATTTATCAACCCATTGAGGTCTGGATTTGTAGTCACACTCAAAATTAAAGTGGAAAACCACACTACAGGCTGATCCAACTTTGATGTAATGTCCTTAAAACAAGTCAAAATGAGGCTCAGTAGTGTGTGTGGCCTCCACGTGCCTGTATGACCTCCCTACAACGCCTGGGCATGCTCCTGATGAGATGGCGGATGGTCTCCTGAGGGATCTCCTCCCAGACCTGGACTAAAGCATCCGCCAACTCCTGGACAGTCTGTGGTGCAACGTGGCGTTGGTGGATGGAGCGAGACATGATGTCCCAGATATGCTCAATTGGATTCAGGTCTGGGGAACGGGCAGGCCAGTCCATAGCATCAATGCCTTCCTCTTGCAGGAACTGCTGACACACTCCAGCCACATGAGGTCTAGCATTGTCTTGCATTAGGAGGAACTCAGGGCCAACCGCACCAGCATATGGTCTCACAAGGGGTCTGAGGATCTCATCTCGGTAACTAATGGCAGTCAGGCTACCTCTGGCGAGCCCATGGAGGGCTGTGCGGCCCCACAAAGAAATGCCACCCCACACCATGACTGACCCACCGCCAAACCGGTCATGCTGGAGGATGTTGCAGGCAGCAGAACGTTCTCCACGGCGTCTCCAGACTGTCACGTCTGTCACATGTGCTCAGTGTGAACCTGCTTTCATCTGTGAAGAGCACAGGGCGCCAGTGGCGAATTTGTCAATCTTGGTGTTCTCTGGCAAATGCCAAACGTCCTGCACGGTGTTGGGCTGTAAGCACAACCCCCACCTGTGGACGTCGGGCCCTCATACCACCCTCATGGAGTCTGTTTCTGACCGTTTGAGCAGACACATGCACATTTGTGGCCTGCTGGAGGTCATTTTGCAGGGCTCTGGCAGTGCTCCTTCTGCTCCTTCTTGCACAAAGGCGGAGGTAGTGGTCCTGCTGCTGGGTTGTTGCCCTCCTACGGCCTCCTCCACGTCTCCTGATGTACTGGCCTGTCTCCTGGTAGCGCCTCCATGCTTTGGACACTACGCTGACAGACACAGCAAACCTTCTTGCCACAGCTCGCATTGATGTGCCATCCTGGATGAGCTGCACTACCTGAGCCACTTGTGTGGGTTGTAGACTCCGTCTCATGCTACCAGTAGAGTGAAAGCACCGCCAGCATTCAAAAGTGACCAAAACATCAGCCAGGAAGCATAGGAACTGAGAAGTGGTCTGTGGTCACCACCTGCAGAACCACTCCTTTATTGGGGGTGTCTTGCTAATTGCCTATAATTTCCACCTGTTGTCTATTCCATTTACACAACAGCATGTGAAATTAATTGTCAATCAGTGTTGCTTCCTAAGTGGACAGTTTGATTTCACAGAAGTGTGATTGACTTGGAGTTACATTGTGTTGTTTAAGTGTTCCCTTTATTTTTTTGAGCAGTGTATATCCAAAATGTCCATTTATTTGGCGCGTTTGATTCAGAAAAACACCGGTTCCAACTTGTGAAACGTGACTACAAAATATCTCAAAAGTTACCTGTAAACTTTGCCAAAACATTTCAAACTACTTTTGTAATACAACTTTAGGTAACGTAAATAATCGATAGGTAACGTAACGTAAATAATCGATAAAATTGAAAACGGGATGATCTGTGTTCAATACAGTATTAAAACAAACTATAGCTAGCCTTCTGGTCATGCGCCTCTAACAAACAGGACACTTTGTGTGACCCTCAATCAAGATGGCCGTACTTCTTCATTACACAAAGGAAAAACCCTCAACCAATTTCTAAAGACTGTTGACATCCAGTGGAAGCGGTAGGAACTGCAAGAAGGTCAATTAGAAATCTGTATTCCCAATGAAAATCCATTGAAAAGAGAGTGACCTCAAAAAATGAAAATCTGAATGGTTTGTCCTTGGGGTTTCACCTGCTAAATAAGTTCTGTTATACTCACAGACATGATTCAAACAGTTTTAAAAACTTCAGAGTGTTTTCTATCCAAATCTACTAATAATATGCATATCTTATCTACTGCGGATGAGTAGCTGGCAGTTGAATTTGGGTATGCTTTCATCCAAACGTGAAAATGCTGCCCCCTATCCTAGAGAAGTTAATGATTACAAGAATACCCATAACATGATGCAGCCATCACTATGCTTGAAAATGTGGAGAGTGTTATTCAGTAATGTGTTCTATTGGATTTGCGCCAAACATAAAAGTTTGTATTCAGGGGAAAAAAGTGAATTGTTTGAATTTATTACTTTAGTGCCTTGTTGCAAACAGGATGCATGTTTTGGAATATTTTTATTCTGTACAGGCCTCCATCATTTCGCTCTGTCAATTAGGTTAGTATTGTGGAGTAACTACAATGTTGTTGATCCATCCTCAGTTTTCTCCTATCACAGCCATTGGCCTCAATGGAATCCCTGAGTGGTTTCCTTCCTTTCCGGCAACTGAGTTAGGAAGAACGCCTGTATCTTTGTAGTGTACTTCGGGGCTTTAAAAAATATATATTTAATAATCATCGCTTTTGCATGCTGGCATAGAGTGGTAGAGTAGAGGCATCTGCAGAAGTTGCACACATGAGGATTGGTTTTTTAAGCCTAGGGTCCGTAATTTTCTTTGCCTTTTATAAACGCATTTCATGCAATTCTACATCTTTTTAGATGTATGGAGACTTTAGAGGAATCTTTTTTATTACTCACAAAATTATCGAAATGATAACACTGACAAACTGAGAATCTGAGATCAATAAAAACGACCATGTCTTGAATCCATCAATAGCCTATGCTTAGGTGTGTGGAGACACACATATCGTATAATATGAGAAGGAAATTATAGTCCCAATGATGTGCAGCTCACTCACCAGCGATTGCTGATGCGCTCGTGCCAAAAGCCTATCTCTCTCGTTTTACTGTTCGCTCAACAGGTCTATTTTGAAGTTGAGAACATATTTGGTAGTCTACAGACAGATTAGTCTTCTCTTTTCAGCATAATCTATTTGCGTCCCAACAATTTGTTTTCCCATAATTGTATTTGAAATATTGCAAAAGGCCTGTTTTGGCCGCATGCTATTCACTGACAGATTTGCCGCGTGTTCCAGACTGTAGGCATGCCTTGTGATTGGGCTACACACAATCCACAGCTACTGTAGGCTATATATTTAAAAAAGCTATTGATCCTCTGTAACTCAATTATAGGCCTACTCCTGGTCTTTCTTTCTGAACAGGCAGCAGGAGTTCTGTAACTTTGGCAAATGTATTTCAATTTATCAGGGGTGCTGTGGCACCTCCAGCACCCTTCTCGCGGCTGTGATTCTATAAGGAAATCAATTAAGTGCAACGCTGGAGAAATGAGAGTTGGCTCATGTCTATCGGAGCAGAAAGAAGGAGAAAGTGAATGTCATTCTAGTTCTGTGAGAGATACAGGATCTTTTCTCTCTCTCTCACCACAGCAATGGCCATGTGTTGGTCTATAGTCAACAATGTGTGCAAACCATAAACCCGGGCCGGCCCAACAATCAATTCTTAGAATATCAGGCACGTTTTCACTTTACGTTTTTTAAGGGTCAGGAAAATACAGAGGAGGCCACTTGAATTAACTCCGATTTTATTTGAATTTTTACATTGCAAACAGTGAAAATAATGTTTCATGCCATGAGAGGTATAGGATCCTAGCAAATGGATCCTGGGATGAAACAGTCCAATATTGAGAGGTGCCGGATCCTGTTCCGGCAGGATCCGGCACAAATTAAGCGCTGGCGTAGGCCATGCAGTGACAAAAAAATCTCAATTGAATCAATTTTAAATTCAGGCTGTAACACAACAACAACAAAAAGTCAAGGGGAATGAATACTTTCAAACGGCACGGTATGTTATCGTATGCCAATGTAATAAATGTTTGAAATGATTATGTTTTGTGAACTACTATATCTGTTTGTGCTTCTTGCGGAAATGATTTGTTATTATCTTGACCATCCTCTCAAGAAAAAAATGACCAATGGCTGAATGCAGTTTGGGACCTCTTGTCTATAGACTAGCTCACGGATGTGAAACACTGGTCCTGGGAGTCCCAGGGAGTACAAGCTTTTGCTCCAGCCCAGCTCGAAAACACATGATTAAACTAATTGAGGTCTATATTAAAAACCATGATATTTTGGTTTACTGGTCCACTTCTTTCTAGTCAGTGGATAATGCATAAGGAGAAAGAAGTCCTGTCACTAGTAACTAGTCACTCATATAGGGGAGAGTAGGGTAAGTTATGCCATTTATTACCTTCAGCATCTTGTTGTTTAGGGAAATATAGTATTCTTTCTAACAAAGATATCGACATATATTTCAGGATGTTGTGTATCCCTGGAAATAATCTGAATTCATGTAAACATTACAGTTTTGAAAACATAGCTTGGGGTATGGGTTAGTTGATCCGCGGGACAGGCTAAGTTAAGCCACTTACACATTTCTGTATTTAATTAAATATTAATACTACCTTTTTAAAACCATGTCTATCTTTCTTTCCCAAAGACAATTCATCACAATCACAATAGTTTTTGTGCGTTTTAATCATTTTAAGCACTCCCTTACTGACCTTTGCCCTTTGGCCTCTGACAGTGCACCCTGATCCCCCGGTGGCCCTGAACTGGACGCTGTTGAACGTCAGCCGGTCGGGCCTGAACTATGACATCATGGCGAGCTGGGAACCCCCGCCCTCGGCTGACGTATCCGTTGGATGGTTGACACTGGTGTACGAACTCCAGTTCAGGAGGAGGAACAGCTCACACTGGAAAGTGGTGAGTCACACATAGACACACTCACACACACACCCTGACTGCACTTCCGGCCTATTACCCAGCGGCCTCTGCAGTTTTGAGTGCTAGACCACACTGAAACTCTGTCGACACCATAACAAGAAGAGAGATCCTGTTGTTGACTGCCTCAATCAACGACAGAGCCAAGTTTGTGTTTGTGGCATAGACGAGTGTTTATGGAATAAAACGTCATTTAATGTATAAGAGGGAGACATAAACCTTTTATTTTAACATTTCGTAGCTTTCGATCGTATTCCTCTCTTACAAACGTTTTTTTGCCTCTGTCTCCCGCTCTCTCTCAGTTGGAGCATGAGTTTGGCACTCAGAAGTCAATCTACGGCCTTAGTACAGGAGAGGAGTATGAGGTGCGCGTGCACTGCTCAATGAGGGCCTTCAATAACTTTGGGGAGTTCAGTGATGCCATCTTTGTCCATGTGTCAGAGATTCCCAGTAAAGGTGAGAGGTCAGGGTCAGGGCGGCACGGGTTGGGGTAGAGAGGAGGGACAGTGTTGTTTACACAAAGAACAAACATGGCAGCCATCTTGCGCAAGGAACACACTTATCCGGGATATGGTAGGATTACCACATAATGTTAATAGTTAAATCATTGTTATTTATTGATTTGGTGATGATGATGATGATGATGATCCTGTTCTAGAGTCCACGTTCACTGGGATTCTGGTCCTGATCTTCGGTGCTGTGGGCGTGGCCATTTTCCTCATGCTCATCATCTTCTCTCACCAGCAGAGGTGAGGACAAACAAACAAACACAAACGCACACACACTTCCGTCATCTTCATCTCCTCTCTCCCTCTTCCTCTCAGACTTATGGTGATTCTTCTGCCTCCTGTCCCTGCACCCAAAATCAAAGGGATTGACACAGAACTGCTTAAGGTAAGACTAAAAACACTGTGTGCATGCATGTGTGTGTGCTCATGTATTTTGTCTTGTGAGTAGGTTTGTATATAGTCAAGTACACTATATATACAAACGTATGTGGACACCCCTTCAAATTAGTGGATTCAGCTATTTCAGCCACACCTGTTGCTGACAGGTGTATAAAATTGAGCACACCGCCATGCAATCTCCATAGACAAACATTGGTAGTAGAATGGCCTTACTGAAGAGCTCAGTGACTTTCAACATGGCACCGTCATAGGTCAGTTCGTCAAATTTCTGCCCTGCTAGAGCTGCCACAGTCAAGTGTATCTGCTGTTATTGTAAAGTGGAAACGTCTAGGAGCAACAACGGCTCAGCCGCGAATTGGTAGGCCACACAAGCTCACCGAATGGGACCGCCGATGGCTAAAGCGCATAGCGAGTAAAAATCGCCTGTCCTCAGTTGCAACACTCACTACCGAGTTCCAAACTGCCTCAGGAAGCAACGTCAACACAAGAACTGTTTGTCGGGAGCTTCATGAAATGGGTATCCATGCAGCCGTACACAAGCCTAAGATCGCCATGCGCAATGCCAAGCGTCGACTGGAGTGGTGTAAAGCTCGCCACCATTGGACTCTGGAGCAGTGGAAACGCGTTCTCTGGAGTGATGAATCCGACGGACGAATCTGGGTTTGGCGGATGCCAGGAGAACGCTACCTGCCCCAATGCACAGTGCCAACTGTAAAGTTTGGTGGAGGAGGAATAATGATCTGTGGCTGTTTTTCATGGTTCGGCCTAGGCTCCTTAGTTCCAGTGAAGGGAAATCTTAACGCTACAGCATACAATGACATTGTAGACGATTCTGTGTTTTCAACTTTGTGGCAACAGTTTGGGAAGGCCCTTTCCTGTTTCAGCATGACAATGCCCCCGGGCACAAAGCCAGGTCCATACTGAAATGGTTTGTCGATTGGTGTGGAAGAACTTGATTGGCCTGCATAGAACCCTGACCTCAACCCCATCGAATACCTTTAGGATGAATTGGAACGCCGACTGCAAGCCAGGCCTAATCACCCAACATCAGTGCCCGACCTCACTAATGCTCTTGAGGCTGAATGGAAGCAAGTTCCAACATCTAGTGGAAAGCCTTCCCAGAAGAGTGGAGGCTGTTATAGCATCAAAGGTGGAGACCAACTCCATATTAACGCCCATGATTTTGGAATGAGATGTTCGACGAGCAGATGTCCACACACTTTTGGTCATGTCGTGTATTTAGTATGTGAAAACAAGTTTGTTATGGCTCATGGACAGAGCGCAATACAGATGATTATTAATTTAAATCTCAGGCTCTTGTCTAAGTGTCCCTATGAACAGTAAATAACACATTGTAATATGCTGGGAATTGACATGATCAGGGCACGCTCAAAGAAATAGAATCTAGATTCTATTTCTATGGGTAAGCTACACTAATGCAATAGGCTTTGTTTGTAAAAAATTAGGGCTTGGCAATGAAATGTGGTACAAGATGATTGAAGCGCTTGCCGTACTTGAATTCAGAGCTTAGACATGTAAGTACCTCTGTCTCAAACCCGTACCCTCCTCACAAACACTCTCTGCCTCTATCTCTCCCTCTGTCACATCCACGCCCTATCCAGAAGGGAAAGCTGAATGAGCTGAACTTCCTCCTGAGTGTTGGTGGCATGGGGAGTCTCCACCCCTTCCCCCCTGACCTGTACCAGGACGAGTCCTGGATGGAGTTCATCGAGCTGGACGCAGACGAGCCTGAGCCGGGGGAGAAGGAGGACAACCTGGGCTCGGACACACAGAGACTGCTGAGCCTGGGTCACAACAACCACCGCACAAACCATGGCTGCTCTCACACCCTCAGGTATGGATATGTTTGCAAAGCTACTGGTCATTTACCAAAGTTACCGGAATAATCGATGGTAATTTTGGTAATTTTTACTTTTTTTTTTGTATTCATACAGTATATACAGTAGTATTCATTTTGTATGTCTGTGTCATATTGTCCATGAGTTTCCAGTAGATGGACCATATGTTTCAAGAGAAAATAGCCTAATTAATGAAAAAAGTGTCTAATCAACAATGGCATTATTTTCAATTAACTCTGCAACTCTATCAACTATTAACTCTTTTGACAACTGCCAACAGTCTGGCGCCAAAACATTTACAAAAAAGATGACATATAGGGGCCTCCCGGGTGGCGCAGTGGTCTAGAGCACTGCATCGCAGTGCTATGCTGCGCCACCAGAGTCTGGGTTCGCGCCCAGGCTCTGTCGCAGCCGGCCGCGACCGGGAGGTCCGTGGGGCGACGCACAATTGGCTTAGCGTCGTCCGGGTTAGGGAGGGTTTGGCCGGTAGGGATATCCTTGTCTCATCGCGCTCCAGCGACTCCTGTGGCGGGCCGGGCGCAGTGCGCGCTAACTGAGGGGGGCGGGTGCACGGTGTTTCCTCCGACACATTGGTGCGGCTGGCTTCCGGGTTGGAGGCGCGCTGTGTTAAGAAGCAGTGCGGCTTGGTTGGGTTGTGCTTCGGAGGACGCATGACTTTCGACCTTCGTCTCTCCCGAGCCCGTACGGGAGTTGTAGCGATGAGACAAGATAGTAATTACTAGCGATTGGATACCACGAAAATTGGGGAGAAAAGGGGATAAAAAAAAAAAAAAAAAAAAAAAAAAAAAAAGATGACATATTGACATAGTAAAATAAATGAAAGTGTGTAAAAAATAAAAAATAATATTTAATGCTGAAACCAGATTGCGAATTAAACCGGGTCTCTTTTGGGTGCGCGTGCATAGATGTATTTTTTATGGACCTAATAATAAAGACGTATTTTAAAGGTAAAAATGTATTACCTTTTAATGTGGCATAAACAAGTCATAATGTTTTCATTTGATTGTCAAACAAATCACTTCAAAAAGTAGGCTACCTGTGCATGTTTGTCCATTCCAAAATAATTACAGTATCCATACAATGCACTGGATGCATATAATAGGCCTACATAAGTTGAATCAAAACAAGTTTAGACCCTAGTTCATGAGTTGTCCATAATTCATCAGATCATAATCAATGGCAATTGCAGAATGTCATTAGGTACACTTTTTGGTGTTTTGTAAACAATGTCTATTTTTGATCATCAAATGGGGCGAGTGTACATACAGTTTGGATGCTGGAATTATTTTGGAGTGGACAAACATACACAGGTAGCCTATTTTCTGTAGTGATTTGGTTGACAATCAGATGACAACATGATGACTGGTTGTGTTCATTCCACATTAAAAGGTAATTAATTTTTAGGCTTACATTAAAGCTGCAATATGTCACTTTTGGGGATGACCCCCCGAATTCACATAGAAATGTGTGTTATAGGTCTGTCGTTCTCATTGAAAGCCAGTCTAAGAAGCTGTAGATGTATTCTATGTGCGCTATTCCATGCTTCCCAGTTTCATTTTTGCATTTTTTTACTTTCAGTTTTGTACACCAGGTTCAAACATCTGAAAATATAATATTGTTGGTTACGGAAAATATATTTCACAGCGGTTTAGATGGTGCAATGTTTCTTCACACTATTCTTGCTTGTTTTGTCAGATAAACTGAAATTAGGCGAACTATTAGAATTTTTTGCAACCAGGAAAGTTATGCATAGTGCATCTTTAATTGATGCATCTTGCTTACAAATGGACCTATTTTGTCGCCGGGACAGCTGAAATGTGGCTGAAACTGTACCAGGAAAAACGGGATGGTCAATTTACTAGACTAGGCTTCAATGTGTATTACCATGAAATTCAAACAGGCCTACCGGCAGCCAGTGATGTAGTGGTAAAAAAAAAATTGGTGGGTAATCTCTGATTGCCGGTTGAGGTGAAAAAAGCAACACTCCCTATATACTTTCACTGCATTTTTCTGAAAAAAGTGGGTAAATTGCATTTACTTGCGTTTACTCATCACTAGGCCTACACCACTGTTGGTAGCCCACCCTCTTAGCCGAGGCAATTTTACACACATGAACACATACAGAACAGGTAGCCGACATTCAACACAGTAGTTGAATGAAAACATGTTTACACACTATTTCATGAGTTGTTCATAATTCATGAGTTGATTGCTTGGAGTCTTCACAGATTGTGTGACACAAAACACTCTCTTTCTTTCCTTACATGAATTACATTTATTAGTGTTATTTGTCATTATTAAGCATTTAACAATTGACTTCGAACATTGAACATTAAACCCTGTACGAATCCTGGATCTTGGAGATCTCGGAAAATGCACTAAGTGTAACTATGCCTACGTAACATTGAATTATGTTTTGCCGTTAAAACAGTTCTCATGGGCACACAAATCCAAAATAATGTATGCTTCTAACCGAAAGAGTCAACTGTAGGCCTACTGTTATTAACGTATACTTGTTGGATAGATTGGATGCGCATTCGTGTCTAGCTGTAGGCTGCTGTACATTAGGAAAGTGTAGACTGGAGCCTCTTATGGAGGCATGAAGCAGCTCTTACAGTAGCGATGACAACTGGAATGGTAACTCTCTTTCCTCCTCTCTCTCTCTCGCTCTCTCGCTCTCTCTCAGCATCCCTGATATTGAATATGATCCAGAGCTGCCTGACCAGGAGACCCTAATGTTGATGGCTGCCCTCCTGTCCAGCCAACCTGAAAAAGTTGAACCCTGCCTGGGGAACCGGCGGAGCCACTCCAACCCCCCGGCCCTAGAGGTGATGGAGGTCCCATGCCCAATGCTCCAAGCTCCAGGCTTACCTCTAGAGGGAGGGGAGAGGCCCCTGGTCCAGACCCAGCTGGGAGGCCCTCATAGCTGGGTCAACATAAACTTCTATGCCCAGGTCAGCGATGTAATGCCCGCCGGAGGGGTGGTGCTCTCACCAGGCCAGCAGGTCAGAGCCCCGGAGAACGCTCCAACAACAGAGGAGGATAAGAAGAGGATTGGGGAGATGGAAGGAGGAGAGGAGGAGGAGGAGAGGAGAAATAAGAAGTTGCCGTCTCAGCTGCTGGTGGTGGATCCTGAGGCTGGGGGCTACACGATAGAGAGCAGTGGCCGGCAAATCAGTACCCCTGACCCCTCCTCACCTGGGGAGGTTTACCACGCCTTCCCCCCACCTCCCCCCTATCTCCTGCATACCACCCCCCTAGGGGACTACCAGTCCCCGTACATCCTTCCCAACTCCCCTGCTCAGTTCCTGCCCCCTGTTTTGGACTACACTGTGGTTCAAGATATTGACTCCCAGCATAGCCTTCTCCTCAACCCTCCTTCCCCCCAGAGGTCCCCCTCCTGCCCCCCACAACCCCCCTCCAAGCCCCTGCCCACAATGCCCATAGGGTACCTCACCCCGGACCTGTTAGGCAACCTCTTGCCTTAAAGAAAAAAACACCTCCCAGGAGGCCTTGGGGCGTAGAGGTCAGAGTTCACACGCCAGGAAGTCAGTAATCATACCAGAAAGACAGTCTTGTTCTACCTGAAACCAAATATGTTACGAGACAGACAGGCACGATGTTTGTTTGAGAGGGGGATGGAAGGGAAGCTGGGAAAGAGAAACGTTTAGATGTTGTGTTTGGGTTTTATATAAGTGATACTGGAACTTGAGGAAAGAGTAAATTGGCCTTTCTGGTTTGACTTAGCTTAAAGAAAGACTTGTGTTGAACAAATCTTAGTGTGCTCTGTCTGACTAAGACCGAGACACCCAAAAACCCACTATCTGAAACCTTTAAATGCCCAGATTTCTAATAGAACGTTACACACAGATGAACGTATGCACCACATATACGCGGACAGACAAGCTCAGACATGATTCTAGTTGTATGTTATCTGACGCTTTAAGGTGTCTATCCCTTGACTGATTAGGTGCTATGTAAACAATTTCCTTGCAGACACACCCAGTCCCACCTTAATGTTTCCTACTATGATCGATTATAGAAATGTCAGAGAGAAGTGAGTAAAGAAACAAGCTCACATATGTCATATACCATATAGATGTTTAATACTGTAGCATATTGGCTTAAGTCTTAACTGTACTGTAGACGGATCAAGTAACAGAATGTAATGGAGAATAACAAGCACATTTTATACAATCACACACACACGCACACATTTACATCATCGTTGTCGCCTCATTAATTGACAGAGCACTTAAGTGTGCTGTTTGTCAAACTTACCGCCACAATCAGCGCAAAGTGACTATTGGTGACTATTGTTGTTCATTTAGCACTCGTTATTTTGCTATACGTTGCTTGCATTTTCATGCTTATATTTAGCTTTGAATTCTTGCGGCAGAGTCATCTAATCGCTACCAGACTGAGGTCACAGTATGGAACACAGCCATTAGACAACCTGTCTGCACTCAATGTGAAAACTCACTCTGATTACCATAATAAATGGAGAACAAGGCAGGTCATAACAGCGAACATGTTTCACTTGTGTAATGAGACATTAACGAGCACAGACTAGAGTCTCACAATACAGGAAAGACTGCTTTTGTATGTTCTACTTACTTTGCCTTCATTTTCATTGCAGGGACAAGAACTGAAAATGTGCAGAGGTACTTAGAATATGTCTTTCTCTGTGTGTTTCTACTGTTCTCAATGTAGTTGCAATGCCAACGTTAATGTGCTGTCGCTTGCGCTTTATGATAGTGGAATGAGCCTCTTTTGACGTAGTGAAACGTACTTAGACACTCAGGGTTTTCTATATGCACCCAACTTTGCAAACACACACACACGCAAGCACATACATACACACCATTTCAAAACGTGGAAAAGACAGTATCCACTTTGCTTTTGAGCTGACGTATACACACGCACACACATTGTTGTAAAAAAGAAACTGGTGGTGAGTTGAAAATGTGCTAGTTTGTGTATCTGATCTGCATTACTGATTGACAAGACGCTCCGTAGATACAGTAGATTATACTTGTATCATCAGAAGAAAGATCATCTTCATCCCGAAGAGAAACCGTCAGATCCAGTGGTTGCGTGAGGAGCTAGAGTATGTGTTTGGTGTTGGACATTGTACGGTATAGTCATAATTGTTCGTAGGCAATGAACGCTTTAAAGGTGGATGTGAACCTTTCAGGGCCATCATTATTGGAGAGTCTTGTCTCTGTGTATGACTGTGGTCATTCTGTCAGATCCATTCAGCGTATACACTCTTAGAATAAAGGGTTCTTTGGCTGTCCCCATAGGAAAACCCTTTGGTTTCAGGTAGAACCCTCTGTGGAAAGGGTTCTGCTAGTTTTTTTAACCTTTATTTAACTAGGCAAGTCAGTTAAGAACACATTCTTATTTACAATGACGGCCTACCCCGGTTAAACCCGAACGACGCTGGGCCAATTGTGCGCCGCCCTACGGGACTCCCAATCACGGACGGATGTGATGCAGCCTGGATTCAAACCAGGGACTGCAGTGACGCCTCTTGCACTGAGATGCAGTGCCTTAGACCGCTGCGCCACCCGGGAGCCTCTGCGCCACCTTGGAACCAAAAGGTTTCTACCTAGAAGCAAAAATGGTTCCTCAAAGGATTCTTCTATGGGGACAGCAGAAGAACACTTGTAGGTTCTAGATAACACCTTTTTTTCCTAAGACTGTACAAACTGCATCACAAGGACTGAAAGCCTATCTGTAAGTGCAGAATATCTGTTACTATTTTGTGGTGTTCACTACAGGAGCTCTTGACCATTACGATTCGTAAATATGAAACATATATTATGCCGGCACATTAAGAATGTTCAGTTCAGAGTTCAATATGGACAATATCAATTTTCAGTTGTCAATTCAACAATTCATGAATGATGATAAGTGTTTTTAAACAGATAATATCACAACACAACCTGCTCAAGTGTGCCATTCTCTGGCATGCTTATTCTCTCTTGCTCGCTCTGCTTCATTGAGAAATGATTAAGTGAACTGCTGCTGCCGCCATCGCTGATGAGACCAGCATGAAACAGAAATCTACAAGTGCCGTAACAACTATGTGTGTTGTATTTTGTTTTGTTACTAATCAGAAATGTTGCTGCTAGGTACGTTTCCCCGCCTGCATTCAGCCTTACCACGGGCGTATACAGGAGGGCGCAACTTCACAGAAGGTTGAGATCGAAATGCGTTGTCTTCAACAGACATCATTCTAAGTTGTGTAGTAGAATATGAAAAAGTGTCAGCTCTATACATTGCCTTTCTATCTGCAACATTCTAAAACTTTGCAAACAACTGAATAAGCCAGAGGTGCCTCTGTGTATATACAGTATAAGGAAAGAGATATCAGATTATTTAAATAATTAAGTACTCATATGACATTTGTGACAGGCCGGCTCAAACCAGTCTTATGTAGCAAAATTTTTAATTGTCTTAGCTAACATTAAGCTATAACTAGCCAAGAAAATGGCTCTGAGATATGAAATAATAAGACCATCCACATAACGTTAGCTAGCGAGCCAGCCAGCTAACGTTAGCTAGCTAACAACACACTTTAACTTGAAATAAAACCACTTTTTTTTTTTTTGAAAACTCTGTTTATTCAGTTTTACACACACAAGACAACACAAAGCAATATAAATAATATACTCAACTAGAAAAAATACAAATAATAACATTTAAAAAATAGCTTTAAAGATACCATACTTTAGACAAGTTAAACACACCAGGTAGAAGGCTACAAAGGTTAAAGGGCAATCTATAGTACAGGGACAGAGCAAACACCTCACCATTGTTCCTGTAAACAGTCAAGGGATAGGGGTGGAGAAATGCCACTCACAGACCGTCATGGCCACAGACCGACCATCCACTGAACCAAAAATAAAAAGTTTACAATGCTTTAAAATTAAAATAAATGAATAATAATAATTTTATGTAAGCGTCAACAAATGTTTTATTTATTTTTTATAAAAAAATTAAAATGGGAAAAACAAGCTCACATTTTAGTCTCTGACCGGGCAAGATGAACAAGGCATCCGCAGGTCACAATCGATAAGCACATCATCAACCTTAATGCCCCCCCCCCCAGAAGGCATTTCAGCCCCCCAAAATGATTTTGGATTCAAAAAACGGCTCTCGTATGAAGTACTGACCTGTGACATAAGCCTAGTTTCCTGAAACGAGTCACATTTATGGATGTTTGAAAGTTACAGATATAGGAAGAGAGAACGGAGAACAACTCTATTCAAGCTTACGAGACATCTGTTTACCATTTGTGCAGTGGTGGAAAAAGTACAACATGATCATACTTGAGTAAAAGTAAAGATAGCTTAAAAGAAAATTACTCAAGTGAAAGTCACCCACTAAAATATTACTTGAGTAGACGTCTAAAGGTATCTGGTTTAAATGTACTTAAGTACAGTGGTGGAAAAAGTTCTCAATTGTCATACTTGAGTAAAAGTACAAAGTTAAAGTAAATGCTATACATGAAATTCCTTATATTAAGCAAACCAGATGGCACAATTTTCTTATTTTTTTAAATGTATTTACGGACAGCCAGGGGCACACTCCAACACTGACATAATTTACAAAGGCAGTATTGGTGTCTAATTATTCCACCAGATCATCAGGCAGTAGGGATGACAATGTTTTATATTGATAGGTGCGTAAATTGGACCATATTGCTCTCCTGCTAAGCATTCGACATGAAACGAGTACTTTTGCGTATCAGGGAACATGTGTGGGAGAAAAAGTAAATACACTATAGGAACAAAGGTATGTGGGCACCTGTCATATATCCATATTTTGTTTCTCCCTGTCCATATGTTGTATTTCAGACTAAATCAAGTATCTGAATTATCTATCATGAATGAATAGCAGAATCGGTTTTTACATTGTAAACTCAGCAAAAAAAATGTCTTCTCACTGTCAACTGCGTTTATTTTCAGCAAACTTAACATGTGTAAATATTTGTATGAACATAACAAGATTCAACAACTGAAACATAAACTGAACTAGTTCCACAGACATGTGACTAACAGAAATTGAATAATGTGTCCCTGAACAAAGGGGGGATCAAAATCAAAAGTAACAGTCAGTATCTAGTGTGGCCACCAGCTGCATTAAGTACTGCAGTGCATTTCCTCCTCATGGACTGCACCAGATTTGCCAGTTCTTGCTGTGAGATGTTACCCCACTCTTCCACCAAGGCACCTGCAAGTTCCCGGACATTTCTGGCGGGAATGGCCCTAGCCTTCACCCTCCGATCCAACAGGTCCCAGACGTGCTCAATGGGATTGAGAACCGGGGTCTTCGCTGGCCATGGCAGAACACTGACATTCCTGTCTTGCAGGAAATCACACACAGGACAAGCAGTATGGCTGGTGGCATTGTCATGCTGGAGGGTCATGTCAGGAAGGGTACCACATGAGGGAGGAGGATGTCTTCCCTGTAATGCACAGCATTGAGATTGCCTGCAATGACAACAAGCTCAGTCCGATGATGCTGTTACACACCGCCCCAGACCATGACACACCCTCCACCTCCAAATCGGTCCCGCTCCAGAGTACAGGCCTCGGTGTAACGCTCATTCCTTCGGCGATAAACGCGAATCGGACCATCACCCCTGGTGAGACAAAACCGCGACTCGTCAGTGAAGAGCACTTTTTGCCAGTCCTGTCTGGTCCAGCGACGGTGGGTTGGTGCCCATAGGCGACCTTGTTGCCGGTGATGTCTGGTGAGGACCTGTCTTATAACAGGCCTACAAGCCCTCAGTCCAGCCTCTCTCAGCCTATTGCACACAGTCTGAGCACAGATGGAGGGATTGTGCATTCCTGGTGTAACTCGTGCAGTTGTTGTTGCCATCCTGTACCTGTCCCGCAGGTGTGATGTTCGGATGTACCGATCCTGTGCAGGTGTTGTTACACGTGGTCTGCCACTGCAAGGATGATTAGCTGTCCGTCCAGTCTCCCTGTAGCGCTGTCTTAGGCATCTCACAGTACAGACATTGCAATTTATTGCCCTGGCCACATCTGCAGTCCTCATGCCTCATGCCTCCTCCTCCATGTTCACACAGATGAGCAGGGACCCTGGGCATCTTTCTTTTGGTGTTTTTTAGAGTCAGTAGAAAGGCCTCTTTTTAGTGTCCTAAGTTTTCATAACTGTGACCTTAATTGCCTACCGTCTGTAAGCTGTTAGTGTCTTAACGACCGTTCCACAGGTGCATGTTCATTAATTGTTTATGGCTCATTGAACAAGCATGGGAAACGGTGTTTAAACTCTTTACAATGAAGATATGTGAAGTTATTTTGATTTTTACGAATTATCTTTGAAAGACAGGATCCTGAAAAGGGGACCTTTCTTTTTTTGCTGAGTTTATAAGAATTGGACAGGGAGAAACCTGTAAGAAACATTCATACAGAGTATTTTGTATATGGTCATACAGTATAGATACAGTAGTCCAAGTATTATTTCAAGACATAAGCCAATATCTTGCTGTAACTAAACTCTGTGTTGTCTTTTGCTTTTCTACAATCCCATGGCATCTGTGTCAAAGACATCTTAACATTTTCATATGTTGACATTAAAAGAGAGACGAGGAAGGGGGCTATAGTGGCTTTTAAATCATTACGCGGTTTCTTAAAATGGTAGCAAACAGAATGAAACGGGGAGGGATTTACCTCAATTTGTCCATTGTAAACTCTAGTTTTAGTTGCAAAACGTTCCGCTGGCTCAGGTTTTGTTTGTTTGCTTGACGTTGATTGGCTAGTGATGATATTGGCTATACAGCCTGCTTGACATCATTTGACAGGATCTGGTTCAAGGGGCTTGATGTTCGACGGGTTTCTCATGCTTAAGTTGGTGTGTTCTGAATTGTTTTCCTATTTTGTTTAATGTTCAATATCTTTCAAAAAGGTACACAATAAATATATATATTATCTTTGTCAGTTTCGTATTTGTACATTGTCATTTCTCACAATACCTACAATATATGAACAACATGGAGAAATGCCTGTTTAGATACAAAGATGTATGGCCTGAATGTATGGACCAATAAACCTTCTGATGCAGAATGAAGTAGGAGCATAATTTAACTTAGCTAAGGCCTGAATGTATTGACCAATAAACCTTCTGATGCAGAATGAAGTAGGAGCATAATTTAACTTAGCTAAGGCCTGAATGTATTGACCAATAAACCTTCTGATGCAGAATGAAATAATATAATATTTCGCACTTTAGGTCATTCCGGATGATTTCTCAATGTACTGTGACGGTGCAAGGAGTAAAGAGAGAGAGAGAGAGTGTGTGTGTGTGTATATATACTTATGAGAGTGTGTGCATTTGTCCATGCATCTGTGTGTGTCTCTCTCCGTGACTAAGTGGACCAGGAAGCGTCCTGGAAGCAGCCCTGTGTCGTGGAGAAAGCAGATCGGCCAATTAGACAAAGCCTGTGTACTCTGCTGCACAGTGTGGGGTTGATTCGACCAGAGAGCCAGCCACTCACAGCTCTGCGTCTCTGGACATTGCAGGTAATTACCCATAAGTCACTACTCCCCCTGTATTGGATCTTCAGGCCAATTACGCCCACGCTAGCTGCCCACCCTGCCCTCGTTCATTGCTTCTGCTTGCCTGTTCCACTTTTTTAGAGGAGCATTCTCAACGGTTATTCAGCTCCATTACAGGGATGAGTTGCTGTAGCGATGGTTCTGGAGGCTGGAAGATGCTTTTTATAGGTGGAAGAGGATGCCTTGACTCCATTACGTAAGCCCTTAAGTATATGTGCTGTGAACAGGCCAAACTTAGGACTCAGAGGTAAGGCACTGGTCGTTGTGATGAGGAAAGAAAGAGAAGAAACACTGGTCACATTTATTGGTTTATTTGTTCCCAAAGCTTTTCCCAAAGCACAAGCTATTCTTTCTGGGGTCCACACAAAAACATAAAACACTATAAGTAACAAAACACTGATACACTGATAGACAAGTACAGTCACGCACATTTTAAATACGATATACAAACAATACAATAAAACAAGAATAATGTGTGTTAGTGTGTCTGTGTGTGTTTGTGTGTGGGTCATTTCACAGTCTCTATTGTGCCATGTTGTTTTGTAAAAAAAAAAGTAATTTTGCTGTTTGTTTCTGAAAACTTGTTGCAAATGACAGTCACCCATGAATCACCAAATTATATTTTGAAAGGGGAAGCAAAGTACTTTAAGCATATGTTTTGTTTCAGTCTTCTCCATCTCCTCTAACCGAAGCTAATTGTATGGATTTTTTTTCTATAAATAATGTAAAATAAACAGCCATACAGAAAGACTCATGTGAAGGCGAAATTACAGAGGAGGAACTTCTTGACGCAATTAAAGCCTTTAAATCCGGGAAAACTCCAGGGCTGGATGGCGTACGAGTTGAGATATACCAAACCTTTTTGAAATACTCAGAGGACCGTTATTAGCATGTTTTAACCACTCGAATGTAAATGGTAGATTATCAGACACTCAACAAGAAGGTCTGATTTCATTATTACTGAAACAGGTGTTGTTACACTTCTGTGTCGTGATGCAAAAAATTCTAGCAAAATGTATAGCGCATAGAATTAAAAAGGTATTGTCGGACATTATTCATTCTAATCAGACAGGTTTTTTACATGCACGATACATTGGAGATAATGTAAGGCAAGTACTGGAAACAATAGAACACTATGACAAATCTGGGAAACAAGGCCTGCTATTCATAACTGACTTAGAAAAGGATTTTGATAAAGTACGGCTGGAGTTTATATATAAATGCCTGGAACATTTCAATTTCGGAGAATCTCTTCTAAAATGGGTTAAAATCATGTATAGTAACCCTAGGTGTAAAATAGTAAATAATGGCTACTTCTCAGAAATGTTTTAACTGTCAAGAGCAGTAAAACAAGGTTGTCCACTATCAGCACATCTATTTACTATGGCCATCAAAATGTTAGCTGTTAAAATTAGATCCAACAATAATATCAAGGGATTAGAAATCCAGGGCCTAAAAACAGGTGTCATTGGCGATGATTATTGTTTTGTTTTTTATCCACAACTTGGATCCCTACACAGCCTCAGAGGATCTAGATAATTTTTCTAACCTCTCTGGATTACAACCAAATTATGATATGTGTACTATATTACGTATTGATCACAATTTGAAAAAAACTTTTACATGGTTACCAATTGAACAACATCTATTGCAAGGTACATCAATGTTAAAGTTTACATAGCTGGCCATATATGGATGTTAAAATGTACTTTATGGGTTGGCTAAGTAAGTCTTCTAATCGATCACTTTCTACTACATATAATAATATGATTAAATTATATACCTTAAAAACTCAAATCTATTAGAATTCCAGTCATTCCAATAAATGTTATACCTCTTGATCTTCAAGAATAGGACTTGGAAATACGGAAGTATAGCTTAGCCAAATTGTTTTACCCTAAACTAGGCACTTATTAGCCAGCTCTATTCTGTTGTTTATGATTTTGTTGTTATGGAAGGACTGATTGGGCTCAGTGATTCAAGTTGAAAAATAAATGCTGCGCTCATGGAATGTCATGATTTGAGCACTACTGAAAAGTGATATTTACATGTGAAAAATGAATACCATATGCTGCATTTGCTATAGGCCTATTGTTTATCTTTTTGTTGGTGACACTTTGATATCTTGATAATATGCAGCTGTTTAAAGGGCAAATCCAAAGATGAAACAATAACAAAACGGTCATCCTGCCTCTGTTTTTGTAAAAAGCTGAGGAATGGGCCTGGAGAAATGTAACCACTTTCAGATTAAAACAGAGCTATGAATGCAATTACTGACCATCCATGATTTAAAAATGATTGTTTTGACCATGTTATGAGGCTATACAGTGTTTGTTTACATTTACAATGTTTATAAACATTGGGAAAAAACAAGCTTACATTTTTGGTTCTCAAGGACAGTTGAACTAAGCTCATAAGGCATTTATAATTTATATTCTTCAAGAATCAATGGATATACACAGTACCGTTCAAAAGTTTGGGGGCACTTAGAAATGTCCTTGTTTTAGAAAGAAAATTAAAAAAAATCCCATTAAAATAACATAAAATTTATCAGAAATACAGTGTAGCCATTGTTAATGTTGTAAATGACTATTGTAGCTGGAAATATCTACAGTTGAAGTCGTAAGTTTACATACACCTTAGCCAAATACATTTAAACTCAGTTTTTCACAATTCCTGACATTTAATCATAGTAAAAATTCCCTGTCTTAGGTCAGTTAGGGTCACCACTTTATTTTAAGAATGAAATGTCAGAATAATAGTAGAGAGAATTATTTCTTTCAACTTTTATTTCTTTCATCACATTCCCAGTAGGTCAGAAGTTTACATAAACTCAATTAGTATTTGGCAGTATTGCTTTTAAATAGTTTGACTTGGGTCAAATGTTTCGGGTAGCCTTCCCCAAGGTTCACACAATAAGTTGGGTGAATTTTGGCTCATTCCTCCTGACAGAGCTGGTGTAACTGACTCAGGTTTGTAGGCCTCTTTGCTCACACACGCTTTTTCAGTTCTGCCCACACATTTTCTATGGGATTGAGGTCATGGCTTTGTGATGGCCACTCCAATACCTTGACTTTGTTGTCCTTAAGCCATTTTGCCACAACTTGGAAGTATGCTTGGGGTCGTTGTCCATTTGGAAGACCCATTTGCGACCAAGCTTTAACTTCCGACTGATGCCCTTGAGATGTTGCTTCAATATATCCACATAATTTTCCTGCCTCATGATGCCATCTATTTTGTGAAGTGCACCAGTCCCTCCTGCAGCAAAGCACCCCCACAACATGATGCTGCCACCCCTGTGCTTCACGGTTGGGATGGTGTTCTTCGGCTTGCAAGCCTCCCCCTTTTTTCTCAAAACATAGCAATGGTCATTATGGCCAAAAAGTTATATTTTTGTTTCATCAGACCAGAAGACATTTCTCCAAAAAGTGTGATCTTTGTCCCCATGTGCAGTTGCAAACTGTAGTCTGGCTTTTTTATGGCGGTTTTGGAGCAGTGGCTTCTTCCTTGCTGAGTGACCTTTCAGGTTATGTTGATATAGGACTCGTTTTACTGTGGATATAGATACTTTTGTACCTGTTTCCTCCAGCATGTTCACAAGGTCCTTTGCTGTTGTTCTGGGATTGATTTGCACTTTTCACACCAAAGTACGTTCATCTCTAAGAGAGAGAACGCGTCTCCTTCCTGAGCGGTATGATGGCTGCGTGGTCCCATGGTGTTTATACTTGCGTACTATTGTTTGTACAGATGAACGTGGTACCTTCAGGCTTTTGGAAATTGCTCCCAAGGATGAACTAGACTTGTGGAGGTGTACAATTTTTTGTCTGAGGTCTTGGCTGATTTCTTTTGATTTTCCCATGATGTCAAGCAAAGAGGCACTGAGTTTGAAGGTAGGCCTTGAAATACATCCACAGGTACACCTCCAATTGACTCCAATTATGTCAATTAGCCTATCAGAAGCTTGTGAAGCCATGACATAATTTTCAGGAATTTTCCCAGCTGTTTAAAGTCACAGTCAACTTAGTGTATGTAAACTTCTGACCCACTGGAATTGTGATACAGTGAAATAATCTGTCTGTAAATAATTGTTGGAAAAATGACTTGTGTCATGCACAAAGTAGATGTCCTAACCGACTTGCCAAAACTATAGTTTGTTAACAAGAAATTTGTGGAGTGGTTGAAAAACGAGTTTTAATGACTCCAACAAAAGTGTATGTAAACTTCCGACTTCAACTGTATATATATATGATGTAGCAACTACAGATTGCCCCTTTTAAGTCTATCAAGTGTGCAAGTTTCCATTTGGTGTCCATTAGACCTATGGATTTACAAAAAATCAGCATCAATTAGATTGAGCAATAAAATCCCCACTTTATTCCATAGGCTTGGATCCGCACTGTGCAGCTGTTGAAAGAGCACATTTTTCACTGGCTGTCCACTGGTTTCAAAAACAATGATTGATAGTCAACTTAACTTCTTGAATTCAACCATTATTGGGTTCAAATACACATTTAGATTTGTAAACAGCCATCCACAACAACCACAATCTGTAAGGCGCAAATAGCTAAATGAGACAACAGCAGTGTGATTCACATCAATGCGCTATGTAGATATCAATAATAAGTGATATCCGTATCGCCGTAGACTAAACCACTGCTGTCATCCTTACCTCCAAGCGTTTATTCAAGTTGTATAGTCTTTGGATGCCAACAGCAGTCGCACCATTGGAAGACATAGCTTGGACTGACGCCTACAAAAGCCTATTCCTGTTCTTTTCCTGCGATCCATCAAAACACACTTGGTGTGTGATCATAGTGGTCTCTGACTTGTGGTCAGACTTGCTCAGGTGGAACAAACTTAAATTTGCGCCTTTTTTCAATCCTGATTTGAATGTCATTGAGAAAACAGAAGTGTCAAATATAATTTTTTCGCAAACATCCTTTCTGAATTTAAAAGTAATCCTCGAAGTAATCATCTAGTTTTCAAAAGTATCTGTAATCTGATTACAATATTTTTGCTGGTAACGTAACGGATTACAGTTACTGTTTTTTGTAATCCCTTACATGTAACGGATGACATGTAATCACATGTAATGACATGTAATCCGTTAATCCCCAACCCTGTTGATGGGTTAGAATCGATTTTCCAGCTCTGCAACACTAACTTGACCAAATTCAAAATAGCAATTATTCTCTTAAATTGTTACTGTATATATTTTATACACAAATATGATGGTTCAATGTTGGCATTTCACTTCTGAGTTCTACTAGTGAAATAGTCATTAGAATGATTGGCAATATCTGAAGGTTTTGCTATAAATGATCCCATCAACTTTTCTGCCCGTAATATAATTGAAGGTACTCCAAAGTCTTTTTCCATTGTGTTTTGTCATTTATCTTGGTTTGGTAATATAATTTCATATTTTTGTTAAGTTTAGTCACAAAATGTCTCAACGGACAGTAAAATGTCAAAATGTCTCAATTGTTTGCCAACTCTTTTACATAATTTCTTTCAACCATACCATTTTTCAATTAATTGTCAATCCAGGGGCTCAAACAGTTCTCTTAACAGGTGCATGCTTGTCAACAATTGGCATTACTAATTTTATTAAAACTTCCAGTGCTGTATCTGGATTCAATTCCTCTTACACATCAGACCAACATACATTTTTTACATCTTCAACTAGAAGATGTAAGATCTCTTATAAATTACTTTAAGCCCAACCTTTAGCACTTTGGCTTTCCTTGTTATTGCCACAATGGTCACTACAGCCAATGGGAACTGATATTGCTTTGGAGCAAAGCTCGCCAGCATTAGTGAAGATATGACCAATCAGTCAGGCACTTGTGAGTGTCAGTTGGTATATCTCTGTGTGTGTGTGTGTGTGTGTGTGTGTGTGTGTGTGTGTGTGTGTGTGTGTGTGTGTGTGTGTGTGTGTGTGTGTGTGTGTGTGTGTGTGTGTGTGTGTGTGTGTGTGTGTGTGTGTGTGTGTGTGTGTGTTGGTTCTCCTTTCTTTTTGCTGCATGTGTGTGACGTTGTGCTGAAGCTACTGACTCAGAAGCTTGGCTCTCTCACTCCTCCCAAGCTTTTGGGAGGGAGCGCTGGACATTGAGCTTGTCGTAGCAGATGTAGGAAATGTCCCCACGCTCTATGGCAGCTTGCATAAGCTGGGATAGGTTACTTCTGCCTTTTGCACACATCTTCAGAGAAGTCCTCTTTGAGGAAGATGTTGGTTCCTCTCAAGTTTTTGGCAATCTTCAGAACAGCCATTTTGTCCTCGAACCTTAGGAACTTGACCACTATCGGCCTGAGTCTGTCACATTTGGTAACACAAAGGTAACCTACTGGTCACAGTAAAAAGGTCTGTTTTGATTGATGTTTGATTTGTTGACTAGCTATGTGAATTCAGTGACGGTGACTTTCAAGGGCCTTACCTGAGAAAATCTTGGATCAGCTAAAAGATTTAAAACAGATTTTTTGTATACAGTTGAAGTCGGAAGTTTACATACACTTACGTAGCTAAACTAATGATTTCAGTAGATCATCAATCTTATTAACACAACTATTATTAGTGTTCTGCAGCAATATTATGCCTACTATATAGACACCAATGGAGGCTGCTCAGGGGAGGACGGCTCATAATAATGGCTGGACTGGCTGGAAATGTAAATGTTAAATTGTACCTTTATTTAACTCGACAAGTCAGTTAAGAACAAATTCTTATTTACAATAGCGGCCTACCCCAGACAAACCCTAACGACGCTGGGCCAATTGTGCACTGCCCTATGGGACTCCCAATCACAGCCAGTTGTGATACAGCCTGGAATCGAACCACGGTCTGTAGTGACGCCTCTAGCACTGAGATGCAGTGCCATAGACCGCTGCACCACTCGGGAGCCCCTGGAATGGTGTTGAATGGCTGGAATGGAGTATAGTGGCTGGAAATGTATCATACACATCACTCCATTCCAGCCATTATTATGAGCCAACCTCCCCTCAGCAGCCTCCACTGACAGAGAGGAAGTTGACTATTGTCATAACTGGGTTGTGCCACAAAAATAGTTCCTTTTGCGTCCCTTTGATATTTTAATTAGAAGTTGTCCACCAATATTGAATTTTAAAGGCTTGTTATAATAAATGAAGTGCCCTATAATATAGACCACGCTGAGAATGTTTTATATGAGTAAAGGCTTGCTAAAGTGACAAAATTCAACATTTTGACATGTCTCTCCGTCAACCCTGTATCACTTCAGGAAGATTTTAACCCACTTAATCCCAAAATATATCCAAGTTCACCCTCATCGTGAAGCCCTAGTTATTTTGTCGCTTTGACAAAGTCATTTCTGAATATAATTATTTATTGAATGTGATTAATGATTCATTTACGTCTGTCCCTCATTTTAAGGTCAATCCTGTTACGTGAACTGATCTATCATTTTAATATGGTGAAACTATTCCTTTTAAAATATTTTAACATTTAATAGTAAAATCATAGAGTAAAAAAGCAGGTCAGCTGGTTCTACTCTTTTTGGACATTTTCTGGTGTTTTGTGGTGGGAAACTGAGTGGGTCGATTATAAAATGTCAACCCTGTTACCCATAGATAGACAGGCTAGAATTGTTTTTATAATTTCATTTTTTTTGTGAATCTTGATTCAATTGCCACTCCCTGTCTATCTATGGGTAACAGGGTTGACATTTTATAATCGACCCACTCAATCGAGTGGAAGCAAGCTTCCATTCCCCCGGTCACAAGTAGATTTATGGCTGATTTAAGAATAAATCGTCAACCCTGTTACTTTATTTGGCACTTAATAGGCACTGACTGTAGTAATGTTTTATTATTTAACCTCTTATGAAGTTGAACATGTGCTCTTTATGACAACATTTTCTAATTAAGTGTTTTCAACCAGGCACTGAATTGGTGGAATGAAGCAATGTTGCTCCCTGGAATTTATTTTGTGATACCAGTATTCTGCGCAAAGGAAAATGAACACTGACTCTTACCCTGTATTCTGGTAGGAAGAACTAGTCTACAGGCTGCACCTACAAAATGATGCACTCTGGCAGGAGAGCTCTAGAACCTTTTACAGATCTCCTCTTCTACCTGGTGGTGATTGTTCTGAACTGCAGGCAACGTTTTTTTCAATGTGAAATAATGAAAGCGTTTGAGTGCGCTTTCATGTACGTACGGTTAAAACCACGCATCAAACTTTACACACAAACTACTTCAAGTTGCCCATGATTATTACAGCGATACATTTTTTGGGTCTCACTTTATTTGGATCGTCCGGATTTTCCATCTTGGTCATCCTATCAACAAACTACATGTTGATAAGCAACTGCTTGGTAAGGTGACGTTTAGGGTTAGGTTTTGAATAAGGGTTAGGGTTAGGGTAAGGGTTAAGTTTAGGGTTAGAGCTAGGGTTAGGGTTAGTACACAGTTAGTTGAAATGTTACTGATAGTCTGTTGAGGATGTACAGATGGACTATCCAAATCACGTGTTACCCATTTTTTTGTGGTCATATCACTCCCACTACTTGACTAACATGCGAGTCACGTGTTGAAGTACCAGACACGTGTAGGCAACGTGCCAAATGCTTTGACAGTGAAAACACTCTGAAAAGCTTCTCAAACGATCGACTGAAAATGTTACGCCGTCGCTGCTTGTTTTGTTTGCATTTCGACAAATCAATCTGAAGATCTGTCTGTCTGTCAGGTGACAGGCCAGAGCTAAACATGGCTTATAAAAAGGCTACATATTCCCGTTGTCTCCCTCTGCACACTCACAAACGCACACACGGAGTAGATAAACAAGACAACATTGCAATATGAGCGCATAAACCATCTTTATTCATCGTTTCGTACATGCCACACCACCCAACAGTCCGCAGTCAGAATGAACGTGTTCTGTACAAAGCATCAGGTGCTCTAGGTGACAGTCGTCTTCCCCTAGAGCCCTTCATTAAAGTACAGAATGGATTCAAACGATCGTTCAATCTTTTCTGTTTACCCACCTCTCATTCTAGATGGTTTCTTTTGCTAGTTAAAAAGTGTTCCCTATATTTTGTTAGTTGAAAACAGTTCACTCTTTGTTTTGCTAGTTCACAAAGAGTGCATTATACATATGTGTGCATTATTGCCAAATTAAAATAACTCAGTGACTGTAACTAAACACACATCCACACAGCTGTAAGCAATGGATACTGACGTTTGAAAGCTTTATCTATATAACTCACTACTGCTCTAAATCACCCGAGAGTTAATTCAATTGCAAAAGTAAAATGTTAGTGAGATCCCAATTTTTTGGAGGCCAAATAAAATAAATCTGAACTATCAATAATGTATTTTAACCAAATTGGTTTTGCTAACGCTGAATATAACAACTTTGGTTCAGATTTATCTCTCCCAGCCATCATGCCAGTTTGTTCAGCATAGGCAACTACTACTACATACTCCTTCCAAAGCTCTCGATATTTTGAACTTTAGGGGGTGGTCATATTATAAGTCCCTCCCTTTCCCCTCTCCCCAGCCGGATGTCAGACAGACGCCACTAGAGCGTAGTTTCTGCGCCTGCCTTCATTGTGGATGGAGGGAGCAAAACAGAGCAGGAGAAACGTTAACATAATCGCCCCATACACTCCTGGGAGGGTGACACCAACGCACTGAAGGAGAAGGAGGTGGTGGAGGACACCTACCTTGCTGTCTTACCATCACTATGGTCACACCTCAAATGCCATCCTATTCCCCATATCGTAACGGGTTTAGGCTTGGCATTCACCTACAACACCCAATGTGTGTCCTCCCATCTCTCCCTGTCAGGTGTGGCTTCACGGTCCCAGGGTAGTACTATTTGGTAAGATGTTATAAGAGCGCTTCGCCCCGGTGTTTGTCTCACAGATGTTAATCTGAGGCCTATAAGGTACAGCAAGGTAACTGTCACAGAGCCATGGCCCTGCTTACAGCAGCCCTCACCCTCAGCTCTCAACACCCAGGGGTCAGGCTCACATGACTGGCTGAGGCTGCTGTCAGTCAGCGGGGGACGAGCGTCACTGTCAGGTCTCCCTGAGGCCCATCAGGCCCTGTCACTGTCAGGAGGCGGGCAGCGCCTCATCACAGTGTCAGAGCCCGATTGGCTCGTTGCTCACCCCATCGCTAAACAGCCTCCGTCAGTGTCAGCATCAGCTGGCCTTGGAGGAGGGACTTAGATCAGACCCCTCCTTCCACTGTCAGCTGTGCTCCCCCTTTCACCTGGACCTCCCCTTCACTCAGGGATTCTGCATAATATGGCCTCGCTGCCCTTCCTGGGGCATCTGGCCCAGTTGCACCGCCTGCTGACCCATATGCTCCTGACCAACGTGCAACTGGCCATGGGCCTGGCTGTGTTGGAGCCCCTCAGTGTCATGTTGGTGCTGCTGCTGCTGCTCTGCCCCATGATCACGACCGTGACCGCGCCCCATCCCCCTCTCACCATGGTGATCGTGACCATGGCGGTTGCCATTGTGACCATGGCGGTTGCCATTGTGACCGTGACCATGGTGATGATGGCCGTGTCCACCATGAGTTGTCTCCCTTCCGGTGACTGGCTTCTCCTCTCCCTCAGGCTTCGCCTCTACTGTTCTGTTGCACTCTGCTGGGATCTCCGTGCTCTTTTTGGGGGAAAAGAGGAGGGGTCTCGGTTTGTTTTCCATAACTCAGAGCTAATTCTCACATACAAACACAGACACGCCCAGTGTGTGTGTGTGTGTGTGTGTGTGTGTACCTCATACGTGCAGTCCCCACAGACGCGTGTGCAGTAGGTCGCCTTGATGGCATTCTCTACATAGGGAGTACCCAGGATGGAGTAGGGCAGGGAGATATGGTAGGTCAGACGACCACACCTGGGCGAGAGACAGAGAGAGAAGAGAGAGAGAGAGAAGAGAGAGAGAGAGAGCGAGAGAAGGTTAATTGTTAGGGGAACAGACAGCATGATGAGGACGGTCTGTATTTCTGAGTAGACTGACCGCAGACAGACAGAGTGACCACAGTCTGGAGCTGACCTGTCATAGATGAGGAAGTCATCCTTCTCTCCAGCCAGGGTCTGCCACACGTCGTCCTGTTTGGGCTGCTGTTTGTATAGCGTGATGTTCTCAGACAGTTTCTGCCTCAGCAGGGTGTGTAGGCGCTGGGCCTGCTCCCCCTGGTGGTTCACCACCATATAGGTCACATTCTCCAGACCCTGACCCTCCAGCTTCAGGCGCAGCCCATCCAATCTGCCCAGAGGAACACGACAGGGAAGTGAAACATGAGGATACGGAGAGATGGTCAAAAGAAATCACAAAATAACAAAAAGAACAGGCATAACAACAACCACACTCCACTATGGGTAGGAAAGTGGCTAAGGGTCCAAAATGGAACCGAGCCCTGTCTGGTCCACTTACAAGGATGCCTGCACCAAGCAGAACAATCAACTGGCCTGGAGGAGGGCCACCACCGTGACCTGGCCCATGACCTCCTTCATAGGCTCCACCTCCCCAATGCTCCAACCAGGTGGCGGCTTACAGCGGGTCCCCTCCCCCTCGCTCTCTGTTCCGCCCCCAGGGAGCAGGCAGAGAGCCAGGAGCAGGCTTAGTCCCGCCCACATCACGGTGCTGCACCGCAGGCTTGATCTGCTGAGGGGAGATAAAGCAAGTCGGGTAAGAGTCTGCTCAGGTGATGAGGACAGGGTTTGTAGAGTAGTTCAATGCTATGTCACAATTTTCTATCTGTGTCCCAATACTGTGCCTGGTAGTAGATAGTTGGACAAAAGATAATTAAAGATTAACTCAATTTTGGCTTGTGTCCCAATCTTCCTAACCTAACCTTAGTAGACTTATTAATTAAAATCAATGCTGCCTGGAAATCAGTTGTATCAATGGCATTAAAAAAGAGACAAAGAAAGGTATACATTTTTTAAAGTATTTATTTGCTGACATGAAAAGAAATGAGGGATTAGTATGAAATGTTTTACATTTCTAGACTTTTATTACAGGGATAGATGTTGTTTTTGTTAATTTAGAAATTCTATTGCACAACCAAAGGCGTACTGATGAACGGCAGAAAAATAAACGTTCGGTGAGGGTGGTTAAGTGCAGAAAGTTCTCTCTTTCTCTCCCTGCATATTCATATTTTAGAAACACACAATTGCTAATCAACTGGAGAATGATCAAATACAGCGTATATGCCATATGGAGACAACACAAGCAAAATAACAAAGCTAAAGAAATAGCAAAACACTTTGTCTCAATTTGTTCAAGTGATCGGGTATCACAGGTTATATACGTCAAAAATAGAGAGAGAGTTAAACTCTGTCTTATCAACATGCACAACAAATGTTGAAATTGTTTTGCAGTCACTTACTGTCTAGTAAAAAGTCCCTCAGTCAACTCAGCTCGGTCTAGCAGTAGCTTCTGGAAGAACAACAACCCTCAACTCTCTCTGCTCCTCCTTTTATGCTAGCAGTGTTGTTTTCCTGCCTGCCTGAAAGGAGGACAAAGTTCAACAAGGGGTCTGTGCAGATTCCTGCACTACAGCAGTTTAATAAGTCACTCTTTTGTAATACCATCATACTGTAGTTAGTGGTTAATAGTTTATGGTCATCACATTTTAATTGAAAAGTGTTTATGAAGGGAGTACACAGAACACATGGAAAGTAATCTCGGCCACCAGCCAGCTCTCTGTCTGTCGAACTTTCTGGTTTCACAGCGCCTCCGAACCGGACTTGATTGGAAGTCAAGTCAAAGCGCGAGCAATTCGAGCGTGTGAAAGGGTTACATGGAAAGAAAGTGAACTCTCTCATGACAGCTTCATAGTTGTCTGTTGTCTGCCATTGCACTAGGAAAATAAAGACACGACTAAAACGTAATTGCCCAATATTTTCCCCTTCGATTTTTTCACTACTGCATGATCACCTCTGTCTCATTCATTGGCCTGAAACAGAACGGTTAAAACAACAGAACATTCTGACTATCTGTTTTTCTCTGGAGGGGAAAAGTGAAAAAAGGGAGTGAGGGGAGGGAGTGGGGGTTGGCCAGTGTCCAGCACGTTATGCAGGCCAACACAAATACGTTGGCTGATTGCCTAACTGGACACAGACACAAAACAGAGAACTCTAACACAGAGGATAAAGAGTTTGTGTGTGTGTGTGTGTGTGTGTGTGTGTGTGTGTGTGTGTGTGTGTGTGTGTGTGTGTGTGTGTGTGTGTGTGTGTGTGTGTGTGTGTGTGTGTGTGTGTGTGTGTGTGTGTGTGTGTGTGTGTGTGTGTGTATATATATATATTAAAGTGAGGAGAGTGCACAGGTAACATGGAAAGTAACATGTATGGACTTGCTGCCCGTGAAGGCTACATTGTGTTGTAAATAAATGCAAGACAAACCCCAAAGTTGTCCTATGAACTGTCTGGCAGCATGCACAGAGAAAGGCAATGATGAAGAGGTTTTAGCAACCAAAAGGCTTATCTTCGAGCACAGTGACCTAAAAGTAATAATTTCTGTAGTGTTTGAGAGATAAGCAGCATGTTATTATGCACACCTGGTTAAAATGGTATGCACATGTTCAGTGCGTGATATTGGAAATATGTATCTGATTGGATGCGCATAGTTTTATTGGCAGGCCCTTATTGGTTGTTTGCCAAGGTATTCTAGTGTGCTTCCTTTGAGCGGGTTCAGATGGACTCAGCTTGAAACCGGCTATGTTGTATCCGCTGTCATGTTGGAAATAAACCTCTTTGGGACGTTAATGCTTTATACTGTTGAGTTTCTCTTTGAAATAACTAAAAAGAACCCTGCTTCCTTTAACAAGGGATGCAACAGATTGGCAACAAAGTAATGGAGTTTTTGTCCGAAGGGGAACAGAGTGAGCAAGAAAGTGTTAGCGCCATCGACACAATCTGTGTAGAAAAGCTAGCACCGAAGATGGCGTTCGGCAAGGCTGAGGATTTTCACTTCGAGGAAAGTTTAGAAGCCTATTCGGAAAGGTTGGAACAGTATTTTGAAGCTAATGGACTCAAGTCTAAAGCCATTTTTTCTGACGATTGTTGGCAGAAAGACTCACAATTTGTTAATGGACTTATGTGCGCCACAGAACCAAGTGAAGAAATGCTGTTGACTAAGTCACTACATACCGAGGACTAATTTTATTGCTGAAAGATGCAAGTTTCATGCAAGGAGTTAACTCGAGGGAGAGTCGATAAGTGAGTACTTAGCTAGTTTAAGAAAACTATCAGCCACATGTGAATTCAGTCAGTTTCTTGAAGAGTCATTGACATGATAGATTTGTGTGCGGTGTTAAAAGTGCAGAGCTGAGAGACCGTTTACTGAACGTAGCTCACACAAACAAAAATAACATTAGCACTTGCTGTGGATATGCGATTTTCTTTTGAAATAACGAAGAAAAGTGCACAGCAGTTTTCACAAAATACTTTTAAAGCAAATGCAGTCGAGAAGAAAAGCGTTGCCAAGAAAACGGAAGCAACAGGTAAACCATGTTACCATTGCGCTGGAAAAGGGCACAACCTAGAATAGTGCCTCTACAAAGATTTTGAGCGTCGGGATTGCAAGAAGAAAGGACACATAGCCAGGGCATGCTGCTCGCGTCAAGTGGGAAACAATGACACGAAGCAAGCGAAATAGAACAAGCATCTGGATGCTACTGAGGGAGAGGCCTCCTTACTGCGACTGTAGGAATACGTGAGCAACGATGTCATTTCCGGTCACAACTTGTAGACTTGTTTAAGTGCTGCTGTGCGGTTTGTTGCTAACCTTACTTTGCTACCTGCCAACTTTACGGTTTTTACTTTTTAATGACCGTTTTATATATACTTTCCGCCCCCCTCGCTCAACTTTTTTAATTCAACTTTTTCACCCCGGACGTGATTCGTCAGGACCTCCACCAGCCGAAGCTAAGTAGTAACATTAACATTATGCCTTCTAATTGCAGTCAATGTACTCATAATATACAGGAGAACGATCGCCTTGTGGCGAGGATAGCTGTTCTGCAAGCCCAGCTTCAGACGCAATCGTTAGGCAAGGGTAATTTAAGTGTAGGAAAGGAGGAAACAGCGTAGGTGCCACCAATGAATACAGATAGTAGTATAAATCCCCTCGCACGGTCCCCGCAGCCAGACAATTTTCTCATGGCTTCTGGAGGGAAATGCTGTAGGAATTGCTCAACCAGTGTCGCTCATTCAGCCGACAGAAACTTTCAATCGGTTCTCCCCATTAAGCAACGGGTCGGAGTCAGAGGCCGAGCCTTCTTTGGTCTCTCCTCCTCCCGTTACGGGGTCTGAGACGCCGAAGCCTCCCACCATTAGCTCTGACAAATTGAAAACCCTAGTCATTGGCGACTCCATCACCCGCAGTATTAGAATTAAAACGAATCATCCAGTGATCATACACTGTTTACAAGGGGGCAGGGCTACCAATGTTAAGGCTAATCTGAAGATGGTGCTGGCTAAGGCTAAAACTGGCGAGTGTAGAGAGTATAGGGATATTGTTATCCACGTCGGCACCAACGATGTCAGGATGAAACAGTCAGAGGTCACCAAGTGCAACATAGCTTCAGCGTGTAAATAAGCTAGAAAGATGTGTCGGCATCGAGTAATTGTCTCTGGCCCCTTCCCAGTTAGGGGGAGTGTTAAGCTCCACAGCAGAGTCGCACAACTCAATCGCTGGTTGAAAACTGTTTTCTGCCCCTCCCAAAAGATAGAATTTGTAGATAATTGGCCCTTTCTGGGACTCACCCACAAACAGGACCAATCCTGGCCTGCTGAGGAGTGACGGACTCCATCCTAGCTGGAGGGGTGCTCTCATCTTATCTACGAACATAGACAGGGCTCTAACTCCCCTAGCTCCACAATGAGATAGGGTGCAGGCCAGGCAGCAGGCTGTTAGCCAGCCTGCCAGTTTAGTGGAGTCTACCACTAGCACAGTCAGTGTAGCCAGCTCAGCTATCCCCATTGAGACAGTGTCTGTGCCTCGATCTAAGTCGCGCAAAACTTAACATGGAGGTGTTTGCCTTAGCAATCTCACTGGAACAAAGACGTCCTCCATTCCTGTCATTATTGAAAGAGACTGTGATATCTTGACCGTAAGTGCCGTATGTACTTACAGAAGCTGTTGAAAGGGAAGGGTTTCTTACTCCAGTGAGTGAGCTGCTCCAAATTGTGTGTATACTAAAAACAGAAAATACTGTAAGAATATTTGGAGATTACAAGGTAACTATCAATCCGTGGCTGGAAGTACGCAGGACTTGTTCACAAAGCTGACAGGGGGTGAGAAGTTCACAAAGCTGGATTTTTCATGAGGCGTACCAGCAAGTACAGTTAGCTCTAAGCACTATCTCACCATTAATATGCATAAGGGGTTGTTTAAGGTCAACAGGCTTCCTTATGGTGTTGCCTGTGCGCCAGCTATTTTTCCAGAAAATGAAGGATCAGATACTACAAGGTATAGACGGGGTAATCAGCTATGTTGATGATATACTTTTCGCAGTGCGCGACACAGAAGAGCACATGAGAAATCTTGAAGTGCTAAAAAGACTGAAAATGCAATCAAGGTTAAAAGAGAGAAATTGTATTTCTTCCAGAACAGCATAGTCTATCTAGGTCATGTGATAGATGCAGAGGGAATACACCCCATGAAACAGAAAACTGAAGCTACTGAGAAGGCTCCCATTCCTACAAACACCACTGAGCTCAGGTCTTTTCTTACTTAACTATTATGGCAAATTCATTCAAAATCTGTCTATCATAGTTAAGCCTATGACCGCTCTACTGCAGAAAGATGTCAAATGGAAATGGTCACAGAAAAACCAAAGTGCTTTCGAGGAATGCTAAGAGACATCTACTTACTAGCCAGGTGTTAGTTCACTACAACCTGGAGCTACCGCTCATACTAGCCTGTGATGCTTCACTGGTAGGTCTTCTGGATGAGCATTTTCTTGTTTGCTTATGGCTGTATAGAGTTGGTTGAGGGCGGTCTTAGTGCCAGCATCGGTCTGTGGCGGTAAATAGATGGCTACGAATAATAGAAACTCAGCAAAAAAAGAAACGTCCTCTCACTGTCAACTGCGTTTATTTTCAGCAAACTTAACGTGTAAATATTTGTATGAACATGACAAGATTCAACAACTGAGACAAACTGAACAAGTTTCACAGGCATGTGACTAACAGAAATGGAATAATGTGTCCCTGAACAAAGGGGGGGGGTCAAAATCAAAAGTAACAGTCAGTATCTGGTGTGGCCACCAGCTGCACTAAGTACTGCAGTGCATCTCCTCCTCATGGACTGCACCAGATTTGCCAGTTCTTGCTGTGAGATGTTACCCCACTCTTCCACCAAGGCATCTGTAAGTTCCCGGACATTTCTGTGGGGAATTGCCCAAGCCCTCACCCTCTGATCCAACAGGTCCCAGACGTGCTCAATGGGATTGAGATCCGGGCTCGTCGCTGGCCATGGCGGAACACTGACATTCCGGTCTTGCAGGAAATCACACACAGAACGAGTAGTATGGCTGGTGGCATTGTCATGCTGGAGGGTCATGTCAGGATGAGCCTGCAGGAAGGGTACCACATGAGGGAGGATGTCTTCTTGACACACTGCCCAAGACCATGACGGACCCTCCACCTCCAAATTGATCCCGCTCCAGAGTACAGGCCTCGATGTAATGCTCATTCCTTCGACGATAAATGCGAATCCGATCATCACCCCTGGTGAGACAAAACTGCGACTCGTCAGTGAAGAGAACTTTTTACCAGTCCTGTCTGGTCCAGCAACAGTGGGTTTGTGTCCATAGGCGACGTTGTTGCCGGTGAGGTCTGGTGAGGACCTGCATTACAATAGGCCTACAAGCCCTACAAGCCTACCTGTACCGCAAGTGTGATGTTCAGATGTACCGATCCTGTGCAGGTGTTGTTACACGTGGTCTGCCACTGCGAGGATGATCAGCTGTCTGTCCTGTCTTCCTGTAGCGCTGTCTTAGGCGTCTCACAGTACGTACATTGCAATTTATTGCCCTGGCCACATCTGCAGTCCTCATGCCTCCTTGCAGCATGCCTAAGGCACGTTCACGCAGATGAGCAGGGACCCTGGGCATCTTTATTTTTGTGTTTTTCAGAGTCAGTAGAAAGGCCTCTTTAGTGTCCTAAATTTTCATAACTGTGACCTTAATTGCCCACCGTCTGTAAACTGTTAGTGTCTTAATGACCGTTCCACAGGTGCATGTTCATGGTTCATTGAACAAGCATGGGAAACAGTGTTTAAACCCTTTACGAAGTTATTTGTATTTTTACTAATTCTTTGAAAGACAGTGTCCTGAAAAAGGGACGTTTCTTTTTCGCTGAGTTTAGATGAGAACTCTTGGTAGATAGTGTGGTCTATAGCTTATCATAAGATACTCTACCTCAGGCGAGCAATACCTCGAGACTTCTTTAATACTAGATATCGCGCACCAGCTGTTATTGACAAATACACACCCCCACCTCTCGTCTTACCAGATGTAGCTTCTTCTCTGTTCTGCCGGGGCATGGAAAATCCTGCCAGCTCTATATTATCTGTGTCATCATTCAGCCACGACTCGGTGAACCATAAGATATTACAGTTTTTAATGTCCCGTTGGTAGGATAATCGTATTTTCCAATGATTGCACGTTAGCCAGTAGAACAGACGGCAGTGGGAGTTTAGTCGCTCGTCTACGGATTCTCAGAAGGCAGCCCGACCCGCGCCCCCTTTTCCTCTTCACACAATGAACGGGGATTTGGGCCTGTTCCCGTAAAGCAGTATATCCCTCTCGTCGGACTCGTTAAAGTAAAAAGCTTCTTCCAGGTCGAGGTTGAATACTTGCTGTTCTGATGTCCAGAAGTTATTTTCGGTCATAAGAGATGGTAGCAGCAACATTATGTACAAAATAAGTTACAAACAATGTAAATAAAATATACAAAATAGCACAGTTGGTTAGGAGCATGTAAAACGTCAGCCATCCTCTTCGGTGCCATCTTACTAATTCATCATTTCAAACCCTTCCTTCTGGGTTTTACAATCTAAAATACACACATAAACAAGGTATCTATAGACTCAGGTGACTAAATCTCTCAATGTTTAACCATTGTTTACATAGCTCTTACCACATTCTGTTTGCAGTGACTGTCCCGGAAACTTGTCAAAACATGTTTAACTTGTCAAACAAAAAACAACCTTCAATTCTCGTGTTCCATACCACCTAGAAACCATATTGACTTTCACAAGCAAAAGAGAGACCAAACATAACAGTTTCACACTAACCTTGATAAGAATGAGATTGGGGCAAGGTTATCCCAAGCTACATTCTAGTGGCTCTCCAAATTTAGAATGACAGAACCAACCGTGAAGCACTAAGCACTATCACTCGAATTTAAGACCCTCAACTGATTACACACCAACTCCGGCAGGATGTACATTTACATTGAACTTATTTTTCTCGCATTAACTTCATCATGGCCCCCATTTGTGGTAATGACAGATTGGTATCGCAATGAAATCTTAGTCTAAATTACTATACATTTCACAGTGTGCAGACCTCCACAATCAACCTGATACCCCAAATATTTTTTGGGGGATAAGCTAAATCAATTACGGGCACAGTTGACCACCCTCCTCCTTCTGGTGTTTGTTCATGCTCTTCTTCAGATAGCGTTTCAGTTCGTTCCACATCAGATGATAGTGTCTCGTCAAGCTGAATAGGCACCTTCTAAAGTAAACATTGTCAGTTTGACCTGTTGCATTGAAAGTGTTATGACTCTCCCGGTCGAGGGTACAAGGCCTAAGATCAGCTTGGCAAATAGCTGACGATAGCTAGACCCCCCTCTCTCCCACAGAAGAGGGGGGGGGGGGGGGGGGTGACACCAGAGAGATGGAAACTCCCTCTCTCTCTCTGCTCTTCAGTAACAAACCAAAAGAATGCCTTTGCAGCCAAAACTATAACACCCAAACAGTTAATATTGAAACAATATTTCTAAGATAGGAATGTTAAGAATGGTCAGTGGGAATAATCATGTCATATTGCTTTTCATTTTGTGAGGTTATTAAAAACTGTATGAACCAAATAATGTAACTTAGGAAGGAAACCCCCTTCGGCTTTCAAGTTTCCATCCAATATGATGTTAATGCAATATGAAGAAAGATTCAACTATTTTTGTTATAATAGGAATGGGATTTTTGGTTTTCTAATGAGAAGGGTTTTTCATGTCCGTTGCACATCAACTAAGCCACGCCCCGAATGAGGCCAGAAGAGCGTGTCACTGTGACGGAACCACCCTTTCCGACCAGTGTGCTTAAAAGGACTCGCTAAGAATTAACATCTTCAGACCAGCAGACGTGAAGCGTTAGTTAAACATTACAAATGGTTGAAACTCCCAGACCAGAAAGCGTGCAGCTGTGGCTATTCGTTGAAATGGTTAGAAACTCTTAAACGCTCAACATTAGGTGAAGATGATAACCTCACTAAACCAAAACCTTGACAGTCTGCAGTTGTGCATGTAAACGGGTCTAGAACTTTGACTACCTACCCAAGGAAGAAAAGAGGCGAGAAGCTCACCTCAGACTATCACTGGTGCATCATTGAAGGCACGGACAACTAAGGACATTGTGACCTCTGACCTTACACCCATCAAGCCCTTCCCATAGAAGGATTGGTTGCAACAGAGAGACGAACAAAGACATCTACACATAAATACATTACATTTCTTACCCAGACAGGCGGTGGTTCATGTGCAAGGTATTATAGAATGTATACACGATAAATGTCCCTTTATCTCTTTCCGTACCCGCTCTCCATTGTGTAACAAGCCGTCATATCTTATCAGTCCACTAGGGACTTTTGTCTCATGTAAGTGTGTATGTGTATTCTGTGTTATTTAGTTAGTAAATAAATAATGAAACCAAATGCATTTACTGGAAGAACTGTGCAGATGCAAATTTTGATAACAGAATTAGGGTAAAATCTCAGTTTCTCATGCAACCATGTTCTCCAAAAACTTAAATATCTGCTCCGAATTAAGATTCAAAGATGTCTGTAGAGAAAATGGGGTGTCAGCTTTGACATGACACCTTGAGTTAAAAAAAAAAGATTTTGGTGAAGTGGATTTACATACGGTAACATAATTACGGAAACGGAATTACATCGTGGGTCCCTGAACATTTTGGAATGGCAGAGTGAGCCAATCACACCCTTTTTTGTTCAATGCTACGTGACATTCCATAATGGCTGTTGTGGCTACTGCTTGCTAGCATGAGGATGAAAACTGCAGTTTTCCAGAAAAGCTAGCAGTCATTCAATCTTCTCGTGTAACGGTTGGGATAATGGAACAATTCGGAGTACAACGCATTTCTCATCCCTCTATTGGGTACCCTTTTCTCTTGCCGCCTCCGCTGTGTCTTAATCTACACAGGAAACCTGTCCAACCCTAGTCCAGCTGTAAGCAATCTGCTGGTTAACATTGCTTGAGAGATACACCAGCTGTGTTCTCTATGACAAGACAATTCTGAAATCTTTCTGGTGACCTTCACCAGAAATATCTGGTGGTGCTAAAACCAATGATTACTGGACTCATTTGTGGACACTCTTCCAAGACGCTGCAAAAGCTTGCAGAGAACACCGGAGGTGTGGCTGTAAAAGTGATCATGTATGTTCTCAGAAGTGTCGATGATAGGTTGCTGGATTATCATGAACTACATTGTGCCACTGTGGCACATGTGAACCAGAGCCCTAAGTACTTTATTTTCTACACTAATCATAACTTAAGACATTTGATGTATTAGTAGTTTATTTCATTATTTTCAATGAAAATGTCACTTTAAAAGGTATTCTAAAAATGACTGTGGATTCATTACCATCTACATTGGTGGCCATTTTGAATTCAGCTTCCTGGTGAAAATATTTAATTAGTTCCTCTTTTATCTGTCAGATACCAGCTTTTATGGCAGCCATTTTTAAAAACACTTAGAAACACATTTTTAAAAACACGCTTGCAGGTTAAGTTTGAATGGTTTTGACCATTACAGCTATGACGGGAAGTTACTTTTTTTGTCGCAGGTTAGGAGAATTTATCCAGCAGGTTAGGAGAATTAACATAGCCGGTTAGGAGAGTTAGGTTAATGTTAAGATTAAGGAAAGGGTTAGCTAAAATGCTCTCCTAACCGGCTACGAAAAGTCACTTTCAGTCAGATGTACTCCATCTAGTCACAACCAATTTGTTACAAACCTAAGGAATGTTTGTACCAAATGTAATGCTTCTATCCACAACCTGCCCAAGGACTGCAGTTAAAACATTTGCCAGCTGGCTAAAACCAGCACTTTTACTGAAACTTTGATTAATATGCACTGTCCCTGTAAAAATAAACTCAAAAAAATGCTAAGGCCATGGACCAGCTTGTAGTCCTAAAAAACGTAAATGAGTAAGCATTTTCTGCCTCTGGTTCATTGGCCATTGCTATGGGCAGGTTGGCATTTATTGTCACAAATCTTGCCCTGGAGGCAGCTCTGTCGAGTGGTCTCTAGCTGGCACAGCCACAAAGTCATAAAATATGATTTTAAACCTAACCTTAACCACACTGCTAACCCTAATGCCTAAACCTAACCTTAAATTTAGAACAAAAAGCTCATTTTTGTTTTTATGAATTTTTAAGATAACCAATTTTGACAGCTGGCCCATCTAGCAGAAATCACTTAGTTCTAGCTCCAGGGCAAGATTCATGACAATAAACATCAACCTGCTTTAAGCAGGAAATTCATGTGGAAAGAACAGTGTTTGGGGATATACTGCACACCAAAAATAATGTGAGGTTAACCCAATAATCCAGGGGAGGCTCACCTGGACACTAGAAAATATAAGGGGGCCCTCCGGTGGCACCCTCAGGGAGTACACTCAAAGGTGACCTCTGACCTGTGACACTTACTGTATGTCACACAAAAAATGTCAAACACTTTTCCTGCCTGCCACTACTCTTGATTATCTAAAAATGTTAAGTTACTCTGAGGTAAGTTGATCTAATATTTAGGCATTTATTAAGTTTTATATATAATCTCATTAAGTTAGATCTATAAATGTTTTATACATATACCATTAGCTGAGCCTAAAGATAAATAATCCACTTGTTTAGAAAAAAAAATGGTAATATGTTTTTAATAAAGCAGTCAAATTGAAGCTGAGTGTGTTGGGGGCAACTGCCCCCCCTCCAATGGAGTAACTAGCCCCCCCCCCCTGAATTTGTATTTTCCAAATCACGTCCAAATCGTCTACAAGTACAAGTACAAGTAACTTCATTGAGTTATATAGCATTTAGATACTTTAGGATGATTTGGACATGATTTGGTGGGAAAATTAAAAGAGGGACCTTACATCAAAACCTCATCATAGTGAGGATATTAATAGTGAGATGTGCAATGCCATTGTGTTTCAATATTTGATTGATTTAATTAAAATAAGACCTACACTTTAGCTTTTAAAAGTGAATTACTGAAAAATGTCAAAACAAAATGTATAAAATAGATTTTAACACACAAATCTTCAGGGTCAAGTTACTAAACTTAGCTTTTTTTTGTGTCAGTAATTGAACACCGTTCTTAGGGGGGATGGTTATCATGACCTTTATGAATTATGAAGCCTTTAATTACTCAAAATAAGTCAGTTGCTAACTGTCAGAGAAATTGAACTACAATATTAGTCTGTGTTAACCACAGGCCTTTGGTGTTATCCAAACCCCCCCCCCATAGTTTCCGTTAGTACTTACAAAAATACGGCATTACTAATGCCTATGGTTTTTGTCTGGTTTTTGGATAAACGCTGAAAATAAGGTCTGTGGTAAACACAGGCTTATGAGATCTAATATGTTTTGTTCTATGAGGTCATCTTCATGCATGCAAATACACTGAGCTATGCCCAAGCCGTACGCAGTAAAAGAGCCCACACGCAGAGTCTGGAGCATCGCCGGCCACACTGCCCTCCACACCACCCTCTTCAATTCCCCCTTAACCTCCCTCCCATGTTACCAGACCAGGCCCGCCTCAGCCCAGCTCTACCAGACCCGGCCCAGCACAGCTCAGGCAGACCCGGCCCATCACAGCACAACCAGACCAGGTCCACCTCAAGCCAAGCTCTACACAGCACCGACTGCTAACCTAGGGTCTGGCAAAACACTGTTGAAGGTAGTGCACCACATGATGCAGGCCAGACCATGTATCATTTACATCAACCCTCATATGCAGAGTTTGGAGCTTTGTCAGCCACACTACCCTCCACACCACCCTCCTCAATCCCCCTACAACCTCCCTCCCAGGCTAGTTTTAGATACCCCCCCTACTCCCATCCCCAGGACAGGCCTGGGACACTCCTGCCCCCCAATGGCAGCCCCAACCCTGCAACAGGAGAGACACCAAGACCTCCTGTGCACACCCAGAATGGAGCATTGGCAGCAACCCTGGTCCCCTGCAGCAGCTTCATCCGGGTGTACTGAGCTCTGCCAACACTGCTCTCCTAGTTCTCGCTCCAGCCCCTGCATCCAGAAACTCGAGGGAGGTCTAACAAATGTTCAGTCTGCTCTGCTCTGCTCTCACATAGTTTGCAAGGGACCTTGGAAATGTCTCCACTCACTCTACAAATCGCTGCAGATGGCCCTATGCCTGTCAGCTCTTATGGGAATGAGCTTAATACCTGCTCTGACTTTAAATCTCGTAGGGGCTTGGGCTAATGCACCGAAATGTGCTAAGTATGATTTTTTTTAAATTATACAATTTACATGTGGGTGCAGGACTCATGCCCTGACATTCTGGTTCTCTTGGAAACATGGTTAAATGGTTCTGTCTCTGACCGCTGGCTACGTCCCTTCCGTCTTCAAGAGAGCGAGAGTTGCACCCCTTCTGAAAAAACCTACACTCGATCCCTCCGATGTCAATAACTACAGACCAGTATCCCTTCTTTCTTTTCTCTCCAAAACTCTTGAACGTGCCGTCCTTGGCCAGCTCTCCTGCTATCTCTCTCAGAATGACCTTCTTGATCCAAATCAGTCAGGTTTCAAGACTAGTCATTCAACTGAGACTGCTCTTCTCTGTGTCACGGAGGCGCTCTGCACTGCTAAAGCTAACTCTCTCTCCTCTGCTCTCATCCTTCTAGACCTATCGGCTGCCTTTGATACTGTGAACCATCAGATCCTCCTCTCCACCCTCTCCGAGTTGGGCATCTCCGGCGCGGCCCACGCTTGGATTGCGTCCTACCTGACAGGTCGCTCCTACCAGGTGGCGTGGCGAGAATCTGTCTCCGCACCACGTGCTCTCACCACTGGTGTCCCCCAGGGCTCTGTTCTAGGCCCTCTCCTATTCTCGCTATACACCAAGTCACTTGGCTCTGTCATATCCTCACATGGTCTCTCCTATCATTGCTATGCAGACGACACACAATTCATCTTCTCCTTTCCCCCTTCTGATAACCAGGTGGCGAATCGCATCTCTGCATGTCTGGCAGACATATCAGTGTGGATGACGGATCACCACCTCAAGCTGAACCTCGGCAAGACAGAGCTGCTCTTCCTCCCGGGGAAGGACTGCCCGTTCCATGATCTCGCCATCACGGTTGACAACTCCATTGTGTCCTCCTCCCAGAGTGCTAAGAACCTTGGCGTGATCCTGGACAACACCCTGTCGTTCTCAACTAACATCAAGGCGGTGACCCGTTCCTGTAGGTTCATGCTCTACAACATTCGCAGAGTACGACCCTGCCTCACGCAGGAAGCGGCGCAGGTCCTAATCCAGGCACTTGTCATCTCCCGTCTGGATTACTGCAACTCGCTGTTGGCTGGGCTCCCTGCCTGTGCCATTAAACCCCTACAACTCATCCAGAACGCCGCAGCCCGTCTGGTGTTCAACCTTCCCAAGTTCTCTCACGTCACCCCGCTCCTCCGCTCTCTCCACTGGCTTCCAGTTGAAGCTCGCATCCGCTACAAGACCATGGTGCTTGCCTACGGAGCTGTGAGGGGAACGGCACCTCCGTACCTTCAGGCTCTGATCAGGCCCTACACCCAAACAAGGGCACTGCGTTCATCCACCTCTGGCCTGCTCGCCTCCCTACCTCTGAGGAAGTACAGTTCCCGCTCAGCCCAGTCAAAACTGTTCGCTGCTCTGGCACCCCAATGGTGGAACAAACTCCCTCACGACGCCAGGTCAGCGGAGTCAATCACCACCTTCCGGAGACACCTGAAACCCCACCTCTTTAAGGAATACCTAGGATAGGATAAAGTAATCCTTCTAACCCCCCCCCCCTTAAAAGAGTTAGATGCACTATTGTAAAGTGGTTGTTCCACTGGATATCATAAGGTGAATGCACCAATTTGTAAGTCGCTCTGGATAAGAGCGTCTGCTAAATGACTTAAATGTAAATGTAAATAAAGATATTGAAGTCAATTATTATAGTGTATTTAGATAGCTAAAATATTAGAATCCTTGATGAATTCTCAGCTAAGATATTTTTTATTTTATCAGTTGGGTTTTAGACCAGGTCATAGCACTGTCTCTGCTGCATCCCTAGTTATAAATAATAAATATATAATATAATATTAATATTATAAATAAATAAGTGGCCATCTGTATGGATAAAAGGCAACATTGTGCTGCCCCTTTCATTGACCTGTCAAAGGATTTCGATACTGTTGATCACTCACTACTAATTCAGAGGTTTTACTCAATTGGCCTAGACCAGGCTGCATGTAACTGGTTTAAAAATTACTTGACAGATAGAACTCAATGTACTGTATATCTACTGATGGTGTTAAATCAGGTTTCCTGGATATTACGAAAGGTGTCCTGCAGCGGTCAATTCTGGGTAGTGAACTTTGTACTGTTTACATTGACAATATCGATTTGTCTGTCAAAATATGTAACCTGCACTTGTATGCCGATGATATTGTTGTGTATGCTATTGCCCCCATGGTTGAACAGGCTCTATCTGAACTACGGTCTGCCTTCATTATGTTACAGAAAAACTTTATTATCCTGAAATTAGTATTGAATGCAGGTAAAACTAAGTATATGTTGGTCTTTAGAGCGCATAAAAATAAGTCTGATGATTTAAGCATATGTACTTTGGAGGGTGTCCATATTGATCGTGTCCGTGCTAACAAATATCTGGGCATCTGGATAGATGAAAAGCTGTCTTTTAAAAAGCATATTGATGAGTTGGTTAATAAAAATGAGCTTCTTCTGTAGAAATAGGTCCTGCCTTTTGCTAAACTGTAGAAAGTAGATAATTAAGTCGATGTTCCTATCGGTCCTAGACTATGGCGACATCTATATGAACGCAGCTGCCGCTTCATTAAAGCCGTTAGATGCGGTTAATCATAGCGTACTGCACTTTATTACGGGCAACAATTTTTGTACTAATCACTGCATTCTCTACCAGAAAGTTTGTTGACACTTTTTGATGTCACGTAGCATAATATATTGTTATTTTTTCATTTATAAAACCCTTTTACAAAAGGTCCCACTGTACCGAACATCATTACTAAACTTAAGACATGAGTTACCACACTCGGCATCAGGGATGGCTAACTCTGGAAATTCCTTGGGTCTCTACTGAGTTAGGCAAATCCAATTTTAGTTTTCTTGCACCTTATTTGTGGAACAATCTTCAAAATGTTCTCAAATTGTATGTTCTGGTGCCTCTAGGGCAATTCAGAAAGCTGATTGAGGACCTCATTACTGATGAATGTGTTTGTTTTTATGACCGTGTTTTTCTTTGTTTCAGTTTGCATTTTGTATTTATATTTTGATGTCTGTATTTTCTGCAATACAGGTCTGATCTGTAAAATAGACCTTGTCTCAGTATAAAATAAAGGTTAAATAAAAATAAAATAAAACATTAGCTAACGCCACTTTTTGTGAATTTTTAAGCATTTACGGAAATAAAAACATGCGCGTAAAGCACAACGGCTTCATAATTCATAAAGGACATGTTAACTGAATGATATTATCTCATATGACAAAATGTACAACATCACCTAAGCCTGTGTTCATCTCAAACCTTATTTTCAGCATTTATCCCAAAACCTCATTCTTTCCCCATTAATTTCCCCCATAGGAATGGCTGAACCAACCAGAGGTAACCAAGCTGGCGAGCTACTGCTAGAATTCAGGGTTGTCACTAGTTAACACAGTCACAAAGTCAAATTCAATTATTTATATATACACCCATTATAGGGGATTCCGTGTTGGAGCTACCGTGCTTCCATCTTGGCACTCCTACACCGGTGTAAAAAACATTTTGGAATATATGAAGTATAATTGTTGGAGATTACTAATGGTACTGTCCCCACTACAACAACAAAATACTTAAATACATGTAATTTTGTCCTTGAAACAGTTACATGAAATACTGTAGAATGTAATTAATTCCTATGGAAAACTGATTGTGCCTACTGGGAAGTGCCAATATGGCCGAGTTAGATAAACTTGGATTTTTCGGCAGGTACATATGCAGGATGCTACCCTCCAAAGCATGACCTTCGCTCCAGATCAAAACTCCAAACCTACAACCTAATTTGGACCAAAATTAACCGGAGAGATTACTGCTTCCAAGGTTTTATTTGTCCAAGCTTTCCGGAGGGTGCACCAGCCAACAAACAGCAGAGACCAGAGGACACCATTCCAACCTGGAACTGAGCCAGATACAAATTCAATGAGCACTAAGGTGTGCAGTAAAAGGCCTTTGGGCCCAACAAGTGTCAGGAGTCTTTGAAACGTCCTAAAGCCCCATCCTGCTGTTCAAATACCATATTCACTGGCATCGGGACTCTGATTCTCTATTGGTTACAGACTTTTGGCCTCCCATCCTATTCTAACCACCTCTCGCTGGCTTTTTATACAAGTTACCTGATGACATTTCTGTACAATATGATCTTGTTGCCATCTGATGCACATTCAGAGGTCATAAATCAGCATTGCAGAGCTCTCCCTGTACTATGCCGTGCCTTGATTGTATTACCATTGATGATATCTGGAAATGTGCATGTACACCCTGGCACATCTACAGTTGCTAGCCCTAATTCTGACTTGTGCTCTGATATCTGCTTCACTGATTTCTGCTCTCGTAAAAGCATGGGTTTTCTATTACCTAAAATGGATCAATTGAAAGTGTGAGTTCACAGCTCCAATCCAGATGTGTTGGTCATTACTGAGACGTGGTTAAGAAAGAGTGTTTTGAATACTGATGTTAACCTTTCTGGTTGTAACCTTTTTCGGCAAGACAGATCTTCCAAAGGTGGGGAGTGGCATTCTTTACCAAGGATCCCCTTTAGTGCTCAGTTGTCTCCACCAAGTCTGTACCCAAACAATTTGATTTGCTGGTTTGAAGCATTAAACTTTCAAATAGCTCTTTGTTGACTGTTGCTGGGTGCTATCGTCCTCCATCAGCACCGGCTTGTACCCTACCTGCCCTAAGTTCTCTCCTGGCCCCTTACACTAAGTCTGAATTTGTCCTGCTAGGTGACCTAAACGGGACATGCTTAAACCACCTGACCAAGTCCTAAAGCAATGGGACTCCCTAAATCTTTCTCAGATTATCAACAGTCCCACAAGGTATGGCTCCAAACACCCAGAAAAGGCTACTCTCCTCGATGTTATCCTCACAATTAATCCTGATAGGTATCAGTCTGGTGTATTCTGTAATGACCTTAGTGATCACTGTTTTACAGCCTGTGTTCGTAATGGCTGCTCAGTGAAACGACCTGTCCTGATTTGTCATAGACGCTTGCTAAAAAACTTCAATGAGCAAGCCTTCCTTCTTGACCTGACCTCTGTAAAATGGTATAGAATCAGCTTGAATCCCATGTCGAAGACACTTGGACCTTCTTTTTTGATATTTTCAGTGGTATTGTTAACAAACACGCCCCCATTAAGAAAATTAGAATTAAAAACAGGTTCAGCCCCTGGTACGACCGTGATCTTGCAGAGTTACTCCAACTCAAGAATTGCATTTGACGAAAGGCTCAGCACACGTATACTCTCAGGCACTCAGGCTATCCGGAAGGCCAAAGTTAGTTACTTTAAGGAGCAGTTCTCTCTCTGTGGGTCTAACCCCAAGAAGTTCTGGAAAACAGTCAAAGACCTGGAGAATAAACCCTCCTCCTCACAGCTGCCCATGTCCCTTAATGCTGATGATGTGCTTGTTACTGACAACAAGCACATGGCTGAGCTCTTTAATCACCACTTCATTAAGTCAGGATTCCTATTTGACTCAGCCATGCCTCGTTGCCTATCCAACATTTCCTCATCTCCCATCCCTTCTTATGCGACTATCCCCAATACTTCTCCCTCTTTTTCCCCTGTCCCACTACAAAGTTTCTCCCTGCAGGCAGTCACTGAGTCTGAGGTGCTAAAGGAGCTCCTTAAACTTGACCCCAAAAAAACATCTGGGTCAGATGGATTAGACCCTTTCTTCTTCAAGGTTGCTACCCCTATCATCGCCAAGCCTGTCTCTCTTTCTGGGGAGGTTCCCATTGCTTGGAAGGCAGCCACAGTTCATCCTTTATTTAAAGGGGGAGATCAAGCTGATCCTAACTGTTATAGGCCTATTTCTATTTTTCCCTGTTTATCAAAAGTGTTGGAAAAACTTGTCAATAATCAACTGATTGGCTTTCTTGATGTCTATAGTATTCTCTCAGGTATGCAATCTGGTTTCCGCTCAGGTTATGGATGTGTCACTGCAACCTTAAAGGTCCTCAATGATGTCCCCATTGCCCTTGATTCTAAACAATATTGTGCTGCTATTTTTATTGACTTGGCCAAAGCTTTTGATACAGTAGACCATTCCATTCTTGTGGGCCGGCTAAGGAGTATTGGTGTCTCTGAGGGGTCTTTGGCCTGGTTTGCTAACTACCTCTCTCAAAGAGTGCAGTCTATAAAGTCAGAAAATCTGCTGTCTAAGCCAATGCCTGTCACCAAGGCAGTACCCCAAGGCTCGATCCTAGGCCCCACGCTCTTCTCAAAATACATCAACAACATAGCTCAGGCAGTAGGAAGCTCTCTCATCCATTTATATGCAGATGATACAGTCTTATACGCAGCTGGCTCCTCCCCGGAGTTTGTGTTAAATACTCTACAACAAAGTTTTCTTAGTGTCCATCAAGCTTTCTCTACCCTTAACCTTTTTCTGAACACCTCCAAAACAAAGGTAATGTGGTTTGGTGAGAAGAATGCCCCACTCCCCACGGGTGTTATTACTACCTCTGAGGGTTTAGAGCTTGAGGTAGTCACCTCATACAAGTACTTGGGAGTATGGCTAGATGGTGCACTGTTCTTCTCTCAGCACATATCAAAGCTGCAGGCTAAAGTTAAATCTAGACTTGGTTTCCTCTATCGTAATCGCTTCTCTTTCACCCCAGCTGCCAAACTAACCCTGATTCAGATGACCATCCAACCCATGCTAGATTACGGAGACATAATTTATAGATCGGCAGGTAAGGGTGCTCTCGAGCGGCTAGATGTTCTTTACCATTCGGCCATCAGATTTGCCACCAATGCGCCTTATAGTACACATCACTGCACTTTATACTCCTCTGTAAACTGGTCATCTCTGTATACCCGTCGCAAGAACCACTGGTTGATGCTTATTTATAAAACCCTCTTAGGCCTCACTCCCCCCTATCTGAGATATCTACTGCAGCCCTCATCCTCCACATACAACACCCGTTCTGCCAGTCACATTCTGTTAAAGGTCCCCAAAGCACACACATCCCTGGGTCGCGACTGGAACGAGCTGCAACAAACACTCAAACTGGACAGTTTCATCTCAATCTCTTCCTTCAAAGACTCAAACATGGACACTCTTACTAACAGTTGTGGTTGCTTTGTGTGATGTATTGTTGTCTCTACCTTCTTGGCCTTTGTGTTGTTGACTGTGCCCAATGTTTGTACCATGTTGTTGTTATGTTGTGTTGCTACCATGATGTGTTGTCATGTGTTGTTGCCTTGCTATGTTGTTGTCTTAGGTCTATCTTTATGTAGTGTTGTCTCTCTTGTTCTGATGTGTGCATTGTCCTATATTCACATTGTATTTTTATTTTATATCACAGGCCCCCAGGAGGCGTTTTGGCTTTTGGTAGGCCGTCATTGTAAATAAGAATGTTTGTTCTTAAATGACTTGCCTAGTTAAATAAAAATCTATATCTCAGTTACCTGTTTTTCACACGTGCATCTGCCCTCTCATTGGCTAGATAGGCCCTACTTGAAATTGCTTCCCCCTGCCTGCCTTCCATCTTTGAGGACGTATTTGTCATTATTAGCGCGGTTTGTCGATTATCTTGTCAATATAATAGGCAATCTTTGGTGTTAACTATTGACAACCAAAATGCAGAGAATCGAAAGGGGAAGGCCATATGTTGCGTAGCAACACTCCTCGGCGTCCTTTGGTGTTTGCAGTGGCTTGCGGGAATCTGAGGCCCGATTGAGTGACCGCCCTTTTTAGACAAACGAAAGTAGAGCAACGCTGCTAGAGTCGGAAGAGATATATACGCAAAAACAACTAATTAAAGCTGCGGAACCTAACTTGAGGTATGTTTTATGATGCATGAGTTGAAATATTTCGGCCAAAAGAGGTCTAAATTGGGAAATGTCTCTGGAAAAAGTGTATTTTAATGCGCGATTTGATGACGTAATGGCGATGGTCAAACTCGACATGGCGAGCCTTCACGGGCCTATTTGAAATGATTACCTAGCTAACGTTAACGCGATTCTGTATTATAAAGCGTTGGTATGATTAGATACACATTATGATTAAATGTTGATCGTTAGTTTGATTTTCCGGCCTGAATTATAGCCAGACTAGAGCTAGAGGCCTTCCGCTGTAACTAAGCTATTTAGCTAGCGACCTACATTAGCAGTGTTCGAGGATATCAAAACCGTGATGTATCATGGGTAAATTGACTGACGGACTAACCTACAAATAATATTGAGTAGTTATTTATGAACCAAGGTGATTTGTAGATCTGCCTCGCCTTTAAAGTATACTGCAATGTCGATCGCGCCCACTGTCTTCCATTGTCATTGGCCAACTTAATGCGATTGTCGTTGCTGTCAAACGCATGATTGGCTGAATTCGAACTCTTTCCTTTGCATTGGTACTATTCTATTGGATAATACATGAGATTGACGCGTTTTCCCCTCCTCGAACATCCTTATGATAGCACGGACCATCATGAAGTATCGGGAATTCTTGGGACGTGGTTAGGTAGCTAAGTGGTTAGGGGTATGGACGTCCCAAGGATCCCAGATGTTATTCATAATGTAATGTTGAGAACTCAGTCCGACATAGCGTTATTTTCCTTCACATAAACCCACATTGGCAGATAATGATGAACATATATTCATTAGGCTACAAAATGCCCAATGATAAAATGTTATTGAAATCAAAATGTTAACATCACAGTACTGTCCATCATGCGGTAAGCATGTTGGTCATATTTAACAAACTTGTTTTCCCACATGTAACTGTACAGACACAGACCATTACTGGTGATGTGATAATCTGTACAGTGTGCCATCTTTGCATGGATATCTTCCTTGTGCCTAGGTGAGGGGCTGAGCCATGGCAGACGAGGACGAGGTGGATTGTGGCAGTGAGTTCCCAGCCCTCTATAAAGTCATGCTGGACAAATTGAATGAACAGAGACAGTTGGACCAGTTCACAGACATCACTCTCATAGTGGATGGTAAGCTCATCCTCAATGATGCTTGTTGTATTGCAGAAAGTGGAGGTGCAGTTTAAAGTTGTAAATTTTCTTCAGATTAAACCATTTCTGTTTCAATATCATTGTGTTCAAGACAAGTGTCCACTTTGTATGAAGTATTCAATTTAATTATGTTCTGTGCTGTACCATTTATGGGCTCATCTTACTCTGGTCCGTAGGGCACCAGTTCAGGGCTCATAAGGCAGTGTTGGCAGCATGCAGTCAGTTCTTCCACAAGTTCTTCCAGGACTTCACACAAGAGCCACTAGTGGAGATTGAAGGTGTGTATTGCTCAGGGTTTCCGTTAGCCGGCAAAAGCGATTTTTAATATATATATTTATTTTTTATAAAATAAAATAAACTTGCCGGCCAAAAAGTTGTGCAAAATAATTATTTTTATTAATTTATGGAAATACCAGTTGATGGAAATACATTTGACCACCATGCTTATAGGTTCATTTACATAATTGAGTGGAATTAAATTGGCCTGTGTGTATTTTCATTAGTCATCATGCATCTTATCCAAAACAACTGTCACACGTGGACAGCATATAGAGCCTATTTTGAGCTCTATTTCTCCTGCAGCTCCTCAGCTGGTTGCTGCTGGAGTAAACGTGCTTTTATAAGCCATTCATTGCGCAACAATTCAAAATGCAATTGTGTCTTAAAAAACTGTTTTGGTGCAGGATTAAAAAGAGCTACTATTTTTATTTCTCAGCTGGTAATTAAAGCGTGCCTCCCATTCACAATTCAAGTGCAGGCTAGCAGCGAGTCACCCACCACTTTACAATGTGAACTGGAGGCAGTATACATTTTGAAAACATACTTAATTGTTTGAAACATGAATGTTTTATTTCCTATTATGAGGTATGTCTTGCATTGTTTCAAAGTAACCTATCAGCAAAATCCGACCATGGAAATGTGGAGGCAATTCTTTTATAAAGACTCCATAGCCGGCGTGTGAGTTTCAAGTTTGGGTATGCTTACAATTTATCCTACCATTTCTACTGTTCTGCGTGCCAGTTATGATTTTCATATGAGCATTATCATAAAAATCTGAATTAAAATGATTTATATAAAAAATATATAAAAAAATAGCTAATGTGTCTAATCACCAGCCTCTGCCATATGGACACATTGATACACCTTGGTCCATTGGCGGCTAAAGAAATTAGCGCATGGAACTCATAGCCTATAGGCCAATGCCGCAGTAGGCCTATAACTTCCATTGCTCTTTCACACTGAGGATTGGTGATTATCGAGGGGGAGATTGTTGTAAAGATTTTTCAAATAGCTTACTGTGAGGGACTATAGTTTTAATATATTATCATTCGCAATGGATGTTTAAAAAAAAAAAAAAATCTCGTAAATGATGGTTATGAAATAAACCAAAACTTGTTTCTCACAAGTGTAGCAGTTTGTGAACTCTGCAAACAACGTTTTCCCTCCGCGAATGAGAACGATAAATGACGAATTAATACATGCATTAACAGAAATTAATGTAACCAAATGGCGGGGATTAATGGTACATTTACTGCTGGTGACATATGTAATGGGGAATTGATCATTAATGTAACCAAATGGCGGGGATAAATGGTACATTTACTGCTGGTGACATATGTAATGGGGAATTGATCAAAAAAAATATCTAAGAGAAAACAATTCACACAATGAAATGTGCAAGAATCGACGGGAGACAGCTCAGCCGTTCTGGAGAGCGTCTCGCCTATACAGTATCTTTGCCACACATCCCTCTTCTTCTTGTCTCAACATTTTAAAATATACTCAAGATGCATTATCTTCAAACATATTTTAGATGCTTTTCACTGACAGCCGCTACTCAATAATCAGCTAGGCTTATTGCCACGTGCGCTGCCCAAATTACCGGCTTCCCGAAAAGGCATAGACCTACGAGCTTGTGATTTGAAACAATCCACAGCTATAAAAAAGTATAACGATCCTAGATTCCTCTTTGGCTAAGTCATGATTTCTGGTTTAGTATTTTCTTTCTTTCTATATAGACAGGAGTAATTATATAATTTTGGCAAATGTATTTCTATTTACTTCCCTATTGGACCCACCGCTATGTCATGTTCTATTGGCCAGTAAATTAAAATCTTCCTGGTCATGTTGTCCGGCGCAGAAACCCTGGTACTGCTGAACCAATGACACATCCTCTGTCTTACTGTCATATCAAGAAAATAAACAATAGCAGAAAGAGCTTTATAGCCCCTGAGAAAAGCAAAAAACAAGACTTATCACATGCTAACCCGGTGCACCCATCAATCCTCTGTGTTTGTTCTCCAGGAGTCAGTAACTCAGCCTTCCGCCAGCTGATGGAGTTTACGTACACGGCTATACTTGCCGTCAATGGACCAGAGGAGGTCAATGACGTGTGGAAGGCAGCAGAGTACCTCCAGATGCAGGAGGCCATCAAGGCCCTCAACAACAGGTTAGCCTGCCATTAGAACATCTGGACCCCCTTACTACTAATATAGCCCCGTACTACTTATAGTCCCTTACCACCAATATAGGTTAGTCCCTTTTTTGGTGTCTTGTTTGGTTGTCATCTTTTTTTGTTAACTGATATTTTATCCCTGTGTATTTGAACGTAGAGCACTTTGATGGAATTTAACCTTCTCTCTCCATAGGATGAGTGATGGCACTCCCTTCAGTCCGTCCCAGGCCCTGGCGGCGGGGAAGAGCAAGACCAAAAAGAGGGAGCCGGCTGAGACTTTCAGCGTGATCATGGAGACTCTTCCGTCAGTGGTGGGGGAGCAGGTTAGAGGTCTACAATGACGCATTATGGTTGAGTTATTATGACATAGAATTATGACCTGCATAAAGTTCTAAAAAGTGTCCCAAATCCTCCCCGTCATCATCCTAATCCTCGGTCCTTTCCTCCTAATATGTGTTGCTGTGCTGACCCCAGTCTGTCGTTCCAGGTGGAGATTGAGGTGGAGATCGGGGAGGGGGCCATCGAGGTGGAGGAGACTGGTATGGAGGAGGAGGTGGTGGATGCTGCTCGGACCGCCCAGGCTGCTTCGGACGACTCGGCCCTGGCACTGCTCGCTGACATCACCAGCAAGTACCAGCAGAGGGGGCCAATGCTGCACGTGCTGAAGAAGGAAGGACTGGAGGAGGTGAACGAAGCACTCGGTCTCTCTAATGCGCATGTAAAAAACCACACACTTGGACTGTGACCAACCTTGATTCAAAGCATTCATTTTAATATTATAAGGAGACTATTCTTTTTGGTGACATTTCCAATCTTTCTTAAAACAAGTCGTGTGTGTGTGTGTGTGTGTGTGTGTGTGTGTGTGTGTGTGTGTGTGTGTGTGTGTGTGTGTGTGTGTGTGTGTGTGTGTGTGTGTGTGTGTGTGTGTGTGTGTGTGTGTGTGTGTGTGTGTGTGTGTGTGTGTGTGTGTGTGTGTGTGTGTGTGTGTGACAGGAGGTGGTGTCTCAGGAGGAGACAGTGACAGCTCCCAAGACTCTTGAGGGCCTGGAGGTGGTCGAGGTCCAGATCTCTCAGCTGGACAAGATGTTCCGCTGCAACAAATGTGACCGCAGCTTCCGCCTCTACTACCACCTCAAACAGCACATGCGCGCGCACGTGGCCGCCCTGGACAAGCCGCATGTGTGTTGCCACTGCGGTAAGGCGTACATGCGGGAGGCGGCGCTGAAACAGCACCTGAACACGTTACATTACGAGGCAGAGGAGCTGTCGCGCAGCCAGTCCCAGAAGAAGAAGATGCACATGTGTGATTACTGTGACAAGCAGTTTGACCACTTTGGACACTTCAAGGAGCACTTACGTAAACACACCGGTGAGAATGATAATGCCCAGAGGGATTCATTTAGGGTAGGGGTGTCAACTCATTCCATGGAGGGCTAAGTGTCTGCGGATTTTTAATTTTTTCCCCTTTCAATTAAGACCTAGACAACCAGGTGAGGGGAGTTCCTTACTAATTAGCGACCTTGATTCATCAATCACGTACAGGGGTGGAGTAAAAACCCGCAGACACTCGGCCCTCCAAGTTTGACACGTGATTTAGGGGTTGAAGTTCATCTGTGTCAAAGTGCCCGAGTTAACTATAGCTGGTGTTCATTTGTAGTTCCTGGTGCAGGCTAAAACGGCCTCCACAGCATTTCATTGCAATTATGAACAAGACTTCACTTCAACAACATCTTTTTGTCTCTCTATGACTATGATCACTATGATTTTTGGTCCCTGTGTGTAGGTGAGAAGCCGTTTGAGTGTCCAGACTGCCATGAGCGCTTTGCCAGGAACAGCACATTGAAGTGTCACATGGCTGCCTGTCAAAACGGTGCCGGGGCCAAGAAGGGACGCAAAAAAGTCTACGAATGTCAGGTACGGAGAACAGTCCTTTTTCCCCCTGATTTAATCAGGAGTTGAAATGTACGTTTTTTGTGCTGATGTTGTGCCGATCACACCCTTGACTAGTGCACTTGCTGAGGTTCTAAAATGATCTCTCTCTCTAGGTGTGCAGCAGTGTGTTCAACAGCTGGGAGCTTTTTAAAGACCACCTGACGACCCACACAGGAGAGAAGCCCAACCACTGCACCATGTGTGACATCTGGTTCACCCAGCCCCACGACCTGCGCCGACACCTCCGCGAACTGCACAGTGTCACAGACGACACGCTGATGACCCAGGAACTGGACATCGGTGCCATGGCAATGCAAGAGGAAGTGGCCGGGGAGGAGGACGAGGAGGGAGGCGAGAGCGAGACCCTCTTACTGGAGGACGTGATGAGGGTGGAGCATGTTACCGTGGAGCCCGTAGACGTGGTAGTCATGGAGGAAACGGACATGGTGGTGGAAGAGGTGACGGAGATGTGTGAGGAGGACGTGCAGAGACTGAAGGAGGCAGGAGTGGAGATCCGGGTGGTGCAGGTGTCAGCGGCGGGACAGGTGAACTCTGAGATCCAGGTGGAGGAGGAATCACAACAGATTGTGGATGTATGAAGCAGGAGCGGAGCTCCATCTAAAATCGTACCCTGTTCCCCATAAATACAGTATCTACCTTTGCTTTGACCAGAAGTAGTGCACTGTATGAGGAAAAGGGTTTTATTTGAGATGTGCCTGCTGGTTATGGTCAAACTGGAAAAGCTCCACCTCCTCACCTTGTTGACTAATAGGGTAACGGACAGAGACAAGTATTTGAAGTTGCTCACATTTTTAGATTCTATTTATTTAGAACCTGCTGTCAGCATGGCTCTGTCTTCTCTCTGTGTGTCTGTGGCAGAGATATACCTGCTGAATGCACTTACACTGACCCCTGTTCAAGGTTTTGTCACAGACCGATCAAAAGCTTTCTTTGTTTTTTGCTTTCTTTGTTTTTTGTGTGTTTTTTTTTTTTACATTTTAGCATGTACATTTGAGATCATCAAAATTAATTTGCCAAGACAGTATGCAATCCATGAAGATCCCTTCTCCGTTAAATGGTTTCACTAGCAGACGCCAGTTATTGATTGGAATGCACAGTCTGTTTCACTGTCATACAGCTGCAGACATATTAATGATGTGCCTCACTGCTGTTTCCCAGTTGGAATCCATCTGAAGCACAGATCTGTTGAAAAATCATTCAGCATTCGACTGAAGAGCATGTTTTTGATGGTGCCTATGCCCTAACTGATGAAAAAAAAAAAAAGCTTTAATATTTGAATAAAAAGATAATGGCTGTTAGTGTACGTATGTTTTCTGGTTTCTGCCCACCAATTCCCCTGCTCGTCTACCTCTTTCCTGTTCTGACTGCAGCACAGCCCTGTTCCCACAAGACATAGGGGTTTATGTATGACACTGTTATGAGTTATGCTATTAAGAAACAGAAGTCAGAAAGTATTAAAAGTTAAAAGTTTTTTTATTTTACAAATGTTCATAATTGCATTGTTTTCTTTGTACAGCTCAATTAAGAGGGAGTGACTTAATCAATACATATTGAATTCTCAAAACGTGTCCACACTTTGCAGTTACATTTCTTACAATGCTTTCAAATGTGCCACTTTCAAATGTGTCAGACGGAGAAGTGGAAGTTTAGTTTACTAGTCATCAAGAATGAACAAAAACCTGCTGGGTCTAAATGCAATTTTAAAATGTTTTATATATGCTTGTAAATAAAAGGTTGACGTAAACCACATTGGCTCTGACTGTCAACCACTGTTGCTGTCATTTACTGCTTTGGTGCTCTTCTTGCCACCACAGCAGAAGGCCCTTGAGAGGGCAGCATACAGACGGGAGCCCAATGAGGGTTTCCTGGGCTGCTGACTGCAGGAGCATCTGAAATTACATTAACAAGAAGGCCTGTAAGCCACCGTATGCAACAGATGAAGATGGTTGTCCAGTCCACTATTTACAGTGATAAAGGCTGTAGATCTTTTGTCACATTTAAGGAAACCTGCACATTTGTTTTGTGAAAAGCTAGTCGGGTCCAAAATTATTAAATAAATTGTAAAAATGCTGAACTACGTAACAGTACTGCTCCTGTCCCTCTTCTCATCCCAACCAGGGCTTGAACCTGGAATCCTCTAGCACACACCGGCAACAGTCACCCTCGAAGCATCGTTAGCCATCGCTCCACAATAGCCACAGCCTTTGCAGAACCAAGGGGAAACAACTACTTCGAGGTCTCAGAGTAAGGGATGTCACCGATTGAAACCTTACTAGAGCGTACCGCTGACTAGCTAGCCATTTCACACCAGTTACACGGGACTGAGTCCGGAGACAGATGGCCATTGCAAAAAGTTGATTTTGTGGCCTATTAACATATGTTTTGTGTGAATTTTGACGTGTGCTTGGGGTTATGGTCGTGCTGGAAGATACACTTGCAGCCAAGTTTCAGCCTCCTGGCAGCGCCAACCAGGTTTTTTAGCCCCAGGACCAGTGAAAGCAAAATAGCCCCATAACATCAAAGATCCACCACAATATTTTACAGTAGGTACAGATGTAGGATCTTAATTTGAGCCAGTTTGCTACAGCTGGAAGATAATCCTGCAGCAACAGGAAATGTGAATTATTAAGTGGGTTATAATTAATGGACATTTTTTAAGGGGAAAATACAGTCTGAAATGTCTACTATAAGTGGAAATTACAAACTTCCGAAGCCTTTTAAACCTCAAATACACTACAATACTGCTTTCACGTAGGATTTACGGTATTTTGCTTAAAAATTTATTTGGCCCATTTTTTTGGGCCACATTCTTCCCTTCATATGGCCTTGTATACCTCCCGTGCAGTGAAGAGTGGTAGTTGTGGTGTGCAGATGTGGGTGGGCGTCTATTTTAATACATTATTGAATAGACACCCTCAAAAAGAAATCCATTACTCATTTGTTTAGGCAGGTCCTAAGAAACATAAGACTAAAAAAATATATATTTTCAAAACAATAGAATGGAATATTTTTTTGTTGAATTATGTTAAGTCCAAATGAATGAAATCTATAGGTGATTATTTTGTTCATTAACAGACAAGACATAAGAAATAATATATACTGTTAAAATGTTCACATGGAGAAAAGCACCAGGAATTGATGGCTTTCCCATAGAATTCTATTCAATATTTTGGGGACAAAGTAGCCACCCCTATTTACACAAATGACAACACTCAAATCAAAATCAGTACTTCCTAGTTCCATGTACCAAACTGTTATTTCAATTATATTAAAACCAGGAAAATCTGGAGAGTCCCCTGCTGATTGTAGACCAACAAGTTTAATCAATTGTGACAATAAAATAATAACAAAGTTTATAAGCAATAGAATGAAAAAAGTCTTACCAGACTTTTCCAATTGTTCAAAAGCTGTTCAAAAGAGGACATTGTATTATTTCTTTGTACTCCCTGACGAAGGCCATGCAGCCGAAACGCGTCGATTAAAAAAAAAACTTTGTTTCTATTGAACATGCCATACAAATAAAGGCATTTTAATTAATTATATGAAGAGTGCCTTGGTCCTCCTTTCTTTTTGATGACCAATTCACCCCGTTTCCCAAAGACCACCTTCTGTCTACCAAATGTACTATTGTGTACCTTAGTAGCGCTTCCCCTCTTCTTTCTACATATCAAACAGGGTTTATTAAAGTCAAACACTTACAAAACAAATACAAGAACATGTTTCAGTTTAGTACAATACAACAAAAAAGATAGAGATGTATCAATAATGGCTGTTGATGCTGTAAAGACTTTCGACCATCTTGAATGGCCTTTTTATATTCACAACGTCGGAAGCTTTCAACTTTCCAGCTGAAATAATATGTTTAATAAAAATATGACATAAATGTCCTAAAGCAAAAATGTACACAAATAATACATTATCTGATGAAATTGCTTAAGAAAGTGGCACAAGACAGGGATTTCCCCGCTCCCCCTCCTGTTTGAACTGACAATTGAACCGCAAGCAGAAAGAATTACACAGGACTAGCTCAGTGGTGCTGAACGAATCCTCTGTCTATGCCCGTGGACTCCAGCCAAGTCCATCAAACGCGTTTATGCATTGGCTAAAGAGAGGCAGGTAACACACCATGCCGTACCTAATTTGTCAAAGAAACTGTCACTCAAAGGGATTCCCTCTGTCGCAAACTGGCTGGTTGCGAAGCAAAGTGGCAATAGCCATCAGTGACAACACTACAGGGTAAAATAGTTGTCCTCCGAATAAATTCTGTCGGCAATTTTGCCTTTTGAATCGGCGTCTGCATGTAATACAGAAAGGTAAGGCGACATGGGTGTTTCACGTGTTGTGCATAGCTGACAGGTTGGCCACGCAAAATGAATAGCAATATTCTGCTGAATGGCTGCATTCTCATGATGTTTATGTGTAGGTGACGCCGCTTCTGACGTCCTGAATGTTCTTGCAGCCTACCCTGTGTCAATATGTTCTGTTCTTGCTGACACTTCCTCGATGTCGTTTTATTGTCACGTTCAGGCTACCTTGTGGCTGTGGTTGAAACAGACCAGGTACATGACATGTTGTGAACATCACTGAAACTTATAAGAACACTGTTGGCCTATTATTAATTGAAGAGATCGATCATATGAGCAGCGTCTAGGGGTAGCATAGTGGGCAGTACTCTCTCGTGGACAGATTCAATGGGCAGAGGTTGGTTATAGGCTACTATAGTCGGAAGTCATGTAATAGCATTGCCTTGAGATACACTGCTATAGATAAAGGGGATTAACTGCGCATTAAAGTTTAGATGTTTAGAGACTGAAGCACCAATGTGGAGGGAGAGCACACACAGGTGTGTGAGTGTGTCTCTCTCTGTGTGTGTGTCTCTCTCTATCTCTATCTCTCTCTCTCTCTCTGTGTGTGTGATGTGTCAAGAATGATGCATGGAATACCTGAGTCAAAGCTGCCTAGTTTCGCAGGATGGATAGGGTAAATTAGTTGTGAGGTCTTTATACCATTTTCCCTGTAATGTGAACCAGAATTCGCAACTAACCTGCTATCAAACCTGGGTTGTCTGAGAAATCCAAGAATCCCTTATCCCATTGAGCTAATGCTTAGTGGTTTGGTCTGAGGGCTAAAAATATAATTCTGACCACTTTCATTAAAATTCTATAAACACTCAAATGTGGGGAGCCTATAGGCTACTGTTGTGTGGCTGTTAGACAGAATGTCTGTTTCCTTTGCCTTTGATGCTCCATCACACGGAGCACATTACACAATAATCGGATTTTATAAGCTAAAATCTGCTTTTAAGTGTTCAGATTAGAGAATAGAAGAAAGTTCATAGATTATTGAGATACAATGCAGCGGAAATGGCTCTTGTCACTGGTCAAGGCACCTCATAACTTCTTAACACTTTGTCTCTTTTCTATTTTGTAGATCATTGCCTATTGCTCACAAAGAAAAATATGTCCCAAAGAGATTCATTAGGATGTAGAGACCATAGAGTTGAAGAGAACAGGTGTAGGCTAAATGTAATGTAGAATATCATATAATTCACTCTGTTCTCACTGACCTGGGACTGTTCTCTACCTAACACCTTATGTGTTTCATTTGATGTGGCATGGATAGGATAGCACTTGCCCAGTGAGTTGGTACAATCAATGAGTCACTGGTGATACCTCGTCCAAGCAATCATTTCAGCTGGTGTGCATGTGTTCCCCGGAGGGCTTACAGCAGTGCGAAAACACCTCTCTCCCTCTGTACAGTGTCATGGTAACTTCATCAGACCACCGGGGATGTCTGTGTGTGTGACCTGGAAGTCACTCCTCATACAGCTTCCTTTATCTCCCATCACAAACAGGGCACAAAACACATACCTTGTACTATATAAGGTAGATCTATTTAGAACTAGTCTCAAAAGGAAGATTCTCTTTGATCTGTTTCCAGCTCTACTTGATCTTGGTGAGCAGTGGTCACTCAATGGGTTCACTGATTGAAGTCGAGTTATTATTCTGATCAGCTTAACCTCTCTCTCTCTCTCTTTCTCTCTCGTTCGCCTGATTGTTGTTCTGCCTAGACCGACAAATTGCTGATGCTATCTACGTTATCAAACTCCTCTCCCTTCTGAAGGTGTTTTATATGATTGGTCGAATCAAGTCTGCTGGGTTTGTTTGAATCGTCTGTTCTTTACCTTGTGTTCACAGAATGTCATTCTTAGGGTGGGGAGGCCCATGAGTGATTACTAGGCCAAGGCTATACAGTGCATTCGGAAAGTATTCAGACTCCTTTACTATTTCCACTTTTGTTACGTTACAGCCTTATTCTAAAATATCTATTTTTTTTTATCACATCAATCTACACACAATACCCCTAAATGACAAAGCAGAAACAGGTTTTTAAACATGTTTGATAATTTATAAAAACTAAAAAACAGATACCTTATTTACATTCGTTATTCAGGCCCTTTGCTATGAGACCCTTTGCTAAAGTTGATTGGAGTCCACCTGTGGTAAATTCAGTTGATTGGACATGAGTTGTAAAGGCACACACCTGTCTATATAAGGTCCCACAGTTGACAGTGCATATCAGAGCAAAAACCAGGTCATGAGGTCGAAGAAATTGTCTGTAGAGCTTCGAGACAGGATTGTGTCGAGGGACAGATCTGGGGAAGGGTACCAAAAACTGTCTGCAGCATTGAAGGTCTCCAAGAACACAGTGGCCTCCATCATTCTTAAATGGAAGACGTTTGGAACCACCAAGACACTTCCTATTGCTGGCCGCCCAGCCAAACTGAGCAATAGGGGGAGAAGGGCCTTGGTCAAGGAGCTAACCAAGAACCCGATGGTCACTCTGACAGCGCTCCAGAGTTCCACTGTGGAGATGGGAGAACCTTCCAGAAGGACAACCAATCAAGCCTTTATGGTAGAGTCGCCAGACGGAAGCCACTCCTCAGTAGCAGCCACATGACAGCTTGCTTGGAGTTCGCTAAACGGCACATAAAGGACTCTCAGACCATGAGGAGCAAGATTCTCAGGTCTGATGAAACCAAGATTGAACTCTTTGGCCTGAATGCCAAGTGTCATTTCTGGAGGAAACCTGGCACCATTCCTATGGTGAAGTAAAGGCACTTGTCATCTCCCGTCTGGATTACTGCAACTCGCTGTTGGCTGGGCTCCCTGCCTGTGCCATTAAACCCCTACAACTCATCCAGAACGCCGCAGCCCGTCTGGTGTTCAACTTTCCCAAGTTCTCTCACGTCACCCCGCTCCTCCGCTCTCTCCACTGGCTTCCAGTTGAAGCTCGCATCCGCTACAAGACCATGGTGCTTGCCTACGGAGCTGTGAGGGGAACGGCACCTCCGTACCTTCAGGCTCTGATCAGGCCCTACACCCAAACAAGGGCACTGCGTTCATCCACCTCTGGCCTGCTCGCCTCCCTACCTCTGAGGAAGTACAGTTCCCGCTCAGCCCACTCAAAACTGTTCGCTGCTCTGGCACCCCAATGGTGGAACAAACTCCCTCACGACGCCAGGTCAGCGGAGTCAATCACCACCTTCCGGAAACACCTGAAACCCCACCTCTTTAAGGAATACCTAGGATAGGATAAAGTAATCCTTCTAACCCCCCCCCCCCCCTTAAAAGAGTTAGATGCACTATTGTAAAGTGGTTGTTCCACTGGATATCATAAGGTGAATGCACCAATTTGTAAGTCGCTCTGGATAAGAGCGTCTGCTAAATGACTTAAATGTAAATGTAAATGTAAGTATGGTGGTGGCAGCATCATGCTGTGGAGATGTTTTTCAGCGGCAGGGACTGGGAGACTACTCAGGATCGAGGGAAAGATGAACAGAGCAACGTACAGAGAGATCCATGATGAAAACTTGCTCCAGAATGCTCAGGACCTCAGACTGGGGTGAAGGTCCCCCTCCAACAGGACGACAACCCTTTGCACGCAACCAATACAACGCAAGAGTGGCTTCGGGACAAGTCTCTGAATGTCCTTGAGTGGCCCAGCCAGAGCCCGGACTTGAACCCAATCGAACATCTCTGGAGAGACCTGAAAATAGCTGTGCAGCAACGCTCTCCATCCAACCTGACAGGGCTTGAGAGGATCTGTATAGAAGAATGGGAGAAACTCCCCAAATGCAGGTGTGCCAAGATTGTAGCGTCATACCCAAGAAGACTCAAGGCTGTAATCGCTACCAAAGGTGCTTCAACAATATACTGAGTAAAGGTTATGAATACTTATGTAAATGTGAAAATTCAGTTTTTTATTTAATAAATTAGCAAAACTTTCTAAAAACCAGTTTTTGCTTTGTCATTATGGGGTATTGTGTGTAGATTGATGAGGGGAAAAAACAATTTAATCAATTTTAGAATAAGGCTGTAATGTAACAAAATTTGGAAAAAGTCAAGGGGTCCTAATACTTTTCGAATGCATTATATCTCCATGTTCATATGTCAGTAATGCTTACTTTTACAGTCTGGCATTTACCTTATTGTGTGATGGACACTTTCTGAGACTAACTTTCATCCTTGTAGTACCAGTATTGTCACACCCTGATCTGGTTCACATGTCTTTGTGCTTGTCTCCACCCCCCTCCAGGTGTCGCCCATCTTCCTCATTATCCCCAGTGTATTTATACCTGTGTTCTCTGTTTGTCTGTTGCCAGTTCGTTTTGTTTCATCAAGCCTACCAGCGTTTTTTCCCGTGCTCCTTTCTGTCTCTAGTTCCAGTTTTCTAGCTTTCCCGCTTTTTGACCCTTCTGCCTGCCCTGAGCCTGCCTGTCGGTCTGTACCTTGTCACACCACCCTGGATTACTGACCTCTGCCTGCCCTGAGCCTGCCTGCCGTTCTGTACCTTTTGGACTCTGCTCTGAACTACTGACCTGTCGTTTGCCTGCCCCCCTGTTTTTGTAATAAACTTTTGTTACTTCGAAACTGTCTGCATCTGGGTCTTCTCCTGAGCCTTGACAAGTATAACAAAAGTAATAAGGAGGTTATTGTTATTAGAGGTCGACCGATTATGATTTTTCAACGCCGATACCAATACCGATTATTGGAGGACCAAAAAAAGCCGATACCGATTAATCGGACGATTTAATATTTTTTTTATTTTTTATTAATAAATAAAATAAAAATTGGGTAATAATGACAATTACAACAATACTGAATGAACACTTATTTTAACTTAATATAATACATCAATAAAATCAATTTAGCCTCAAATAAATAATGAAACATGTTCAATTTGGTTTAAATAATGCAAAAACAAAGTGTTGGAGAAGAAAGTAAAAGTGCAATATGTGCCATGTAAAAAAGCTAACGTTTAAGTTCCTTGCTCAGAACATGAGAACATATGAAAGCTGATGGTTCCTTTTAACGAGTCTTCAATATTCCCAGGTAAGAAGTTTTAGGTTGTAGTTATTATAGGAATTATAGGACTATTTCTCTCTATACCATTTGTATTTCATATACCTTTGACTATTCTTATAGGCACTTTAGTATTGCCAGTGTAACAGTATAGCTTCCGTCCCTCTCCTCGCCCCTACCTGGGCTCGAACCAGGAACACATCGACAACAGCCACCCTCGAAGCATCGTTACCCATCGCTCCACAAAAGCCGCGGCCCATGCAGAGCAAGGGGAACAACTACTCCAAGTCTCAGAGCGAGTGACGTCACCGATCGAAACACTATTAGTGCGCACCCCGCTAACTAGCTAGCCATTTCACATCGGTTACACCAGCCTAATCTCGGGAGTTGATAGGCTTGAAGTCATAAACAGCTCAATGCTTGAAGCACTGCAAAGAGCTGCTGGCAAACGCACGAAAATGCTGTTTGAATGAATGCGTACGAGACTGCTGCTGCCTACCATCGCTCAGTCAGACTGCTATCAAATATCAAATCATAGACTTAATTATAACATAATAACACACAGAAATATGAGCCTTTGGTCATTAACAGTTTCCGGATTCGACCATATCATTTATAAAACAAAATGTTTATTCTTTCAGTGAAATACGGAACCGTTTCGTATTTTATCTAACGGGTGTCATCCCTAAGTCTAAATATTGCTGTTACATTGTACAACCTTCAATGTTATGTCATAATTATGTACAATTCTGGCCAATTAATTACGGTCTTTGTTAGGAATAAATGGACTTCACACAGTTTGCAACGAGCCAGGCGTCCCAAACTGCTGCATATACCCTGACTGCTTGCACAGAACGCAAGAGAAGTGACACAATTACCCTAATTATAAGAAATTCATGGTAGCAGGCAATATGAACTAAATATGCAGGTTTAAAAATATATACTTGTGTATTGATTTTAAAGAAAGGCATTGATATTTATGGTTAGGTTTGGTACAACGACAGTGCTAAATCATCACCCGTTTGGCGAAGTAGGCTGTGATTCGATGAGAAATTACAGGCACCGCATCGATTATATGCAATGCAGGACACGCTAGATAAACTAGTAATATCATCAATCATGTGTAGTTAACTAGTGATTATGTGAAGATTAATTGTTTTTTATAAATTGAATGCTAGCTAGCAACTTACCTTGGCTTCTTGCTGCCCTCGCGTAACAGGTAGTCAGCCTGCCACGCAGGCTCCTCGTGGAGTGCAATGTAAGGCAGGTGGTTAGAGCGTTGGACTAGTAACCGGAAGGTTGCAAAAACGAATCCACGAGCTGACAAGGGAAAAATCTGTCCTTCTGCCCCTGAACAAGGCAGTTAACCCACCGTTCCTAGGCCGTCATTGATAATAAGAATGTGTTCTTAACTGACTTGCCTAGTTAAATAAACGTGTAAAAAAATAAAACATTGGCCAAATCGGTGTCCGAAAATACCGATTTCCGATTGTTATGAAAACTTGAAATCGGCCCTAATTAATCGGCCATTCCGACTAATCGGTCGATCTCTAATTGTTATGTAAACACATTATTACCATTTACTGTAGTTTCTGACTATGTATAACAGGTATAGGCTATTTGTCTTTACTTGGCCACTTTTACAAGACCTATTATTAACAAAGGGTATGTGATGGTTTGTTGCCAAGCTGTAAAAACAGCACTGATCACATCCCATGTGTGCTTTTAAAGCAGCCCATGCCTCATACCTAACCAGGCCTGTAGAAATGCCCAGATTATGTTTCTTTGGGTGGGGCTCCATGACTCAGAGCAAGGGGGTGGGCATTAGAACATTGTGTGTGTGTGTGGTGTGTGTGCAGGGGCGGTCTGGCGTTTCGGGCAAGTGCCAGATGGGCTGGTCCATTGTTAGCCCAGTGTGCCTGTCTCACTTGTTTTTTTTTGTCTCGCAAAATTATTATTATCTCAAAGAATAAAATAGGCCAGTGTGTGGGAAATGCCAGAGCCCATTTCTGGTCCCAGTCTGCCCCTGTGTGTGTGTGTGTGTGTGTGTGTGTGTGTGTGTGTGTGTGTGTGTGTGTGTGTGTGTGTGTGTGTGTGTGTGTGTGTGTGTGTGTGTGTGTGTGTGTGTGTGTGTGTGTGTGTGTGTGTGTGTGTGTGTGTGTGTGTGTGTGTGTGTGTGTGTGTGTGTGTGTGTGTGTGTGTACATGCACAAGAGGGGTTATAGCAGTGGGGAGATTTGGGTCAGTCCTTTTTGGAAATGTGAAATGTTTGTCCCACAGATTCTAGAGAGGCCTGTCTCTCTGTTACTAAGGCCCACAGCCGCTATTGTCCCCGTCCTTTCACCGCTCAGCTCTTTATTCTCCACAACCCGCACATCTCAATTATCACACAGGGGAGCTTTGTGTGGCCAGAGCGCTCTCTCGCTCCCTCCCTCCCTCTGTGTGTGTGTGTGTGTGTGTGTGTGTGTGTGTGTGTGTGTGTGTGTGCAAAAGAGAGAGAAAATTACACACACACACACAAGCAGACCAAGATTAAGAGAGAGAATTCAGAGAGAGAGTGAGAGAGAGACAGTGAGAGTGAGAGAGAGACAGTGAGAGCGAGACAGTGAGAGAGAGTTTTAGTGAAAGGAAGAGGAGGATCCCTTTCGTAGAAAGCATTTCCCCATAGCTACCTGGTGTTGTGAGCTGCAGTACCAGTGCCTCTCTCAAGGGAAATACATCCTCTCATACAACTGGTAGCCTACATGTAGGGAGAGTGGAGTGCACTGCAGATCTACGTTACGTGTTGTGGATGGATTCTTCGATTATAGTTTTCGCCATTGTTATTGCAGAGTAAACGAAGAGGATCACCAGAGCTTGGACCAGCCCTCCACCACCAACCATCCTAATGGATCCTTAGCCACTGTCTGCTGCTATTTGACTGGTGAGTTGAATCTCTTTTACAGGCTCGTGAATAAGTATTTTTACCATGTAGATCTAATTTATAATTTGATGTTACACCTTACAGAAAGGTAGCGTCATTTAGCTAGTGTGTATGTATGTATGTGTCAATGTAGGCTGCTGAGGGGAGGACGGCTCATAATAATGGCTGGAACGGAGCAAATGGAATGGCATCTAACCATGTGTTTGATGTATTTGATACCATTCCACCTGTTCCGCTCCAGCCATTACCACAAGCCCATCCTCCCCAATTAAGGTGCCACCAACCTCCTGTGGTGTGTGTGATTTAAACTCAATGAAGCAATGTGTAATTGTGAACACAGTGCCCTGCTCTCTCTTCACATTCACCAGTTAATACCTAATCCAGAATAGAGATGCACACAAATATGCTCACTGTCCATTGCCAAGCAACCAAGTGGAGTTGTCAACCTGACACTAAACACAAACATTTCCCATTTTATTTAACCTTTTATTTAACTAGGCAAGTCAGTTAAGAACAAATTATTCTTATTTACAATGACGGCTTACCCCGGCCAAACCTGGACGACACTGGGCCAATTGTGCGCCGCCCTATGGGACACCCAATCACGGCCGGATGTGATACAGCCTGAATTCGAACCAGGGACTGTAGTGACGCCTCTTGCACTGAGTTGCAGTGCCTTAGACCACTGCGCCACTCGGGAGCCCATCGATTTACTGAGGTCACCTTTTAGGTACTCTGTACACTCAGGTGTATCAGCTGCCAATTACAATTCATAAACAACACCTTTCCTGTGTGTGTGTGTGTGTGTGTGTGTGTGTGTGTGTGTGTGTGTGTGTGTGTGTGTGTGTGTGTGTGTGTGTGTGTGTGTGTGTGCACGCTCACATAAATGGCTAATATCAAATCAAAGTTTATTGGTCGCGTGCTCAGTTTAGCAGATGTTATAGCAGGTGCAGTGAAATGCTTGTTTTAGCATAATTATACTTTGCCGAGCAGTGTTCGCTTTGTGCCGTAAAAGCGGAGCCCTCTTCTCTCTTGGCGAGTCCTTTTAGTCGGCCTCAGATCAATCGTTAGATATTCATGCTCGAGAGACACAGGAAGGCAGAAAGGTGTTTGAAGGCTGGACAGATGGGAGAGGTCACAAAGGGGAATCTCTTTGATTTGCTATGCTCCACCTCCACTGCTTCCCGTTAATAGACATTGAATAGGGGAGCTCCTGGCAAGACAAGTGATATTCTGTTTTGAGATATCATGTGTCTTAATGAGGTGTTGATATAAGATCATAATTATGTACATTTAGATTGGTAATTGCTGCGGAATCGATCAATTGGTATTTGTAGAAATGTACTATAGTTGTATATTCTGGAAAAGCAAATGTAGATAGCAAATGCCTAGAATTGGACTGAAAACCTGCGTACACAGGCGTCCCTCCTCTGTTGACGTTTGTCTGTCGGTGATGGTGTATGGCTATTGGCCGGTCATGTCTGAGATACATCGGTGTAGTATTAGAGAGCAGTGTGGTTGTGTGAGAACAGTAGTATGTCTGGTGTTTGGGCTGAGGATAAAGGACCTAACCCTTTTCTATGATGGAGAGGATCATGCTGCATTACAGGTTATTATAGTGTGGGAGGGTTCTCAGACAGATGAACTCAAGTGTGCTCACCTTCAAAGATTCAAACCCTCTTTACTCCTCTCTCTCTCTCTCTCTCTCACTCTCTCTCTCTCTCTGTCTGTTAGTGTCATAGCATGCATCCCTCTGATATGTCAGCAGAAGAGTGCGTTGTGATTCATTCTTAATAATCACAAAGTAGGCCCTATAATCTGTTTGGCATTTCCCAGACACAGATTAGGCCTAGTCTTGGACTAAAAAAGCATTATCAATGGAGAATCTCAATTAAAAGTTCTCAATTGTGAAGGCTAATCTGTGTCCGGGAAACTGGCCCTATGAGCATAGGTTAGACCCTTGGCCATGACACATGACAGTGGTGCTAAGTGAGTTAGTGCAAGGTTAGAAAAGCTTGTTTCCCTTACCATCCATAATAAACACATTAATGAGTGTAAAGCCACCTCCGCCTCTACTCCAGGGACATTGTTAGAGCTTTCAGAACAAGTAGTTATCACCTAATCACACACACGTACAGATACACACGTGTGAATGAACTAGCACAGACACACGTTCACAAATGTGCCTGCACATACACACACACTTGTCACCTAATCATCTCCTGAAAACAAAATATGTTCTAATCAGTTTGTGAGTGTGTTTGAGTGTTCACACAGGTAAGCAGACATACATTAACACTTGTCCACAAGTATGTACACGTATTCTGTATACTACCCTCACACACACACATGCTCACACGCACAATGAATAAAGCCGGGATTAAAAGATGTAGCGACTGTCTTCATTAATCCCTGCACCAGCGTTTTAGAGAGAAGAGACGAGAGAGTGGGAAAAGAGTTCATGTTTCAACTGAGTTCATTGTTCCAATTAAAAAAATATATCTTTATTTAACTTGGCAAGTCAGTTAATTAACAACAAAATCTTATTTACAATGACAGCCTACCAGGGAACAGTGGGTTAACTGCCTTGTTCAGGGGCAGAACAACCGATTTTTACCTTGTCAGCTGAGGGATTCAATCCAACAACCTTTCGGTTATTGGCCAAACGCTCTGACCACTAGGCTACCTGCCGCCCCAAGAGATGGACAACTTTGTGGGGCGTTTAAGGAAGTAACTCATGGCAGCACCTTAACGTTCAGCCATATTCCTTTCCTCCCTCCCCCCCTCCTCCACCACCCGTGGGCTATTTATATCTCAGGGAATCAAAGAGCCAATTAAAACGCAGCTGCACTAATGAGCGAGCCAGCGGACTGAGGTGAAATGTTGTTCACTCTAATCCATCCTCTGTTTCAAAGAATGATCTAGAGCAACAAGTTGGGCTTACAAACGGTCTGGGGTTAACTTCCTTGAGCTATGGGTCAGAAACTGTCATCAACCGCCTTGGTTAAGGGAGTGTTCAAACGGCAGTCCATCGAAGGTCTGGAGAGACGCACTTGAGGAATAGAATAGTAGCCTCTGTTTTGTCTCTCTGGCTTAGATCTGCGGTCGTCTGGACATTCGGTGAACAGAAAAGTTCTCTACATGGACCCTATGTATAAAGGTGAGATTCACACTTTGCTCTTCGCTTTTAGTATGGTTTTGGTGAGATCATGAATAAAATAAAGGAAGTGTGTGTTTTTGCAGCCCAGAAAATGGGTTTTATAGGCTGGATTGAACAGGGCTCTGGGTATTTCCCTCATGATAACGTTCTGTTCGGTGTGTTCACCCACAGGTGGTGCCTTGCATCAGAACCCCCTCCAGCCATGAGCTACCCTCATCCTAGGCATCCTGGGTAGGATGACGGCCGTGTACCCCTCTGGGGTAGGCTCTGCTGGGGCTACGGTGGGGAGTTCCAGGGGCTCTGGGGCTGGGAGAACAGGCGGTCAGGACAGGAGATATGCCCGCTGGAGCCGTCAGGACAGCTCGGACATCACTACAGATGATGAGGGTGTCCCTGCCCGCCAACTCACCCCCCTGGAGAGGCTGAACCTCGACATGTGCCAGGACGACAGGTAGAACCAGGACGCCCAACGCTCTCTTAGAACACAACGAGAAAGAAAATTCATTATCATGTATTGTTTTTCTGGATCATTTGTTAATGATGATTATTTGGCAACCCCTCTGGTAACCCTACTGACAGGGTGGTCCGTGAGCTCACAGTGGGCCGACGTATCGGCTTCTACAAGGTCCGCGGGGAGATCGGCTGTGGAAACTTCTCCCATGTCAAGCTGGGGATCCACGCCCTCACCAACGGTAAGGAAGACCCCTGCCAAGCAGCAAACACATTAACTGATGTTTAACATAACAGACACAGCCCTGCTGTACTGTAGATGCTCACCAAACCTTTGAATCTTTTAAATTATTCAATTCATTGACCAGTAAAAGTGAGAAGATATTTAGGCCTGGCCAATCTTCACTAAATATGCTGGCTTGAGTCGAATAGTTCTCGGAAAATCCCAGCTTCTCTGCTCCAGCAAAGTCGCAAACCACCGTGATGACCGACTAGCTGTTTTCATCAATGAGCTAATAATACGTATCCTTAGATAGCGGTTTGCTAATGAGCCAGTGGTTTGGGCCTGTGGTCTGAATCAGCCACAGAGGGACAGCTTGTCTGCTGCCCTTGAAAAGATGGATTGATTAGAGATCTCGTGTTTCCCTAGCGACGGCTGGAATTGCCGCATGCTTCATCAAAGACTGTATGTAGTGTGAGTGAGTGTGCGTGCGTGGTATCGCTTGCTTAGTCCGACAAAAAGCAAAATGAGCTCCGGGGCATTTTTAAAGGCTGTCACTGAAAGCTGTGGCAGAGCAGAAAGAGAGACTAATACCAGTCTTAATTAATTATGCATGTCAAAGCACAATTAGATATCTCAGCACCATCACACCGCTTAGGGACTTTTCCATACCCTATTAGCCAAGATCTTTGTTTTATTCCTTTATATTATTAATTAATTTATGCTATTGATATCAAGTATGGGTGCTACAGGTGAGGTCAGGGTGATCAGAGCTGTTTACGATGAGCATGGCCTTATTTATATTACAGCATATTGGATGACTGTCATTCATAATCCATTCACCCAGCTCAATGTAACATTGATAGGTTTAGGCTACCACATGATATTCAAATTTTCCTTGAACCCATCATGAGGTTGCTACATCCTAGCCTATGAATGAAAGTTTACAACGTAGGTGCACAGGTCAAGAGACAAATTAGTGTAATCAAGTAATCAAAGATGGACAGGGACACATTCAATACCGCCTTGGACACTCTTGCGTGTATCTAGCTGACCTAGGGTGTAATCATTAGTCCAACAGTTGCAAACAAGAGTTTCTATTGTACAAATGCAGGTATGCAAACACAGTTCACTTTCATAGAAGCCACATACAAATAGTATGTTTGCTCGTTGTGTAATTTCTTCTTGCATTTACTCGCTCTCCTCCTCTCAACTTTTCCCTTCGCTTGTGGACTTCAGTACCTGTGACCAGGCGACAATACCTTTCCAAGCCAAACCTTCATACCATAATCGCATAACCACTACACACACAGCCTACATCGTTGTCACCATATTAGCTAATGTCATAGTCAACATAGCTAGCTACTAGAACTAACATGTTAATAAACCTGCTACAATCATGCAGTACAGTGCCGGCAGATAAAGCAAAAGCTTACCTTGACTTGGAAGAGTTTCAGTGTTGGAAAGCCATAGCCAGCTAGCTAACATAGCATCCCTTTCTGTTTGAGCCAGGTGTTTGAGTCGGCTAAACTAGCTAGCTGCATTCGCTAGCCAGGTAAGTGAAAGTGAGAAATTAGAAATGCCTAATTCTCCTCTTCTGAGAGAGAGAGAGAGAGAGAGAGAGAGAGAGAGAGAGAGAGAGAGAGAGAGAGAGAGAGAGAGAGAGAGAGAGAGAGAGAGAGAGAGAGAGAGAGAGAGAGAGAGAGAGAGAGAGAGAGAGAGAGAGAGAGAGAGAGAGAGAGAGAGAGAGAGAGAGAGAGAGAGAGAGAGAGAGAGAGAGAGAGAGAGAGAGAGAGAGAGAGAGAGAGAGAGAGAGAGAGAGAGAGAGAGAGAGAGAGAGAGAGAACACGGCAGGTCTGCGACAAGGTAGCACATCCAGGGAACAGGTCAGGGTTCCATAACCACAGGCAAAACAGCTTGTCCTTCATTTTTAAGGAATTAATTTGTTCAGAACTGTTCAACTATTGTCTTTCTCTCTCTTATAGTCAACTTCACACCACCTTTTATACACTGCAGTGCTAGCTAGCTGTAGCTTATACTTTCAGTACTAGATTAATTCTCTGATCCTTTGATTGGGTCAACAACATGTCAGTTCATTATGCAAGAGCTCTGATAGGTTGATGGACGTCCTTCGGAAGTTGTCATGAGGTCAATGTACCCAAAAGAGGATGGAAACTAGCTGTCCTTCGGCTATACCATGGTGCTACCCCAGAGTGCTGTTGAGGCTACTGTAGAACTTCCTTGCAAAACAGTGTGTTTTAATCAATTATTTGGTGACGTGAATATACACTACATGACCAAAAGTATGTGGAGACCTGTTTGTCGAACATCTCATTCCAAAATCATGGGCATTAATATGGAGTTGGTCCCCCCCTTTGCTGTTATAACAGCCTCTACTCTTCTGGGAAGGCTTTCCACTAGATGTTGGAACATTGCTGTGGGGCCTTGCTTCCATTCAGCCACAAGCACATTAGTAAGGTTGGGCGATTAGGCCTGGCTCACAGATGGCGTTCCAATTCATCCCAAAGGTATTCAGTGGAGTTGAGGTCAGGGCTCTGTGCAGGCCAGTCAAGTTCTTCCACACCAATCTCGACAAACCATTTCTGTATTTACCTCGCTTTGTACATGGGGGCATTGTCATGCCTTCCTCAAACTGCCACAAATTTGTAAGCACAGAATCGTCTTGAATATTATTTTATGCTGTTTGCGTTAAGATTTCCCTTCACTGGAAATAAGGGGCCTAGCCCGAACCATGAACAAATCCCCAGACCATTATTCCTCCTCCACCAAACTTTACAGTTGGCACTATGCATTGAGGTAGGTAGAGTTCTCCTGGCATCCGCCAAACCCAGATTCGTCCGTCAGACTGCCAGATGGTGAAGCGTGATTCATCACTCCAGAGAACGCATTTCCACTGCTCCAGAGTCCAATGGTGGCGAGCTTTACGCCACTCCAGCCGAAACTTGGCATTGCGCATGGTGATCTTAGGCTTGTGTGCGGCTGTTTGGCCATGGAAACCCATTTCATGAAGCTCCCGACAAACAGCTCTTGTGCTGAAGTTAGTGTTGCTACCGAGGACAGACGATTTGTACACGCTACGCGCTTCAGCACTCGGCAGTCCCGTTCTATGAGCGTGTGTGGCCTACAACTTCGCGGCTGAGCCGTAGTTGCTCCTTGACGTCTGTGCCCAAACAATTTGAGCTTCTATTTTTTCAAATCCACCTTTCCAGAAACAAGTCTCTCACCGTTGCCGCTTGCTATAGACCACCTTCTGCTCCCAGCTTTGCCCTGGACACCATATGTGAATTGATTGCCCCCCATCTATCTTCAGAGCTCGTGCTGTTAGGTGACCTAAACTGGGACATGCTTAACACCCCGGCCATCCTACAATCTAAGCTTGCTGCCCTCAATCTCACACAAATTATCAATGAACCTACCATGTACAACCCCGAATCCGTAAACACGGGCACCCTCCTAGATATCATCCTAACCAACCTGCCCTCCAAATACACATCTGCTGTCTTCAACCAGGATCTCAGCGATCACTGCCTCATTGCCTGCGTCCATAATGGGTCTGAGGTCAAACGACCACCCCTCATCACTGTCAAACGCTCCCTAAAACACTTCAGCGAGCAGGCCTTTCTAATCGACCTGGCCCGGGTATCATGGAAGGATATTGACCTCATTCCTTCAGTAGAGGATACCTGGTTATTCTTTAAAAGTGCTTTCCTCACCATCTTAAATAAGCATGCCCCATTCAAAAAATGTAGAACCAGGAACAGATATAGCCCTTGGTTCACCCCAGACCTGACTGCCCTTGACCAACACAAAAACATCCTGTGGCGTACTGCATTAGCATCGAATAGCCCCCGCGATATTCAACTTTTCACGGAAGTTAGGAACCAATATACACAGGGAGTTAGGAAAGCATAGGGTAGCATTTTCAAACAGACATTTGCATCCTGTAGCACAAACTCCAAAAAGTTCTGGGACACTGTAAAGTTCATGGAGAATAAGAGCACCACCTCCCAGCTGCCCACTGCACTGAGGCTAGGAAACACTGTCACCACCAATAAATCCACGATAATTGAGAATTTCAATAAGCATTTCTCTATGGCTGGCCATGCTTTCCACCTGGCTATCCCTACCCCGGTCAACAGCCATGCACTCCCTACAGCAACTTGCCCAAGCCGCCCCCATTTCTCCTTCACCCAAATCCAGATAGCTGATGTTCTGAAAGAGCTTCAAAATCTGGACCCCTACAAATCAGCTGGGCTAGACAATCTGGACCCTCTCTTTCTAAAATTATCTGCCGCAATTGTTGCAACACCTATTACCAGCCTGTTCAACCTCTCTTTCATATCGTCTGAGATCCCAAAAGATTGGAAAGCTGCCACGGTCATCCCCCTCTTCAAAGGGGGAGACACTCTAGACCCAAACTGTTACAGACCTATATCTATCCAACCCTGCCTTTCTAACAAAAGCCAAGTTAACAAACAGATCACCGACCATTTCGAATCCCACCGTACCTTCTCCGCTATGCAATCTGGTTTCCGAGCTGGTCATGGGTGCACCTCAGCCACGCTCAAGGTCCTAAACGATATCATAACTGCCATCGATAAGAGACAATACTGTGCAGCTGTATTCATCGACCTGGCCAAGGCTTTTGACTCTGTCAATCACCACATTCTTATCGGCAGTCTCAACAGCCTTGGTTTCTCAAATGACTGCCTCGCCTGTTTCACCAACTACTTCTCAGACAGAGTTCAGTGTGTCAAATCGGAGGGCCTGTTGTCCGGACCTCTGGCAGTCTCTATGGTGGTGCCACAGGGTTCAATCTTCAGGCCGACTCTTTTCTCTGTATACATCAATGATGTCGCTCTTGCTGCTGGTGATTCTCTGATCCACCTCTACGCAGATGACACAATTCTGTATACTTCTGGCCCCTCTTTGGACACTGTGTTAACTAACCTCCAGACGAGCTTCAATGCCATACAACTCTCCTTCCGTGGCCTCCAACTGCTCTTAAATGCAAGTAAAACTAAATGCATGCTCTTCAACCGATCGCTGCCCACGCCTGCCCGCCAGTCCAGCGTCACTACTCTGGACGGTTCTGACTTATGTGGACAACTACAAATACCTAGGTGTCTGGCTAGACTGTAAACTCTCCTTCCAGACTCACATTAAGCATCTCCAATCCAAAATTAAATCTAGAATCGGCTTCCTATTTCGCAACAAAGCATCCTTCACTCATGCTGCCAAACATACCCTCGTAAAACTGACTATCCTACTGATCCTTGACTTCGGCGATGTAATTTACAAAATAGCCTCCAACACTACTCAGCAAATTGGATGCAGTCTATCACAGTGCCATCCGTTTTGAAGCCCTCGCTTCATATTCGTCGCCAAACCCACTGGCTCCAGGTCACCTATAAGTCTTTGCTAGGTAAAGCCCCGCCTTATCTCAGCTCACTGGTCACCATAGCAGCACCCACCCGTAGCACGCGCTCCAGCAGGTATATTTCACTGGTCACCCCCAAAGCCAATTACTCATTTGGCCGCCTTTCCTTCCAGTTCTCTGCTGCCAATGACTGGAACGAACTGTAAAAATCACTGAAGCTGGACACTCCTATCTCCCTCACTAACTTTAAGCACAAGCTGTCAGAGCAGCTCACAGATCACTGCACCTGTACATAGCCCATCTGTAAATAGCCCATCCTACTACCTCATCCCCATATTGTTATTTATTTTGCTCCTTTGCACCCCAGTATCTCTACTTGCACACTCATCTTCTACACATCTATCACTCCAGTGTTTAATTGCTATATTGTAATTATTTTGCCACTATGGACTATTTATTGCCTTACCTTCCTTATTCTACCTCATTTGCACACACTGTATATAGACTTTTTCTATTGTATTTTTGACTGTATGTTTGTTTATTCCTTGTGTAACTCTGTGTTGTTGTTTGTGTCGCACTGCTTTGCTTTATCTTGGTCAGGTCGCAGTTGTAATTGAGAACTTGTTCTCAACTAGTCTACCTGGTTAAATAAAGGTGAAATAAAAATAAAAATATAAAAAACTTTCCACTTCACAATAGCAGCACTTAAAGTTGACCGAGGCAGCTCTAGTAGGGCAGACATTTGACGAACTGACTTGTTGGAAAGGTGGCATCCTATGACGGTGCCACGTTGAAAGTCACTGAGCACTTCAGTAAGGCCATTCTACTGCCAATGTTTGTCTATGGAGATTGCATGGCTGTGTGCTCAATTTTATACACCAGGCAGCAACGGGTGTGGCTGAAATAGCCGAATCCACTAATTTGAAGGGGTGTCCACATACTTTTGTATATATAGTATATTTAGTATAGTCTTTTTCTAAAAAGGATAACTTTTTTATTGTTTCACTTTTTAATTTTATTAAATTCACTGAGGAGGATGGTCCTCCCTTTCCTCCTCTGAGGAGCTTCTACTCCCCAAAGCCAAATCTGAACCAGCTTCACCCCTCTCCTAAATGGGTTCAATTGGATGTATTCATGTTCTTTTTGTTCTCTACAACCTACGCAGTATGTGTGATCATAATTTCCGTTTGGTTATTTCTGCTCTGTCCTGTCGTCTCATCAATAGTCGAATACGACTTTTCAAGAAAGTAATGTTCTTGTTGAAATGATAATACTTATAATTGATTGTTTTAGAATAGGCTATAATCAAGAAAATGGGTTTCCATGAAAATCAAGCTCTCTAACAAATTAGTTAGTTGCCTCAGAGAAAATTGACAATATACAATAGCATACAAGAAAGCAATAACATAAGCCTGTATCTAACTGTTTGCAGATTTGTCTAGGCTTCTACAGCTCTTTTTAAAGCTACGTTATGGGATTTGGTCCCAGAGACAGTCATAGGCTTTAGCTGCTTGCTCTGGTGCACCCCCAGATAATGGGTGGAGATGCCCAGCAGTGTTACATTTAGTTAGGAAGTTTGCGATTTGTTTTCTGTGTTGCCAGGCACCATGCGGAGTGTTGTATGTAATCCTGCTCATTCAATTATAGCCATGGAGGTAAAGGAGAAGGCTGGGGGACAACGGAATGAGCTGAACCCCAGACATCAGATAGCTGTCCTTGAGGTTTTCAATGGTCAGTTGTTCCACAAAGTTAAAGTCAACATTATCCAGCTCCTCCCGTGCCTCATCTCAGGACTTACATCCACAACATTGACTGGCTCATATTCAGTCAAATCCTCCTCCTCTAGCTCCTCCTGCTGGTTCTCCTGATTCCTGCAGTAAAGGAAGCTAGCACCAAGAACACACTGATGGCCGATGCTGCAGAACAAGCAAGCTACTTTGAGAAAAATATGCAGATACTCGCCTTTGAATAGGCTAGCTAGCTATGCGTTTTGAATCACGTTGGTTAGATCGCTGTAAAGCACATCCTCTTGCCACAAGTGTAAATCAGGATCTGGGCATTTCCCGGAATATTGAACCACATTCCACAACTGATATTGAATATAAATATCCCATTATCATAGTGACAGAACGAAACCGAAAAGTATGAAAAATGTCAGTCCTTATTATGACATCATACTTGAGAAAGCCACCTAGCTTGGAATAGAATGTAGAATACACTCGTTTCATCGGCCACATAACTTGCTTATGCATACAGATATGCTAATGAAGTGTGTGTTGACATCGACAAAGTATTGCGCAGTCTTTTCAATAGAGAATAAAACACCAAAAGCTAATATAGCCTTACTCCTTCTCTCAACCTCTTCTTTTTGGTACTAACTTCTATGTTTAATGAACATGTCCCTCTGTCTGTTCTCCTTCAGACAAGGTGGCCATTAAGATCCTGGATAAGACCAAGCTGGACCAGAAGACCCAGAGGCTACTGTCCAGAGAGATCTCCAGCATGGAGAGACTACACCACCCCAACATCATACGTCTCTACGAGGTCGGACACACACACACACACACACACACACACACACACACACACACACACACACACACACACACACACACACACACACACACACACACACACACACACACACACACACACACACACACACACACACACACACACACACACACACACACACACACACACACACACACACACACTGTTGATAAGGAATGAGTTACACAAAGCCTGGTCAGAAGCTAAGATCATCAGTGCAGTGCACTGAAACAGAGTTTATCAGAAGACAACTTGACCATACTCTCTCTGCCTTCCTGCCGGGTGACAGGTGGTGGAGACGTTGTCACGGTTACACCTGGTGATGGAGTATGCTGGTGGAGGAGAGCTCTACACCAAGATTAGCATGGAGGGGAAACTGTCGGACATCGACAGCAAGATTGTCTTCTCTCAGATCCTCTCGGCTGTCAAACACATGGTATGGTCCAGGGCTGAAGTCCTGCATACATACACTTTTCAGTGTAATCATCAGAGCTCACCCAAATAAATATTATGCAGTCTCTTTTCTTTTTCGTTGTGCAACGTTGAATGTAATTTAAAGAGTATGAGATGTATTTAAGGTACATATCGGTATGTTAACCAGATAAATCTTTGACCCACCCCACAGCATGACAACAGCATCATTCACCGTGACCTGAAGGCAGAGAACGTGTTCTACACGTGCAGCACCTGCGTCAAGGTGGGAGACTTCGGCTTCAGCACGCTGAGCCGCCGCGACGAGACCCTCAACACGTTCTGCGGCTCCCCGCCCTACGCCGCGCCTGAACTCTTCAGGGACGAACACTACCTGGGCGTCTTCGTAGACATCTGGGCCCTGGGCATCATGCTGTTCTTCATGGTGACAGGAACCATGCCCTTCAGGGCGGACACGGTGGCCAAACTGAAGCGCTGCATTCTAGAGGGGGCCTATGTGCTGCCCTCCTGGGTACAGGAGCCCTGCCAGAGGCTGATCAGAGGCATCCTCCAGCCCCAGCCCTCAGACCGCTGCAGTGTGGAGCAGATGATGGGCTGTGAGTGGCTGCTGCCTATAGACTTCCCCCGGGCCATGGAGCCTTTTAAACTGGACCCGTCCTATCTGGCCGAGAGCACGCCTTCAGAGTTGGAGGAGGATGAGGCGGAGGTGAGGGAGGCGCTGGAGATACTAGGGATCACCCCGGAGCATATCTTAAATAATCAGGGGAAGGACTGTAGGAGTTCTGTTACGGGCATTTATAGGATTCTGTTGCACCGTGCGCACAAGAGGCGGGCGGTGGAGAGCATGCCTGTGGTTACACATGTGGTCGGGTCCAGCGTGAGTAAAAAGGACCGGCTAAAGGCGTACCACAGCTTACGGCACACCTCCAAGCTCTGTGTGATTCTGTGACGAAAAGCCTTTGCTCCTATAGTTGAACTTTTGTTGTAGTTTTTTTGTCAATAAAGTAAACATTTATGTGACTGTGAATGAGGTGGTGAATTTTAAATCAGTGCAACTTCTGTCTAGAATGTTTATCGACAAAATGTTCACCGCAGATAAGAAAAACGGGGGGGAAATCCTTAAGTTGGGATTGACGTTAGGATTTTTCTTATTTTTAAATCAGTCTCTGTGAGAATATACTTTAGCCTGGGTGCCTGTCTTTTTCGACTTTATCTTACCAGACAAGGCAAAAATTGTACATACTGTCATCCAGCAGACGCTTTTCTCCAAAGTGACATACTGTTAACGCGTACGTATATTCATATGACCTCATGCAGCAATAAGTCCTACAACTCTGGTGTTACAATCACAACCTGAAGCGACCGAGGCTTGGTAAAACCAGATGTAGCATTGTGGAATGCAGAACGAGTCAAGCATCCAGGCTAATGAGAATGAAGAATGTGATGATTTGAATTAGAAATCAGGAGGTGATTATGTCTCGAATGTTTTATTGCACTGTTTTTGACAGACATTTGTTTTTTCTTTCCAGTTACATGACATCATGATTCTAGACATTTTCATCTCCTATTTCATAAATGCATGTTATTTTCATTCATTTTGCATATGATATCCTATCACAGTGCTTCCCAAACTTCTCCTTGAGTACCCCCAGCCAGTCCACTTCTTTGATGTACAGTGAGGGAAAAAAGTATTTGATCCCCTGCTGATTTTGTACGTTTGCCCACTGACAAAGAAATGATCAGTCTATAATTTTAATGGTAGGTTTATTTGAACAGTGAGAGACAGAATATCAACAAAAAAATCCAGAAAAACGCATGTCAAAAATGTTATGAATTGATTTGCATTTTAATGAGGGAAATAAGTATTTGACCCCTCTGCAAAACATGACTTAGTACTTGGTGGCAAAACCCTTGTTGGCAATCACAGAGGTCAGATGTTTCTTGTAGTTGGCCACCAGGTTTGCACACATCTCAGGAGGGATTTTGTCCCACTCCTCTTTGCAGATCTTCTTCAAGTCATTAAGGTTTCGAGGCTGACGTTTGGCAACTCGAACCTTCAGCTCCCTCCACAGATTTTCTATGGGATTAAGGTCTGGAGACTGGCTAGGCCACTCCAGGACCTTAATGTGCTTCTTCTTGAGCCACTCCTTTGTTGCCTTGGCCGTGTGTTTTGGGTCATTGTCATGCTGGAATACCCATCCACGACCCATTTTCAATACCCTGGCTGAGGGAAGGAGGTTTTCACCCAAGATTTGACGGTACATTTTGCCTTCCACACAATACAATGGATCTGATCCCAGCCGGCGACCCTGTGCGACGCCGAAAAAGGGGAAAACGTGGCGGTCTCGTGGTCAGGCTTCGGAGACGGGCACATCGCGCTCCACTCCCTAGCATACTACTCGCCAATGTCCAGTCTCTTGACAATAAGGTTGATGAAATCCGAGCACGGGTAGCATTCCAGAGAGACATCAGGGATTGCAACGTGCTCTGCTTCACGGAAACATGGCTAACTCAAGGGACGCTAACGGAGTCGGTGCAGCCAGCTGGTTTCTTCATGCATCGCGCCGACAGAAACAAACATCTTTCCGGTAAGAAGAGGGGCGGGGGGGTATGCCTTATGATTAACGAGAAGTGGTGTGATCATCATAACAACACACAAGAACTCAAGTCGTTCTGTTCACCTGATCTAGAACTCCTCACAATCAAATGTCGACCGCATTATCTACCAAGGGAATTCTCGTCAATCATAATCACAGCCGTATACATTCCCCCCCAAGCAGACACATCGATGGCCCTGAACGAACTTTATCTGACTCTTTGTAAACTGGAAACCACACACCCTGAGGCTGCATTCATCGTAGCTGGGGATTTTAACAAGGCTAATCTAAAAACAAAACTCCCTAAATTCTATCAGCATATCGATTGTGCTACCAGGGCTGGAAAAACACTAGACCATTGTTATACTAATTTCCGCGACGCTTATAAGGCCCTCCCCCGCCCCCCTTTCGGAAAAGCTGACCACGACTCCATTTTGTTGATTCCAGCCTACAAACAAAAACTCAAACAACAAGCTCCCGCGCTCAGGTCTGTTCAACGCTGGTCCGACCAATCTGAATCCACGCTTCAAGACTGCTTCGATCACGCGGATTGGAATATGTTCCGCATCGCGTCCAACAACAATATTGACGAATATGCTGATTCGGTGAGCGAGTTCATTAGGAAGTGCATTGACGATGTCGTACCCACAGCAACGATAAAAACATTCCCAAACCAGAAACCGTGGATTGACGGCAGCATTCGCGTGAAACTGAAAGCGCGAACCACTGCTTTTAACCAGGGCAAGGTGACCGGAAGCATGACCGAATACAAACAGTGTAGCTATTCTCTCCGCAAGGCAATCAAACAGGCTAAGTCTCAGTACAGAGACAAAATCGAGTCGAAATTCAACAGCTCAGACACAAGAGGTATGTGGCAGGGTCTACAGTCAATCACGGATTACAAAAAGAAAACCAGCCCCGTCGAGGACCAGGATGTCTTGCTCCCAGACAGGCTAAACAACTTTTTTGCCCGCTTTGAGGACAATACAGTGCCACTGACACGGCCCCCTACCAAAACCTGCGGGCTCTCCTTCACTGCAGCCGAGGTGAGTAAAACATTTAAACGTGTTAACCCTCGCAAGGCTGCAGGCCCAGACGGCATTCCCAGCCGCGTCCTCAGAGCATGCGCAGACCAGCTGGCTGGTGTGTTTACGGACATATTCAATCAATCCTTATCCCAGTCTGCTGTTCCCACATGCTTCAAGAGGGCCACCATTGTTCCTGTTCCCAAGAAAGCTAAGGTAACTGAGCTAAACGACTACCGCCCCGTAGCACTCACTTCCGTCATCATGAAGTGCTTTGAGAGACTAGTCAAGGACCATATCACCTCCACCCTACCGGACACCCTAGACCCACTCCAATTTGCTTACCGACCCAATAGGTCCACAGACGACGCAATCGCAACCACACTGCCCTAACCCATCTGGACAAGAGGAATACCCATGTGAGAATGCTGTTCATCGATTACAGCTCAGCATTTAACACCATAGTACCCTCCAAACTCGTCATCAAGCTCGAGACCCTGGGTCTCGACCCCGCCCTGTGCAACTGGGTCCTGGACTTCCTGACGGGCCGCCCCCAGGTGGTGAGGGTAGGTAACAACATCTCTACCCCGCTGATCCTCAACACTGGGGCCCCACAAGGGTGCGTTCTGAGCCCTCTCCTGTACTCCCTGTTCACCCACGACTGCGTGGCCATGCACGCCTCCAACTCAATCATCAAGTTTGCGGATGACACTACAGTGGTAGGCTTGATCACCAACAACGACGAGACGGCCTACAGGGAGGAGGTGAGGGCCCTCGGAGTGTGGTGTCAGGAAAATAACCTCATACTCAACGTCAACAAAACAAAGGAGATGATTGTGGACTTCAGGAAACAGCAGAGGGAGCACCCCCCTATCCACATCGACGGGTCAGTAGTGGAGAAGGTGGAAAGTTTTAAGTTCCTCGGTGTACACATCACGGACAAACTGAACTGGTCCACCCACACAGACAGCGTTGTGAAGAAGGCGCAGCAGCGCCTCTTCAACCTCAGGAGGCTGAAGAAATTCGGCTTGTCACCAAAAGCACTCACAAACTTCTACAGATGCACAATCGAGAGCATCCTGTCGGGCTGTATCACCGCCTGGTACGGCAACTGCTCCGCCCACAACCGTAAGGCTCTCCAGAGGGTAGTGAGGTCTGCAGAACGCATCACCAGGGGCAAACTACCTGCCCTCCAGGACACCTACACCACCCGATGTCACAGGAAGGCCATAAAGATCATCAAGGACAACAACCACCCAAGCCACTGCCTGTTCACCCCGCTATCATCCAGAAGGCGAGGTCAGTACAGGTGCATCAAAGCAGGGACCGAGAGACTGAAAAACAGCTTCTATCTCAAGGCCATCAGACTGTTAAACAGCCACCACTAACATTTAGCGGCCGCTGCCAACATACTGACCCAACTCCAGCCACTTTAAAAATGGGAATTGATGGAAATTATGTAAAAATGTACCACTAGCCACTTTAAGCAATGCCACTTAATACAATGTTTACATACCCTACATTACCCATCTCATATGTATATATACTGTACTCTATATCATCTACTGCATCTTGCCATCTTTATGCAATACATGTACCACTAGCCACTTTAAACTATGCCACTTATGTTTACATACCCTACAGTACTCATCTCATATGTATATACCGTACTCTATACCATCTACTGCATCTGCCATGCCGTTCTGTACCACCACTCATTCATATATCTTTATGTACATATTCTTTATCCCTTTACACTTGTGTGTGTGTGTAAGGTAGTAGTGTGGAATTGTTAGGTTAGATTACTGTTGGTTATTACTGCATTGTCGGAACTAGAAGCACAAGCATTTCGCTACACTCGCATTAACATCTGCTAACCATGTGTATGTGACTAATAAAATTTGATTTGGATTTGATTTGGATTTGGATTTTTTACATGGCCCCGTCCATCGTCCCTTTGATGCGGTGAAGTTGTCCTGTCCCCTTAGCAGAAAAACACCCCCAAAGCATAATGTTTCCACCTCCATGTTTGACGGTGGGGATGGTTTCTTGGGGTCATAGGCAGCATTCCTCCTCCTCCAAACACGGCAAGTTGGGTTGATGCCAAAGAACTCCATTTTGGTCTCATCTGACCACAACACGTTCACCCAGTTGTCCTCTGAATCATTCAGATGTTCATTGGCAAACTTCAGACGGGCATGTATATGTGCTTTCTTGAGCAGGGGGACCTTGCGGGCGCTGCAGGATTTCAGTCCTTCACGGCATAGTGTGTTACCAATTGTTTTCTTGATGACTATGGTCCCAGCTGCCTTGAGATCATTGACAAGATCCTCCTGTGTAGTTCTGGGCTGATTCCTCACCGTTCTCATGATCATTGCAACTCCACGAGGTGAGATCTTGCATGGAGCCCCAGGCTGAGGGAGATTGACAGTTATTTTGTGTTTCTTCCATTTGCGAATAATCACAGAAACTGTTGTCACCTTCTCACCAAGCTGCTTGGCGATGGTCTTGTAGCCCATTCCAGCCTTGTGTAGGTCTACAATCTTGTCCCTGACATCCTTGGAGAGCTCTTTGGTCTTGGCCATGGTGGAGAGTTTGGAATCTGATTGATTGATTGCTTCTGTGGACAGGTATCTTTTATACAGGTAAGAAACTGAGATTAGGAGCACTCCCTTTAAGAGTGTGCTCCTAATCTCCGTTCGTTACCTGTATGAAAGACACCTGGGAGCCAGAAATCTTTTTGATTGAGAAGGGGTCAAATACTTATTTCCCTCATTAAAATGCAAATCAATTTATAACATTTTTGACATGCATTTTTCTGGATATTTTTGTTGTTATTCTGTCTCTCACTGTTCAAATAAACCTACCATTAAAATTATAGACTGATAATTTCTTTGTCAGTGGGCAAACGTACAAAATCAGCAGGGGATCAAATACTTTTTTCCCTCACTGTATTTCAGAACGAGCATAGCTGATTGAAATGGTTACCTAATCATCAAGCCCTTCATTAGTTGAATCAGCAGTGCTAGTTCTGGAATACATAAAATAACTGGGCTGGCTGGGGGTACTCGAGGAGAGGTTTGGGATGTCTGATTATATCTCTTAGCCTGAGAGCCAGTCTGTTTTTGCTTTTTGTGCTATCATGATAACTTCTTGTCACTCATTGTCATGCCAAACGTGTTTGGCTTTGACAATAAGCAATGGAGTTGGCAAGAGCACAAACAGATCTGTGACCAGGCTAGATATCAGCAGGTAACTGGTTGAAAGGAACACATTGGCCTTATTGGCCTGGTTGGGTTGACAGTTATTTGTACACCTTACCTGTCGTCGCCAATAATTTGATTTTCAATTGTTATGATGCCATATTACTGCCCAATATATCTTTTCAAAATATGAAATAAAATGCTGAAATACTGTGTTGTCCTGTAATGTTTTGATAAACTTCACATGTCAATGTTCATTACAAAATGTATTTTTCTCATCTAGGGTTAATGGGTTTATATTATGGACAATAAATGGTGACTGTATCTGATAAGAAACAAGCCTAATGTCTTACTTACAGTTCAGAAACAGTAACTAGCCTACACATCAGGCTTATATCGGCATATGTCGACTCTAAGCTGTGGATGAAACTGAAGGGGGGCATGGTGCGTTTGCCTAATGTACAGTATCAAATCAAATTGTATTTGTCACATGCGCTGAATACAACAGGTGTAGACCTTACAGTGAAATGCTTACTTACAAGCCCTTAACCAACAATGCTTTAAGAAGTTAATAATAAAAAAAAAATATATATATATATATATGAAAGTAACAAATAATTAAACAGCTGCAGTAAAAAACAAGCGAGGCTATATACAGGGGGTGCCGGTTAGTCGAGGTAATTGAGGTAATATGTACATGTAGGTAGAGTTTAAGTGACTATGCATAGATTATAAACAGAGAGTAGCAGCAGTGTAAAAGAGGGGTCTGGGTAGCCCTTTGATTAGCTGTTCAGGAGTCTTATGGCTTGGGGGTAGAAGCTGTTAAGAAGGTTTTGAACCTAGACTTGGTGCTCCGGTACCGCTTGTTGTGCGGTAGCAGAGAGAACAGTCTAACTAGGGTGGCTGGAGTCTTTGACAATTTTTAGGGCCTTCCTCTGACACCGCCTGATATAGAGGTCCTGGATGGCAGGAAGCTTGGTCCCAATGATGTACTGGGCAGTACGCACTACCCTCTGTAGTGCCTTGCAGTTGCCATACCAGGCAGTGATGCAACCAGTCAGGATGCTCTCGATGATGCACCTGTAGAACCTTTTGAGGATCTGGGGACCCATGCCAAATCTTTTCAGTGTCCTGAGCGGGAATAGGCTTTGTTGTGCCCTCGTCTCAGTATGTCTCTCTTCATACAGCTCAATATTTTCTGAAGAAACAAAAATATCAAAGATGTACGTATGAGAGAAAATGACATTATATCCTATCAACAATACATTTTCACAAGCAGTAAACCTCATCCATCTGTGATGCCTTTGATTCATGGTTTAGTATAGTTTGAGTCTGTGTACTGTAATCATACTGTATTGCACACACTATACTACATTTCCCGTAATGGACTAATATTACGCATGCTGACTCGTCTATACGTGATGACGCAATTTCTGTCTTGTTGGAACTGCAAGGTGATTTCATCAGGAAGAGAGTAGTCATACTTGAGAGTGTACTCTACGAGACCTTACAGACAGTAAAGGCGAATAGACAACGAAAATAGCTTCACTCGAATGCTATTCTAACTTGTCAGGCAGTATACTGAGAAAGGTAAGTATATTTGGGACATGATAAATTAATGCTATTTATTTTATTAATAAACGAACACATACAACAACGACCACGCCCTCAGCAATATTTGCACCATTAATCTGTCGTGCTGGCACATTACTAACGTTATAACGTTAGCTGCTGTCAGTTTAAACATGTGTAAAGCCGTGGTGTGCAGTTTATGACCATCGATTCCTTATATTTTATGGAAATGTTACGTTCAGTTATTTGTCAAATTTGGTAGGTCATGGAACATGCATTGGCTGGTCAATTATGCAGCATATGTTGCTTTGGCAAGCAAACAGTAGCTAACTAACTAGCCTATCTACTAACCCTTGTGTCTGCACTGTCAGTACATCATGTTTCTATGCTAACAATGCTCTTTCTTGTCGGTAACGATAGCAAGATAAACTAGGCCGGCAACAATGTATCTGGCTAACGTTACCTAGCTAGCTTGCTAACTAACCATCGGCCTACTGAGCACAAACTGGTTTACATTTATTTGTGAGCTAGATTTTTCGCAGCAGAGGTTCATATCAAATGTGAGTTCTTCATCCAGATTTGAAGTGCAATATTATCACGAACATTTTATGCCGCGTTCATGTACTAGTCAGAATTAGGAAACTAGGAAATCTCTGACATGTTTACTTGTTGTATTTATTCGCCTGCCGCGTTCAACGAATCAGCAAGTCGGACCTTTCCGAGTTTCTTAGTTTCGACTTGCATATGAACGCGGCAGTAGACTGGCTTGTTTTGTTGCTTCTCATGTGACAAAGGGGGAAGTGGGCGGGGCGATGTATAAGAATGAGGTCATTGATGGGAGCGCGCAGCTGTATACTGGGTGGGGGCTGCCGAACACTAGTTACTGGTGTCAACTCTCACTTTAGTCTCTCTCCAGAATTTCTCATGTCCAGAATTTACATGTCAGAGAATTTAAAATTAAAGATACAGTTATTGGGTAGGATATTCCAATATATTTGCCTTTTTATTTGAACAAGAATGAGTTCAGTCACAATTCTCTTATCACACATCATTGAACTGGACCTGCCCACAAACCAAAGTCTTATGTTTCCTGATTATAATGGTGACATTGCTGATTCTGTTTTCCCAGATGTCAGTCACTGAGGATCTTCCTGATATGGATGGAGTGGATCTTCTGGGGATCCTGTGCCAGTATGGAGAGACTGGAGCCAATGATCCCTTCTTCACAGATGGGAATGGGCTAGAAAACTGGCTCGCCGAGCAAGATGTATGTCTCCCACTTAAGAATAAAACTGTTTTATGTTTGCTAAACAATAGGCTAATATAGTTTAGTAATTGTCAGGGAACAAACCATTAATTTAATGGTATGTACTAAAGCAGAATAATTTATTTGATCGTTTTACATCAATAATGTGATAAACTTCCTTATAGTGCTGAGCGATTAACTGAAATATCAGTTATTTTTAGATTTTTTATAACAACTAATTGTAACGACGTTGGTTCAATATTTTCAATTCTATTTTGTTTTTGTTTGGTGAGCTCGATGTGCAGTTCCTGTAGAGATAAATCAGATGAAGCCTGAACTGTGCGATGTAGTAGGGAGTTGTCGTTTCCAACAGGCCAATATTCTACATAGTTTAGTGCAGAAAGCTTGGTAATTAACTACAATAACCATAATCCATTGCGCGCCCGCTTAAACTTGTCCGGTCTGAACGGAGCAGACCCGGAGACTGAGAGAACGTGCGATCGACAGGGATAGAACGTAGTTGTTTCACGAGCCTGAAAATACATTATCTAAGTAATTGACAGTTGGGTATTCAGAAGTCATATTTACTTTGATCTACTAAAATAGTGATTTTGTCAGACAGCATAGGCAGCAGCTCTATAGAGATGAGATAATGACTTGGAATTAAATAATAGTAATAAATTAAAAAATATTTTATTAATGTAAAGTAATTTTACTAAATTATGGTTTCATATGTGATAAGCAGTAATGGGCAACCACTACCATCATGGGACTTTTATTAATTATTTTATAAAGTGTTACAGCATTCAACCCACATAATGCAAAGTGCATTTAATATCTAAAAAAAAATATCAAAATCGAAAACCCTGATTATCTTTTTATAATCGACCGAAACCAAACCGACTTCAAAAAGCACTAATTGCTCAGCACTACTTCCTTACTTTAAAGCAGAATAACTATTTTTCACATTTTCTTTTTGTGGAATAAACAGTCATATTGAATGGACACCAACATCCTGCTGTGTTTGTTGTAGATGCTGACAGGCATGGACACTGAGGACTTCCTGTCCAGCCTGCTGGAGGGAGAAGACAACATGGCCGCCTCGTGTGCTTCACACTCTCCACTGGGCAGCGACAGCGGCATCTCTGAAGACAGCAGCACTGGGGGCGTAGTTGGCCAGAACTTCCTGGCCTGCCCCAGCCCCCAGGGGAGTGACAGTGATACCGCACCCAGCCCAGAGTGCTCCCAGCCCAGCCCGGGCTACTCCGACAGTCCCCTGATGGCCCTGGAGCTCCAGGCTGAGAGCCCTGAAGCCCTGGCTGTGCAAACGGACCACAGCTACTCTCTACTTCAGGGAGGAGACATGAATGCTCTACAGAGTGTGAGGGCTGAGAAGCCTGACATGGATGTCTTTATTGATCTGGGTAAATGTTGATCTAGACCTTTATACTTGTCTAACAGGTTCATAGCTTTGGGTGGTATGAATAGTTGAATGACATCAAATTGGCTCTTGACAATTCAACTAATTGGATAGTTTGTTGGTAGTTTGAGCATCTACAGACTAACTTTGCAAATGAAGAGGTTCCCAGGTGTGACCATACAAAACACACCCACTAGCCCAGCTGGTCATGAATCGTGAATAATGTAGCACACCAGCCAATCAACTATTGTAATGGGGAATTTCCAGGTGAAACAAAAGGAGAGCAGTCGTTGATAAAAATCTATCCGAAATCAATCTGGTTTATTACAAGTTGCAACAGGCAGGGAGACACATCCAGAACAGAAGCAGAGAAAATGTCTAGCTGGCCTCTTGGAGACATGCCATTTTTAATTGTAATCAGACGGTACCAAGTGGTCTGTAAGCGCCAGCTGAGAGCCTTGTAGGAAGTCAAAATCGAATGCGGTAATGTTGTCAGCTGCTACAGAATCACAGTTTCACAGAATACAATAATAATCAGTGTCCTTGTACCTCCAGTCTGGTGTCTATCACTATCAACAGAACCTTACTTGAACAGAACACTGGAAATCATGTGTACTACAGAAAGCGAAAACTTAAATATGTTAAGTATTGTGTTAATCACTCTTAACTGAATATGAACTTTATTAATCTTAAATATTCCCATTGAAACTATAAAGATCAGTTAGATTAGCACCACCTAATTCCAGCTATCTCTTCCATGTTTTGGGGATTAAGTCTAGCAGATTTGAGTCCAGTCACTAGACTCGTGTCCTTGGGCTAGAAGATTTCAAAAGAATATCCTAGTAAGGTTTGAGAACTTTACTGTTCATGTGAACAGAAAAAAATGAATTTGTTGTGTTTTTGTGCTCTCCTCAGACGACCTGGACAGTGAGGGGATGGAAGTGGAACAGATCTATTCCAGTGAAGAACTTCCCTGTTCTCTCGCCATAGAGGACTCTACACAGAACAACAAAGCTGATCTGGTGAGTTTCACATAATCAAATTAGTATTATAGACGAGGAAACAAGATGATCAAGTCTTGGAAGATGTAATCCGGGAAGGCTATTTTTGTTTTGTTGACGAAGAGGAGGTGAGGAGCGTCGCCCAATGTGGTACAACAAAAAAATGGCAGTATATATCCTGTTGTATCGCATGTCTGTTGTTTGCAGTAACTTCTTTGATGTAGTATCGCAAATGGAAGTGGCAGTTTCACCATTGTTAAACTTATTGTCAACTCATTGTTTTAGTAAGAATGGCATTGATTGTACATTATTTGAGTACATCATTTGAGTGCATCAGGGTTCCCCAACTGGCTGGCTGAATTTGGCCTGCGGGTGGTTTTATTTCCCCCCCCTCCCCAATATGAACAATTATTTAAAACTGTAACAACACCAGGAAATTGCATCAGTTATTTTAATTTTGGAAATCTGTTTCCAAGTATTCCCAAGCATAATAGAGAGATTGTATACAAATGTAAGCAAGGTTTGAAATGTTTTAGTCAAATATCGGTTTGGCCTTGTGGTCAATTTGCAGTATCAATCAATCAAATGTATTTATAAAGCCTTTTTTACATCGGCAGATGTCAGAAAGTGCTTATCCAGAAACCCAGCCTAAAACCCCAAACATCACGCAAGCAATGTAGATGTAGAAAGAACAGTGGCTAAGAAAAACTCCCTAGGAAGAAATCTAGAGGAACCAGGCACTGAGGGGTGGACAGTCCTCTTCTGGCTGTGCCGGATGCCGATTTATAAGAGTACATGGCCATTAATGCCAGATTGTTGTTCAAATGTACATAGATGACCAGCAGGGTCAAATAATAAGATGTGTGAGAACATTTTGTTAATATACTCCAGGGATCATTAACTAGTAGATTCAGCAAATTATTTGTAATTATGTTCTGGCTCTCTGACCAGCCGCTCAAGAACATAATCGGCCCGCGGCTACTAGTTATGATCCCTGGAGTACATGAACAAAATGTTCTCACACATCTTATTTGACCCTGCTGGTCATCTATGAACATTTGAACAACACTCTGGCATTAATGGCCATGTACTCTTATAAATCGGCATCCGGCACAGCCAGAAGAGGACTGTCCACCCCTCAGTGCCTGGTTCCTCTAGATTTCTTCCTAGGTTCCTGCCTTTCTAGGGAGTTTTTCTTAGCCACTGTTCTTTCTACATCTGCATTGCTTGCGTGATGTTTGATGATCTCACAAGACATAATCTTTGTCACAAAGTGGTGTACATGTGGCCTTGAGCAGATCTTCAGCACATCTCAATAAAAAAATATATTTTTCTCCCCTTTAGTTCCAGTTCAAGGAGATTGTTCTGACTGATGAGGAAAGGAGACTTCTCGCTAAGGAAGGAGCAACCATACCGTCCTGCATGCCTCTTACTAAGGTCATTTTCTCCATTGATTTATTACAAATACTTGTTGACGCGTTGGAGACCAACCTAGAAACCATTGTAAACATTGAACTAATTGGCATTCAGGGAGCACCCCTTAAAAATGACAGCCAGGGAGGTGTGACACAATCTACCCAATTTGTTGCTACTTTAGAGTGTTGAGCTTGCTAATATGAAGGGATAATCTATCAGAGGAGGCTGGTGGGAGGAACCATAGGAGGATGGGCTCATTGTAATGGCTGGAGTGGAATAAATGGAATGGTATCAAACATATGGAAACACGTTTGACTCTATTCCATTACAATGAGCCCATTCTCACCAGCCTCCTCTGTAATCTATGTTTCATATTTGGCCAGTGAGCAGAAAATGTCTATTAAATAATAGAAATCTCTCCTGCACGCACGTTTGACTACAGCGTAATTATTTTTTGACTTTTTTTCAAAATGAAAAAAAATAAAATGCTGAATCACTTCCAATCAAACCAAATGAGAAACCATCCCAGATAGCTTGTTTGGCTCCAGCAGTGTGACGGCAGACTGCTCCTCAGCACTGTGCACTATCCGCTCAATCATGTCAAGCATGTGATGGGTAGCCATTCCTCCTCTCTCTCTTTGTCGCAGGCGGAGGAGAGGACCCTGAAGAGGGTGAGGAGGAAGATCCGCAACAAGCAGTCAGCCCAGGAGAGTAGGAAGAAGAAGAAGGTGTACGTGGACGGCCTGGAGAACAGGTGAGAGAACGAATGGCGGGATCTCTGAAAATGAATTGAAAGCCAGCACACACCGTACTAATAAAGTATTAGTCATTGTATGATTGATTTCACCATTTCACTTCACCAATGTTGAGCCTGTTATGTCTTCATTGGGTCAAAATGTGTTTGTGTGTGTCTGTGTGTGTGTAAAGTAGAGTTTGATTGGTTGATTGACTGAGTTATTGCTGATTGGTGCCTAGGGTTTCCATCTGCACTGCTCACAACCAGGAGCTGCAGAAGAAGGTCCAACAACTGCAGAAACAAAACATGTAAGACACCACTGCTGTTATCATGATTATGGAATGCCTGTTGTTATGATAAGCATCAGAGAATGAACGTTTATAGACTAATATTGAGAAAATGTCCAATGGGTATCATTATTCTCCCCCTGTCCAGGTCTCTGATAGAGCAGCTAAGGAAATTGCAGTCCATGATGAAGATGTCGACCATGAAGACAACCACCACCAGCACCTGTGTCATGGTAAGAGGACTAACACAGAGTAGATCTTAACACTCACACCGCCACATATCCTTTGTTTGGGATGCTGGGAATTAAAACTAGTAGTAAAACTAGTACTGAAGGACTCCCACGTACAAGTTTACGTCTGCAGATGTATTTGGTTGACATTTTGGTTGTCAACCTTTTTCAAATTGAAGTTCAACTTTAACATGGTGGGTGCTACATCCTGTTCTTTTAGGTTGCCACCTCAGCCTGTGTTGACATTTTTATAGCTTCAACTGTTTGGGACATTATAGCCCAACCCTGATTGAGGCTTGCTTGTGGTTTCATATGGTGCTCAAGGAGTGCCTGCCTGTACTGTACTAGTGTATTTTATGTAAGTGTTCTATTGAGGCCAAAGCAACTTGGAGTACCCATTATTTTGTCCCACTGCCAAACAATGGTATGTTGGAAACATAAACCAACAAGTGCTTCGGTTAACAAAAGACGAGAGTGCTGCTTGGGTCCGTAAAGATGAGAATTATATTTCTTATAGAAAAACAAATGGAAGATAACGTTTTTTTTACACAGTAAAATACGTTTTTGCATTCGTCTTTGTAGACCGATGTACCTCTTCTACTGGGTTTGTAAATCTGGGTCGCACACACCACATTTTTAACAGCTATCTTACGTTTTTTTCCCTTCTCTTCTCAGGTGTTCCTGCTGTCTTTCTGCCTCATCATCTTCCCCTCTGTCAACCCGTTTGGCCGCAGCCCTGGACAGAAGGAGATATACACCCCCTCTTCCGGTAAGTTAGGAGAGAAGTGTCGTCTGAAATGCTAAAGCTATGTCTAAACTATGGATAACATGTTCTTCTGTTGAAAATAACATTCATTTAGAGTATAAAGAATAGCTATGTATACAACAATAAACAACATCTAAAATTGTTCACAAATATTTCCTGTCTCTTCGAGTTAAGGTGATGTATGAAACATTGTGTAAGAATTCAGAATACGTTAACAAGCCTTTTCCCTCTGAACTGTAGTTGTGTCCAGGACCTTGCGCTCCGTGGCTGTTGATGACACCCCAGACACCTTGCCCCTGGCTTACTCTGAGCCTGTGGAGGAAACTGACAGCGCTGAGCTGCCCCCTCTCAGCCTCCTGCTAGGGGCCATGGTAGAGAACCCCAAGGCAATGTTCACTGGAGGCCAGAACCACACACCAGACTACCAGAAGGTGGAGCAGTCGGAAACAGAGAGCGGAGTCAACAGCAACTCGTCTGCCGACTTCCCCAAACCAGGTCAAAACGAGCTGAAGCCGGGGGCCGGGCCCGGGGGCCTGCAGGAGGGATCCAGAGATCCAGTGGGAACGCCTGTGGCCTACGAGGTTCCAGGGACCAAGGAAAACTGGATCGACAGGAAGCCAACGTCCATCATTATACAGCAACACCGCTCCGATGAGATGTAGACAGAAGAGCCCGATTTGAATCAACTAACAGAGGGAGGAAGGGGGGCTAGGATGAAGGGGACTAATCAAAGGTTTCAGTTGTTATTGATAATGTTGATTGAAACTTGGTGGAAAAGGGTAGTAGATGTTTTGTTATCACAGTATTCCCCCTCTATCTGTTCCTCCTTCTCCTGGTGATACTACTTTTCCTCTTTGAGCACTTTGTTCTGATGTTCCGTTCCAGTGGTAGAATGGACTACTGAGATTTCCATTGTTATCCTCTCATCAAGGGGGGGGGGGGGTGAAGTACACTATGAAAGGGAATAGTCATCTGTTGAAATCGCATGACTGCTGAAGACTTTAAAAGACAAATTCTCTCTTGAAAAACAAAACGATTAATTCTTGCCATCTGTGTTTTTGTGTCTCGAACAGGTCTTGTTGCTAAGTACTTTGCTAGCGAATGACCAATTCCTTCCATAGCGCATGTCTAGTCCTCTGCTAGTTTACTTTGCACATTCAGCATCCATAGTGTAAATGTATACTCATGATGCTAGATTAGTGGTTGATCTGTCTGTATACTCTGCTTTAGACATTGCAGGACATTTGGCCATTTGGATTTTGTGGACATCTTTTGGTATTTTCCTTGTAACAAGGGTTTTCATGCTCTCTTTTGTGTTTTCTTTGTTTTGCTTTTAGCTTGTTGACAAATTTAAATGACTGAAAATGGGAGTGCTCTGGAATTAGTCCCCATTTTCCAGTGCCAGTGACGGAACTGTGACTAGTTTTGACCTTTTTAGGTAGGAGCTGTTTGAGTCCTGCATCCAGTGGTTCACTCTGGACCTACAGTATGTTTACCCCTTTGTAAACCTCTGGACATCATTTTAAGTGTATGTCATATGGAGAAGTGACATTTTTTTTAATTAGCTATGTTAATTCAGTGTTGCAGTATAACTATACTCAAGTGTAATGACCTGTCAGTTCATTCAGTGAGGCATTTTTGTTGTCTTTTTTTTTTCAGTTCAGTGAATTATGAAATCTAAATGGTATTGGAACTCTTTGTTATTTTTGATATGTCAAAGGAGAGATTAGATGTAGTTTAATCATGTTGAAAAGAAGCACTGATATGCCATAGTCCGAAATTGGAATGTATATAGGCTGGAATGATTGTAATGTTCGTTTTTAACAATTAATGTATGACATTCAACGTCACTATTAAAAGTCCCTTTTTTAAAAAATGAATGATTGTCATGTTTGGTGCTACTGACCATGGTGCTGAAACAATGCTTACACGTGTGCTGTTTCTTTGTGCAGAAATTGGTGTTACCACAGTTTGTTAGATCTAGCTATATGTTTTATTTTCTGGGGATTCTCCCAAGGTCTAGTTCAGACATTGGCAACCCTGTTCCTGAAGTGTCGCACTTAGGCCAGTGATTGACTAAATACATCACACCTGGTCTTCCAAGTCGATTAAATCAAAAACATGAAATGCCTACCCTTGGTCTAGTTGTGTAAACCATGTTTTGCTCCAGTTTAGTTGGCTATCTTCAATACAAAATGCTAATGGAAATAGTTTCTTCGTTGGAAAACAATTACCTGAGGTATGAGGTTATTTCCGTCTCATGAGATAGGTTTGTTAAAATATTGGCTACATTATTGGGTCATCATGGAAATGTTATGAAAGTCATGGCCACTAGAAGCTATAGAAGCTGAGCAAGATGCTCATTTGGTATCATCTATCAAAATGGCCTGAAGTAGAGGCTTCTCAGCCCACCCAGTCAGCAGAAGCGCAAGCCTGCGTGGAGGCAGGAGGAGACAACTGGGCTGCTAATTGTTTTTTGGGCTGCAAAGCTCAATGTCAAAAGTCTTCTAAATAAGTATGCAGTTTTTTTTTTAACTAACGTTGACGACTTCCGCTTATTATTATTATAAGATGGTTAAGCTTTTGTTTTAGTAAATTGGGAATTGACAGCCATTGGGCCTAATAGTTACACATTCAATTCCACCTCCAACAGTCCTCTGCATACTACAATTACACTTAATTCTTGCTAAGTAGAAATGTGTTCAGACATCTGCAAATTGTTAGCCTGAGTGCCAGTCTGTGCTATCATGCCAAAAATACCTGTCACTCATTGTCATACCAAAATTGAGCAAGTTTTAGTTGAAACGTGCACTTTGACTGTAGAGTGCAAGAGCACAAACAGATCTGGGACCAGGCTAGCAGATCTGGGCCCCTCGTTTTAAACAATTGTGCTTCACTAGAAACATGTTTTAAAGATGGGATGCATGTAGGAAGGGGTGGAGTGAAGAAGGTGTGATGATGGATACTGGAGTATTTGAGTGGATGGAGGGATGAGGGGAGGTTGGAGGGGTGGATGGAAGTATAGGATAGTGTGTGATAGCATCATTGATTCAACACTTACAACAGAAGAGTGAATAACAGCACATGATCGCCACTTTCTATAAGGAATAAATGACTCATAATTGTGTCATCATGAGTCTTTGTTACTCAACAACGCTATGTCTGGCAATGTAGGGTAAATGTCATTATCATTTACTACCACCGGGTGGCGCCTTCTGCACAGTTTTGTAGAGCTCTGCTACCCGATTCGAGCCTGACAGCCCTGACATATGAAGGGTTAGGGCCTGGCAGGGACAGTTTATTTCATCAATAACTGGGCTACAGGCAGGGCTCGGGTATCACTAAATTGATCGCTAACATTTTGTAGTTGAGCCATTTGCTTGTGCTTTGCTGTATAGTACAGTGATATCTGACTAAGATCATAACATGGTGTCAGACGTACTTAAACCTCGTCAAATATAAAACAGGAGAGATTATTTCACAGAAAATAAGAATGTTCCTTGAGTTTTGTCAGAGTTTCGGGTGACGAAAAGTAGCTGATAGCTAACTGCTGTCTCTGCAGAGCAGCCCACGCAGAGCCTGTTGCTATGGAAACTCACAGACTCAGAGCAGCCATGAGCAGAGTGCATGCAGAGTGAGTTGTGCGCAGGGAGTGAGTGACAGACAGATCGGAGCAGCTTATGGATATACTAATGGAGGAAGTTATTTCTGATTTAGAGCATCGGGCAGGGCAGGGCCGGGCCTTAGATTTGGCAGAAGCAATCCGGCCTTGGTAGGGTAGGCCCTTAACGTCGCGGGCATGGGTAAGGCTTCAAATCCATGCCTGTGTAGGGCTCAACCATTTTAGCCATCCTTTAACTAAGGGGCAACACTGTTTTAAATGATGCCTGCCTATGTAGAACTATTGTAGGCCTATATCAGATCTAGTAATAGTCACTGTATTATAGTTTCACAATCGTATGTATTATCTAACTTTCTATTGTTAGTCCTAGTAGTCCTAGTAGAGTGAAGCTACTATAGGATTGGCCATGAATTGTATTCCAATTTCAGTGCTCAGTAGCCTAGGCCAGAGCTAATAGTTCATGAGATGGCCTATCAAGTCGTTATTCGTAGGCGACTCTGACAGATGAGTAAAAAGGGAGTGTGGATAGCAGACAAATAGTTTATAACTGTTAAAGAGCTAGTATGTTGAATCTTTCAACGAGCTATCAGACGTATCAATCGGTCCCGTGTGGCTCAGTTGGTAGAGCATGGCGCTTGCAACGCCAGGGTTGTGGGTTCATTCCCCACGGGGGGACCAGGATGACTATGTATGAACTTTCCAATTTGTAAGTCGCTCTGGATAAGAGCGTCTGCTAAATGACTTAAATGTTAAATGTAAAAGACACGTTGTGGTCTGATTGTGATCAGATCTTCCTGACCACCTTCGGAGGTAGTTCGGCATTGTGTCTGGATACCTTACAAGTGAAGACGGATCTGGACAGTGAAACCATTTAAATAATCATTTTCCGCCTTCTAAAATCATTGACGGGTGACACAATTGACTTACGGCATCAATAGGTGTCTTAAAATAAATAAATAAATATTATTTTGTAAGAATAGCTGTCAAATAATTTGCATACAGGGAGGGTCCAGGATGTGGGTCACAATGTCGACACAGTGTACAGATAAGAGACACATTTTTAGTACCATGTGTACATATTTCTGAAAATGTGGGCACAATCAGAATGTGGACAAGATAAGAACAAAGGAAGCATGTTTAGAACCAGGTAAGAACGAGGCTTTAGTGAGCACGTGCATCTGTCCGCAGCTGTTGCAGTAGCTGTTGCAGTTACACACACACCCTAACTCCTCCCCGGCCCCACTCTCATCCTGAAAGAACAGGAGGCAGGTGGGGCACGCGCCATTATTCTGACAGCGGCTGTTGTCTTGGCGATAAATCGCCACGCGCCAAGACGGGCAATTATGTTCTTGCGCCTCAGATGCAAAACACTGGCGTGTGCCGCGTGCAAGCTGTTCTCTTCCGCTTGTCATTTCTCCGTAAAAAAACAAAACAAAAAAAACGTCTTTCACTTGGCTGCTCAGATACGTATTGGAACAAATAACAACTTTGGGAAAATAGATAAGGCACACATTTTATGTTTAACGTTGCTGCAAGTAGCCCAGATACCAAAATCCTTACAACTTTTGGTATTGGTGCAATTGCAAACCAATAAGGAATTATTACCTATCAATACTAAACAGCCCTAAAGAAACGAATTATGCATAACCTCCATTTTGTTTTATAAGAGACAATAAAATGTAGGCTTCACATGTCCAGTGAGTGCATGTCAATTTTAATACCGTAACTGAACAAAGAGTACAGGTTGGGAGCTTTATTCAGTTCCGCAAGTTTTATTCGTTTCAAGCCTGTGTCCCATAGCCTCTTTTCTGTGAGGTGTTTTCAAATTGATATAAAAGGGGAAATTTCTGTTTTGCACAGTGCTGATGTTGGAAGCGAGCCAAGGCAAAAGTCAATGAAGGTGGGGGGATTTCTTGTAATATTGTAATCCTGCCCCACGTGGGGTTGTCAACAAGCGCAACTGTAACACACAGGGACATTTGGCTCCGCACATACCCAAAGCCAATCACGACAGTCAGCAGGGGAAAACCACGCCTCTTGCCGAGAAACTCCGCTGACCTGCTATATAACAACAGCAACGCTGCAAGAGCCCAGAATAACGCAAGAGCTGCCGGTGAATTGTCAGCCTGTATCTATCTATCATTTATTGAACGAGCCCGATATACACTTGGATTACTATCATGACTCTGGAAATGGAAGAGATCCGTGGACAGGAGAGCGCACTCGATACCACCGATAGGTAAATAGCCTACACATTTTACAAACGAATGCTAACCTACTGCAGTCTGAACCTTTTGTTACTGTGTTACTATGTAATGACAGTGTGCAGAGATTAATAATATATGTTTTTCTCTTCAGAGTGCAAATTGCAGGCACAGCCCTGGAGGAGCTGTTGGTGTCTGCAAAGAAGCAGGACTATCTTACGGTGGGAGTCTACGAGTCTGCCAAAGTTATGAATGTGTAAGTACACTCCTAATGGTTTTTGTCATGCACTAAGTATTCATGCTCCGATGTATGGCGTAAGTGTACAATTACAGAATAGGACCCGCTTCTAAACTGCCTCATGTTTATTTCAACAGTGACGCAGACAATGTGGCATTCTGCGTTCTGGCGACAGACGAGGAGTACGAATGCGACATCGCGCTACAGATCCACTTCACCCTCATCCAGGCTTTCTGCTTCGATAACGACATCAACGTTGTGCGCGTTAACGATATCGAGCGCCTGGCTGACCTCGTGGGCACGGACGAAACCGGGGAACCCAAGGACGCACATTGCATTCTTGTCACGGTACGTCCTGGTCTACAGGCTTGATCACGAGTCATCCAGTCAGCATGTTTGACCCATAGTTCTTGCTGATAATGGTCGCCCTGAGCGCTGTCAAAGCAATAAGCATGTCACTCACTCATTCAATCTAACTCTATATTATATAGAGTAGCTGTCTATCTGATGTGATTGTCGTGATTCTAATCCTTGCTCCCTCTCTCCTCCTCACAGAGCCCTGGTGCTGAGTCGTGGAAAGACCCTGCTTTGGACAAACTGCATCTGTTCTGTGAGGAGAGCCGCAGTGTGTATGACTGGGTTCCCACCATCACCCTCCCTGAACGCTGAACAACTACACCCTCTGCATGCTTCATTTGATGATGATGAAGATGACGAAGAAAGCATCAAATAAATCGGAAACCCCAGGGTTTGAAGCCTGCCTGTCTATTGGAATATAAGGCCGTGGCTGTAACCAAGGACCCAGTGCAGTGTGGGAAGGCAGTGTGGTTCTGGATTACTCATGTGGACTGGCTCAGGTGTATGTGGACTGGGCCCATGTCATGTCATGAAATCCCAGATCAGGATAGGGACTTGAACTGGAATGGACTCTGCAGTACACAGAGACAGGTCATGACCATATAGCTGCCCTGGCTAAGGTCAAGAGTTAGGGATGAACTGAGGAGATGGTCAGAGAAAGAGAGCGGAGGGAGGAGAAGAGATGGACTTGTGAAAATGTGAAACATGGCTGGATGTAAGGTGGTTTTCTTGTAGCAGAAAGAGATGTGGAAGAAGGCGGACTTCAGAAGGTTCTCAGAAGAGAAAGGAAAATATTGGACTTCATTTTTTAAGTTTTACAAAGACACTGGGGAATGCTCGGATTGAAACTCAGAGACAATAACTTTCTTAAAATGATGCAAGCTGTTCTTATAGCCTACCACTGAATGAACTTGGCAAACATCAATTCGTTGGACTATGAATTGTATTGATTATTTTACTGTCATTCTGTTTGTTATGAAACTGTAAACACATTTTACACAATTTCTTAATAAATGCTTTAAACTTTACCCAAGTTCTATGCTGTGATTTGAAGAAAAACATATTGTTCTGTGCAGCAATCTCCAGTGATGAGCAGTTTGCACTCACTTGACCCTGTCTCTGATGGAGTGGAATCTGATAGGGTGAACCTGCTGCAGAGTGGCATCTGATTGGACAGAGATAGGTGAGGCAGGAAGTGTAGCACAATGAACCCTAGGCTGCAGCAGAGACGGTGAGAAGGAGGGGGGGTTGTGGGGGGGGGGGGTTGACGGGGAGAGTAAGAACAACTGGGTGACAGGTAGGAGGTAGTTGCAACACTAGCGGTTCAGAAACAAGCTTTTTCAGGCAGGCAAGCAGTGACCTTCCCTCACCCATACACCAGCTGCTTACTGCAACAGCTTGCACAACCGCCTGAGCCAGGAACCAGGGCTGGGGGGCCAGAGACGGGGGCGGGCTGGAGAAGAGGGGCTAGGAGCCTGTGCCTTAGAGGGCTCTCTTTGTCTCCAGAGCATAGCTTCTGCACTGTCAGTGGGGGGGCTGGTGGTGTGTGTGTGTGACCGGGGAAGTGTGCTAACTGGATTTTCTTAATAAATCATGAAGTACAGTTGCACACATTTTGTTTCACTGAAGGGGATTGCATGCTGTTAGGAAATAGCAATGCACACTTGCACATCCTGAGTGACAGATTTCCGAGATGCTATAGCTCTTGCACACAAACACTATCGTAAAACATTACACAAACCAAGGAGAGATTCAAACTTCTTCGAAAGGAAAAGTGAGCACAGCTATGAGTAATTACCATGTGTATGCATGTGGTCTTTCCAGTAACACATGCATACACACACGCCTTGACATGGTCTTGAAAGTCCGGGCTGTGGGCTGTGGGCTGTTGGTTGGAAAGGGGCTCAGGCAGTCAGAGGAAAGGTGGATGCGGTGTGGCCCTAAGCTGACACTAAACACGTCCACATCAAAGAGTCCGAGTTAAGGGGAACACACACACACACACTCTTCCTGTAAACACTCATCATGCTATTCTATGAGAAGACGACCGCTAAACTGAGTTGAGATTAATAGAAGTCTAGTCAATAGGAATTCCCCCTATCCATTAGTCACTGAAGGCACTGCAATCCCTCCAATGTGTAGGAGTATTACCTGTACATTTACACTGCATTGTCTAGAGCAATTTACAGAAAGTGCATTCAGTTAAGGGGGTGAAACAACTATAGCACAACATTCCTTTGCTAGACTGAAAAGACAATATGTTTTGCAGTCAAAAATGATTTATGTTAATCTAAATAATCATGCTGTGTAAACCAATGACTGAAAGACATTCCCCCCAAAATATCTCAGTAAGTCCATAAAACAGAGAAGTGTCTTAATTTGTTCATGTAAGCAGAATCTGACTATATTGCTGATGCTGGTTGTGTCTTGCTGTGCAGGTCCCTATCTGATAAAAAACACTCTCCCTTGAAATAGTCTTGGCAACAAATTGCTCCCCAAAATGTGTTCTATCAAGACTACTTCCAGTGAATGTAGGGTTTTTCCTTCTTTCTTTTGCACTTGCCCTGAAGCCAATAATTCCTAAAGCCAAAAGTCTAGCACACCAGTCCTTGACTTTAGTCAACTTGTCTGAACTTTTAACACCGTATAGAAATACGCAAAAATAGCAGCTCCTTGACTGCTCACACTTGACCCATTTCTTTAAAAAACGAAAAGCACTATTTCAGTCATGCCCCAGATCAAATAAATCTCATATCTTGGAGAAATATATTGAATTTCTCCTTGTATGTTAGTTAAACATTGCCTCGGTCAGTAGCATTTAATTGGTTATTGTTGGATAGCTCCTTGCCATAGTTTACATGGGGCCCTATACAATTGACTTTAACCCCCTAGAGTCGATTGATGCACCGGTGATGCACCATAACAACAACAACAAAAAAACTATCAAAATCTGTCAGCTAGAGATATCAGCTTTTTTTTAGCATTGGATGCATCTCAATCCATCACTTCCGCCAGTGTTGCACTTCTGCATCTGCGGTGAAAGGTGGCAGAGCTAGAGCGGTGTTTGTCAGACCGTAAGACATCCCGAAAATCGCTATTCTCACGTAAACTTCTGTAGCGTCCTAACGGTTTGGCTTACAAGCTATTAATGACTACTCCATGGAAAGGGGAGAGTCCTGTTTTGCTCTACGACCCCCACAAAGGAGACTTGTCTTAAATCGGTACAGTCGATGTGCCAACTTCTGTTTGGTAGCATCCGAATCGTTTGGGCTACAAACTATTATGACCACTCTATGGAAAGGAGAGACTCCCGTTTTGCTCTACGACCCTCACAAAGGAGACTTGTCTGAAGTCGGTACCATCGATGTGCCAACTTCTGTTTGGAGTATCCGAATCAACTTGGCTACAAACTAATGGGACCCCACTGTGGAAAGGGGAGATTCTCACAAACACGATGGTGTTTGCTCTATTTTGCTCCCACAAGTGTCACGGGACACGTTTCTTTGGGCTTTAGTAGTAATGGCCAAAATCAATATTCTGTCAAATAATTTTTTAAAGATATTTTTGTGATACCTAAAGGGGTCCTAAAATTCTAAATCAAATACCTAAACAATCCATAGCATGACCATCTTAAAACAATTCCATGTTTGTCTATGGCCCCTCCCCTAACGTTTTAGACTCTAAAGAATATGCAATGTCAGATCCTAGGTCAATAAGCTACCTTCCTCGGAAATGAGATTGTATCTCAACACGACTAACCTAAACCAATGTGAAATGAAGACAAAGGATCACTGCTACTGGATGTGTGGAGAAACTGCATGGAGTCTCTCTACACGAGTCGACCCAGTTTAACTTTGTACCCAGAACAAAAACAACGTGTCTGTTTACCCTCTCTTTACAGGTGCACCATGGGGCCAGTGTGGAGAGGGAAGAAGGTTCTTCTGGTTTGAATATAGAGCTCCAGCTGGAAAACAGAAAGACATGCTGTGTTAGTGGTTTACTAACAGGTTCACCTCCTCGTGTTGCTTGCTGTTCTCTTCCACTCGAAGCTCCCTGCAGCAACAGACCTCGTCAGAAGCCTGTTTATACCTGCTCCTAAAGTCCTTTGTCCTGATCTTGTCCACATTCTGACTGTTCCCACATTTCTAGGCATGTGTAGATGATTAAAAGACACATTGTGATCTGATTGTGATCAGATCTTCCTGACCACCTCTGGAGGTAGTCAGAAACACATTGTATCTGGATATCTTACAAGTGTAGACAGATCTGGACAGTGAAACCATTTAAATCATCATTATCTAAAGGTCTAAAGTCATTGACAGGAGACGCCATTGACTTGTGGCATCAACATGTCTTAAAATAAATAAATATTATTTTGAAAGAATATCTGTTAAATCATTTGCAGGGAGGGACCAGGATATCTGGTGACAATGCGGACACAGTGTACGGATAAGAGACACATTTTACTACCATGTGTAAATGCAATGGCTACAATGTGGGCACGATCAGAATGTGGATAAGATCAAGATAAAGGACACATGTTAGAAACAGGTAAAAACAAGGCTTAAGAGAGACATACTGACTGTCTATGCTGAGATCTGTGCTCAGATAGATGAAGAGGGAAAATGAAAGTGTGAACCAGAGAGAGTAAACCGGAGATGGAGAGTTTATCAGTTAGACGGCTAGCCCAGACACTGTTCTCCCTCCCCGTGTGGAAGCCTATCCTCAATTTCACCAGTCCCAATTCATAAAAGTTCATTCTGCATGCTTTGGACATATAACATGTTCCAGTTTAGTATTCAGAACAATCCCAAACCATTGCACACAACATGGGCCAACTGTAATACCGATATGTATGCCGGGTTAAGGTAGAGGATCAGCACCAGTTTTTCCCATGTGTGCTTCAGCCAACTTCACTGGCTGCTGTTGTCATGCTATTCATGTGAGATCAGTTAGACTAAAGTACACAGAGATCTGGGAGCAGGCAGGCACGCAGACAGGCAGGCTAGAGGAACAGAGAGTTTCCCACTCCCTGCTCCTCCTTCCTGACACTAACCACAAACAGACAGATGACACCAAGCCAGCCAGCGTGCCTCCAACTGTCCCCTGTCCCCTAGTTTAATGCCATGAGCTCATGCTCCATGCCGGCTGGGGCTGGTTATGTGCTGCTAATCTAAGCATGTGTCTCTAACTGGAGTGAAGCTGCTTTACTCTGGCGCTTCTGCTTACTGACAGATCACTGATATACGGGCTCTGGCCCGCCACACTGCTCCTCGTTTTGGATAAAGGAATAATGATTTCCTGGTGTCACTGTTAACATGGTGGAGAGTTTGCTTCAGTGTCACTCTCTGGCTCTGGGGATAAGTAGAGGTCGAGGTGGATGGACACAGCACACCTGGGTTGGGTGAGGTCAGGAACAGGTAGGGATGAGTTCACCTCGACTGAAACTCTTTGTAGAGTGACTGACTGTAGTTACCTCAGTGCCCTGTGATCAGCCACAGTTAAACAGCTGTCTCTAACCTGAAGGGAGGATGACCAAGATGAACAGTCACTCATTCACTTGACCATTAGTTAACAGCCTCACTGTGGCCCCTGGGTAGGATGACACATACTCTAGGTCTTGTATGAGGTCACGGCTTTTGGTCTAGTGTTCATAAGTGGTCACCTAACGGCGGTTCTGCAGTATTTTCTCCCAGCCCTGCAATAACGTACCTGATTTGCTAAGCAATCAGGGTGCCTTAGGCTACCTGAAAACCCACATTTGACTGTAGACCTATTGTCATGCTAATTTGGTTTAAATATGTTCCTTCTCAACTTGATGAAAATCCTCAACGGGGATTTATTTAACATTGCATAGTCATTGCATCAGGGGTTTCTTCATATGGTAATCACGTTTTGAATGGATGAAATGTGTGATTTGTTTTGTGAATAAACGCCTAGTCCCTATTTCCATGAAAATACACTGTTTTGTAGACATACTGTATGTTTTGTCGTTGTACACCCCTTCCTTTAAGAACACCGACCAAAGTTTATGTCAAACAATAACGTTTGTGGGGTATCAAATACAAAAAAATATCAAACAGGCAAACTAATGTGGGACAGCAAACGGTGAGATGCACCAAGAATGCACACAGCATAACAACCTCAAACAACCTCACAAGCAACTAGTAAGACCAGACGTATCACATTTCAGGTTTGTTTTTATTCATAGTGCATTTTACTCACGCAATTGTAAAAATCTCAAACACATAAAACAAAAAAACAGAATGGTTTGAAACACAATCAAATGTGAAACATTGAAAAGTGACATTTCATTAACTGAACCCAATCTACTTTATGCAGGGTCTTAGTACATTAAGAAGCTGTCAAGCCAAAGACATTCCCCTCCTGTTGATCAAATTAGGCTGAGGTTCCAGGCCTGTCCCCTTACGTAAGCTGACATGAGATCAGTGTTAATGAGAAAGTGCTCCTTAAATAGCCTAGGGAGGCCAAGCAGCTAAGTCACAGCCATGCCTGGCCTGCACCTCCTGGTATAGACACACAGCTTGGCAGCGGAAGTATGGAGAGGGGAGGGAAAACTGAGCAAAGATATACATATAGTTTGAGATTAAGGATGTGTGCAATGTTTGAACATGGAGTGGGATGGTGCAAACATGTAGTGGGAGCAAGCAGTTCTGGTTTTAAAGGAGAAAGTGCTTTCTTTTCCCTCCATCCTCCAACTCTCCCCACATGCCATCCATATTTGCCAGTTTATCGTGGATGCCAGTCTTGCACTGGCGGGGAAACGCTAAGTATTTCCCCAGATATGGGGTGCAGTGCAGCCTCACACATTACTGACATAGTTCAGCCTAGCCCATCAGGAACACGTCTCTAGGCCATGCCAGGAATCCCCAGGCCCCAGACGTAGGTTCTGGGGAGCAATGCCATATATTTCGTTTTTTTTGTTGTTGTTTATTAGGATCCCCATTAACTACTGCTAAAGTAGCAGCTACTCTTCCTGGGGTCCACACAAAACATAAAACATAACATGATACATAACATTAATGGACAAGTACATCACAGAACTACATACATTTAAAACAAGAACACATGCTTTCATACATTTATGCCTTCATGATCATGTGATTCATAGATGCTACTGAATGCCAGTACAACACACGAAAACAAAAATGCTATTGTAACGGTTGACCCATAAATGGGCTCATCCACATGCTGTAGGAGACAGCTGCCCTGCAGTTGCAGTCTGTTGCTTCATTTGCATATTTGTTTGATGACAGTTCTGGTGCCTGGGTATTCAGACTTACAGGCAGATTGGCTGGTTTACAATTTGGTGGGATGGATGGATGGATGGAAGAAAGGATAGACAGAAGGAGAGAGAGGGGCGAGGGAAAGGAGAGAGAGAGATGGAGTGAGAGAGAGAGGCCTGTTTAGAAGGTGTAAATACAAGTGTTCTGATGGGAAGGGCTGTGTCAGGCTAAAGGATCTATTTGGAGACTATCCGAAAAGGCAATGCGGACTCTTATAACCCCCCAGCCCCTCCAAACACACACACACACACACACACACACACACACACACACACACACACACACACACACACACACACACACACACACACACACACACACACACACACACACACACACACACACACACACACACACACACACACACACACACGCACGCGCGCGCAGAAGTAACTCTGTCGTAATAAGTTGCTCCTTAGATACGATGAGATTATCCATTAGAGAGTATCAAAGGAAGCCGGTAATGCTATTATCGGTAAAGAGACCCACTGTTTTCCAGATTCCCCATGTGGTTCTCAATCTGCATCTGTTGGTGCTAACTCAATATCTGGGATCAGGCTAGATCTGGGGTAAGAGTTCTGTGAGGGTAAGGTAGTCACGGCAGGCATGTTGTTTTGGCTGGTGAGTAACACAAAAACAGAATGGCCAGAACACTTAAGAGTAAACAGCATGACTAGAGTACTCTCTCTTTCTCAATCTCTCCCTCCCCCTCTCTCTCTCTCTCTCTCTCTCTCCTTCTTCAGTAGCCCCTCCAACCATGTTAATGAGAAACCCAGAAGGACGTTGAGTGAACAGAGAGAGAGAGAGAGAGGAGAGAGAGAAAGAGAGAGGCCTTGTTTGTGTTCAGGTCACTGTGTATCCAAGGTCAGGGTTATTAGGGGAATGATGATGCACTGGCTCCTTACACAAACACAGCTTATTTCCCCTCGAACGTGTGATGAGAATGTAAAAACATGCAAGATAGACGGATATAATACTGGGCCATAACATGTTGTTACGTAGGATAGGGAATGTCATTTAGAAGGGTATGGTCTTCAGAATACGCTGAAGCCATGGCCCCCTGAACCATGTCTACATTACTTACTGTTGTAAAGTCCCACTGGCCACCTGCACCGTCATCTTATCTACAGGTCCATGAACTTTCAGAACAGTCCGCGGACTAGCTCACAGTACTGTGAGAGGACAAGCAAACAGCAGCTGTGTTCATACTCACACACTCTCCATCCCTAGGGAGAACAATGCACTACCGTTATCACCACTACCACGTGCACAGTGACGGTCAACAATAACAATCAACGTAGCATTTTCTCCCATGCCTGACTGAATAACAAAGTGTTTTGAGTCTGCATGGAGACGTATGTGAAACATTTAGAATTCCATCCATTATCACTCGAAGGATGAACTGAGGATAACATTTGCATTTTGCTTATAGCGTGAAGTAAGGTTTTTGAAGGAACTGATGCAATTGTCCCCTCTTGGTTGCACATGGGCTTTTTCCATAGCAACACGTCCCATTTGCCCTACTAACACACCAAGGGGTCCCTAGCAACAGTGCCTCCTCTCTCTCTCTCTCTCTCTCTCTCTCTCTCTCTCTCTCTCTCTCTCTCTCTCTCTCTCTCTCTCTCTCTCATGCCTTCAGATATCAGCAAGTTCAAGCAAAACAAGCCCAGTGTTTATGGGTGCTCTGCCATTAATGAAAAACAAAAATAATCTCTTTTTGTTTTGGTGGTGTTACTTAATCTGTAGGGATGGAGGGAAGAGCACAGTGAAATATAGAGAGGGGGTGGGGCCCTCTGCTAGGGGCTGGGGTGGCAGCGGCCAATCAGATCACAAGCTCAAACAGGGATTGCTGCTGTTGGTAACAGAGAGGTGATTGGCTGACGCTGGTCTTGCACAATTGGATAGGTGTCCCAGAGCATGTAGGTATTTTGAGCACTTGTTATGATTGTATTGATCTAGTCCACTGGTGTTTAATAACCTTGTAATTCTTTTTTCTCTTACACTGTCTCTCTCTCTCTGTGTGTTTTTATCTCTCACAGAGGAGGATGTGACGGTAAAGTGAAGATAATTTGATTTCTAAAGCTTTGTCCGCGTGTGTGTGAGTGTTCATGTGGGAAAGAGTGTGTGGGTGTTTGTGTGCATCTCCCACTGACTTATGACCACGATGTACTTTTCGTCCCTCTGCAGCACAAGGTCATGTGGCATGGGGCCTCCCTCTAAACTCTCTTATTCATATCTCAATTTCCCCATCTCTGTTCTGCATGGATGGGACGGATTCATATCGGATCAACATGTTATTGGACTATTGGAGCCTCTGGAGAGCTCTGTTTTCCAAGCATGAGATGTCCAGCAGGAAACCATCATAATCTCACTGATCCTACAGTAGATCAATCCTCGAGGTCAACCCAGGTGTGAGCAACACTCCGTTGACCCCTCAAAGACAGCCCCCGACACGCGCTGGGATTGACACATGCACTGTTTGTTGACATGTTTACGTACCGTTCCTTCCTCAAAGGGGCGGAGCTTCACCCGGCATTCCGATGTTGCTTTGGAGACAGGGCTCTGACAGCGGCCAATGGGCAGAGAGGATTATAATGAGTGCGTGTGAATCAAACGGCGCTATCAAACAGCATATTGACAGAAGGTGATTTTTTTTTCATCTGCTCACTCAAGGAAGAATGCACAGCGGGGAATAAGAACGAGAATCAAACAAACAAATGCTGCTAAGCCAATTAAATACCATAATCTGGACATCAGGGGTTAGGTAGTGAGTGAGTGTGTGTTTTAATACAACTGTTACTGTTACTGAATGTGGCAACTCAGTTGTCTTTGGTTCTGATTTCATCTTGGCATCAAGGGTGAGCTAGGTTGTGTGTGTGTGTGTGGCTGTGTGTGTGTGTGTGTGTGTGGCTGTGTGTGGCTGTGTGTGTGTTTGAGTCTCACAAAAGTGTTTGTGTCTCACAAAAGTGTTTGTCACTCTCCTTACAAAGTTGTCGGTTTTTTTCTAAGTATATCAATGTTGTTGTTGGTATCGTCTCAGTGTCTGGTTACTTACTTACAGTTGAAGTCGGAAGTTTACATACACCTTAGCCAAATACATTTAAATATTTAATATTTAATATATTTAATCCTAGTAAAACTGTCTTAGGTCAGTTAGGATCACCACTTTATTTTAAGAATGTGAAATGTCAGAATAGTAGAGAGAATAATTAATTTCAGCTTTTATTTCTTTCATCACATTCCCAGTGGGTCAGAAGTTTACTTACACTCAATTAGTATTTGGTAGCATTGCCTTTAAATTGTTTAACTTGGGTCAAACGTTTCGGGTAGCCTTCCACAATCTTCCCACAATAAGTTAGGTGAATTTTGGCCCATTCCTCCTGACAGAGCTGGTGTAACTGAGTCAGGTTTGTAGGCCTCCTTGTTCGCACACACTTTTTCAGTTCTGCCCACTCATTTTGAGGGTTGAGGTCAGGGCTTTGTGATGGCCACTCCAATACCTTGACTTTGTTGTCCAAAAGTCATTTTGCCACAACTTTGTAAGTATGCTTGGGGTCATTGTCCATTTGGAAGACCCATTTGCGACCAAGCTTTAAATTCCTGACTGATGTCTTGAGATGTTGCCTCAATATATCCACATAATTTTCCTGCCTCATGATGCCATCTATTTTGTGAAGTGCACCAGTCCCTCCTGCAGCAAAGCACCCCCACAACATGATGCTGCCACCCCCGTGCTTCACGGTTGGGATGGTGTTCTTCGGCTTGCAAGCCTCCCCCTTTTTCCTCCAAACATAAGGATGGTCATTATGGCCAAACAGTTCTATTTTTGTTTCATCAGACCAGTGGACATTTCTCCAAAAAGTACGATCTTTGTCCCCATGTGCAATTGCAAAGCATAGTCTGTTTTTTTATGGCGGTTTTGGAGCAGTGGCTTCTTCCTTGCTGAGCGGCCTTTCAGGTTATGTTGATATAGGACTCGTTTTACTGTGGATATAGATACTTTTGTACCTGTTTCCTCCAGCATCTTCACAAAGTCCTTTGCTATTGTTCTGGGATTGATTTGGACTTTTCACACCAAAGTACGTTCATCTCTAGGAGACAGAACACGTCTCCTTCCTGAGCAGTGTGACGGCTGCGTGGTCCCATGGTGTTTATACTTGGGTACTATTGTTTGTACAGATGAACGTGGTACCTTCAGGCGTTTGGAAATTGCTCCCAAGGATGAACCAGACTTGTGGAGGTCTACAATTTTCTTTCTGAGGTCTTGGCTGATTTATTTTGATTTTCCCATGATGTCAAGCAAAGAGGCAGTGAGTTTGAAGGTAGGCCTTGAAATACATCCACAGGTACACCTCCAATTGACTCAAATGATGTCAATTAGCCTATCAGAAGCTTGTAAAGCCATGACATAATTTTTGGGAATTTTCCAAGCTGTTTAAAGGCACAGTCAACTCAGTGTATGTAAACTTCTGACCCACTGGAATTGTGATACAGTACATTATAAGTGAAATAACCTGTCTGTAAACAATTGTTGGAAAAATGACTTGTGTCATGCACAAAGTAGATGTCCTAACCGACTTGCCAAAACTATAGTTTGTTAACAAGAAATTTGTGGAGTGGTTGAAAAACGAGTTTTAATGACTCCAACCTAAGTGTATGTAAACTTCCGACTTCAACTGTACACCTGTCCCTCAGTTACTTTACAGTAACTGTCCTCGTTAACTGTCCTCGTTAACTGTCCTCGCTAACTGTCCTCGCTAACTGTCCTCGCTAACTGTCCTCGCTAACTGTCCTCGCTAACTGCCTGCATATTGCCTGTTTATCACATGAGCAAAGCCTTCATATTTATTCTGCAATAAAATAAGAGGATACTATGCAGTGTTAAACCCCGTTGTTCAAACAGGCAGCAACACTTCCTTACGGGCAGAGCGGATTATTAATCTGACACATGGTAATCAAACAGGATGTTACTATCTGCTCTGATTACACTAAGATTAAAAAGACTTGGGATCACCCAGACAAAGGATGATCTACAACTGAGGCTTTCATGTGTGGAGATTTTCTTTGACGTCGGAGCTAATTCATGATTACCTATCAATCATATTACGTTTTATAACTTTCATCATGATGCCTTTGTGTCTGTGGTTTGTGTCTGCTGTTTGCTTCTTTTGGCAGTTGTCTTGGTTGTTTAAAAAAAAAAAAATCTTTCTTTCCCTTTTGAGGGGTAACAGGTTTAAACATGTAGTGTGTGTGTGTACAAAGACCTTTGTGTGTGTGTGTGTGTGACAAGAGAGCCCTGTGCATTTAGCCGTGTAGGATGCAGCTGCAGATGCAGTTTGAGAGTGTGTGTTTGTATGCGTCTGCATGGTGCCTTTTGTGTTTCTCCAAACGTTGCCGTCGACAGCGATGCTGGTTGTGTGTGTTCTCTCTCTAAGCACCACTCTATGCTATCTTGTGATCCACCTAAAACTTTTACTCAAAGTGTGCCTGACAGACAGAGACAGACAGAGACGAAGAGCGGAGGGAGGAGAGGAAAAGGAGGGCAGTAGTCATCGAATAAGTAATCGAAGTGTACAGCCTGGCTTGGCTCTTTGTCCTCTGATAGTTCGTGAAACAAAGAAGTAACCACAGCCAACCACTGGCTGAGTGACTCCTGGGCTACTTAGTCTACCCAGCAACCACACTCCATCTGCTGCACAACACAAAGGAACAGAGAAAAGGACTGCGTGTGTGTGTGTGTGTGTGTGCGTGTGTATGTGCGTCTGTGTGTCTGTGCATGTGTGTGTATAGATGGGCGGTGTGTTTGATGGGGGTTGTGTGTGGGTATACGGGGATTACGTATATGGTGGGTGTTCTTGTGTGCGTGCGTGCGTGCGCGCTCATGTGGGTGAGCTGAATGGATAATCGCAGCACAAGGCAACTTTCATTGAGGTCCAACAGGGAAGCACAAGGAGTCTGCTTGTTGCCCGAAGGTCTTCAGTGGGCGACCTAATTGACCAGGGTCTCTCTCGCCTTCTCTCTTGCCTTCTTTCTCGCTCTCTTTCTCTCTCTCTTTCTATCTTTCTCTCTGTATAAAAGGAAGCTTTAATCCCTATAAATTAGAGGGTGTCTTTTGCTTTACTAAAGGCCCACAACTGGCAGCCTGGCTGGTTTATGTGTGTATGTATGCATCTGTATGTGTTGTGTGTGTGTGATTGTGAAAGGTGCTTGCATGCATCTCTCTCTCTCTCTCTCTCTCTCTCTCTCTCTCTCTCTCTCTCTCTCTCTCTCTCTCTCTCTCTCTCTCTCTCTCTCTCTCTCTCTCTCTCTCTCTCTCTCTCTCTCTCTCTCTCTCTCTCTCTCTCTCTCTCTCTCTCGACTTTATTGACACGGGGAACATATGTTTACATTGCCAAAGCAAGTGAAATAGATAATAAACAAAAGTGAAATACACAATGTAAAACATTACACAAAAGTTCCAAAGGAATATAGAGACATTTCAAATGTCATATTATGGCTATATACTGTGTTGTAGCGATGTGCAAATAGTTAACGTACCAGAGGGAAAATTATTTAACATAAATATGGATTGTATTTACCATGGTGTTTGTTTTTCACTGGTTGCCCTTTTCTTGTAGCAACAGGTAACAAATCTTGCTGCTGTGATGGCACACTGTGGTATTTCACCCAATAGATATGGTTTGATTTGTTTTCAATATTTTTGTGGGTCTGTGTAATCTGAGGGAAATATGTGTCTCTAATATGGTCATACATTTGGCAGGAGGTAAGGAAGTGCAGCTCAGTTTTCACCTCATTTTGTGGGCAGTGTGCACATAGCCTGTCTTTTCTTGAGAGCCAGGTCTGCCTACGACGGCCTTTCTCAATAGCAAGGCTATGCTCACTGAGTCTGTACATAGTCAAAGCTTTCATTAATTTTGGGTCAATCACAGTGGTCAGGTATTCTTCCACCGTGCACACTCTGTTTAGGGACAAATAGTATTCTAGTTTGCTCTGTTTTTTTGTTAATTATTTCCAATATGTCAAGTAATTATCTTTTTGTTTTCTCATGATTTGGTTGGGTCTAATTATGTTGCTATCCATGGGCTCTGGGGAGGTCTGTTTGTGTTTGTGAACAGAGCCCCAGCACCATCTTGCTTAGGGGACTCTTCTCCAGGTTCATCTCTCTATAGGTGATGACTTGTGCCCTTCAGTCATGGAGGGTACCTACCACATGGCTCACTCTAACAGACGCTTGACTCCCCACCAACCCCCTGACACACTCACTGCATATCCATTCTGCAACACCCTCACCCCGACCCAATGAAACCTCTCTCCCTCCATCTCCCTCCATCTTGTGTACCACACCTCCTGAACACCCTGTCCAATTCATGGTCCATGACTGACTGTCTTATGTAAGTGTGCTAGATCTGGGTGTCTGTCTCCGACTGGAATGTGTGTGTGTGTGTGTGTGTGTGTGTGTGTGTGTGTGTGTGTGTGTGTGTGTGTGTGTGTGTGTGTGTGTGTGTGTGTGTGTGTGTGTGTGTGTGTGTGTGTGTGTGTGTGTGTGTGTGTGTGTGTGTGTGTGTGTGTGTGTGTGTGTGTGTGTGTGTGTGTGTGTGTGTGTCTTTGTGTCAGTGTGTAGTCTGTCTGCAGCTTGGGGCAGCCATCCCCGATGTCTCCATTCAGCTTAGCAGGCTACTTATCTTGAAGAGGCCTCAATCAGACATGTGGCCTCTTCAAAGAGACATAGACACACACACACACAACTGTCTGGGATTCAGAGCATCGAGAGTCTCCAACAGAAACACACAGATACACAGATATATAGCCATACCCTGTGTTATGCAGCACTAATATGACAATTGAAATACACAATAATGAACTGTGCACTGTTTAGGCACGCAGGCCGCAGACAGACTTCACATAACACAGACGCGCACACAAGATCCCTCAGGGCTTGTTGGCTTTAATCTGTAACTTAGTCATCCATAGACAGCGTGGCAGGTGCGAAGCTGCAGTAAGATGTGTGTGTGTGTGTGTGTACTTTAGTCATCAGCCATATGGCCCACTTGTCCTGACCCCCTCACACACCTCACCCTCTATCACACACACCCACTAGCCCACAGCACACAACCACACGCTTGCTCACCCACTCACACTTTCATCAGCCACTCTTCCAGTCTCCATAGCTGCTGTTGAGTTCAGTATACAGTGTTCAGCTCCTCTACCATTCAGGATACACACACGCTACCAGAGACACAGTCAAAGGACCAATCACAGACACAGCCTATTGGAAGTTGAGCCAATAAGAGAGGGGTAGAGCTAACCAATGACGGAGCCAGCAACAGCCCTAGGCAGCTAGAGATTGAGGCAGAGCATTCTGTGAACCAAACTGCGATAACCAACAATGGAAAGAGCCAATCAGTGAGGATTTCTTTGCAGTTGCAGCACGAGTATCTGACCAGAGAGAGAGAGAGAGAGAGAGAGAGAGAGAGAGAGAGAGAGAGAGAGAGAGAGAGAGAGAGAGAGAGAGAGAGAGAGAGAGAGAGAGGGAGGGAGGAGAGGGAGGGAGGGAGGGAGGGAGGGAGGGAGAGTGGGAGGGAGGGAGGAGAGAAAGATTGAGTGTTATTGTGTACCTTATTAATAGTCGATCGTTTGAGTGCAAAAGACCGAAATACAGCTTCCAAATGATCATGAGTGTAAAAATGTTTTTTAGAATGTCTATGTATGCATGTGCATGTGTGTGCATGCACGAGTGGCTATGTCTGTGTGTGTGTGTATGTGTGTGTGTGTGTTTCTTTGTGTGTTTCAACCCCTGTCTTGGTGAACAATATGAGAGGGAGGCGTATCATTGAGACACGTGCTGCCAACAGTTGCTGAAACTCAGCTAACATAAAACCATTTTACTGACTGTGAAATGACCCCCCTGGCCACGGCACACTCTGACAGCAACCCCCTCTCCACCCCTGCCCTGGCTCCATTGTCCCTCATGAATAGGATGAGGGGGTGGAGAGGTGTGTGTGTGAGTGTGTGAGTGTGTGTATGTGTGTGTGCGTGTGTTGTTTGTGTGTGAGTGTGCGCGGCGATATTGAGGAGTGGGTGTATAGGTGTGTGTCTGCGTGATGAGATTCAGTGTTTGTGTGTGTGTACGTATGTGTGTGTGTGTAGGAGGTTTTGCATGTGTGTAAGGAGAGCTGGGTGTCTGGCAGTGTTAATAGCAGCTGCCACTGCCCCAGGCCTCAGGGCTGAACAGTGCAGATTAGAGGTCTGAGGGCACGTGCTGCCTGTTCTGGAGACAAACAATGGATGAATGGAAGAGGAGTCCTTATCCCTCTCTATTTTTCACTCTTTCTCTTTTTTCTTTCTTTCTTTCTTTTTCTCTCTCTCTCTCTCTCTCTCTCTCTCTCTCTCTCTTTCTCTCTCTCTCTCTTTCTCTCTTTCTCTCAATTAAATTAAATTAGCTTTATTGGCGTGAAGTAACAATGTACATTTTGCCCAAGCTTACTTTGGAGATTTAAAATATTAACATAATCTCTCTCTCTCTCTCTCTCTCTCTCTCTCTCTCTCTCTCTCTCTCTCTCTCTCTCTCTCTCTCTCTCTCTCTCTCTCTCTCTCTCTCTCTCTCTCTCTCTCTCTCTCTCTCTCTCTCTCTCTCTCTCTCTCTCTCTCTCTCTCTCTCTCTCTCTCTCTCTCTCTCTCTCTCTCTCTCACCTCCTTACAGAAGAGGAGAATTAGGCATAGAAAGAAGATAGATGTTGATTGGGAGATAGAGAGGACAGAGAAGGCTTGGAGGATAGAGGGATGGAGACAGAGAGGAGAGTTGGGCCTCTGTAGGGTGCTGAGGGCCATGGTGGCTTTGTGGCAGCTGTTACTCCTGCAGAGAGATATTTGAGACGGTTCCTTTCACAAATACAAGGGTCTGAGGGATAGAGAGGGGCGAGGAGTGCTTATGTGTGTGTGTGTGTGTGTGTGTGTGTGTGTGTGTGTGTGTGTGTGTGTGTGTGTGTGTGTGTGTGTGTGTGTGTTATGGGGCGATGGGTTTTGGTTGGGTACAATGGGTTTTGGGTGGGTCTGGACAGACATAAAGAGAGGCACACTTCACCCAAATGTCTCTTTTGCTAATGAAAAGAGCGTTCTGGACGAGGGTGGGATGGAGGGATGGAGAAAGGGAAGGGGGGAGGAAGACTTTCACCACCTAAAGAATAGTTACTATTATTATTATTAGTGTTATTATTATTATTATTATTAAGGGCTCTATTCAATCTGTATTGCTGAAGCGTTACAGATTGCACAATAGAAATTTAAAGCTAATTTAAAGCTCCGATTGAGCCGACATATGCAGCGTTTACCGTGAATGCAGTTTCCGCTAACATTGCCTTTAAATTTAAATCCCGCTGTAATGCTGAACTTCTGTGATACGGATTGAATAGATCCCTACGTTTATTCGAAAAGGGACAATGTACAACAAAACATACACTACTGTTCAAAAGTTTGGGGTCACTTAGAAATGTCCTTGTTTTTGAAAGAAAAGCACGTTTTTGTCCATTAAAATAACATCAAATTGATCAGAAATACGGTATAGACATTGTTGGCCTCCCGGGTGGCGCAGTGGTCTAGAGCACTGCATCGCAGTGCTAGCTGCGCCACCAGAGTCTCTGGGTTCGCGCCCAGGCTCTGTCGCAGCCGGCCGCGACCGGGAGGTCCGTGGGGCGACGCACAATTGGCATAGCGTCGTCTGGGTTAGGGAGGGTTTGGCCGGTAGGGATATCCTTGTCTCATCGCGCTCCAGCGACTCCTGTGGCGGGCCGAGCGCAGTGCGCGCTAACCGAGGGGGGCGGGTGCACGGTGTTTCCTCCGACACATTGGTGCGGCTGGCTTCCGGGTTGGAGGCGCGCTGTGTTAAGAAGCAGTGCGGCTTGGTTGGGTTGTGCTTCGGAGGACGCATGGCTTTCGACCTTCGTCTCTCCCGAGCCCGTACGGGAGTTGTAGCGATGAGACAAGATAGTAATTACTAGCGATTGGATACCACGAAAATTGGGGAGAAAAGGGGATACAATTTTAAAAAATAAAATAAAAAAAGAAATAAAAAAGAAATACGGTGTAGACATTGTTAATGTTGTAAATTACTATTGTAGCTGGAAAAGGTTGATTTTTAATGGAATATCTACATAGGCGTACAGAGGCCCATTATCAGCAACCATCACTCCTGTGTTCCAATGGCACGTTATGTTAGCTAATCCAAGTTTATAATTTTAAAAGGCAAATTGATCATTAGAAAACCCTTTTGCAATTATGTTAGCACAGCTGAAAACTGTTGTCCTGATTAAAGAAGCAATAAAACTGGCCTTCTTTAGACTAGTTGAGTATCTGGAGCATCAGCATTTGTGGGTTCGATTACAGGCTCAAAATGGCCAGAAACAATGACCTTTCTTCTGAAACTTGTCAGCCTATTCTTGTTCTCAGAAATGAAGGCTATTCCATGCGAGAAATTGCCAAGAAACTGAAGATCTCGTACAACGCTGTACTCCCTTCACAGAACAGTGCAAACTGGCTCTAACCAGAATAGAAAGAGGAGTGGGAGGCCCCGGTGCACAAGTGAGCAAGAGGGCAAATACATTAGTGTCTAGTTTGAGAAAGATGCCTCACAAGTCCTCAACTGGCAGCTTCATTAGATAGTACCCGCAAAACACCAGTCTCAACGTCAACAGTGAAGAGGTGACTCTGGGATGCTGGCCTTCTAGGCAGAGTTCCTCTGTCCAGTGTCTGTGTTCTTTTGCCCATCTTAATACACTGCTCAAAAAAATAAAGGGAACACTTAAACAACACAATGTAACTCCAAGTCAATCACACTTCTGTGAAATCAAACTGTCCACTTAGGAAGCAACACTGATTGACAATAAATTTCACATGCCGTTGTGCAAATGGAATAGACAAAAGGTAGAAATTATAGGCAATTAGCAAGACACCTCCAATAAAGGAATGGTTCTGCAGGTGGTGACCACAGACCACTTCTCAGTTCCTATGCTTCCTGGCTGATGTTTTGGTCACTTTTGAATGCTGGCGGTGCTTTCACTCTAGTGGTAGCATGAGACGGAGTCTACAACCCACACAAGTGGCTCAGGTAGTGCAGTTCATCCAGGATGGCACATCAATGCGAGCTGTGGCAAAAAGGTTTGCTGTGTCTGTCAGCGTAGTGTCCAGAGCATGGAGGCGCTACCAGGAGACAGGCCAGTACATCAGGAGACGTGGAGGAGGCCGTAGGAGGGCAACAACCCAGCAGCAGGACCGCTACCTCCGCCTTTGTGCAAGGAGGTGCACTGCCAGAGCCCTGCAAAATGACCTCCAGCAGGCCAAAATGACCTCCTGGTAGCGCCTCCTTTGTCTATTCCATTTGCACAACAGCATGTGAAATTTATTGTCAATCAGTGTTGCTTCCTAAGTGGACAGTTTGATTTCACAGAAGTGTGATTGACTTGGAGTTACATTGTGTTGTTTAATTGTTCCCTTTATTTTTTTGAGCAGTGTATTTTATTTTTATTGGCTAGTCTGAGATAGGGCTTTTTCTTTGCAACTCTGCCTAGAAGGCCAGCATCCCGGAGTCGCCTCTTCACCATTGACTTTGAGATAGTAAAGTAGATGACTACCTAAGGGTTGTGGAGCAAGTCCATGTAAACATTTAAAAAGCAGCTTTACATTTGAACATTTACTAAAACTTTAAAAACTTAAGACATTGTGTTTCTTGGGGAAATAAACAATGGTTAACAATGGTTAACTGTTGCTGTTTCTGTCCATGTCAATCTACTAAAACAAAAAAGGATGCCTGAACAGAGTCGATGTTGACATAAAGGAGTCAATGAGTTCTTCAAAACAGCTACTGATATTTACCCTGCAATACAGGGTAATGGGCCGTATGGTAATCTGGCCGTCAAACACAAACACAATCAAACACAATCAGTTTGACTTCCCTACGCATCTCATAAAGGATACAGGGATGATGGTTAAAAGGCTCAAAGAGCACTATGTCATGCTTGAAAACCCTAGTCTATGATCCCAATAGAGCATGGAAAAACGCTAAGAGAAATTGTAAATGCGTTAGAGCCATGTATATACAGTATATTTAACCTTTACTTAACCAGGTAGGCCAGTTGAGAACAAGTTCTCATTTACAACTGCGCCCTGGCCAAGATTAAGCAAAGCAGTGCGACAAAAACAACAACACAGAGTTACACATTGGATAAACTAAAGTACAGTCAATAACACCGTAGTGGCAAAATAATTACAATTTAGCATTAACACTGGAGTGATAGATGTGCAGATGATGATGTGCAAGTAGAGATATTGGGGTGCAAAAGAGCAAAAAAACTAAAACAATATGGGGATGAGTGTGCTATTTACAGATGAGCTGTGTACAGGTACAGTGATCGGTAAGCTGCTCTGACAGCTGATGCTTAAAGTTAGAAAGGGAGATATAAGTCTCCAGCTTCTGTGATTTTTGCAATTCGTTCCAGTCATTGGCAGCAGAGAACTGGAAGGAAAGGCGACCAAAGGAGGTTTTGGCTTTGGGGATGACCAGTGAAATATATCTGCTGGAGCGCGTGCTACGGGTGGGTGTTGCTATGGTGACCAGTGAGCTGAGATAAGGCGGGGCTTCACCTAGCAAAGACTTATAGATGACCTGGAGCTTCATCTCATCTCCTCTTCCTCTTCTGCCTAATCTCTCCCTCCTGCTCCTCTTCTTCTTTCCTCATTCCCAACGTTTCTCCAAAAATCCCGCTCTCTATTCCCAGCCTTGTTTTCACGGCAATGCTTCAGACTGATGCACACTGACAGTTCCATTGAGGTCGACATTGTTTCCCATGACAACTAACGAGCAACCGTCTAATTAGTGTAAAAGATGCTCCAATAACTCAAATGGCGGTTGATTCTTTCAGACCTTTTGTCTAACTCTGTCTCTTTGTCTCTCTCTATAATCTCTGAATCAGCAGAGTTATGCAGTAGAATGAGAACTGGTATTTGTTGATGATTATTTCCTACACTTTTATGATGCTAATTCTGTGACTGACTGTTCTGTTTTGCACAGTCAGAGAAGGACACGTACAATGCATCTGATTTGAAATGCAGTCAACATTTTTAAAGCGTTTTTATCCATGTAATCTATGTGAGACAAGACATTGTCTGGGTATTGAAGGTATTTGACCCTACACTAATAGCAGTTTAACAACATTTATAACTACAATGAGTAAACAATGGTCAGATATGGTCCCCCCTCCAAGCCATGGGTAAATTAGCAATACAAAAACATACAGCAGGGTGATGGAGTGTTGTGGTCCAACATGGCCTCAGGGCAATTCGTAAGATTATGGAAATATATTTATCTCCCTTCAGAATGAAACAGTGCCTTCAGAATGTATTCACACCCCTTGACTTATTCCACATTTTGTTGTGTTACAGCCTCAAATTCAAAATGGATTCAATCAAATATAAATCTCACCCATCTACACACAATATTCCATAATGACAAAGTAAAATATGTTATTAGAAAATGTTGCTAATTTATTGAAAGGTAAGTACAGAAATATCTCTTTTACATAAGTATTCACACCCCTGAGTCAATACATTGTAGAAGCACCTTTGGATGCGATTACTGCTGTGAGTCTTTCTGGGTAAGTCTCCAAGAGCTTTCCACACCTGGATTGTGCAACATTTGCCCATTATTACATTTCAAAATTCTTCAGGCTCTGTGAAATTGGTTGTTGATCATTGATAGACAACCATTTTCACAACTTGCCATAGATTTTCAAGCAGATTTAAGTCAAAACTGTAACTCGGCCACTCAGGAACATTCACTGGTAAGCAAATCCAGTGTAGATATGGCATTGTGTTTTAGGTTATTGTCCTGGTGAAAGGTGAATCAATCTCCCAGTGTCTGGTGGAATGAAGACTGAACCAGGTTTTCCTCTAGGATTTTGCCTGCGCTTAGCTCAATTCCATTTCTTTTTTATCCTGAAAAACTCCCCAGTCCTTAATGATTACAAGCATACCCATAACATGATGCAGCCACCACTATGCTTGAAAATATGGAGAGTGATACTCAGTAATGTGTTGTATTGCATTTGCCCCAAACATAACACTTTGTATTCAGGACCAAAATATTATTTCTTTGCCACATTTTTCAAGTATTACTTTAGTGCCTTGTTGCAAACAGGATGCATGTTTTGGAATATCTTTATTCTGTACAGGCTTCTTACTTTTCACTCTATCATTTAGGCTAGTATTGTGGAGTAACTACAATGTTGTTGATCCTTCCTCCATTTTCTCTTATCACATCCTTTAAACTCTGTAACTGTAACTGTGAAATCGCTGAGCGGTTTCCTTCCTCTCCGGTAACTGAGTTAGGAAGGACGCCTGTATCTTTGTAGTGACTGGGTGTATTAATATATCATCCAAAGTGTAATTAATATGTTCACCATGCTCAAAGAGATATTCAATGTCTGCTTTTTTATTTTGACCCATCTTACCAATAGGTGCCATTCCTCGAGAGGCATTGGAAAACCTCCCTGGTCTTTGTGGTTGAATCTGTGTTTGAAATTCACTGCTCGACTAAGGGACCAAACAGATAATTGTATGTGTGGGGTACAGAGATGAGGTAGTCATTCAAAAATCATGTTAAACACTATTATTGCACACAGATTGAGTCCATGGAACATATGATGTGACTTGTTAAGGAAATGTGTACTCCTGAACTTATTTGGCTTGTCATAACAAAGGGGTTGAAAACTCATTGACTCAATACATTTAAGCTTTTCATTCTATATGAATGTGTAGAATTTTTTTAATCTTCATTTAATCCCTTTTAAATTCAGGCTGTAAAACAGCAAAATTTGGAAAATATCAAGGGCTGTGAATACTGTCTGAAGGCACTGTATGTTAAAGCGATAAGCGATAATATGTAACTTTTTGGGCACCCCGACCAAATTCACATATAAATGTGAGTTATAGATATGTCATTCTCATTGAAAGAAATTCTAAGAAGCAGTAGATCTGTTCTATGTGCGCTATTTCTATGCTTCCCATTCTTAAGTTTCGTTATACTTTCGATTTTCTACACCAGTTTAACAGCTGAAAATCTAATATTTTGTGATATGGAAAATATATTTTACAGCGGTTTAGTCACATAAACTGAAATTAGGCGAACAATTAGAATTTTAGCAACCAGGAAATGGTGAAGCGACCTTTAAGTTTAAAGGACGTACAGTTGAAGTCGGAAGTTTACATACACCTTAACCAAATACATTTAAACTCAGTTTTTCACAATTCCTGACAATTAATCCTAGTAAAGATTCCCTGTTTTAGGTCAGTTAGGATCACCACTTTATTTTAAGAATGTGAAATGTCAGAATAAGAGTAGAGAGAAGGATTTATTTCAGCTTTTATTTCTTTCATCACATTCGCAGTGGGTGAGAAGTTTACATACACTCAATTAGTATTTGGTAGCATTGCCTTTAAATTGTTTGACTTGGGTCAAACATTTCGGGTAGCCTTCCACAATCTTCCCACAATAAGTTGGGTGAATTTTGTCCCATTCCTCCTGACAGAGCTGGTGTAACTGAGTCAGGTTTGTAGGCCTCCTTAATCGCACACACTTTTTCAGTTCTGCCCAGAAACTTTCTATAGGATTGAGGTCAGGGCTTTGTGATGGCCACTCCAATACCTTGACTTTGATGTCCTTAAGCCATTTTGCCACAACTTTGGAAGTATGCTTGGGGTCATTGTCCATTTGGAAGACCCATTTGCGACCAAGCTTTAACTTCCCAACTGATGTCTTGAGATGTTGCTTCAATATATCCACATAATTCTCCTGCCTCATGATGCCATCTATATTGTGAAGTACACCAGTCCCTCTTACAGCAAAGCACCCCCACAACATGATTCTGCCACCCCCGTGCTTCACGGTTATGATGGTGTTCTTCGGCTTGCAAGCATCCCTCTTTTTCCTCCAAACATAACGATGGTCATTATGGCCAAACAGTTCCTTTTTTGTTTCATCAGACCATAGGACATTTCTCCAAAAAGTACGATCTTTGTCCCTATGTGCAGTTGCAAACCGTAGACTGGCTTTTTTTTATGGCGGTTTTGGAGCAGTGGCTTCTTCCTTGCTGAGCAGGCTTTCAGGTTATGTCAATATAGGACTCGTTTTACTGTGGATATAGATACTTTTGTACCTGTTTCCTCCCGCATCTTCACAATGTCCTTTGCTGTTGTTCTGGGATTGATTTGCACTTTTCGCACCAAAGTACGTTCATCTCTAGGAGACAGAACGCGTCTCCTTCCTGAGCAGTGTGATGGCTGCGTGGTCCCATGGTGTTTATACTTGCATACTATTGTTTGTACAGATGAACATGGTACCTTCAGGCATTTGGAAATTGCTCCCAAGGATGAACCAGACTTGTGGAGGTCTACAATTTTTTTTCTGAGGTCTTGGCTGATTTCTTTTGATTTTCCCATGATGTCAAGCAAAGAGGCAGTGAGTTTGAAGGTAGGCCTTGAAATACATCCACAGGTACACCTCCAATTGACTCAAATGATGTCAATTAGCCTATCAGAAGCTTGTAAAGCCATGACATCATTTTCTGGAATTTTCCAAGCTGTTTAAAGGCACAGTCAACTCAGTGTATGTAAACTTCTGACCCACTGGAATTGTGATACAGTGAATTATAAGTTAAAAAATCTGTCTGTAAACAATTGTTGGAAAAATGACTTGTGTCATGCACAAAGTAGATGTCCTAACCAACTTGCCAAAAGTATAGTTTGTTAAGTTGGCTTGTCATACATGTAGGTGTCAGACACTGTGTAATTACAGTAGTTTAACCATTCAGATAATTTAGATGTTGCCAGGCTGTTGTGTTTTATATACAGGTAAGTAGACTGGGGCTTTCTAGAACAGCCTGACCACATTAAACAGACGTATGCTTTGGAACGTAAATGTGTTCCCCTCCATTTAGTATGATATGTTACATTATGCTGCAAATGCAATAATGGTCTGGTTACTTAAGACAGAAACTAAAATAGGGAGGCTGGTCGGGGAGGATGGCTGGGCGTATACTGGGACCATCTAGAAATCCAAAAGATTGGGTGTTCGAGTCGCGCCGGGGACAGTTGCACCATTTTAGCTAACTCTTCCTCTAAACTAACCATTTCCTAACCTTAATCTAATTCTCCAAACCTGCTCCGTAAATGATCCTAACCTGTGTCGTTAGTTCTCCTAACTAATGTAAATTCTCCTAACCTTTGCTGTTAGGACGGAACAAGCAGCCTGGTCTCAGAGCAAGACCTACAATACTATATGTCCTCCAAGATGTATGGTATGTAATATATTCCAATTCGTATGATATTGTCTGACCGGGTAAGACTTATGAAACTATACAGTTGAAGTCGGAAGTTTACATACACTTAGGTTGGAGTCATTAAAACTCGTTTTTCAACCACTCCACAAATGTATTGTTAACTTCTTTAAGATTTATGTTTTGGCTCTATTTAACAACTATTTTTACAATTAGGGTGGCTAAAAGTACAGCTGACATTGTACATTAAATGGCTTGTTTGTTGATAGTCTGAGCATCGAAAAAATAAATGAATGGCACATACAGTATACCTAACCAGAAACTAGCCTATTAAGCAGGAAATGACCAAGTAAACAGGACATAATATGTGTTAATGTGTTCACCTAAATAACAGAACTTGTATCTCAAAGTATTACAGCTAAATAAATAAGGTTTGGGTTGCGGTGGCCTCAGTCACCTGGACAAACCCTGTAGAAGGTGTGTGTGTGTTTGGGCGCGCGTTCCCGGGCGAGTGTGTGTGTGTGCACTTGTGTGTCTCTGATGTATGCGTGTTTGTGGCCGGATTTTTCTGCCTGGCAGTCCAGTAAATGTATGTGGTTTCCTGCACCGGACCAGAGCGTGAGATGCCAAACTTCATTGCACCTTTTAAACACATCTGTAGACTTGTGTGAATGTTTAAAATCTTGGCAGTGGGAGTACGTGGTCAGAGTGCTACATCCGTTGGTTCTTCGCTCTCTTTGCTCTTTCAACACATTTTGTGTGCTTAAACACTATTTACTTTGCTGAAACAGATCAAAGTGGCTTTGATTTAGTCATTATTTTGAATGAGTTACATTTATCGCACTTTTGTAAGGGGGTATCTCCCCTCCTCCTCTACTAATGTGTCACAATATGGAGGTTGAATCCTAGCATCCCTTCCTAGCATCCCTACACTCTTAGACAAAAGGCTTGCAAAAGGGTTATTTGGCTGTCCCCATAGGAGAACGTGTTTTTGGTTCCAGGTAGAACTCTTTTTTTTGTTTCAGGTAGAACCATTTTGGGTTTCTTGTAGAACCCTTTCCACAGAGGGTTCTACATGGAACCAATAAGGGATTCTTCGAAGGGCTCTCCGATGGGGACAACCGAAGAACCCGTTTAGGTTCTAGATAGCACCTTTTTTTCTAAGAGTGTAGACCTCACTCTTTTGTTCATAGCTGACACACATGTTAGATTAATATGACATTGGATGACAGATAAAATAAATGAAGTAAGAGAAAAGACCCTCCTGTGCTTCCTAAACAGACGACACACTTCTACTGCGTGTGTGTAAACAGACGACACACACAACCACCCCACACAATTTTAGGTGAACACATTCGCACACACACGCGCACACACACACACACGCACTCACACATTTTGTGTGCTTAAACACTATTTACTTTGCTGAAACTGATCAAAGTGGCTTTGATTGAGTCATTATTTTGAATGAGTTACATTTATAGCACACACACACACACACACACACACACACACCTGAAGAGTGCGAATTACACCATGACATTCAGGGGTCTCTGTATTGAAATGTTTTATGGGCGTCAAAAATGTGTGACCTTTTAATGTGGCATGAACACAACCAGTCATAATGTTTTCATCTGATTGTCAAACAAATCACTTGTGCTACCCGTGCATGTTCGTCCTCTCCAAAATAACTCCAGCATCCAAACTGCATGTACACTCGCACCATTTGATGAATGGAAATAGACATCTGTTAAAAAACACAAAAAAGTTGACCTAATGACCACACACAATTCACAGAGACACACAGAGAGAGAGAGAGAGAGAGAGAGAGAGAGAGAGAGAGAGAGAGAGAGAGAGAGAGAGAGAGAGAGAGAGAGAGAGAGAGAGAGAGAGAGAGAGAGAGAGAGAGAGAGAGAGAGAGAGAGAGAGAGAGAGAGAGAGAGAGATCAGGGAAAGGCTGATGAGATCATTGCTGGAGAATTTGATTGTGATTTCGTGTTGGTTGTTTATCAGAAAGCGTTGGTATGTACTGTGTTAGTTGTTGCGTGTGAGATTGTTGCTCAGCTAGAGCTTATTTGATGTCCTTTGTTTGTTTGAGTAATTGTTTGTTATTCTGTTTCATTTATTCCCAGGGGGGAAGGGGAAGGCACCTAGGGAGTGCTTAGGCAAGAGGCCCGTGGGCATACATATACCCGTAGTATATTCATTGTCTAGGCACACTAGGTAAGACCTGGGCGGACCACCCCCTGTATTTTGGTTAGGGCACCAGGTGGTGCTAAGGTAGGTAAGTAGTGGGTAGGCAGGTTAGATAGGAGAGGGGGAGCTTTGATATTTACTTTCTTTGCTTTGGTTCCGTCCAGCCCCTTTTCCCCATATTACCGTGTAAAGGAAATAAATCCTAGTAAGCGGTCAATTCTGCCTTTTGTCGTCCTTTCTCGCACCTACAGTTCATACCTCTTTCACTTCACGGGGAGTTGAGTTGTAGCAGGGTGTTGCGTTCCCTCTTCATAGAGGCGTGCGTAACAATGCTAATATTCAAAAATCTTCATGAAAACAATATGCCATTTTGGGAAAATTTGACACCGGGCAACATTACAGGGAAGATTTTAACTTACCAGACATTTGAGAAATATACCGAACATCCATATGCATTCAGATCCAACCTGGCGCAATTAGCGCCATCAATAAACAAGTGATATTGGCCAAATGAGGCACATTTATGTGTCCTTAAACAGCCTATAACAACTGACAAAAACACTATTCCTTGTGTTTCGATTTCTAGCATATGCATATTTTTTGCCTATTTTTTTGTTGTTGAGTTTTTTAGGCTACTTTCCTAAAATAATAATTGTCCACCTCACGGTTCAGCTGTCAGAGATTTGAGCATAACAGTATATGTATCAGGGCATTGCATGCCTATAGGCCTCTAGGCTTAGGTGTCCACTGAATGATATTGCCATTTTAATTAATATATATATTTAGTCTATATAAAGGAAGAGAAGCTTAGGCCTAATCCCAGTGAGATAGAGGTAACTAGAGACATGCATTTCTTTATGTCAGATGACTACTGAGCTAGCTATATAGATATAGATGTACAGAAGGAGGATAATTAGTTCATTTTTGATCCGAATATTTTGTATAAAGATAAGCATTATATTGTTAGATTATAGGAGTAACTGGTAGATCTGAAACATTCTTCCATACCTCAAGTTCAACTGTCGGAGTCCGTTGATGCTCCAGGGTGCACTGCCTTCGTATTTTAGGCCTGCAGTAGCTAGAGCTTAATAATAGCCACACCATACCAAACCGTCACAAACGTTTCTAAACTTTATGAGGATAATGTCAAAAGTAAGTCAAGCCATTGTTTATAGGGAAAATACGAGCAGAAGAGCAAATGTAAACCAGGGAAAAAATGCAATACCCTCCCCTCTGCCCAACAAAAAACAACACAACCCTCCCCAAAGCAAAAAGAAAAGTTTCACAAACTTCCCCTATTTTGGACCACCCCTCCCCCAGTAAATTTTGATCTGTCCCTAATTGATCATGATGAATGAATATCAAATCGGTTGGACAAATTGACGTACAATAATGAGACAAGCCATTCCCACCGTCAACAAGGTAATGTACACGACCCTTAATGACAGAGATTAATGCAGCTGCCTGTATTGCTTACAGCCCTACCTCCAGTTACTGCTAGAAGAATGAGCGAGGTGCTCAACAATGACTGGTTACAGCTCTACCCCCAGTTAGTGCTAGAAGAATGAGCAAGGTGCTCAACAATGACTGGTTACAGCTCTACCCCCAGTTACTGCTAGAAGAATGAGTGAGGTGCTCAACAATGACTGGTTACAGCTCTACCCCCAGTTACTGCTAGAAGAATGAGCGAGGTGCTCAACAATGACTGGTTACAGCTCTACCCCCAGTTACTGCTAGAAGAATGAGCGAGGTGCTCAACAATGCATGGTTATAGCTCTACCCCCAGTTACTGCTAGAGGAATGACCACTGTGCTCAACAATGACTGGTTACAGCTCTACCCCCAGTTACTGCTAGAGGAATGAGCACTGTGCTCAACAATGACTGGTTACAGCTTTACCCCCAGTTACTGCTAGAAGAATGAGCGAGGTGCTCAACAATGACTGGTTACGGCTTTACCCCCAGTTACTGCTAGAAGAATGAGCGAGGTGCTCAACAATGACTGGTTACAGCTCTACCCCCAGTTACTGCTAGAAGAATGAGCGAGGTCCTCAACAATGACTAGTTACAGCTCTACCCCCAGTTACTGCTAGAAGAATGATCGAGGTGCTCAACAATGCATGGTTACAGCTCTACCCCCAGTTACTGCTAGAGGAATGACCACTGTGCTCAACAATGACTGGTTACAGCTCTACCCCCAGTTACTGCTAGAGGAATGAGCACTGTGCTCAACAATGACTGGTTACAGCTTTACCCCCAGTTACTGCTAAAAGAATGAGCGAGGTGCTCAACAATGACTGGTTACAGCTCTACCCCCAGTTACTGCTAGAAGAATGAGCGAGGTGCTCAACAATGAGTGGTTACAGCTCTACCCCCAGTTACTGCTAGAATAATGAGCGAGGTGCTCAACAATGCATGGTTATAGCTCTACCCCCAGTTACTGCTAGAGGAATGACCACTGTGCTCAACAATGACTGGTTACAGCTCTACCCCCAGTTACTGCTAGAGGAATGACCACTGTGCTCAACAATGCCTGGTTATAGCTCTACCCCCAGTTACTGCTAGAGGAATGAGCACTGTGCTCAACAATGACTGGTTACAGCTCTACCCCCAGTTACTGCTAGAGGAATGACCACTGTAATCAACAATGCATGGTTATAGCTCTACCCCCAGTTACTGCTAGAAGAATGAGCGAGGTGCTCAACAATGCATGGTTATAGCTCTACCCCCAGTTACTGCTAGAGGAATGACCACTGTGCTCAACAATGACTGGTTACAGCTCTACCCCCAGTTACTGCTAGAGGAATGAGCACTGTGCTCAACAATGACTGGTTACAGCTTTACCCCCAGTTACTGCTAGAAGAATGAGCGAGGTGCTCAACAATGACTGGTTACAGCTCTACCCCCAGTTACTGCTAGAAGAATGAGCGAGGTGCTCAACAATGACTGGTTATAGCTCTACCCCCAGTTACTGCTAGAGGAATGACCACTGTGCTCAACAATGCCTGGTTATAGCTCTACCCCCAGTTACTGCTAGAGGAATGACCACTGTGCTCAACAATGCCTGGTTATAGCTCTACCCCCAGTTACTGCTAGAGGAATGACCACTGTGCTCAACAATGACTGGTTATAGCTCTACCCCCAGTTACTGCTATGCATAAAACAACGTTAAACATTAAGATACAACCACTGGCATTTTATTTAAGCTTTATAATTTAAGGGACACAACATTTGTGTTCACTACAACAAGTAACTTTAATCATTGTAGTTCAGAATACATAATGGAATTTAGTGTCAGAAAGTCCATAAAACACAAAACAGTTAAGTATTTCCAACTCAAAAAAGATAACCATATGGGTGGGGATGTCACTTTATTACTTTCTTATTGAACACTGAAAAACTTTGAGAGGAGACAGGAGAACCGATTGTTAACCGTGGCTCTCTGAAACAGTCACACTTTGCTTGTACACACTGGGCTGAGGAGAGAGAGAGATTGTCTGTGTGTGTGTGTGTGTGTGCGCATGTGCGAGTACGTGTGTGTTCATACAGTGTAAACAGCACCATATGCCCAGGTGTGTGTAGCTAATGGTTTCTCTTATCATAGCAGTTCAGTGTGTGTGTGGGTGTGTGTGTGTGTGTGTGTGTGTGTGTGTGTGTGTTCATACACAATGTACATTCGTTTTAATGACTTGAATATCAAATGAATAACCGGGAGTTGCATGACAGGACCATATGCCCATATGCTTTCTTCGAGACGGCTGAATTATATCTCCACATCTGACCACTGAGTGTATGGAGTGAGGGAGTGTGTGTGAGCACTGTGTATGTGTGCCGGGGTCTTGAGCAAACACTCATGTGTACACATCACTCCGGTAAGGCACGCCTCTGTGATCCAACCCGGAGAAAAACATCCACCTATTGGATCTAGATACAGTTGCATCAAACAGCTTAGACTTCCCCTTTTACCTGAGGGAATTGGGTGAGAGAGGTTTAAGGGAGCTGTGAAGCAACTCAAACGTTTCTTTTAAAGTAAGGGGCATAGGTGTTTCACAGTCCTTTCACCAGTGCACTGAGGAGGGGTCATATTTGAGAGCGACTCACCATGTCTCAGGTTGATGTCACAATGAGTGTGAAACCTGCCTCTACCGTGGCACACTCTCCACACCATGTCGAACACACAGCTCCGTGTTTTCAACATAGCTTCAAACGTGAGAGGTAGACTAAGTACCCCTGTGTTAAATTCTATTACCCCAAGTGATTCTGCCTTAGCTGCGATCTGAAGTGTGTGTGTGTGTGTGTGTGTGTGAAGCTTTGTGTGTGTGCAGCAGATGAAAAGGGTCTTGTTTGAAGGTGAGTTCCAGAGAGATCAGAGAAGATTCTGGAAAGTCCAGGATGACTCACCATGCTGTCATACTCAAACTCAGTCTCAACTGCAGAGCAAGGCAGTAATTGACGAGAAACACACACACAGAGACACAGAGAGAGAGAGAGAGAGAGAGAGAGAGAGAGACACAGAGAGAGAGAGAGAGAGAGAGAGAGAGAGAGAGAGAGAGAGAGAGAGAGAGAGAGAGAGAGAGAGAGAGAGAGAGAGAGAGAGAGAGAGAGAGAGAGAGAGAGAGAGAGAGAGAGAGAGAGAGAGAGAGAGAGAGAGAGAGAGAGAGAGAGAGAGAGAGAGAGAGAGAGAGAGAGAGAGAGAGAGAGAGAGAGAGAGAGAGAGAGAGAGAGAGAGAGAGAGAGAGAGAGAGAGAACACACTCCTGTGTGGTGCAGTGGTCTAAGGCACTGCAAGAGGTATCCAGGCTGTGTCACATCCGGCTGTGATTGGGAGTCCCATAGGGCAGCGCACAATTGGCCCAGCGTTGTCCGGGGTAGGCCGTCACTGTCAATAAGAATTTGTCTTAACAGACTTGCCTAGTTAAAGAAAAAAAATAAAGAAAAAAGAGAGAGCGGGGGAGAGACAGAGATATTATCAGTCATGTTCATGTAAGCTTTCCCTCTTTCACCTCTCTGTCTTTGTCTTTTTTTAGACACACAGTCGATGTCTTTGAATAGTCTTTTAAGTTTGAGTCAGAAAAAATGATCTTAAGATCCACAACAGACCCTTTCATGTTTTTTTTCACTGAGCTTTTCCCTTTGTGAGACGGAGAGATGACTGAGACTCACTCAAGTGATCTGATGTCATTTAAGTCAACACTGCATATATAGTAGTTAGTGTGATATTTTTAGTGAGTCACATTTGAACATCAGATTTCCTGACAGAAAGAATTCAAAGATAATGTTATGGCTGAGAGGAATACTGTTCTAATCTAAGTTTATAATGTTGCCGGGATCCAGAAGTCACTCATTCCTCCAAAATCTGTTTTACAAAATTTCTATCAGCATGTTAAATGTGCAACCAGAGGGAAAAAAACTCTGGACCACCTATACTCCACACACAGAGACGCACACAAAGCTCTCCCGCGCCCTCCATTTGGCAAATCTGACCATAATTATATCCTCCTAATTCCTGCTTAAATTAAAGCAGGAAGCACCAGTGAGTAGATCAATAAAAAAGTGGTCAGATGAAGCAGATGCTAAGCTACAGGACTGTTTTGCTATCAGAGACTGGAATATGTTCCGGGATTCCTCCAATGGCATTGAGGAGTACACCACATCAGTTATTGGCTTCATCAATAAGTGCATCGATGACGTCGTCCCGACAGTGACCGTACATACATACCCCAACCAGAAGCCATGGACTACAGGCAACATCCTCACTGAGCTAAAGGCTAGAGCTGCCACATTCAAGTAGTGGGACTCTAGCCCTGAAGCTTACAGTGAGGGAAAAAAGTATTTGATCCCCTGCTGATTTTGTACGTTTGCCCACTGACAAAGAAATGATCAGTCTATAATTTTAATGGTAGGTTTATTTGAACAGTGAGAGACAGAATATCAACAAAAAAATCCAGAAAAACGCATGTCAAAAATGTTATGAATTGATTTGCATTTTAATGAGGGAAATAAGTATTTGACCCCTCTGCAAAACATGACTTAGTACTTGGTGGCAAAACCCTTGTTGGCAATCACAGAGGTCAGACGTTTCTTGTAGTTGGCCACCAGGTTTGCACACATCTCAGGAGGGATTTTGTCCCACTCCTCTTTGCAGATCTTCTTCAAGTCATTAAGGTTTCGAGGCTGACGTTTGGCAACTCGAACCTTCAGCTCCCTCCACAGATTTTCTATGGGATTAAGGTCTGGAGACTGGCTAGGCCACTCCAGGACCTTAATGTGCTTCTTCTTGAGCCACTCCTTTGTTGCCTTGGCCGTGTGTTTTGGGTCATTGTCATGCTGGAATACCTATCCACGACCCATTTTCAATACCCTGGCTGAGGGAAGGAGGTTTTCACCCAAGATTTGACGGTACATGGCTCCGTCCATCGTCCCTTTGATGCGGTGAAGTTGTCCTGTCCCTTTAGCAGAAAAACACCCCCAAAGCATAATGTTTCCACCTCCATGTTTGACGGTGGGGATGGTTTCTTGGGGTCATAGGCAGCATTCCTCCTCCTCCAAACACGGCAAGTTGGGTTGATGCCAAAGAACTCCATTTTGGTCTCATCTGACCACAACACGTTCACCCAGTTGTCCTCTGAATCATTCAGATGTTCATTGGCAAACTTCAGACGGGCATGTATATGTGCTTTCTTGAGCAGGGGGACCTTGCGGGCGCTGCAGGATTTCAGTCCTTCACGGCATAGTGTGTTACCAATTGTTTTCTTGATGACTATGGTCCCAGCTGCCTTGAGATCATTGACAAGATCCTCCTGTGTAGTTCTGGGCTGATTCCTCACCGTTCTCATGATCATTGCAACTCCACGAGGTGAGATCTTGCATGGAGCCCCAGGCTGAGGGAGATTGACAGTTCTTTTGTGTTTCTTCCATTTGCGAATAATCATAGAAACTGTTGTCACCTTCTCACCAAGCTGCTTGGCGATGGTCTTGTAGCCAATTCCAGCCTTGTGTAGGTCTACAATCTTGTCCCTGACATCCTTGGAGAGCTCTTTGGTCTTGGCCATGGTGGAGAGTTTGGAATCTGATTGATTGATTGCTTCTGTGGACAGGTATCTTTTATACAGGTAAGAAACTGAGATTAGGAGCACTCCCTTTAAGAGTGTGCTCCTAATCTCCGTTCGTTACCTGTATGAAAGACACCTGGGAGCCAGAAATCTTTTTTGATTGAGAAGGGGTCAAATACTTATTTCCCTCATTAAAATGCAAATCAATTTATAAATTTTTTGACATGCATTTTTCTGGATATTTTTGTTGTTATTCTGTCTCTCACTGTTCAAATAAACCTACCATTAAAATTATAGACTGATAATTTCTTTGTCAGTGGGCAAACGTACAAAATCAGCAGGGGATCAAATACTTTTTTCCCTCACTGTATAAGAAATCCCGCTATGCCCTCCGACGAACCATCAAACAGGCAAAGTGTCAATACGGGACTAAGATCGAATCGTACTACACCGGCTCTGACACTCGTCGGGTGTGAGCAGGGCTTACAAACCATTACAGACTAGAAAGGGAAGCACAGCCGAGAGCTGCCCAGTGACACTAGACTACCAGACGAGCTAAACTACTTCTATGCTCGCTTCGAGGCAAATAACACTGAAACATGCATGAGAGCACCAGCTGTTCCCGGAAGACTGTGTGATCACACTCTCCACAGACCTTTAAACAGGTCAACATTCACAAGGCCGCAGGGCCAGACAGATTACCAGGACGTGTACTGCGAGCATGCGCTGACCAACTGGCAAGTGTCTTCACTGACATTTAAACCTCTTCCTATCCGAGTCTGTAATACCAACATGTTTTACCACCGTTATCCCAGAAACCCTAGACCCACTCCAATTTGCATACCGCCCCAAAAGATCCACAGATGATTCAATCTCACCCGCCACGCTGATCCTCAACACAGGGGCCCCTCAGGGGTGCGTGCTCAGTCCCCTCCTGTACTCCTGGATCACTCATGACTGCATGGCCAGGTACAACTCCAACACATTAATTAAGTTTGCCGATGACACAGTGGTAGGCCTGATCACTGACAACGACGAGACAGCCTATAGGGAGGAGGTCAGAGACCTGGCCGTGTGGTGCAAGGACAACAATCTCTCCCTCAATGTGATCAAGACAAAGGAGATGATCGTGGACTACAGGAAAAATAGGACGAGTGCGCCCCTATTCTCGTCTACAGGGCTGCAGTGGAGCAGGTTGAGAGCTTCAAGTTCCTTGGTGTCCAAATCACCAACAAACTAACATGGTCCAAGCACACCAAGACAGTCGTGAAGAGGGCACGACAAAACCTATTCCCCCTCAGGAGACTGAAAAGATTTGACATGGGTCCTCAGATCCTCAAAAGGTTCTACAGTTGCACCATCGAGAGCATCCTGACTGGTTGCATAACTGCCTGGTATTGCAACTGCTTTGCCTCCGACCGCAAGGCACACAGAGGGTAGTGCGAACGGACCAGTACATCACTTGGGCCAAGCTTCCTGCCATCCAGGACCTCTACACCAGGCGGTGTCAGAGGAAGGCCCTAAAGATTGTCAGACTCCAGCCACCCCGCTCATTGGCTCTGTACCGGTACCCCCCTGTATATAGTCTCGTTATTGTTATTTTACTGCTGCTCTTTAATTACTTGTTACTTTTATTTCTTATTCTTATCCGTATTTTTTTAAACTGCATTGTTGGTTAGGGGCTCGTAAGTAAGGATTTCATTGTAAGGTCTACACCTGTTGTATTCGGGGCATGTGACTAATACAATTTGATTTGATTTGATTTAACCATTTGGGTGGGGGGATGCAAAACCGGCCTTAGATCGGTGTCATTACACTTCATTACACTTCATATTCAGATTTTTCACAATTTATGTCTGCTGTGTCACTGAATGGAGACATTTTAAAACACATCAAAAAGACAAGGTTTAAAAAAAATGTTCAAGGAATCAACTCTTTGATATCATAACCACTTGAACATTTCAATGTGTGTGTGTGTTTAACCCAGAGCCCCTTGATGTAAAGCCTGCATCAGCAGAGAAGGGTTGGGTCAGTTCCTGTTATATTCAGCTTGCCAACTCTCTCAAGAAAGAGCGTGTACATCCGGCTGTCCGGGACTGGAGAAGGCCTGGGAACCTGCCTGTTGCTGACTAGGATAAACTGGGGTTCACAGGGTCCACTACCGTCTGTATACTGAGTTGAATAACCACATCAAACACAACAGGTGACTCTCTCTCTGTCTCTGTCTCACTCGTTCTCTCTTTCTCCCAACCTCTCTTTCTCTCTCGATCTTCTTTCTCCCTCTATCTCTTCTCCCCCCCTCTCTCCTGGGCTGCGAGAAGAACGGATGGACTTGGCCTCTCCCTTGCTGCAAGACCAGAGCCAGTGAAGCAAAAAGAGAAGAGAGGAGAGTACTGGAGGTGTGGGTGAGAGCAGAGTGCATGTCTCAGCCCAGCTGAGTACATACTATACCAGCTACACACTACTGAGGCCAAACACAGTTACACATACACACACTCTCTAATACTCAAGCATTCAGTAAAACAAATGCATACCAACACGCACCCCACACACAAAGACACAAGCATACGAACAAGCACGCGTACGAATACACTTATGTACACACGCAAACAACAACCACATAGTCAAACACACACAAACATAAACACATAGTCTTACTATACGTGGTATATGTAGATGGCGCCGACAGAGATGGTCGCCTCGCTTCGAGTCCTTAGGAAACTATGCAGTTTTTTAAAAATGTATTATTTCTTACATTGTTAGCCCAGAAAATCTTAAGTGTTATTACATACAGTCGGGAAGAACTATTGGATATAAGAGCGACGTCAATTTACCAACATTACGACCAGGAATACGACTTTCCCGAAGCGGATCCTTTTTCGGACCACCACCCAGGACATTGGATATAATCCCAGAGGCCAACACAAAACAATGTCGCTGCAGAAGAGGTAGACGGTGTGGCCTCCTGGTCAGGCTTCGAAGGTATGCACACCGCCCACCGCCCACCGCTTCCGAGTATACTACTCGCCAATGTCCAGACAACAAGGTGGACCAAATTATGGAAAGGGTTGCCTTCCAGAGAGACATCAGAGATTGTAACATTCTCTGTTTCACGGAAACATGGCTCTCTCGGGATATGTTGTTGGAGTCAGTACAGCCACCGGGTTTCTTCATGCGTCGTGCCAACAGAAATAAACATCTCGCTGGGAAGAAGAAGGACAGGGGTGTATGCTTCATGATTAACGACTCATGGTGCAACCATAACAACATACAGGAACTCAAGTACTTCCTGTCACCTGACCTAGAATTCCTTACAATCAAATGCCGACCATATTATCTCCCAAGCGAATTCTTGTCAGTTATCGTCACAGCTGTGTATATACCCCCTCAAGCAGATACCACGACGGCCCTCAAGGAACTTTACTGGACTCTATGTAAACTGGAAACCATATATACTGAGGCTGCATTTATTGTAGGTGGGGATTTTAACAAAGCCAATTTGAGAACAAGGTTACCTAAATTCTATCAGTATATTGATAGCAGCACTCGCGCAGGCAATACACTGGACCACTGTTACTCTAACTTCCACGATGCATACAAGGCTCTCCCTCGCCCTCCCTTCGGCAAATCCAACCACGACTCCATCTTGCTCCTACCATCCTACATGCAGAAACTCAAACAGGATGTGCCCTTGACTGCAACCATTCAACGCTGGTCTGACCAATCGGAATCCACGCTTCAAGATTGTTTTGATCACGCGGATTGGGAAATGTTCCGGACAGCCTTAGAGAATAACATCGATCTATACGCTGACTCGTGAGTGAGTTTATAAGGAAGTGCACTGGAGACGTTGTACCCACTGTGACTATTAAAACCTACCCTAACCAAAAACCATGGATGGATGGCGGCATTTGCCCAAACCTGAAAGCGCGTACCACCGCATTTAACAATGGAAAGAGGACTGGGAATTTGGCCGAATATAAACAGTGTAGTTATTCCATCCACAAGGCAATCAAAGAAGTGAAATGTCGGTATAGGGACAAAGTGGAGTAGCAATTCAACGGATCAGACATATGTATCAGGGACTACAGGCAAATACGGATAACAAAAAGATAACCAACCACGTCACGGACACCGATGTATTGCTTCCAGACAAACTAAACACCTTCTTTACCTGCTTTGAGGATAATAGTGTCCACCGACATAGCCTGTTAATCAGGACTACATTTAAACGTGTTAACCCTTGCAAGGCTGCTGGCCCAAACAGCATCCCTAGCCGCGTACTCAGAGCAAGCGTAGACCAGCTGGCTGGTGTATTTACGGACATATTCAATCGCTTCCTATCCCAGTCTGCTGTCCCCTGTACCCAAGAAGGCAAAGATAACTGAACTAAATGACTATCGCCCCGTAGCACTCACTTCTGTTATCATGAAGTGCTTTGAGAGACTAGTCAAGGATCATATCACCTCCACCTTACCTGCCACCCTAGACCCACTTCAGTTTGCATACCGCCCCAACAGGTCCACAGACGATGCAATCGCCATCACACTGCCCTATCCCTTCTTGACAAGAGGAATACCTATGTAAGAATGTTGTTCATTGACTACAGCTCAGCATTCAACACCATAGTACCCTCCATGCTCATCATTAAGCTGGAGGCCCTGCGTCTCAACCCCACCCTGTGCAATTGGGTCCTGGACTTTCTGATGGGATGCCCCCAGGACACCTACAGCACCCAATGTCACAGGAAGGCCAAAAAGATCATCAAGGACAACAACCACCCGAGCCACTGCCTGTTCACCCCGCTACCATCCAGAAGGCGAGGTCAGTACAGGTGCATCAAAGCTGGGACCGAGAGACTGAAAAATAGCTTCTATCTCAAGGCCATCAGACTGCTAATCAGCAATCACTAACTGAGAGAGGCTGCTGCCTACATACAGACTCACTAGTCACTTTACACAATCCCACTTTAATAATGTTTACATATCTTACATTACTCATCTCCTATGTATATACTATATCTTATACCATCTATTGCATATTGCCTATGCCGCTCGGCCATCGCTTATCCATATATTTATATGTACATATTCTTATTCCATCCCTTTAGATTTGTGTGTATTGGGTAGTTGTTGGGGAATTGTTAGATTACTTGTTAGATATTACTGCACTGTCGGAACTAGAAGCACAAGCACTTGTGTTACAATGTTACACACAATCAGTTTGCATGACTGGAAGTCTGCTGAGGTGATTATTGTAAACAAGGACATGTAGTCCCCAACAGCAGTGTGTCATAAGTTACTCATAACAGTTAATGGTTTTGTCAAACAATCAGTAGAGGCTCTTACCCACACTGAGCCCCTTCTGATCACAAGGACAACATAAACAAACAGGGACCGTTGCAGGAACATTTTCACTACCAGGAAATTGTTCCAAAATGACTCCACCCCTCCCCTCTACCCCATAGGCTTTTGTCCTGTGTTGTCTGTCTCCAAAGCCCTTGAGTGCGCAGCGAGTCGTTATGTTTCATAAACACAAACCCTCTGGAGGTGACAGCTTCCTCTTACTCCTCTGGCCTGGCCTTGACATGGCTAGACACATCCCACTGGGCGGAGACGTCAGTTCAACGTGTAGTTTTGATTTACATTTGGTTGAGTTGTTATCTAACGTGTCATTGGAGTTAGGTTAAAGGCGGGGTGAAGAAAATACAAAATTCCCTTCCGTTGATGACTTTTTTCAAATCCAATCAGTTTTCCACGATGATTTAACATCATCACATTGCATTTTGGGGTTGAAAAGACGTGGAAACATTGATTCAACCAGTTTTTGCCCAATGGGATGGTGCTAATTACCAGCAGTGGATAGGTGGATCGTTGCATGATATGGGTCTCAGAGGGGCATTTTTACAGTTTTCCCCGCCCTCCCTCGCTCCCCCTCTCTTTTCTCCCTTTCTGTCTTAAGGGCCGCAGCAGCTGCCCCACATGCGTGAAATCCTCCAATCCCTGCAGGACAGGTAACGCCACATGTGGGACATTAAGGGACGCTCAGAGCTCTGCGTCTCCGGTTACCAGCTGCACGCGACAGCTGCCCAGAAAAAGATTTGGTTTCATGTGGTTTTTATACTGTTGGTGATGGACACGTAGTAAAAAGAAAGAATTGTTTCTCCCCCCCTTTTTTTCGACCCGACCCGACTTATGAGTCAAGGACAGTTTGACTGTCAGAGACAGAAGGGGAGTCCACTCATCTAACCGACACCAAGCGATGCACTCACTGACTAATCCAGTACACCACGTTTACAGAAAGAAAAGCTCCTCTCTGACTAAAACAGCTCTTGCATTCCTCTTCTGGAGGAAAAATACACTGGGTATAATCTTTTCAAAAGGGCAAGACTGCTCAAAGAAATAGACTGCGACTTGAAAAATAGAAAATGTGGTGTATCATGCTCAATGACATGATTCAATTCAGTTTACACAACATCGACCTCCTGTAAACATTGCTGTATCTTTCCCTGGGATAGTGAGATAAAGAGGGAAAGACAGGATGCTTCATCAAGACAGGATGTCCTCGTTACCCTGTGGAGGAGGGCAGTGGTGCAAACACACCCAGCATACTGGCCCTACACTGAGCCTCATCTGATAGGGGCACAATACACTGTGTGTGTGTGTGTGTTTGTGTGTTTATGTCTGTGTCTGCAACAATATCGTCCTCCTAACCTCCTTATCTCCTCCCCTCTGCAACTTCCTGTAGTGTCTTTGTGTGTCTGGCCCTGCCTGACAAGGAGGCTTTAAGATGCATAGAGAATAGGACCATTGTCCGAGAAGACTGTTGCTAAGGAGATAAGGACAAGGATTGACATGAGGACATGGAGGACTCTGCTGATGCCACAGACAGTTGGTTTATGTAAAGGGAATAGACTTATCAGTGACATTTGCTCATTGCATCTCCTGTCTGGGTTGATCTTTTTTAAATGGTTTTATTGCGAACCGGAACAATTAAAGCCTGAGCCAAACATGTTGTCATCGTGTTTACTTCCCACTGGGCACACACTGGTTGAATCAACGTTTTTTTCCCCCACGCCATTTCATTTCAATTGCGTGGAACCAATATGGAATAGACGTTGAATTGGCGTCTGTGCCCAGTGGGTTTCTGTCTATTTTACATTTACCTGCATATATTTACATATATTTTTGTATGATTGACTGGTCATGCAACTTGGGTTATCTGCATGACTCCAGATTGCTTTAACACAAAGCTAGGCATCAGCGATGGGAGCTAACAAGAATCTTCAGGTCTACCGGCAAGTTAATTCATCATAGCTCACCAAACCACCTCTGCTACAATCGTCGTATCAGTGTGCAACATTGCAGATCATTTCAGACACGTACGGCAGTAGCTGGGAACGTTATCACCACAGACATCATATCACCGTTGGAGGGAAACATTCCCCAGGTGAGGTCACCTGTAAAACAGACAGACATGTTAGTTACACACTCACCTGTGTTATTTGGATTCTTCTTCAGATGACGGAGGGTTGAAATGTAAGGTGGGACGGTTCTCTCTAACCACGCAGTGATGAATAAAGGAAATGAATAGGCTTGAGCTTCTTGGTTTTGGTTGTATGGACAGACTGCTTGGTCAATGTTTTGGCAGAAAATCCGACTTTGTAGTGTTAAGGTAGGTCGACCTTTATGATGACCCATTTAACATCCAATCCAATCAAATCGCACGCCTCTCTCTCTCTTCTTTAACTCACTGTTCACTTCTACATTGTGGACAATGACATCACTGGGTCTCGCTGCTATTACAATGCATACAACGGCGGCAACGTGTGTGTTTATGCAGTCCTCCTTCCCTGTCCCTGCTGATCTTTCTATCTGAGATCCTATCATATCAGAAACGCTGGAATGTAGTCTGGATACGAACTGTAATAGTGGGATCTTGAACATTCTGAAATAGACAGGGACATTCAGAACCCACCTGACACTGTGTTACTGTCAATGACCTGTGATTAAAGTGAAAACAGGGCATATTTATTGTATTTTCATGTTCACAGGGCTCCCTTGCAAATGAGATCCTGGTCTCAATGGTGACCCTCCATGTATAAAAAAAATGAAATGTGTCTATTTGTGCCCATGTTTGTGTGCATGTGTGTGTGCTTTCAGAACACTGCACCAAGAGACCCTAATGCCTATTTAGCATGCAAGGGTTGACACAACATCTGTTCTTCAGCTGTTTATCATTCATGCAACATGAGCCCTTATTGAAGTATATATACATTTGGTGCTTGTTCTCAGTGTAAAAGCAGACCACCTGTGAGTTTAACTCTTATTGGCCCCCCATTCAGGACACGCATCAAAGCCCAGTGGTCTCAGCTACCTGGTGTGTGTGTGTGTGTGTGTGTGTGTGTGTGAGATACGGTATTGTGTAAGTGGTGTTATAAGAGCATGGGGATACAAGCTGCTTACGTCGACACTGTCTGGCTTGTGTAAGTGGTCATGTGTGCTTGAACATGTTCTCTTCCACAGGTGTAGGTGGGTAACCTGAACTCTCACATGTTACTGCCACTGGAGCAGACTGGTCACTGCACTGCTTCTTTACTGTGTGTGTGTGTGTGTGTGTGTGTGTGTGTGTGTGTGTGTGTGTGTGTGTGTGTGTGTGTGTGTGTGTGTGTGTGTGTGTGTGTGTGTGTGTGTGTGTGTGTGTGTGTTTGTGTGTGAGTCAGTGTGCACGTGTTGGTTATGCTTGAGTGGGTGCAGACTCGAGCTTGTGTGTATGTGTGTGCTTTTGTATGTTGAAAATATTGTATGGACTGTGTCCATGCTTCATATTGAGATGACTTACCTGAAGGGATGTGTCAGATAAAACATTTTCATATTTAACACGGCACCAGCACAGGTCAACTTCCTGCTCTACGTAAACAGTCCAGTGAAGTAGACAGGATTAATAACAAATGTTACACAAGTTAGCAGGACAAAATACTGCTGCTGACTCCCAGCATGCCTGCCTGTCTGCTGAAAAACTCTCTGCTGATGTGTGCTGTTGTTGTGAGGGACCTTTTTGATCGCTCAGGCCTGATCTGATAGTAGTACTATTTGTGTGTGTTGTTTGTTCTGTTGAATCTGAAGTGCCTTGGGAGAATTCTTTTGTCGTTGTGACACATGAGGAATTCTAGTTGTCAAGCAAAATTAGGCATTACAATAAGTCCCCACACAGTCTTTTTGATCCATGTCACGCTTAAGAAATCACTCTATGAAGCAGTCCTTGGTTTTTTAACCATACTTTCCTTTGATTTACTTGGGCAGAATTGTGAATAACAATGGTAATAAACATTTCCCTCCAATGGTTTTTCTTGTTTTTCATGTTCTGCACTGGGGGGGTTGAAAACATCCCTTCCAGATACAAGCTCTCTGTCCTCAGGCAACATCAAGCTGGACAGCATCCAACCTGGATAGCAATGAGTACAATAGTGCTGGTAACCATTATCACCAAAGCTGGTGGGAGGAGCTATAGGAGGAAGTGTCCAGTTGGTGGAGCTTTGATGTACTCATAGTACTGGCTGGGATGGAATATATGGAGCGGTATAAAACACATCCAACATATGGAAACCACATGTTTTACCCTGTTACATTCATTCCATTCCAGCCATTACAATAAGGCTGTCCTCCTGTAGCTCCTCCCACCAGCCTCCACTGCACCAAAGACATTTTTTGGGGGAAACAACCCTTTTAAGCACACAAGCTCATGGTCTTTCACATGAGCACATCAAAGCTCCACCAACTGGACATGACGTAAACACATGCTAAGCTTTAGCATTTAAAGAAGAAAGGTTTAAACGAGAATCTAACCAATAGGCATTTATCTCTTCCCTACAGGTCTTTCTCCTGGGTATTTGTCTGTCTTTGTTACTATAAGCAGAGACGACTGATGCCTGTTGCGTTTGAAGTCCAGACTTCTCTTCTGCTACTGATGCATTAAGAGTCTTTGCTCTGGAGGCTATTGTATTGTTGTACAGTTCACTGTGCGGGACAACATGCTCTTGTACAGGCTTGTAAAAGACGGCAGGTCTTAAAATGAACCTTTGATGTTCAATGCCGCTCAGTTGACATTGACCTCCATGTGCTGCAAAGCTGCCTTTCAGTCTGAGATGTTGATGACGAGAATCACGGTCTGGCAAGCTTGTTGGACCAGTCAAAAGTTCCTCACATGAAACTGGTGATTCACGTGGTTAAATTATGCACACAATTAGAGTTCCAACACTTCAATTCTTCCAGTTGATCTTTATCTTGGCTAAGCTTTTTTTCTCCCAACGAGTTCTTAGTTCTTGAAAGACAATGCAACTCGAAATGTGAATGAGACGCTAGAGTTGAAAGGTGCGTTTATATGACTTTCCCGCTGAGGGAAAGATTGTTGTTATATACGGCCTTGTCTAAACATGGTTCCATTACTGACCTGGGTCTACAAGTCATGACTGCCTTCATGGAGTGCTGGGGAAAAGCAGAAAGTGGCACATAAAGAAAGTCCCCCAGCAGATAGCCTAGCAGGTAAGAGCCAAAGGTCTCTGGTTTGAATCCCAGAGCCAACTAGGGGGGGGGGGGGGGGGGTCTATCAATGTGCCCTTAAGCAAGGCACTTAACCCTAACTACTCTGGGTCATCAGATATCTGTTGAAAAGGATGCAAATGGATATAATAGAACAGAATCACTTCAAAGTCAATGTGAGATGTACAGCACCTTCAGAAAGTATTCACACCCCTTTGTCTTTTCCCCAATTTTTGTTGTGTTTTTGTGCCTGAATTTAAAATTGATACAATTTTGATTTCTTTGGTCACTGGCGTACACACAATACCCCATAATGTCAAAGTGGAATTATGTCTTTCAAAAGGGTGTGTAATTAATAAAAAATGAACAGCTTAAATGTCTTGAGTCAGTAAGTATTCAACTCCTTTGTTATGGCAAGCCTAAATAAGTTCAGGAGTAAAAATATGTCACATAATGAATTGCATGGACTCTGTGTGGACTCTGTGGACTCTGTGTGCAATAATAGTGTTTAACATGATTTTTGAATGATACCTCATCTCTGTACCCCACACATACAGATAACTGTAAGGTCCCTCCGTCAAGCAGTGAATTTCAAACAAAGATTCAACCACAAAGACGAGGGAGGTTTCCAATGCCTCGCAAAGAATGACACCTATTGGTAGATGAAAAAAATATATTAAAAAGCAGACATTAACTATCCCTTTGAGTATGGTGAAGTTATTATTACACTTTGGATGGTGTATCAATACACTCAGTCACTACAAAGATACAGGCACCCTTTGTCACGCCCTGACCTTAGAGAGCCTTTTTATGTCTATTTGGTTTGGTCAGGGTGTGATTTGGTTGGGCATTCTATGTTCTTTATTTCTAGGTTTTGTGTTTCTATGTTTTGGCCGGGTATGGTTCTCAATCAGGGACAGCTGTCTATCGTTGTCTCTGATTGGGAATCATACTTAGGCAGCCTGTTTTGTCACCTTAGGTTGTGGGATGTTGTTTTTTGTTAGCTCTGTGTAGCTTTCAGAACGTGACGTTCGTTGTTCTTTTGTTGTTTTGTTTAGTGTTCGGATTTAATAAAGAAGCATGAACACGTACCACGCTGCACCTTGGTCTCATCCCTCCGACGAGCGTTACACCCTTCCTAACTGAGTTGCCGGAGAGGAAGGAAACCTCTCAACCAATGGTGACTTTAAAACAGTTACAGAGTTTAATGGGTGTGATGGATCTGAGGATGGATCAACAGCATTGTAGTTACTCCACAATACTAACCAAATTGAAAAGGGAAAAGAAGGAAGCCTGTACGGAATATGTGGCAAAGCAAGTCACCTTTTGTCCTGAATAGAAAGAGCTATGTTTGGGACAAATCCAATACAACATATTACTGAGCACCGCTTTCCACCAGACGCTGGGAGATTAACTCACCTTTCAACAGGACAACAACCTAAAACACAAGGCCAAATCTACACTGGAGTTGCATACCAAGAAGACAGTAAATGTTCCTAGTTACAGTTTTGACTTACATCTACTTGAAAATCAATGGCAAGACCTGAGTAGTTATCTAGCAATGATCAACAACCAATTTGACAGAGCTTGAATAATTTTGAAAATAATAATGGGCAAATGTTGCACAATCCAGGTGTGGAAAGCTCTTAGAGACTTACCCAGAAATACTTACAGCTGTAATCGCTGACAAAGGTGCATCTAAAAAGTATTTATTTAGGGGGTGAATACTTGTGCATATTAAACAGCCCTAGATAGTACCATGGTACTTGCCTATGGAGCAGCAAGAGGACCTCCCCCTGTAAAGGTTTTCTTCCTGGGGTGAAGGAGAGGACCAAAATGCAGCGTAGCCAGTGCTCAACATGTTTAATTATAAGAACAAGTGAACACTACAAACAACTTACAAAATAACAAACGTGCAAAACCGATACAGACCTATCTGGTGCAGAACACAAACACAGAGACAGGTAACAACCACCCACAACGAACACAGTGAAACAACCTACCTAAATATGACTCTTAATTAGAGGAACGCAAAACACCTGCCTCTAATTAAGAGCCATACCAGGCAACCCTAAACCAACATAGAAACACACAACATAGAATGCCCACCCAAAACTCACGCCCTGACCATCACACACATACAAAACAACAGAAAACAGGTCAGGAACGTGACAGAACCCCCCCCTCAAGGTGCGAACGCCGGGCGCACCAGCACAAAGTCCAGGGGAGGGTCTGGGTGGGCATCTGACCACGGTGGTGGCTCAGGCTCCGGACGCTGTCCCCACACCACCATAGTCACTCCCCGCTTCTGTATCCCCCTCCCAATGACCACCCTCCAACTAAAACCACCTAAATGAAGGGGCAGCACCGGGATAAGGGGCAGCACCGGGATAAGGGGCAGCACCGGGATAAGGGGCGGCAGGTCCTGGCTGAGGAACTCTGGCAGGTCCTGGCTGAGGGACTCTGGCAGGTCCTGGCTGAGGGACTCTGGCAGGTCCTGGCTGAGGGACTCTGGCAGGTCCGGGCTGAGGGACTCTGGCAGGTCCGGGCTGAGGGACTCTGGCAGGTCCGGGCTGAGGGACTCTGGCAGGTCCGGGCTGAGGGACTCTGGCAGGTCCGGGCTGAGGGACTCTGGCAGGTCCGGGCTGACGGGAGGCTCTGGCTGATCCGGTCTGGCGGAAGGCTCTGGCTGATCCGGTCTGGCGGAAGGCTCTGGCTGATCCGGTCTGGCGGAAGGCTCTGGCTGATCCGGTCTGGCGGAAGGCTCTGGCTGATCCGGTCTGGCGGAAGGCTCTGGCTGATCCGGTCTGGCGGAAGGCTCTGGCTGATCCGGTCTGGCGGAAGGCTCTGGCTGATCCGGTCTGGCGGAAGGCTCTGGCTGATCCGGTCTGGCGGAAGGCTCTGGCTGATCCTGTCTGGCGGACGGCTCTAGCGGCTCCTGTCTGGCGGACGGCTCTAGCGGCTCATGTCTGGCGGACGGCTCTGTAGGCTCATGGCAGACGGGCGGCTTTGCAGGCTCATGGCAGACGGGCGGCTTTGCAGGCTCATGGCAGACGGACAGTTCAGACGGCGTAGGGCAGACGGGCAGTTCAGACGCCGCTGGGCAGACGGGCAGTTCAGGCGCCGCTGGGCATACGGGCAGTTCAGGCGCCGCTGGGCAGACGGGCAGTTCAGGCGCCGCTGGGCAGACGGCAGACTCTGGCCGGCTGAGACGCACTGTAGGCCTGGTGCGTGGTACCGGAACTGGAGGTACCGGGCTAAGGACACGCACCTTCAGGCTAGTGCGGGGAACAACAACAGGGCACACTGGACTCTCGTGGCGCACTCTAGGCCTGGTGCGTGGTACCGGAACTGGAGGTACCGGGCTGAGGGCACGCACCTCAGGGCGAGTGCGGGGAGAAGGAACAGTGCGTACAGGGCTCTGGAGACGCACAGGAGGCTTGGTGCGTGGTGCCGGAACTGGAGGCACTGGGCTGGAGACACGCACCATAGGGAGAGTGCGTGGAGGAGGAACAGGGCTCTGGAGATGCACTGGAAGCCTGGTGCGTGGTGTAGGCACTGGTGGTACTGAGCTGGGGTGGGAAGGTGGCGCCGGATATACCGGACCGTGAAGGAGGACACGTGCTCTTGAGCACCGAGCCTCCCCAACCTTACCAGGTTGAATGGTCCCCGTAGCCCTGCCAGTGCGGCGAGGTGGAATAGCCCGCACTGGGCTATGCAGGCGAACCGGGGACACCACCTGTAAGGCTGGTGCCATGTACGCCGGCCCGAGGAGACGTACTGGAGACCAGATACGTTGGGCCGGCTTCATGGCACTCGGCTCGATGCCCAACCTAGCCCTCCCAGTGCGGCAAGGTGGAATAGCCCGCACTGGGCTAAGCACGCGTACTGGGGACACCGTGCGCTTTACCGCATAACACGGTGTCTGACCAGTACGACGCTCTCTCACTCCACGGCAAGCCCGGGGAGTTGGCTCAGGTATCCAACCCGGCTTCGCCACACTCCCCTTTAGCCCCCCCCAAGAAATTTTTGGGTGAGCCTCTCGGGCTTCCAGCCTCTCTTACGTGCTGCCTCCTCAATCCACCGCTCCTGGGCTGTGGCTGCCTCCTTCACCTCCCGAGAGCGGCGATTCTCTCCAACCCTTCCCCAGGGTCCTTTTCCGTCCATGATCTCCCAAGACCATTCCTCCTGTGTCCAGTAGTCCTGTGTACTGGGCCGCTGCTGCTCCCCGTTGCTACGCTGCTTGGTCCTGGTTTGGTGGGTGGTTCTGTAAAGGTTTTCTTCCTGGGGTGAAGGAGAGGACCAAAATGCAGCGTAGCCAGTGCTCAACATGTTTAATTATAAGAACAAGTGAACACTACAAACAACTTACAAAATAACAAACGTGCAAAACCAATACAGACCTATCTGGTGCAGAACACAAACACAGAGACAGGTAACAACCACCCACAACGAACACAGTGAAACAACCTACCTAAATATGACTCTTAATTAGAGGAACGCAAAACACCTGCCTCTAATTAAGAGCCATACCAGGCAACCCTAAACCAACATAGAAACACACAACATAGAATGCCCACCCAAAACTCACGCCCTGACCATCACACACATACAAAACAACAGAACACAGGTCAGGAACGTGACACCCCCTCCCTAGTTTCAGTCTATTCCCAAACCCTACACCCCAACCCGAGCACTCCGTTCTGTCACCTCCGTTCTGCCACCCCCCTTCCTAGCTCTGAATTTGCTGATAGCAAAGGAAAGGAAAATGTGCTTACTAAGACTGTGATATGTGGTTGTCCTACCTCGCTACTGTACCTTATTAAGATAAGTTGCTCCTGATAACGGCGTCTGCTAAATTACTACAATGTAAATGTAAATGTCTACTGGTATGAATACTTTCTGAAGGCACTGTATCTTAGGTTTCAACACCTCGGCAGACAACATACTGTATACCATGCATTTGAAGCATGTCAAGTTCATTACCAATAGAATTCCATGCATAGCTAATGCTCCTTTGAAATTACCAATATTTATGGAATTTTAGGGTGGAGCAGCAGAATCTCGGAATGTGGTTCAGAAATAGAATGCGGATCAGAAACATATCAAATCAAGTATGTGGACACATGCTTGTCGAACATCTCATTCCAATATCATGGGCACTAATATGGAGCTGTTCCCCCTTTGCTGCTATAACAGACTCCACTCTTCTGAGAAGGCTTTCCACTTGATGTTGGAACATTGCTGAGGGGACTTGCTTCCATTCAGCCACAACTGCATTATTGAGGTTGGGCACTGATGTTGGGCGATATGGCCTGGCTCGCAGTCGTCATTTCAATTCATCCCAAAGGTGTTCGATGGGGTTGAGGTCAGGGCTCTGTACAGGCCAGTCCAGTTCTTCCACACCGATCTCGACAAACCATTTCTGTATGGACTTCACTTTGTTCACAGGGGCATTGTCATGCTGAAACAGGAAAGGGCCTTCTCCAAACTGTTGCCAAAAAGTTGGAAGCATAGAATCGTCTAGAATGTCATTTTATGCTGTGCGTTACGATTTCCCTTTACTGGAACTAAGAGGCCTAGCCCAAACCATGAAAAACAGCCCTAGACCATAATTCCTCTTCCACCAAATTTGGCACTATGCATTGGGCAGGTAGCATTCTCCTGGCATCTGCCAAACCCAAGTTTGTCTGTCCGACTGCCATATTGTGAAGCGTGATTCTTCCCTCCGGAGAATGCGTTTCCACTGCTCAAGAGTCCAATGGCCGCAAGCTTTACACCACTACAGCTGACGCTTGGCATTGTGCATGGTGATCTTAGGCTTCACAATAACAGCACTTACAGTTGACCGGGGCAGCTCTAGCATGGCAGAAATTTGACTTGTTGAAAAGGTGGCATCCTATGACCGTGCTACGTTGAAAGTCATTGAGCTCTTCAGTACGGCCTCTCTACTGCCAATGTTTGTCTATGGAGATTTCATGGCTGTGTGCTTGATTTTATACACCTGTCAGCAACAGGTGTGGCTGAAATAGCCGAATCCACTAATTTGAATATACTTTTGGCCATGTAGAAAAACATCTCAAACATCCCTATGAGCTCTGGTCAAAGTAGTGCACTACATATGGAATAGGGTGCCATTTGGAGCACCGCCACAGACTTCTCATCAAACACTGACATCACAGAACAGAACTAAAGTCCTTGGTCACATAAAGGTCTATTTAAAGCAAGCGTTCATTAAGGATGACATCATTATTTTTTATGACTAAGTGCAAATAATACACAAAGGTATTATTTTGACGACAACCTCATAGACTACTCTGTATCACTGTGCTACTGTAGGAGTATGTATGGCCCTGAATGCTGTTCATTGTAAATCAGAGCTAGGTGAAACCTGGTCCAGGGGGCCTGCAGAGATTCAACTAACCCTGCTTAAACTACAAGATCTCATGGTTTTACCAATTTGACGTCAGATTTTGACGTTAATCCACATTACTTTAAATGTCCAATTTTAAAGTTTCTCCAAACGTCAAATTTCGATGGTGACAGCCCAGCGTTCTTCTGACTTCTTGTCACAGAGTTTCTAAACCAAAAGGTGGAACATTGCTAGACTTCGGGGAAAGCTTTCGAAACAGACCAAGTATACCATGCCGGAGTTTGGAGTTTGAGAAGTCAATGAGAGAAGTGAAAAATGTTCCATAGTTGTTCATTTTCTCTAAATAAATTTTCAGTTTGGTGCGAGATGTCGTCAGACCGTACTGTCAGACCCAACTGTCATACTGTACTTTCTTTCTTCTTGTTTTTCTTCTTTTGAATGTGCATGGATACCATTTTTACGTCTCTGCATCCAGTATGAAGGAAATGAAAGGTAGTTTTGTGAACCAATGTTAACTAGCGTTAGTGTAATGGAAGATACCATAGACTTCCAGTCATTATGCTAACGCAAGTTAGCTAATGCTAATTAACAACTGCGCTAACGCTTGTTAGCAACTTCTTTCAAACTGCATGCAGATGCAAATGGTATTCACGAGTTCATCTGACTCCAGAGAAGTAGATACAAATCCTGAAGTATCTAAATGTTTCATTATTATTTTTTATTTTTTACAATTTTGGAGAACTTAGAGCTCACTAGGAAGTCACACTGACCTCTCACATCTTAAACTCTCCTCTGCAGCCAAAATGGATGCCACATGTTATTTCTCTCTTAATTTGTTGTATTTTTAAAGGTTTGTAATGTGCAAAAGTGCAATGTAACTCTCAAAATAGTGGAATAACATTGTTGACTAAATGTTTCATGGGTTTTGTGATGATTTTGTAACATTACAGACTGAGTTGGAAAACGTGTTAACATTGTGCCAGTGCTTAGCTAGCTGCTACATTACTGAATAATGGGGAAATGCTAGCTAGCTAGATTTACCACCCCGTGTTAATATGTTTTACTAACTAAAATGGTTATTGCTTTGAGTCTGAAATGGGGAATTTAATTTGAATTGCTTGAATATTAATTATTTCTCAAACATATTAAAGAAGATTTCAACTGAAAACTGTTCTCCTGTATCCTTAATTATCCTGGTTAGCCTATTGTCTGCAAAGGTTGTTACATAGTCACTACATTGTAATTATGAAGGTTATACCCTACTGCGTTTCACTTTACATTAAGTTGCTAGCTCCTGGGTAGGTACATTATCATTACAAGTATATCCTATGTAACTACATTGTTGTGACTTTACACTTGATTTGGTATAGCCTTTGAGCCAGGTCATAACATAGAAATTAACTAACCAGGTGTGTCTTGTTACAATTGTTGTTATCAGGTCCTAGTCTATTTATCAACCCTGGTATTACATGTAGATTCACCTTGTAGTTACATGTAACAAGCTCAGATTTTGATTTGATTTATTAACATGCTAATACACAGGTGACATGTAATTGCAAAGCATTACTTACATAGTGTAATAACATCAGTAATTACAAATGTGGAATAACCTTCAGTAGATGTGTAATTACACATTCCTTGTTCCAATTCTAACAACTGATAGCGCTACAACCTTATTACCATGTAATTACATAATAACACCTATGTAACTACTATGTCGTTACTGCAGTTATTACTGTGTAGTTACATAGTAATAGGGGCAACTTAATGTAAAGTGTTACCCTCACTTCTTTCAGCCTGGTGACAATGACTTTTATAACACTACTCTGTGCTTCTACATCAGGGGTGGGAAAACGATGGCCCATGGGCCGAATCCGGCCCGCAGGAGGTTTGAGTAAAAAAATAAAAAAGTGTTGATTATTCATTCTTTGGGCTTCAAAAAACACTCCAGGCCACCTTTTGAAAGTCTAAACTAGATATAAACTATGTACACATTCAAATAACTGCCCTTTTAATGGCCCGCAAATTGATTTTGACAAACAAATCGGTGAAAAGAAATTGAAATCTCGATGTGGCCATCAAGCCAAAAAGTTTGCCCTCCCCTGTGAGCCAAGCCAAACTGGCTGCGTACCTAGGTCTCAGTCAGCCGAAGCCTAGCTCTCACAGACTCAGGAAAACAGTAAACATATTCCACACGTCACAAAAAGGAGTGTGACTCATCAACGATCTATTCGTGTCTCTCATCTCTCAGCTCATCTGTTATGTCTGAAAATAGCAGCTTTCTATCAGGTCTGAAATAGGCTGTGAGAATGGAATGGTTAATAGAGTCTATGTGTTATGGCTGGATGGAACAGAGATTCTAACGGGTACATGTGAAATACTCCTCTGACTCATCTGTAGGTGTACTCCAAATACATCTCATCTATTTTTACACCAAGATTCCGTTAGGGAAATGTAAATAGTACAACAACAACAAAAAATATGGCTTTTGATGGTGTTTTTATTTAAATCATTAATTAACAAGATGTTTCTGTGTTGAGGGAATAGGATCTGATTATATCCTAATTGAGAGCTCATTAAAGCGCAATTCCACCACTTTTCAACCTCGTTTTCATTCTCTCCAGCACAATACCAGTGTCCACAAATGTGAAAACAGCACATGGGGTTTTGTATTAAAACATTTAAAGTCAAAAAGTTGTGCCCAATGACATCATCAAAAGTTAAAACATGATTTGCGGTGACGTGGGGGGGGGGACAAGAAAATATACTCCCTTTGGTTAGAAACTTGCAGGTTTTGAAAATCGCATTTTTTTCTACTTTTAATCCTACCCTGTGCTGTCACAGAGAAGCATTTTTTAGGACCTTTCGTCTTATATATTGAACCACAGATCATAGAAATGCGCTGTTTTCACATACATAGACACTGGTTTGGTGCTGGGGACAGGTTGAAAAGTGGTAGATTGGCCCTTTAATGCCTTTACAGCCTCCTTTACTGTTTCCATTTGTGAATGGGATTGTCGAAAGGAATAATTTACAGAGGCTTGCTATTACTTATGATAAATAGAATCCACAACCAAAACACCCAACAATCTATTACTGTTTTTGTGTTGTTTACTTGGTGTGTCAAAGAAGCTCATGGTTCCCAGTAGGTCAAGCATAAACATATATGGGAACCACTGAAGTAACATCATCACCACTAATATACTGTAGTTCCCCTTTCTACAAACCTAGTATGGCCCTCTTCCCAACCTCCCCCCTGGCCACTTCCCTAGTCCACTGTGCTCTGTCATCTTACCGCAGTGCTAAAGCCACTGAGGTGAACAGACATACAGGACCTCTATGGCTAAACCACTGTAGAGTCAACACCGTAAAACAGACAAACATGCCTATAGTCCGTACACTCAACCTCAATGACATCATTGCTATATACTGCCTCAGCTTAAATGATATGTGCCATAGGGTATTTCGTTACCACAGAGAGTACCGTCATGTAGTAAAACCTCACAGTAAACCACATCAAATCCACAGGACAACACCACACATCTCCACTGCAAGTATTTTTTGGGTCCTCAGACAAGACTGCAAGTAAAGCAATGAGGATTTGAAGAAAATCACACAAAGACAGTACCGGTACCAACTCCCCGTCCCCCCTTCCTGCTTATGCAGCCCTGGAGTCAGAGCAGTTCTTTCTGCCTGTGCCAAGCCAAGCCTCCATTGACGTAAGAGAGGTCAACTCTCCCCAGCTGCAGTGGGCATAGTTGATGATTTTCCTCTCCTCATCAAGGTCTTTGCCATCTGATTAGTCCTAGGACACAGCGAGACCCTGTGGTACTGACAGAGACTGTGGCCAGAGCCAAGTTGGGACATACGTAATGACGAACAAAAGCAAAGCCAGTCACTGAACCCACATACACGCACACGGGGTCTGCAGCATCAACTGGGGGACAGACGTGTGCTTGCACACTGTTCTCTGTTGCCTTTTATTGCATCATTACAAGGCTCTTTGTGTGGGTGATCGGCTGTCACTGGGCTGACTGTACTGCACTGTTTGGCTGCAGAGTCGCTGCCTGGGGATATGTAGAGCATGCTAGGATCATCGGCTTCATCTGGGGAGATTAAGACATACACATACCGCATACACCTGGGGTCAATCAGTTCATCTGGCATGTGGAACATGTACCGACCCTGGATGCCACGTAGTCAACACTCCAAGTCAGAGGTCGAGCATCATTGCCACTAAACCAGACAAGCACCATTAGTATAGCTCAAAGGTAACATCTATTTTATATATAGAGTCATGAGGTCAACACTTCAGTGACGTCCCCATCCCTGACACCTTAAGTAACTGTCACCACTGAAAGCCTGCACTTTTATGGTTTAGAAACACCGAAGGTTTTTCTGCTTTTGGGAACTAGGCAGGGTTGATTTTTATTTTACCTTTATTTATCTAGGCAGGTCAGTTAAGAACAAATTCTTATTTACAATGACGGCCTACCGGGGAACAGTGGGTTAACTGCCTTGTCCAGGGGCAGAACGGCAGATTTTTACCTCGTCAGCTCAGGGATTCGATCCAGCAACCTTTCGCTTACTGGCCCAGCGCTCTAACCACTAGGCTACACTGCTAGGCGCTTCACGGTCAAGGATAAGCAATCATCGCTGACATTCATTGTTACGTCTGTTGACAGTATTTTTCTGAATGCATTGTACACACAAACATACTGTTTACATATGTCCTATAAGAACAACACATGTGCCGCTGCCTTGATACGGTCACAAACAACAACAGAGCAATGTTCCCCCATCCACATGTTTACATATTGCACACACTCAGAGGAGATCAGTGATGCTGATTTTAAATCCCCCTGGGATGTTATTCCCCACTGCAACCAACAGCTGACTGGTTGGCTGGTCCAACCCAGGATGTGTGTGTGCATGCGTGTGACAAGGAGGGAGAGAGAGAGTGTGTGCATGTGTGCGAGTACGCGTGCGTGTGCGTGTGTTTGACATAATATGTGTTCATGTGTGTAGCTGTCTGTATAATGCCCCATACATCTCACACTGTTGCTGAGGAGAATCTGTCATAATCCATTGCTTTCCCAGTGACAGCCCATCAACTCTCTCTCCTAAACCCTGCTATGGCAAGCTGCTTTAAATTAAACACCAGATTCAGGGGACTTCCCATCATCCTCCCAACGCTCTCTCTCTCTTCTCTGCTCTCCCCCACTCCTTTCCTCCCACGAGTCTCGCTCTCTCTGCTCTCCCCCTTCTCCCCTCCCCTCCTCATTTGCCCTTCTCAGTTCTTTCCACATTTATCTCTCTCCACTTTTCTTGTCTCCCCTTTCCCCTCTCCTCCTCCTCCCCTCCTGCTGCATTCTCTCCTCTTTTACTCTCTTCCCCCACTTCCTCCCTCACCCATCTCTCCCTCCTTTCCCTCTCTCAGCTCAGGTAGATGGTAATGCACAGCAGAGGGGATAAACACATCAAACACAAGCTCATAATCTGACAGAGAGGGATTATACCAAACCACATACACAAGTTTATAATCTGACACAAGCACTCTAAACACACATACATTTTACCATTTTATTATTTTACTAATGTTATTTTACTGTATTGTTGACTTTCTATTGTAGATATGTGAAGGTAAAGTATTGTGTCGTAATGGATTGTGTTACGCATTGTTTGATTGTATGTAATTGTGTTTGGACCCCAGGAAGTGTAGCTTCTGCCTTTGCAGCAGCTAATGGGGATCGGGAATAAATAAAAATAAAATTACACACATACCCGACCCCCCCCCCCCCCCCCCCCCCCCCCCAACCCCCCATAACCTTATACAAATCCCCCTTCTTAACCACTGAGTGCAGAGCATGGTAAATAAACATACGGCAATAACAACTAATACTCCAGTACACAAGCTGTAATGCAACAATAGGATTGCTCTTTATCTTATGTTATCCTCTCTGTTCTCCTTTTGCCTTGTTGATCTACTGTGGTGGTAAATGAGGCTGTAGTTAAGTACTTCCTCAAGTTTTCTATTGTCAGTTGGGCTGTAATCTCCATCGAGGCACTGAGAAACAGAGACAAGTGTTTCGATTAACCACAGTCTGTCATTACCGTACGACTCCAAATAGATGCAACCTTTGAGATTGAACTACGGCCACAGGATTTGTTTAGCATGAAATCAACTCGCGTAATATAATGTAACAATATCGGTGAAAAGCAGGACACGCTTCACATCTACTTTCCAAGGCGAAGTCGATTTTGTAAATCATTTAAAAAGTCAGGTACAAAAAAAAAAAAAATCACAAGGTTTTCCAAAAATAAATAAATAAAGCCTTTGAATTTGGAGAAAGTTACTGTAATTGTGCAACCCTCGTCACCGCACATTTGAGAAAGACTAGAAAGTGTAAAGATATCATATAATCTGTGGAGCTGTACTCTGGTGTTTTTTTTCTTCTGTTTTGATGTTTGACGGCAACAGGTTCTTCTACACATCACACACTTGTGTTGCAGCTGCTCCTGTAAGCATTTAGCCTCTACCAAGAAGAGACGGCCCCATGGGGACTCCTTTGGGCCTGTGTGTGTGTGTGTGTGTGTGTGTGTGTGTGTGTGTGTGTGTGTGTGTGTGTGTGTGTGTGTGTGTGTGTGTGTGTGTGTGTGTGTGTGTGTGTGTGTGTGTGTGTGTTAAAATGAATGCCATCCCTGGAATGTCTCCTCATCTCTGGGGCTGACGTCTGATCCGAGGCGATAGATACACATTCTTTCAGAGTCTCCTCCATAATCAGAGAGGGTGAAGAGAGGGTTAGTCTTAGAGAGTGGGAGAGGAACAGTAACATTTACTGTAAAGTACTTCTACTATTTCAATTGTCCAAAGGAATGAGCTGCTTGAGAAACAGTATGCTCATGATGTCTATGTAATGCTCCCCCCCCCCACACACACACACACACACTCCCCCTCACATAGCCTACACAAGATTTATCTATAGAGCCAGCTGTGTAATAAACTCCCTACTGGATAGCGTGTCTCTCCTCCCTCGGCAGCAGCAGAGACAGAGAATGGGTCAGAGACAGTGAAAAAGACAGGGACAGAGACAGTGAGAGTGACAGTGACAGAGACGGTGACAGGGACAGAGATAGGGACAGGGAAAAGGACAGGGACATAGGACAGTGTGTGTGTGTGTGTATGTGTGTGTGTGTATCCAGTTATTAATAATGCAGCAGGGGCAGCCCTGACTGTCATAACAGGAAATACCCCCCTGTAAAACACGCTGCTGTGGGGGACTTTACAGTAGGTCTCATCTGTCTCTTGGTCTCTCTATTGGTCACAGCAGTAAAAGCTTATTGACGGTAAACTATAAGGCCAAAAGGTACTTTCAGATTTACTCACAATTATAGCATTTTTACAATCTCTTTTTCTGTCATTTCAGTACTGAAAATGAACCAAATGGATAGCAATGTTTTGTTTTCAAGACAACTCATTGCAGTATGCTTATCATGTTAAGCACTAAGCATGATATGACTGAATGCACACAGTAGTGTGCTTGTGGGTGTGCCATGTGTGTAAGAGCGCTTTCCACGATAATACGCTTCATCATCTAACATCGGGCTCTGCCAATCAAATCGAATTGTATTAGTCACACGCGCTGAATACAACAGGTGTAGGTAGACCTTACAGTGAAATGCTTACTTACGAGCCCCTAACCAACAATGCAGTTTAAAAAAAATACAGATAAGAATAATAAATAAAAGTAACAAGTAATTAAAGAGCAGCAGTAAAATGACAATAGTGAGACTATATACAGGAGGGTACCGGTACAGAGTCAATGTGCGGCGGCACCGGTTAGTTGAGGTAATATGTAAATGTAGGTAGAGTTATTAAAGTGACTATGCATAGATGATAACAACAGAGAGTAGCAGCGGTGTAAAAGAGGGGAGGGGGCAATGCAAATAGTCTGGGTAGCCATTTGATTAGATGTTCAGGAGTCTTATGGCTTGGGGGGTAAATAAAATAAAATCAAAGTTTATTTGTCACGTGTGCCGAATACAACAGGTGTAGTAGACCTTATAGTGAAATGCTTACTTACAGGCTCTAACCAATAGTGCAAAAAAGTATTAGGTGAACAATAGGTAAGTAAAGAAATAAAAACAACAGTAAAAAGACAGTGAAAAACAGTAGCGAGGCTATATACAGTAGTGAGGCTATACACAGTAGCGGGGCTATAAAAGTAGCGAGGCAACATACAGACACCGGTTAGTCAGGCTTATTGAGGTAGTATGTACATGTAGATATGGTTAAAGTGACTATGCATATATGATGAACAGAGAGTAGCAGTAGCGTAAAAGAGGGGTTGGCGGGTGGCGAGACACAATTCAGATAGCCCAGTTAGTAAATGTGCGGGAGCACTGGTTGGTCGGGCCAATTGAGGTAGTATGTACATGAATGTATAGTTAAAGTGACTATGCATATATGATAAACAGAGAGTAGCAGCAGCGTAAAAGAGGGGTTGGGGGGGGCACATAGTGCAAATAGTCCGGGTAGCTATTTGATTACCTGTTCAGGAGTCTTATGGCTTGGGGGTAGAAACTGTTGAGAAGCCTTTTTGTCCTAGACTTGGGACTCTGGTACTGCTTGCCATGTGGTAGTAGAGAGAACAGTCTATGACTGGGGTGGCTGGGGTCTTTGACAATTTTTAGGGCCTTCCTCTGACACCGCCTGGTGTAGAGGTCCTGGATGGCAGGCAGCTTAGCCTGGGCCGTACGCACTACCCTGTGTAGTGCCATGCAGTCGGAGGCAGAGCAATTGCCGTACCAGACAGTGATGCAACCAGTCAGGATGCTCTCGATGTTGCAGCTGAAGAACCTTTTGAGGATCTGAGGACCCATGACAAATCCTTTTAGTTTCCTGAGGGGGAATAGGCTTTGTCGTGCCCTCTTCACGACTGTCTTGGTGTGTTTGGACCATTCTAGTTTGTTGGTGATGTGGACACCAAGGAACTTGAAGCTCTCAACCTGCTCCACTGCAGCCCCGTCGATGAGAATGGGGGCGTGCTCGGTCCTCCATTTCCTGTAGTCCACAATCATCTCCTTTGTCTTGGTAAATTGAGGGATAGGTTGTTATTCTGGCACCACCCGGCCAGGTCTCAGACCTCCTCCCTATAGGCTGTCTCATCGTTGTCGGTGATCAGGCCTACCACTTGTGTCATTGAGAAACTTAATGATGGTGTTGGACTGCCCGTGCAGTCATGTGTGAACAAGGAGTACAGGAGGGGACTGAGCACGCACCCCTGAGGGGCCCCTGTGTTGAGGATTAGCGTGGCGGATGTGTTGTTACCTACCCTTACCACCTGGGGGTGGCCCGTCAGGAAGTCTAGGATCTAGTTGGAGAGGGAAGGGTTTAGTCCCAGGGTCCGTAGCTTATTTATTAGCTTTGAGGGCACAATGGTGTAGAACGCTGAGCTGTAGTCAATGAATAGCATTCTCACATAGGTGTTCCTTTTGTCCAGGTGGGAAAGGGCAGGATGGTGCAATAGAGATTGCGTCATCTGTGGATCTGTTGGGGCGGTATGCAAATTGGAGTGGGTCTAGGGTTTCTGGGATACTGGTGTTGATGTGAGCCATGACCAGCCTTTCAGAGCACTTTGTGGCTACAGACGTGAGTGCTACGGGCCGGTAGTCATTTAGGCAGGTTACCTTAGTGTTCTTGGGCACAGGGACTATGGTGGTCTGCTTGAAACATGTTGGTATTACAGACAGGGAGATGTTGAAAATGTCAGGGAAGACACTTGCCAGTTGGTCCGCGCATGCTTGCAGTACACATCCTGGTAATCCGTCTGGCCCTGCGGCCTTGTGAATGTTGACCTGTTTAAATGTCTTACTCACATTCGCTTCGGAGAGTGTGATCACACAGTCTTCCGGAACAGATGGTGCTCCCATGCATGTTTCAGTGTTATTTGCCTCGAGGCGAGCATAAAAGTAGTTTAGATTGTCTGGTAAGCTCGTGTCACTGCGCAGCTCTTGGCTGTGCTTCCCTTTGTAGTCTGCAATGGTTTGCAAGTCCTGCCACATCCGACGAGCGTCAGAGCCGGTGTAGTACGATTCGATCTTAGTCCTGTATTGATGCTTTGCCTGTTTGATGGTTCGTCAGAGGACATAGCTGGATTTCTTATAAGCTTCCGGGTTAGAGTCCCGCTCCGTGAAAGTGGCAGCTCTAGCCTTTAGCTCAGTGCAAATCCATGGCTTCTGGTTGGGGTATGTATGTACGGTCACTGTGTGGATGACGTCATCTATGCACTTACTGATGAAGCCAATGCCTGATGTGGTGTACTCCTCAATGGCATCAGAGGAATCCTGGAACATATTCCAGTCTGTGATAGCAAAACAGTCCTGTAGCTTAGCATCTGCTTCATCTGACCAGTTTTTTATTGATCTAGTCACTGGTGCTTCCAGCAGGAATAAGGAGTATATAATTACGGTCAGATTTGCCAAATGGAGGGCGAGGGAGAGCTTTGCATGCGTCTCTGTGTGTGGAGTAAAGGTGGTCCAGAGTTATTTCCCTCTGGTTGCACAGTTAACATGCTGATAGAAATTTGGTAAATCGGATTTAAGTTTCCCTGCATTAAAGTCCCCGGCTACTTGGAGCGCCACTTCTGAGCGTTTTCTTGTTTGCTTATGTCGTAATACAGCTCATTCAATGCTGTCTTAGTGCCAGCCTCAGTCTGTGGTGGTATGTAAACAGCTACAAAAAATACAGATGAAAACTCTCTAGGTACATAGTGTGGTCTACAGCTTATCATGAGATACTCTACCTCAGGCGAGCAATAGCTCGAAACTTCCTTAGGTATCGTGCACCAGTTGTTATTTACAAAAATACATAGTCCGCCGCCCCTTGTCTTACCAGACGCCGCTGTTCTATCCTGCTGGGACAGCGTATAACCAGCCAGCTGTATGTTGATAGTGTCGTCGTTCAGCCACGATTCCGTGAAGCATACGATATTACAGTTTTGAATGTCCCGTTGGTAGTTTAATCTGCCGCGTAGGTCATCGATTTTATTCTCCAAAGATTGCACGTTTCCTAGCAGAATGGAAGGAAGTGGGGATTTATTCGATTGCCTACGAATTCTCAGAAGGCAGCCCGCCCTCTGGCCCCGCTTTCTCCGCCTACTATACACGCAAATCCCGGGGATCTGGGCCTGTTCCCGAGAAAGCAGTTATAAATCGTGTCGGGCTCGCCAGTCTGTGGTGAGTAATCGCAGTCCTGATGTCCAAAAGTTATTTTCGGTCATACGAGAGGGTAGCGGCAACATTATGTACAAAATAAGTAAAAAAATAAGTTAGAAACAACGCAAATAAACGAACAAAAGCACAATCGGTTGGGGACACGTAAAACGTAAGCCTTCTTCTCCGGCGCCATTTTTGTCACTGATTCGTTGTTTAGCCGATGCCTTGAGGTAATCTTTAGAATTCAGTTAAAGACTGACCATGCAATTACTCCTAGAACCAACTATCTGCTAACAACCTAATTATATTCGTTAGCACACTCAAGGAGGAATGAGGATGTTGCCCCCTTAATGGTAAAGTTAAGGATTTGGGAAGTAAACAATGATCCTAGATCTGTGCCTAAGGCTAACTAGAGAAGTACATTTCTTGAAGAAACTGTGTGCTCTTGCTCGCTTTTTTGAAAGGTATTTATGGTTTTGAAATAAGTTACAGTAGTGGTAGTGACTCCAGTAGTAATGGTAATGATTGGTTATAGTTGGAAAAGTAGGTATATGGAAAGATTGATTGATTGTCTGTTTGGCTGATTGATTGGATGGGATAGCCTGACCATTTGAAAGTTGGTGTCGTTGCTTAAATGGCAAAGAATAGATAGATTGAAAGATTGATTGATAGTTTGGTCGATTGATTGATAGGATAGCCTGAACATGTGAAAATTGGTTTGTGTCTCTAGCTTGAATGGTTCAACATGTTGCTGGTCATCAAATGAGTGGCTAGATTAGCCTCTATTAAAGGAGATCTGTGGACTGATAAAATTGATGAAGTAAACTCTATGGGTCCAGCAGGTAGTTATCTCTCCTGGTCTTGTGTGCCTTGTGATTAGTCAAGAGAGCTGATGGTGACCCATCAATCACACAGAAGGAGGAAGTGGGATGATTTCACATTGCTTATCTCTAGCTGCACCAGGGGTGGCCAAGGAGTGTGGGTGTATGTTTGAGGGGACAGCTGTGTTTGGTGCTCCGTCCTCCCCCCTCTCAACCTTCCTATCTACCTCCCTCTCCCCTCCTTTCTTCTCCTCTCCCCTATGACAGATGTATACTCTGTGTGCAGCTGTGCTCTCACCTGTCGAGTGAGAGGTAACGAGACATGAGGTCTCAGGCCGCACGCGCACACGCACGCGCACACACGCACGCACGCGCACGCACACACACACACACACACACACACACACACACACACACACACACACACACACACACACACACACACACACACACACACACACACACACACACACACACACACACGGACGCAGCACTGACATAATGACCTGATTCCAGACAGCACCTCTCAAGAGAAACACATTCACCCTGATACTGTCTGCCAGTGGCTCACTCTGTACAGGCCACTGTGTATGATTGGGCAAAGTTCTTCTCAAGAGTTTCTGAGAAGTTTCTGTTCTGTGTGTATAGTGCCTATGAGGTGCATGTGGAATACCTCTTAGCTCTCTCACTGCAGCATTTTTATTATAATTTTGTTTGTAATTTTTCTCCCCAATTTTGTGATGACGATCTTGTCTCATCGCCGCAACTCCCCAACGGGCTCGGGAGAGGCGAAGGTCGAGTCATGCGTCCTCCGAAACATGACCCGTCAAACCGCGCTTCATAACACCCGCGCGCTTAACCCAGAAGCCAGCTGCACGCACCATGTCAGAGGAAACACCGTTCACCTGATGACCGAGGTCAGCCTGCAGGCGCCCGGCCCGCCACAAGGAGTCGCTAGAGCACGATGAGCCAAGTAAAGCCCCCACGGCCAAACCCTCATCTAACCTGGACGATGCTGGGCCAATTGTGTTCCGCCCTATGGGATCAAACCCCAGGCTGTAGTGACACCGCAACACTGCGATGCTGTGACACTCGAGAAGCCACCGCAGCATTTTCAAAATGTACACTACGCAAACTCAATAAGTTAAATTATAATTTTTTTCTATATGCAAGTATGAATACCATTATAGGCAGCAAGGCACATCCCTATGACTGAGGGAGAGGAGTGAATAATCCACACACTGCAGGCTGAGTAGAGGACAATGGAGTTTAACTGAGGGTTTGGTCTAAGTCAGCTTTGTTACTTTTCAGTGGTCCAGCTGCTACCTTTGCCTGCATGCAACAAAGCAACTAACGCACCGCTTTGTTCTTTGACTCGACCATCCTTGTCCTTACCCTGCTCTTTCTTTGTACTCTCTTCCTTTCTTTTTTTCCCCTCTCCTCCTCCTCTTTGCTGTGTAAGCACATGGAGCCAGAGCCTGGGGCTGTTCACCAGCATATGGGAGATACAAGGAGAAGAGTCATAAAATGAGGGAAGAAAGAAAGAGAGGAAGAAAAGGTGCTGGTATCAAAGAGCTGGAAAGAGGGACAGAGAGAGAGAGATAGAGAGATAGAGAGGAGAGTCACCTGTTATGTTTGATGTGGGTAACCAGCTCAGTTCAGATGGTACTGTACCCAACGAACCCAAAGTCTTAGTCAGCCAATCAGCCCATCACAGGTAGACAACCCCCCCCCATAAGAAGCTCATGCTTTCAATTTGTCCTTCAACCTCCCTCCTCCCCTCCCGAAAGTAAGAACCCAAGCCTCAGATCCCTCTACCCTTCCATACCTCCACCTCCCTGTTCCTCCTTTCCCCACACCCCTACCTGAGAACATGAAAGTAAATAGCTCCTCAGATCTTTACTCAGACTTGTCTTCTTCTGTCTTCCACTGTCTTCCTCTGTCTTTAGATCTTTGAGTTAGGAGCCTTGTCTTTTTCTCTCTTCCTATCTCTTGTTTTCCCATTGTTCCTACATATATCTTCCCTTTGTTCCCACATATGTCTTCCTTTTGTTCCTACATATGTATTCCCTTTGTTTGGTAAACTGACAGAAGAAAGTTATCCTTTCCATCCCTTATTTCCTAACTTCCTAAATCATTTCAAATTGTATTTGTCACATGCGCCGAATACAACTGTAGACTTTACTGTGAAATGTTTGCTTACAAGCCCTTCCCAACAATGCAGAGTTAAGATAAAAATGAAATAGTAACACAATATATTTTTTAAAATATCATACACAAGAATGGAACTATATACAGGGAGTACCAGTACCAGATCAATGTGCAGGGGTATGAGGTATTTCAGGTAGATATGTACATGAAGGCAGGATAAAGTTACTAGGCATCAGGATAGATAATAATAATAATAATAATCCGAGTAAATTAAAGAACAGAACAGCAGCAGCAAATGATGAGTGTAAAAGTGTGTGTGTGTGTGTGTGTGTGTGTGTGAGTGTGCGTGTGTAATGTGTATGTATGTGTGTTTGTGTTGGTCTCCTTGTGTGTGTTATGTGTGTGTGTATGTATGTGAAAGTGTATGTGAAAGTCTGTGGGTTTTGTGTGGGAGTGTCAATATAGTGTGTTTGAGTGTGTATATGGCTTGTATATATAGTCTAGTGAGTGTGCATAGGGTCAGTGTAGGTAGTTCGGGTACCATTAGTTTACTTTTTAGCAGCCTTATGGCTTGGGTTAGATGCTGTCTTGGAGCCTATTGGTCCAAGAGCCATCCTGGATGGCATGGAAATGTACCCAATGATGTACTGCGCTGTCCGCACCACCCTCTGTAGCACTTTGCGGTCAAGGGCGGTGCATTTGCCATACCAAGTGGTGATGCAGCCAGTCAAGATGCTCTCGATGGTGCAGCTTTCTGAGGATCTTTCAGCCTCCTGAGGGGGAAGAGGCGCTGCCGTGCCTTCTTCACGACTGTGTGGGTGTATGTGGACCATGAAAGTTCCTTAGTGACGCCAAAGAGCTTGAAACTCTCGACCCGCTCCACAACAGCCCAGTCGATGTGGATGGGGACTTGCTCTCCCCTCTTTCTCCTATAGTCCACGATCAGCTCCTTGGTCTTGAGGGACATTGAGGGAGAGGTTGTTGTCCTGGCACCACACTGCTAAGTCTCTGACCTCCTCCCTGTAGGCTGACTCGTCGCCGTCGGTGATCAGGCCTACCACCGTTGTGTCATCAGCAAACTTGATGATGGTGTTGGAGTTGTGCATGGCCATGCAGTTGTGGGTGAACAGGGAGTAGAGGAGGGGACTAAGCACACACTCACGAGGGGCCCCCATATTGAGGGTCAGCGTGGCAGAGGTGTTGTTGCCTATTCTCACCACCTGGGGCCGGCCCGTCAGGAAGTCCAGGATCGGGTTGCAGAGAGAGGGGTTAAGTCCCAGGGTCCCTAGCTTGGTGATGAGCTTGGAAGGCACTATGGTGTTGAACGCTGATCTGTAGTCTATGAACAGCATTCTCACATAGTTATTTCCCCTGTTGTCCAGGTGGGAGAGCTTATTTGGGAGTTCTGCATCTCTGGGAAACTCATAGCTGGGTTTTCATTTGCAATCTGTTATCGTCTGCAAGCCCTGCCACATACAAAATGTTGGACCCGGTGTAATAGGGTTCCACCTTCCTCCTATATGTGATTTGGTTCGATTTAGTAAAATTTGAAATGGTGTTTTATACATAGGATAAATGTAGAGACTCATAGCTAGAAAATGGTATATCATACACTGCAGTTGATGAACAATGGGAAAGTAATTCTGCTTTGAAAGTTGATCAACTTGTAACCCCACTTTTGAGAAAATGGCCTGTGAATGTTTTGGGACACCTACTGGAGAGCTCTTCTTTGTCTACACCCATTCAGCATCGTTCACACCCTCTTAAGCCTTAGCCCCACTCATCTCTTTAATTCACATGTGAGCACATGTGCTAAACAGAGTGAGTAATGTAGTGTAGTAAACATTCAAAGATTAAGACTAAAAGTGGTGAAAATAGTAGCAAAAAGTAGTAGTAAAAATACACTTGATATATTCCTTAGCCTATATCCTAATCTGACTTTGGTGTAGGTCATGCTGTTCTTCACATTACCGTCTCTGTTAAGTACACACTATATCAAATAAAATCACGTTTATTTGTCACATGCACAGGATACAGACGGTGTATCAGCATGGTAAAAAATGTTTTTGTTTAGACATGTTACTAGCTAGCTAGCTAAACAATGAACCATAATCCCAACTCATACCACCATGCACCCTGTATGAATCTGCAGGTAGCTAAAACTAACCAACTAGGTTCAATGTTAGCTAGCTAGCTAACATTAGGCTATAACTAGCAATGAAAATAGCTTTCTGCGATACAAATAATATTACTACACAGATCATACATCATACATTGCAAGTTAAATCGTACTGTTAGCTAGCTAATGAACATTAGCTAGTGAGCCAGCCAGCTAATGTTCATTAGCTAGCTAACAGTACGATTTAACTTGCAATGAAAATGAATTTCTGACCAAATTAGAAACACGTAATATCTGAAAACGTAGCTAGACATGGATGAAAGCTTCTTCCTCTCTGTCATGGATGTCATGGTTGCCCTTACTTTGAAGATGTAATCCGGAGGCATTTTATACAACAGCCTTCTGTGTTCTCTTTTTGACTCTCCGCATTTGGCAATCATCTCTCTACTCTCTCTTGATGTCGCTTTGGAGGTCGTAGCGGGCTTTCTTGTATGCGTCCATGTCTGTGTCCCGTTCCCTGTAGCTCTAGCCTTTAGCCCAGCAAGGATATTGTCTGTAATCCACGGTTTTTGGTTTGGATACATTTTTATAGTCACTGTGAGGACGACATTTTGCCTGCAGCATTTTGGTAGCCCATGAACAGTGGAACAGCTGAGTCAGAGTTAAAGTTGTCTTGGAAGTCTAAATCAAGGTTAGTAACTATCAATATGATGTCCAGAAGTGATTTATGGTCATATGTGATAACATTCTGAACTTTCTGTACAAAAAAAGTAAACATAAACACGATAAAGGTTACTATATAGCACTGTTGGGTTGGAACTTGTAAGATGTCGCCCTTCTCCGTCGGCATCTATGCACATGGACAGATGCATTCAAGCATACACAGTACATAGACCCATACATATACAGATGTAGGATCTTAATTTGAGCCAGTTTGCTACAACAGCGAAATAATCCTGCAGCTACAGGAAATTTGAATTATTGTGTTGATTATAATTAATGGACATTTTTGTAGGGGTTGATACATTTTTTATTCGGGCAAATCAAGTCAAACATTTTAAGTGGAAATTACAAACTTTAAAGCCCTTTTAAAACTCAAATACGCTACAAGTTTGCATTTCCTGCTGAGCAGGAAATTTTTCAGCATCAAAAGAATGATCAAATTAAGATCCTACATCTGAACATACGTCCATCAGGAAACAATATAAGCACCCACCATCCACACATAAACGCATGCTTGCACAAACAAGCACACGCACCCACACACACTGTATCTGTATTGAGCAGACAGTAGGCGTCATCCTGAAATCCCCTGAAAATATGTTCTAATGAGTACTAATGCTACCACAATGGAGCTTGGTCCCACCTTCTGTATAGACACTAATCCTGCTGTGTGTGTGTGTGTGTCTCTGTGTGTGTGTGCACGTGTGTTCATGCTCTAGTCTATCCATCCCTGAGCTGAATACTCATATGCTGGCTCCTTTCAACTCATTAATCAAGGATTGGTAAAAAAAAACTAAAAAACATACAGGATCCAAGGGGATTATTCAGGAATGGCTGTTTAAGAGTATTAATTTAGTGTGTGTTTAGAGCTTCATGTTTATGTAGGGTCAGCCGTGTCACAAGCTGTATTGTAAGAGCAATAAGCTGAAAACAAAGAGGGTGGGGTTACAGAGCTGAGTGGGGATGTCATTGTTGGCAGGGAAGAGAGGAAGAGAGAGCCAGAGATGAGTGGAAGAGAGGAGGAGAGCCAATAGGAGAGGGTTTTAGAGGGTTGCTCTGCTGGGGTTGTCATGCAGATTAAAGTAAAGGTATGTTGGAGCATCTGAGTGTCCTGGGCCTACTCTAGGTTTTAAATATACAGGTCAGCGTAATAATTCCATGCGGCAGTTCGAAAATAAACAGAGTAGTTAGCTTAAATTCACAACGATTGTGTTTATTTTCCACTTTGATGGCGCACTTTCTGTACAGCTAACATTCACATCCAGTCATTTTCACTCACATTGCTAGTTTAGAATTCTTCCACATTTATGCAAATACTTATGGGACATTAGAACCCTCTTGTCCTAACCTGGATATTTTTTTGACTGACATCCTACTTTACATCCATCTAAATCTATTACAGATTCCACTGGCCCAGCACCTCATTTTAATTAATTTGCAGGTGTAGAAAAAGTATTCATGGGACATAAAGCAAAGTATCCAGGTTTGCCTCTGGGGATAACATCAGTGAATATGCCGACTCTGTCACCAAATTCATTTTAAAAAATGTAAAGATTATGTGATACCGATAGTGTCTTTCAAAACTTACCCGAATCAAAAAACGTGGATTGATTTGTATTTGTATTTATTATGGACTCTTCCCGGGGTCCTATTACTCTTCCCGGGGTCCTATTGCTCTTCCCGGGGTCCTATTACTCTTCCCGGGGTCCTATTACTCTTCCTGGGGTCCTATTACTCTTCCCGGGGTCCTATTACTCTTCCTGAGGTCCTATTACTCTTCCTGAGGTCCTATTACTCTTCCCGGGGTCCTATTACTCTTCCTGGGGTCCTATTACTCTTCCTGGGGTCCTATTACTCTTCCCGGGGTCCTATTACTCTTCCTGGGGTCCTATTACTCTTCCTGGGGTACTATTACTCTTCCTGTGGTCCTATTACTCTTCCTGAGGTCCCATTACTCTTCCTGGGGTCCTATTACTCTTCCTGGGGTCCTATTACTCTTCCTGGGGTCCAGCAAAATGAAGGCAGTTTATACAATTTTAAAAACATTACAATACATTCACAGATTTCACAACACACTGTATTCCCTCAGGCCCCTACACCACCACTACCACATATCTACAGTACTAAATCCATGTGTATAGTGTGTATGTTATTGTGTGTGTGTGTGTGTGTGTGTGTGTGTGTGTGTGTGTGTGTGTGTGTGTGTGTGTGTGTGTGTGTGTGTGTGTGTGTGTGTGTGTGTGTATATGCGTGTGTCTGTGCCTATGTTTGTGTTGCTTCACAGTCCCCGCTGTTCCATAAGGTGTTTTTTTATCTGTTTTTTAAATCAGATTTTACTGCTTGCATCAGTTACTTGACGTGGAATAGAGTTTCATGTAGTCATGGCTCTATGTAGTACTGTGCGCCTCCCATAGTCTGTTCTGGACTTGGGGACCTGTAGGGAAACTGAGGAAGAGATATGTTGCTTATAAACACATGCAAGGTGAACGGGGACAATAGTATTGTTAAACAGTACAAATACGACCTACGCAGATTGATCAAGATGGCGGACGACAAGTATAGGGACATAGTGGAGGAGCAATTCGGAGGGTCGGACACGAGGCGTATGTGGCAGGGGCTCCTAACAATCACGGATTGCACAACGATGACGTTGAGCGGCCAAGGAGAGCCCCTGAGTACAACGAGGGCTACGTACTTACAGTCTCCATGGAGCATGTGTGTAAGTCATTCAAACGTGTTAACACTCGCAAGGCGGCCAGCCCAGATGGCATCCCTGGCTTCAAGATGTCCACTCTCATCCCCGTGCCAGGAAAGGGAAAGTAACTGAACTGAATGACTACAGACATGTAGCACTCACTTCCGTGAAGTGCTTCGAGAGGCTAGTCAAAGATCTTTTTCCTCCCCGACACACTCAAGCCTCTCCAATTCGCCTACCGCCCTGACAGATCCACGGACGACGACGCAATTGCCATTGTATTGCACACTGCCCTCATCCACCGGGACAAAAGATATGCATATGTGAGGATGCGGTTCATTGACTACAGCTCGGCCTTCAACACCAAAGTGCCCTGGAAGCTCACCACAAAGCTCACGGCCCTGGGACTGAACTCCTCCCTATGCAACTGGGTCCTGGACTTTCTGATGGGCCGCCCCCAGGTGGTGAAGGTAGGCAACGTTACCTCTTCGACACCGATTCTCAACACGGGGGCCCCACAAGGGTGTCCTCAGTCCCCTCCTGTACTCCCTGTATACCCACGGCAGCGTGTGGACTCACAGAGTTCCAATACCATCATCATGTTTGCCCCTGCTGCTCCCCCTATGGATCTTTCCCACCCTCCCTTCAATGGACATTTACCCTGCCCTCATCCCCAATGGACACTTATCATTGTCACAGTTGTTAGTATGTATATACTATTATTTTTATTATCTATTTTGTATTGTTTTATTTCACTTTGTCCTGCATTGTTGGAGCTCGGAGCTCAAGATTTTCACTGTACCCTGTAATTACACCTGCAACACTGTACACGTGACTATTAAACTCTCTAATCTAATTATTTGTTTTGGACAAAACCAAAAACACAGACTGCTAGTGAACACTAGTCTGGTCAAAGTTCTTCCATGCAATGGAAACGGCCTTCCATGCCTCTGGATCAGGCCGGGGTTTGTGAGTGCCACAGCGGGGTCAAAGGGGGCTTTCTGAAGGCTCTGGTCTTTCTGCCGACTCGCGGCGCGTCCCTTTACGTCACCTCCCGTAAAGCCCCTCTGACTGCCTGGCCTGCTCCTTACCCTGTAATCCAGCCATGGAGGAGGTATCACAACTCACAATCCCCAATAACAGGAGTCTTTGGCCTTATTGTTCTATTCTTAGAACACCACCACTTGCTGGAGTCACAGTAATGCGTATAAAAATCACAAACTGTATTGTATTTTCAGCAGACTTACGACTTGAGATGACATTACAAAGTGTGCAAAGTTGTATACAGTATGGTTCTGGATTGTGTTGCTGTTCATCACGTGATGGAGTACATTGCAATGATGTTGCAACGTGACCCATCGCATGATGAACAGCAACGTAACCCAGAGCCATTTACAGTTCTCTATCTTCGACTCGATGGTATGAGGTTCTGTAGGCCATGTCAATCAAAGCTTGCCTGTAGCTGGGTCGTATTCACTAGGCACCAGACGGAAGTAAACAGACTAGCTGAGGCGTTTTGCAACGCTGTGCACTAATGAGTAGGACCCTGCACTGTGACACTTTAGGTGTTGAACATGAGACATGGTGAGAGGACCCTGTCTGCCCTCTCTTTTGCAATCTCTTCCTGGTCATACTCCGCATAGACGCAGTCATGCATGTGTCAAAAGGAAAGTTATTTCAAGCCCAATATCACAGACAGAGGCAGACACTCAGTATTTACAGTTAGTGTCTTTCTTTGTATAAAAAAAGGGGTTACAGGATAAAAGCAACAGAACACAAGACAAGGACAGGCACAGGTACACACACACCACATACATTCTAGATTCCATAGTTGTTTAGCATGGAGCGTTGGCATCATGGGGTTCCGATGCGGCAGTCGCGGCCTCTGCGGTCTCGTCGTAGCAGGCCACGTCTGGAGAGGGTGGAAAAAGCGTAATCAATAACGTCATCATACTGGAAACCATTGGTACGCACTCACATGCTGTTTGGCTCTTCATCCCCAGCAGGGTTGTTCCGTTCAGCTCTTCCCGAGCAGGGTCACACTCATCTGGTCCCCTCTCCCACTACCATTGGTTGTGGTAGTGTGGCTGCACACAGCCTATGGCACCTGTCCTCTCCCGTTGCTTGCTTGAATGTGCGAAACATTATCTGAGAGCTGCATTTGTGCAGGGGGAGCTCCTTGAGCCCATTACTCCTCAGGTGTGGGGGGGCATGGCTCAGGTGCCTAATTAACACACTCATTCCCGTATTCACACGAAGAGACGAGCACTCCAAAGAACGGAAATCACTCAAATAAGTAAATACGAAGTAAACCAAAACACAGCACAAATAAGTATTAAAGCACTTCTAAGTACATCATACCACACGAGGGAAAATGTATAAATGTAACGATAGGCACATGCAACATATGCAGAGTTACAGAGAGCTAGGAAGTAGGTTAAAGTTGAATGTCCCTTTATTAGGTAAGAGCAGGCTATGTTTCCACATACAGTACAGTACAGTACACACAGGACAGGAGTCCTTGGCTAAACCCTCACCCCTTCTCCCTCACACAGACGCAATCTGTCACCGTCTCTCTCAATCTGTCTCTCTCTCTCTCTCCCCCCACTATGTTCAGCTCTCTCTCTCTCTCTCTCTCTCTCTCTCTTTCTGTCTCTCTGTCTCTCTGTCTCTCTGTCTCTCTCTCTCTCTCATAGGAGAGTGCTGAGGTCTCAGAATAAGCTTCAGCTATATTAGGAAACAGCTGATCGGCTTGGATTTGCACACAAGGCCCTTTTATAGCAGGCTTTTTCAGAATGACTCGTGTTGCAATAAGATTTCACTCTCCACTGAGTACAACTCTCGTAATGAGACAGCTCTGTGTTTTTTCTCTCCAGGAAACCAGAGAGAGAGAGGAAACTGCAGAGCCCGTAGTTCATACAATAGAGCCCATAAGGCCTCTATTGTGTGAGAGAGGCTTAACAGAGTTGTGATGACTAGACAAAAATAAATCACAGTTTCAGGTTAAGATGGACAACAGAAACTCTGCACCACTTCTATTGTACATAGATGAGCTAAACGCATGCAAGGTGAACATGCGAAGCACTGAACATGGGACCGAGATCATTCTTCAACAAGTTGACACTGAGTCACTACTTTCATTATAGCCTATCTGTAATTATGAAGGGAGTTTCCATACTCTACTAAGAAAGCCCAAACCTTTGATGTGCACTTTCAGGTGCTGAGTGTGCTCACAGTTTTTGACTCTGAAGACCTATTACATGTGTGAATTGTCATCAGATTCAGACAGCTTTCTGCAGAGCTTGAGTAAAACAGATTGTTAGGTATTTACTCCCTAAGAGCCCAATAAGCACAGACTTCAATCACACACGTCCTCCATTTCCCTCTGCAGCTACATGCCGGCATTAGTATTTGAAATGCTTTAAAAGTCAATTCATCAACTAAAAGCCTGTGTTTTACTCTAAAGCCTGTGTTGTACTCTGCCCCCGTAGTCTAGTCTGGATTAGAGGGCTGGGATACGGAGAGAGAGCTTAGAATCCTGCTGACTGTTCCAAATCAAATCAAAGTTTATTTGTCACGTGCGCCGAATACAACAGGTGTAGAGCTTACAGTGAAATGCTTACTTACAGTACAAGCCCTTAACCAACAGTGCAGTTAAGAAAAACATAGGTATTAGGTAAACAATAGATAAGTAAAGAAACTTTAAAAAACAGTAGCGAGGCTATATACAGGTGGTTCCGGTACAGAGTCAATGTGCGGGTGCACCGGTTAGTTGGGCTATTTGAGGTAATATGTACATGTAGGATTAGTTAAAGTGATTATGCATAGATGATAAACAGAGCGTAGCAGCAGCATAAAAGAGGGGTTGGCGGTATAAAATGCAAATAGTCCGGGTGGCCATTTGATTAGCTGTTCAGGAGTCTTATGGCTTTGGGGTAAAACCTGTTGAGAAGCCTTTTGGTCATAGACTTGGCGCTCTGGTACCGCTTGCCATGTGGTAGCAGAGAGAACAGTCTATGACTGGAGTGGCTGGAGTCTTTGACAATTTTTAGGGCCTTCCTCTGACACTGCCTGGTATAGAGGTCCTGGATGGCAGGCAGTTTAGCCCTGGTGATGTACTGGGCTGTACGCACTACCCTCTGTAGTGCCTTGTGGTCGGAGGCTGAGCAATTGCCGTACCAGGCAGTGATGCAACCAGTCAGGATGCTCTCGATGTTGCAGCTGAAGAACCTTTTGAGGATCTCAGGACCCATGCCAAATCTTTTTAGTTTCCTGAGGGGGAATAGGCTTTGTCGTGCCCTCTTCACGACTGTCTTGGTGTGTTTGGACCATTCTAGCTTGTTGGTGATGTGGACACCAAGGAAATTGAAGCTCTCAACCTGCTCCACTACAGCCCCGTCGATGAGAATGGGGACGTGCTCGGTCCTCCATTTCCTGTAGTCCACAATCATCTCTTTTGTCTTGATTACATTGAGGGAGAGGTTGTTATTCTGGCACCACCCAGCCAGGTCTCAGACCTCCTCCATATAGGCTGTCTCGTCATTGTCAGTGATCAGGCCTACCACTGTTGTGTCATCTGCAAACTTAATGATGGTGTTGGAGTCGTGCCTGGCCATGCAGTCGTGGGTGAACAGGAAGTACAGGAGGGGACTGAGCACGCACCCCTGAGGAGCTCCAGTGTTGAGGATCAGCTTGGCAGATGTGTTGTTACCTACCCTTAACACCTGGGGGCGGCCCGTCAGGAAGTCCAGGATCCAGTTGCAGAGGGAGGTGTTTAGTCCCAGGATCCTTAGCTTAGTGATGAGCTTTGATGGCACTATGGTGTTGAACTCTGAGCTGTAGTCAATGAATAACATTCTCACGTAGGTGTTCCTTTTGTCCAGGTGGGAAAGGGCAGTGTGGAGTGCAATAGAGTTTGCATCATCTGTGGATCTGCTTGAGCGGTATGCAAATTGGAGTGGGTCTAGGTTTCCGGGGATAGGAAAGAAACAACGGGGGGAACATGGACTCTTTACAAGTGTACTAATAGGCCACCTTAGACAGAGGACATGCCGAAATTACTTTGAACCAACGCGGAATAGAAGTTGAATTGTGCCCAGTAGGACACTAGCTGCTCGTCTGGTTTGTTGCTACAGGGCAGATCTTATTGACTTTACCTTTGACTGTCTGGCCATGATGATCATGTAGTCTTTTTTTGGGTGACCACATTTTTTTGGGGTGGATTTGTTTCATGTGTGGGCAGGAGGGAGGGGGGGGTCACAGGCACAAAATACAAATTCATATAATTTGATATTCAGTTCGTAATCGTCTGTGGGCTGCCACTCGAAAATAACAAACATTTAAAAAAGGTACATCGATACAAAGTATTGATCATTCTGATCATATTACAGAGAGAAGACGTAGTATGTAAAGGAAAATAAACAACAATAAATTAGCCTCCACCCCCAACCTCCCATCTCATTTCCCCATCCCATCTCATTCCCCCAACATCCAATCTCATTCCCCCAAACTACATGGATCAATTGAAAGTGTGGGTTCACAGTTCCAATCCAGATGTGTTGATTATTACTGAGATGTGGTTCAGGAAGAGTGTTTTGAATACTGATGTTAACCTTTCTGTTTATTACCTTCTTCTGCAAGACAGATCTACCAAAGTTGGGGGTGTGGCATTCTTTACCAAGGATCCCCTTTAGTGCTCGGTTGTCTCCACCAAGTCTGTCCCCAAACAATTTGATTTGCTGGTTTGAAGCATTAAACTTTCAAATAACTCTTTGTTGACTGTTGCTGGGTGCTATCGTCCTCCATCAGCACCGGCTTGTACCCTACCTGCCCTAAGTTCTCTCCTGGCCCCTTACACTAAGTCTGAATTTGTCCTGCTAGGTGACCTAAACGGGACATGCTTAAACCACCTGACCAAATCCTAAAGCAATGGGACTCCATAAATCTTTCTCAGATTATTACCAATCCCACAAGGTATGACTCCAAACACACAGAAAAGGCTACTCGCATTGATGTCATCCTCACAAATAATCCTGATAGGTATCAGTCTGGTGTTTTCTGTAATGACCTTAGCGATCACTGTTTTACAGCCTGTGTTCGTAATGGCTGCTCAGTGAAACGACCTGTTCTGATTTGTTATAGACGCTTGCTAAAAAAACTTTAATGAGCAAGCCTTCCTTCATGACTCTCTGTAACATGACATATTCTGTAAAATGGTATAGAATCAGCTTGATCCCCTCTGTCGAAGACACTTGGACCTTCATTTTTTAAATATGTTCAGTGGTTTTGTTAACAAACACACCCCCATAAAGAAAATGAGAATTTAAAACAGGTTCTGATTCGATCGTGCTCTTGCAGAGTTACACCACCTCAAGAATTGCATTTGGCGAAAGGCTCGGCACACGCATACTCAGGCTGACTGGCTCTCGTTCAGGCAAATGAGAAATAAGTGCACTCAGGCCAAAGTTAGTTACTTTAAGGAGCAGTTCTCTCTCTGTGGGTCTAACCCCAAGAAGTTCTGGAAAACGGTTAAAGACCTGGAGAATAAACCCTCCTCACAGCTGCCCATGTCCCTTAATGCTGATGATGTGGTTGTTACTGACAAGAAGCACATGGCTGAGCTCTTTAATCACCACTTCATTAAGTCAGGATTCCTATTTGACTCAGCCATGCCGCCTTGCCTGTCCAACATTTCTTCATCTCCCACCCCTTCTAATTCGACTATCCCCGATGCTTCTCCCTCTTCTTCCCCTGCCCGCTACAACGTTTCTCCCTACAGACAGTCACTGAGTCCAAGGTGCTAAAGGAGCTCCTGAAACGTTACCCCCCAAAAAACATCTGGGTCAGATGGGTTAGACCCTTTCATCTTTAAGGTGGCTGCCCCTATCATCGCCAAGCATACAGTTGAAGTCGGAAGTTTATATACACCTTAGCCAAATACATTTAAACTCAGCTTCTCACAATTCCTGACATTTAATCCTAGTAAAAATTCCCTGTCTTAGTTCAGTTAGGAACACCACCTTATTTAAAAAATGTGAAATGTCAGAATAATAGTAGAGAGAAGGATTTATTTCAACTTTTATTTCTTTCATCACATTCCCAGTGGGTCAGAAGTTTACATACACTCAATTAGTATTTGGTAGCATTGCCTTTAAATTGTTTAACTTGCGTCAAACGTTACGGGTAGCCTTCCACAAGCTTCCCACAATAAGTTGGGTGAATTTTGGCCCATTCCTCCTGACAGAGCTGGTGTAACTGAGTCAGGTTTGTAAGCCTTCCTTGCTTGCACACACTTTTTTCAGTTCTGCCCACAAATATTCTATAGGCTGGAGTCAAGGCTTTGTGGTGGCCACTCCAATATTTTGACTTTGATGTCCTTAAGCCATTTGCCACAACTTTAGAAGTAAGCTTGGGTTCATTGTCCATTTGGAAGACCCATTTGCGACCAAGCTTTAACTTCCTGACTGATGTCTTGAGATGTTGCTTCAATATATCCACATAATTTTCCTACCTCATGATGCCATCTATTTTGTGAAGTGCACCAGTCCCTCCTGCAGCAAAGCAGCCCCAGAACATGATTCTGCCACCCCCGTGCTTCACGGTTGGGATGGTGTTTTTTTACGGCTTGCAAGCCTCCCTCTTTTCCTCCAAACATAACGATGGTCATTATGGCCAAACAGTTCTATTTTTGTTTCATCAGACCATAGGACATTTCTCCAAAAGTACGATCTTTGTCCACATGTGCAGTTCCAAACCGTATTCTGGCTTTTTTATGGCAGTTTTGGAGCAGTGGATTCTTCCTTGCTGAGCGGCCTTTCAAGTTATGTTGATATAGGACTCGTTTTACTGTGGATATAGATACTTTTGTAATTGTTTCCTAAAACATCTTCACAAGGTCCTTTGCTGTTGTTCTGGGATTGATTTGCACTTTTCGCACCAAAGTATGTTCATCTCTAGGAGACAGAACGCGTCTCCTTCCTGAGCGGTATGACGGCTTCATGGTCCCATGGTGTTTATACTTGTGTACTATTGTTTGTACAGATGAACGTGGTACCTTCAGGCATTTGGAAATTGCTCCCAAGGATACCAGACTTGTGGAAGTCCACCATTTTCTTTCTGAGGTCTTGGCTGATTTCTTTTGATTTTCCCATGATGTCAAGCAAAGTTTGAAGGTAGGCCTTGAATTACATCCACAGGTACACCTCCAATTGACTCAAATTATGTCAATTAGCCTATCAGAAGCTTCTAAAGCCATGACATCATTTTCTGGAATTTTCCAAGCTGTTTAAAGGCACAGTCAACTTAGTGTATGTAAACGTCTGACCCACTGGAATTGTGATACAGTGAATTATAAGTGAAATAATCTGTCTGTAAACAATTGTTGGAAAAATGACTTGTGTCATGCACAAAGTAAATGTCCTAACCGATTTGCCAAAACTATAGTTTGTTTACAAGACATTTGTGGAGTGGTTGAAAAACTAGTTTTAATGACTCCAACCTAAGTGTATATAAACTTCCGACTTCAACTGTATCTCTGACCTTCATAATCTGTCTCTCCTTTCTGGGGAGCTTCCCATTGCTTGGAAGGCGTCCGTCCTTTATTGAAAGGGGGAAATCAAGCTGATCCTAACTGTTGTAGACCTATTTATAAAGGTCCTCAATGATGTCACCATTGCCCTTGATTCTAAGCAATGGTGTGCTGCTAATTTTATTGACTTGGCCAAAGCTTTTGATAGGGTAGACCATTCCATTCTTGTGGGCCGGCTAAGGAGTGTTGGTGTCTCTGAGTGTTCTTTGGTCTGGTTTGCTAACTCTCTCTCTCAAAGAGTGCAGTGTATAAAGTCAGCCACTGCCTGTCACCAAGGGAGTACCCCAAGGCTCAATCCTAGGCCCCATGATCTTCTCAATTTACATCAACAACATAGCTCAGGCAGTAGGAAGCTCTCTCATCCATTTATATGCAAATGATACAGTCTTATACTCAGCTGTCCCCTCCCGGGATTTTGTGTTAAATGCTCTACAACAAAGCTTTCTTAGTGTCTATCAAGCTTTCTCTACCCTTAACCTTGTTCTGAATACCTCCAAAACAAATCCCCTGAACACCTCCAAAACAAATGCCCCTCTCACCACAGGTGTGAATACTACCTCTGAGGATTTAGAGTTTGAGGTTGTCACCTCATACAAGTACTTGGGAGTATGGCTAAATGGTACACTGTCCGTCTCTCAGCACATATCAAAGCTGCAGGCTAAAGTTACGTCTGGACTTGGTTTCCTCTATCGTAATTGCTCCTCTTTCACCCCAGCTGCCAAACGAACCCTGATTCAGATGACCATCCAACCCATGCTAGATTATGGAGACATAATTTATAGATCAGCAGGTAAGGGTGCTCTCGAGCTCTCTATACTCCTCTGTAAACTGGTCATCTCTGTATACCCATCGCAAGACCCACTGGTTGATGCTCATTTATAAAACCCTCTTTGGCATCACTCCCCCTTATCTGAGCAGCCCTCATCCTCCACATACAACACCCATTCTGTCAGTCGCATCCTGTTAAAGGTCCCCAAAGCACACACATCCCTGGGTCGCTCCTCTTTTCAGTTCGCTGCAGCTAGCGACTGGAACGAGCTGCAACAAACACTCAAACTGGACAGTTTTATTTCAATCTCTTCATTCAAAGACTCAATCATGGACACTTACTGACAGTTGTGGCTGCTTTGCGTGGTGTACTGTTGTCTTTACCTTCTTGCCCTTTGTGCTGTTGTCTGTGCCCAATAATGTTTGTACCATGTTTTGTGCTGCTACCATGTTGTTGTCATATTGTGTTGCTACCATGCTGTGTTGTCATGTGTTGCTGCCTTGCTATGTTGTTATCTTAGGTCTCTCTTTATGTAGTGTTGTCTCTCTTGTCGCGATGTGTGTTTTGTCCTATATTAATATATACACTGCTCAAAAAAATAAAGGGAACACTTAAACAACACAATGTAACTCCAAGTCAATCACACTTCTATGAAATCAAACTGTCCACTTAGGAAGCAACACTGATTGACAATAAATTTCACATGCTGTTGTGCAAATGGAATAGACAAAAGGTGGAAATTATAGGCAATTAGCAAGACACCCCCAAAAAAGGAGTGATTCTGCAGGTGGTGACCACAGACCACTTCTCAGTTCCTATGCTTCCTGGCTGATGTTTTGGTCACTTTTGAATGCTGGCGGTGCTCTCACTCCAGTGGTAGCATGAGACGGAGTCTACAACCCACACAAGTGGCTCAGGTAGTGCAGTTCATCCAGGATGGCACATCAATGCGAGCTGTGGCAAAAAGGTTTGCTGTGTCTGTCAGCGTAGTGTCCAGAGCATGGAGGCGCTACCAGGAGACAGGCCAGTACATCAGGAGACGTGGAGGAGGCCGTAGGAGGGCAACAACCCAGCAGCAGGACCGCTACCTCCGCCTTTGTGCAAGGAGGTGCACTGCCAGAGCCCTGCAAAATGACCTCCAGCAGGCCACAAATGTGCATGTGTCAGCATATGGTCTCACAAGGGGTCTGAGGATCTCATCTCGGTACCTAATGGCAGTCAGGCTACCTCTGGCGAGCACATGGAGGGCTGTGCGGCCCCACAAAGAAATGCCACCCCACAACATGACTGACCCACCACCAAACTGGTCATGCTGGAGGATGTTGCAGGCAGCAGAACGTTCTCCACGGCGTCTCCAGACTCTGTCACGTCTGTCACATGTGCTCATGTGCTCAGTGTGAACCTGCTTTCATCTGTGAAGAGCACAGGGCGCCAGTGGCGAATTTGCCAATCTTGGTGTTCTCTGGCAAATGCCAGACGTCCTGCACGGTGCTGGGCTGTAAGCACAACCCCCACCTGTGGACGTCGGGCCCTCATACCACCCTCATGGAGTCTGTTTCTGACCGTTTGAGCAGACACATGCACATTTGTGGCCTGCTGGAGGTCATTTTTCAGGGCTCTGGCAGTGCACCTCCTGGCACAAAGGCGGAGGTAGCGGTCCTGCTGCTGGGTTGTTGCCCTCCTACGGCCTCCTCCACGTCTCCTGATGTACTGGCCTGTCTCCTGGTAGCGCCTCCATGCTCTGGACACTACGCTGACAGACACAGCAAACCTTTTTGCCACAGCTCGCATTGATGTGCCATCCTGGATGAACTGCACTACCTGAGCCACTTGTGTGGTTTGTAGACTCCGTCTCATGCTACCACTAGAGTGAGAGCACCGCCAGCATTCAAAAGTGACCAAAACATCAGCCAGGAAGCATAGGAACTGAGAAGTTGTCTGTGGTCACCACCTGCAGAATCACTCCTTTTTTGGGGGTGTCTTGCTAATTGCCTATAATTTCCACCTTTTGTCTATTCCATTTGCACAACAGCATGTGAAATTTATTGTCAATCAGTGTTGCTTCCTAAGTGGACAGTTTGATTTCACAGAAGTGTGATTGACTTGGAGTTACATTGTGTTGTTTAAGTGTTCCCTTTATTTTTTTGAGCAGTGTATATATATTTTTATTTTCAATCCCAGCCCCCGTCCCCGCAGGAGGCCTTTTGCCTTTTGGTAGGCCGTCATTGTAAATAAGAAATTGTTCTTAACTGACTTCCCTAGTTAAATAAAGGTTAAATAAATAAAATAAAAATCTCCCATCCCATTCCCGCAACCTCCCATCCCATTCCCCCAACCTCCCATCCCATTCCCCCAATCTCCCATCCCATTCCCCCAACCTCCCATCCCATTCCCCCAACCTCCCATCCCATTCCCCCAATCTCCCATCCCATTCCCCCAACCTCCCATCCCATTACCCCAATCTCCCATCCCATTCCCGCAACCTCCCATCCCATTCCCCCAACCTCCCATCCCATTCCCCCAACCTCCCATCCCATTCCCCCAATCTCCCATCCCATTCCCCCAACCTCCCATCCCATTCCCCCAACCTCCCATCCCATTCCCCCAACCTCCCATCCCATTCCCCCAATCTCCCATCCCATTCCCCCAATCTCCAATCCCATTCCCCCAACCTCCCATCCCATTCCCCCAATCTCCCATCCCATTCCCCCAACCTCACATCCCATTCCCCCAACCTCCCATCCCATTCCCCCAATCTCCCATCCCATTCCCCCAACCTCCCATCCCATTCCCCCAACCTCCCATCCCATTCCCCCAACCTCCCATCCCATTCCCCAACCTCCAATCCCATTCCCCCAACCTCCCATCCATTCCCCCAACCTCCCATCCATTCCCCCAACCTCCCATCCATTCCCCCAACCTCCCATCCATTCCCCAACCTCCCATCTCATATACAGTAATGCATGCATCCCAGAGAGAGAGAGAGAGCACAGCAAATTTGCCAGTGTTGATTTGTCAGTGTAACATTGCTAGTGTTGATTCAGGAGTTAAATGAACTTTGTAAAAGTGAAATGAACACTCAGCAGTGTAAAATAACCCCTAGTGTTGGTGTTAACAACCAGAGTTATTGATTTACAGTGTGGAGAGTAAAACAGTCAGATCTAAACCACCATTTGTATCATATTTCCCAGCAGGCTCTACTGTAGGTAGAGGATTGATTTTAATATCTGTGTTTTTGCATACATTGATTGACTGATTAATCTTATGCTACACAAAGATAAATAACATCCATTTTTCTAATCTAATCCAATCAGTTACTTAGATTTATTGCACCCGTTACTGAAATGGTTGTTCTGGTTTAAATTATTTAGGTAGTGTTTTCTATCAAGTTTCCCAACCCCGACAGTCATTCTGAATGCAGGTTGTGGGTGAATACAAATTCTAACTGTTGGACATCCTAACTCTGGCTGAATTCTAATGGGAATTACACATCACTTTGCAAGCCAGCATAATGTGATTTGCAGGCCTGATGTGGCCTGTAAATCAGGAATTTCCTAACACCACTGTGTTAGGGTAAAACTAAGCATCAACTAGACCAACGTGGAAGGCAGAGTTACATTTTTATGGATAGGATTTTCACTTGCTGAAAGCCACAGGCATTTCAAATAATATAATTCAACAACCGTGTTTCTGTCACTAACAAATACAGTCATGGGTGTTAACTCAACAATTTACTCAAAATGAAAAGGCCCCCTAGGAAATATGCAAATTAGACTTAACACCATACAGTGTTGAAACAACACCCACAAAGGAGTTACTGTAACACTACAGGTGCTAATGTCTTACACTGAGAAAGTGTAACAGCGTCAGCACGACGCAAAGTGAGCCCAGTTTACTCTAAATCAAGTGTTATGTTTTACACTGTAGGTGTTGCGTATTACTCTACAGTAGAGCAAGGCAAACACCACAATTGAGTTCATTTGAACACTTTAAGAGTAAAATGAGGAACACTGCAACAGAGTTAAATCTTTAAAATCGTCCTAAAATCAGAACCATGTGTAGCGACTTCGTCAACTCTCATTTCAAACGCCATGTCTGGCTGCGGAGCTGGGGACGTATGCCACCTGTGCAACAACACAATACAAATCTTTCATGTTATCCTTGGCATTCGTGCCTCCTTGAACCTGCGGAACATCTATTTCTCTAGCATTTAAGGGCTGAAAGCCACCAATGACATGCGCACATGGACAAACACAAACACATATGCCCACAAACACACACACATACAAATGTGCATACACACTGTTCTTCCTCCTCTGTAGTAAATGGCCTCCCTAGTACTGGTAGCGATATATGGATGATGGAAGAAAGGACGTTGGTGAGGTGTGTGTGTGTGAAGACCAGGGGAAGTAGTTCTGAGGTTACTGGATTCATGTGGAAGAAAGGATGTTGGTGAGGTGTGTGTGTGAAGACCAGGGACAGTAGTTCTGAGGTTACTGGATTCATGTGGAAGAAAGGATGTTGGTGAGGTGTGTGTGTGAAGACCAGGGACAGTAGTTCTGAGGTTACTGGATTCATGTGGAAGAAAGGATGTTGGTGAGGTGTGTGTGTGAAGACCAGGGACAGTAGTTCTGAGTTTACTGGATCAATGCCAGGATGCTACAGAGACGCTCCACATTTCCCCTTTCATACACCAGGCGGCACAGGAACAGTGCTCTAATACATTTACCCTGAGAGAGAGAGAGAGAGAGAGAGAGAGAGAGAGAGAGAGAGAGAGAGAGAGAGAGAGAGAGAGAGAGAGAGAGAGAGAGAGAGAGAGAGAGAGACATAGACATAGACATAGACATAGACATAGAGAGACATAGACATAGAGAGACATAGACATAGAGAGACATAGAGAGAGAGAGACATAGAGAGAGAGAGAGACATAGAGAGACATAGAGAGAGAGAGAGACATAGAGAGACATAGAGAGAGAGAGAGACATAGAGAGACATAGAGAGAGAGAGAGACATAGAGAGACATAGAGAGAGAGAGAGACATAGAGAGACACAGAGAGAGAGACATAGAGAGACATAGAGAGACATAGACATAGACATAGAGCGACATAGAGAGAGAGAGAGACATAGAGAGACATAGAGAGAGAGAGAGACATAGAGAGACATAGAGAGAGAGAGAGACATAGAGAGACATAGAGAGAGAGAGAGACATAGAGAGACACAGAGAGAGAGACATAGAGAGACATAGAGAGAGAGAGAGACATAGAGAGACAGAGAGAGAGAGAGACATAGAGAGACATAGAGAGAGAGAGAGAGAGACATAGAGAGACATAGAGAGAGAGAGAGAGAGACATAGAGAGACATAGAGAGAGAGAGAGACATAGAGAGACATAGAGAGAGAGAGAGACATAGAGAGACACAGAGAGAGAGAGAGACATAGAGAGACACAGAGAGAGAGACATAGAGAGACATAGAGAGACATAGAGAGACATAGAGAGACACAGAGAGACATAGAGAGACACAGAGAGACATAGAGAGACATAGAGAGACATGGTTGAGACAGTCAGTCCGATGTCCAAAAACAGCAGGCATCATTCTTTTTTATATCAGAGGAATCAGTGTCATTGGTGCATGATACAATGCAATGGTTTTCATCGTATTATGTGATATAGACACACATGCACGGAAATTGACAGATGACTGATGGCCCAACAGCAGGTGTATGAATATGGATCTTATCTGCCTGTCAGTCTCCAGCCCTTATGGCCCCGAGTCACCTAAAACACACACACACACGCACGCACGCGCACACACACACACACACACACACACACTCTCTCTGCTGCAGGGAGGAGATATGGGACCACCAGGGATAATCCTGATAAATCCCTCTGTTCTCTACACAGTTGCCATGGGTCCTCATTAACCATCCTCTGGTTGAGTCAGGGTGTGTGTGTGTGTGTGTTAAGCCCTTTCCTCTTGGGATCAGAGGGGAACAGGTGTATACTTCACTCTGAGCACGGGTCATCCTTCTATCCTCTTGTTTGTTCAACTGCCAAAGGAATGGTTACGACATGACTCACTACTCCTGTTGCACTCACACACACACACACACACACACACACACACACACACACACACACACACACACACACACACACACACACACACACACACACACACACACACACACACACACACACACACACACACACACACACACACACACACACACACACACACACACACACACACACACACACACACACACACACACACAGTTTCAGAATGCTCCCTCGTGGGGATTGAATCCACAACCCTGGCGTCGCAAGTACCATGTTCTACCAACTGAGCCACACACACACACAAAGGTACAAGCAATCCAGACACACATTCCTGAGATCATAGACATATTCTGTAGTCTCTTCTTCAGAGGCCACACATTTATACCACTGGGAAAAAATATTTGATGTTTCCATTCTTTGGATTTCTCCTAATGCAAATACTTGTGAAAGTGGTTCTCCTTAAGAACAATGGAATGCAAACAGTAGATGAAGGTGTCTGGGACCAAAACTGTTCATGTTACTATGTTCATTTGCAAAACAAAGTTGTCATCACTCCCACACATGCACCTACACAACTGCATACGCAACAACATCCCTCAATTCCCTGTGAGCACTGTCCCTTTCCAGACATTAGCCGATAAATAGAATTAGTAGAACAGACAAGCAGTAGTTCTTGAAGACTATTCTTAGTTCGAAGGTTTTAAAATAGCCTGAGCCTTTCCAGAGAACTTCTGATTCCAGCAACCTCTCACATACATGGTGCGGTGTCAGGTTAGTTTATAGGAGTGAAGGGAGTACCAATGTAGGCCGGCCAGAGAGCTAAGTAAGAGATTGACTGTACCCTGCTGTTAAAATCTCCAAATTTGTGTAAGGTAAATAAGAATAAGCACGGTCATCACTATCTGGCCATGCTAGAAAAGACAGGAAGTGCAGTGGTTTCTGAACAAAATGATTTGTCAGGACTTGAATCACCAACTTCAACCCTTACCCTACCTATGACCTTAACCCCGACTCTAACCCCAAACTGAGGACAAATACCTCACGGGATTGCTCATGAGTTTGGATGATATTACCACTTTTGTCCTTTCTAGCATAGCCATCTAACGAATACCATGTGAACACGCTGGATGTATCCTTGTGTGCTTTCCCCAGCGCGTACAGACAGCAGGTTAAGACTCATTTACAAGGGTTTATTTTCAGCCTCCCGGTTCTTTTTAAAGTTACAATCCCCTCTATTCTTAGTAAGCGCCCGTCTTCTGGTGTCTATCTGTGGCTCCCTTTGTTTCCAAATACAGAAATAGGAGTTCAGCTGTAAATAGCCTCATTCTGCCCTGTTAGACTCTCATTCTGGCCCTGTTAGACTCTCATTCTGCCCTGTTAGCCCTGTTAGACCCATGTGACTGGGGTTATTCCTCTCTTTCGTATCGTCTGAGATCCCCAAAGATTGGAAAGCTGCCGCGGTCATCCTCCTCTTCAAACGGGGAGACACTCTAGACCCAAACTGTTATAGACCTATATCTATCCTACCCTGCCATTCTAAAATCTTCGAAAGCCAAGTTAACAAACAGATCACCGACCATTTCGAATCCCACCGTACCTTCTCCGCTACGCAATCTGGTTTCCGAGCTGGTCATGGGTGCACCTCAGCCACGCTCAAGGTCCTAAACAATATCATAACCGCCATCGATAAAAGACAGTACTGTGCAGCCGTCTTCATTGACCTGGACAAGGCTTTTGACTCTGGCAATCACCGCATTCTTATCGGCAGACTCAATAGCCTTCGCTTCTCAAATGACTGCCTCGCCTAGTTCACCAACTACTTCTCAGATAGAGTTCAGTGTGTCAAATCGGAGGGCCTGTTGTCCTCCAAACGAGCTTCAACGCCATACAACACTCCTTCCGTGGCCTCCAACTGCTTTTAAATGCTATTAAAACTAAATGCATGCTCTTCAGCCAATTGCTGCCCGCACCCTCCCGCCCGACTAGCATCACTACTCTGGACGGTTCTGACTTAGAATATGTGGACAACTACAAATACCTGGGTGTCTGGTTAGACTGTAAACTCTCCTTCCAGACTCACATTAAGCATCTCCAATCCAAAATTACATTTAGAATCGGCTTCATATTTCGCAACAAAGCATCCTTCACTTATGCTGCCAAACATACCCTCGTAAAACTGACTATCCTACCGATCCTTGACTTCGACGATGTCATTTACAAAATAGCCTCCAACACTCTACTCAGCAAACTGGATGTAGTCTATCACAGTGCTATCCGTTTTGTCACCAAAGCCCCATATACTACCCACCACTGCGACCTGTGCTCTTGTTGGCTGGCCCTCACTACATATTCGTCACCAAACCCACTGGCTCGAGGTCATATATAAGTATTTGCTGGGTAAAGCCCTGCCTTATCTCAGCTCACTGGTCACCATAGCAACACCCACCCGTAGCATGCGCTCCAGCAGGTATATTTCACAGGTCATCCCCAAAGCCAACACTTCCTTTGGCCGCTTTTCCTTCCAGTTCTCTGCTGCCAATGACTGTAACGAATTGGAAAAATCACTGAAGCTGGAGTCTTATATCTCCCTCTCTAACTTTAAGCATCAGCTGTCAGAGCAGCTTACCGATCACTGTACCTGTACACAGCCAACCTGTAAATAGCACACCCAACTACCTCATCCCCATATTATTACTTACCCTCTTGCTCTTTTGCACCCCAATATCTCCACTTGCGCATCATCATCTGCACATCTATCACTCCAGTGTTAATGCTAAATTGTAATTATTTCACCTCTATGGCCTATTTATTGCCTCACCTCCCTACTCTTCTACATTTGCATACACTGTACACAGATTTTTCTATTGTGTTATTGACTGTACGTTTGTTTATTCCATGTGTAACTCTGTGTTGTTGTTTTTGTCGCACTGCTTTTCTTTATCTTGGCCAGGTCGCAGTTGTAAATGAAAACTTGTTCTCAACTGGCCTACCTGGTTAAATGAAGGTGAAATAAATACAAAAAGCACAACTAAGAGGAATATGGAAACTAAGTGTTTATGGGTCAGAGAGCCAGTTACCGGTCAGCACATGTCAACCGAGGGAATTTCTGCAGTAAGTCTGATCTGTTTATGTTATTCAACCAGATGGTCTTTCTACAGATGTCCGGATGTGTACAGTGCATGATAGTATAAAACATTAGAACCAAGGTATAATCCGTTCAAATTGCAGCAACTATAACAAAAGGTACTGGCTATACACGAGCAACCGTTTCAGGCGTGTTGTGGTTATCGATACTCGTATGACTGATTGTTTGTCTGTCTGTCTGCACTGCCTCCTTCCTCAGGCTGTTGAATGTAGGTGTGCTCCTTTGTACAATGGGTTTCAAAGTTACTGTATGACTGTCAGTGTGTCTGGCAGTCTGCGTGGCTTCCTAACCCTGGTTGTTGAAGGTAGGTGTGTTCCCTGGTGTGTCTTTGGGTGAATACATAAGACAGATACATATTCTGCATGACCAGACCGTTAAACATTATTTGGTGAACGATGCAAACACTAAAACACAAGATAAAACACACACACGCGCACACACACACACACACACACACACACACACACACACACACACACACACACACACACACACTTCCTTTCTCTCCCCTCTCTCTCGCTCTCTCACTCTCTCTCTCTCTCTCTCTCTCTCTCTCTCTCAATAGGATTGATAAGATCTTCCACCTGCCAGAACATCATGGATAAATCAGAGCTCTTCTTTAATCTGAAAGACTCCCTTCAGCCGACTTAAGACCTTATTTCATTAGCTGTGTGTGTGTGTCAGAGAAAAAGAGAAAGCGAGAGGGTTTGTGTGTTTGTGGTACGCACTACGGGGGCCCAGTCTCACCCCACTGCCATGTAGGCTGTGATTGTGGCCTAAGGAGAGGCAGGGGACAGGCCCACTATGTGTGTGAATGTGTGTCTCTGTGAGAACTAGAACAACTACACCTAGGCCTACGTGACTACACAGTGACACTGTACAGCTGGACTGTCAAACAGACAGAGATGCAGACACAACCTGTGGTCGGGTGAGAGACTGACGACTCCCCACACACCATTCCCCATCTGTTCACCACCCCACTCCCTGAAACACCTGAAAACCGGGCAGAGGCACCACCTGTCTGGTGTTGTGGTATGGTTGAAATAAAACAACAATAACAAAAAAAACACTGTCCAATCAGAGACCTGGATAGAGTGGGTGACTATAAGCATGTCCAAAAACAGGTTTTACAACTTGGTCTTGATTGACACCAGCATTGACTTGACTTGCTGTGTTACTATAAAATATGTAATGGTGCTAAGAAGGCCGGGCATGTGTCAGATGTTTCCTATGTGATGCATATTTTAGCTATTGAAGTTTAAAACACACACGCTTTGTATGTACCAAGTCCCTGCTGTCTGACACCACAATGGCCATTTATTCATTCATCACTGCTACAATTATTATGATGCATATAATTAAATGTATATTTCTATTGTGTTTTTCTTATTACAATTTCCATCATTTTATTTCACTTAGTCCTGCATTGTCGGAGTCTACGATTTCCACAGTACCCTGCACTCACATCTGCAACCCTGTACATGTGACTATTAAACACTCTGTGTCTCTGAATCTGAAAATGTTTGTAAAACTAAAACACACATCTTACTGATGCAGATGGCTGCATGGTTCAATAGCTGGAGGGTAGTTGTCTCTTGACACTGATCTGCTGTCAGTTCTGAGTTTTCTCCCCGTATCGTTAAAGGTAGGATTTGGGGAGGATAAACTGTTCTAAGATCTCTGTGTTAGTGGCTAACCTCTACCTCAAGCGGTATGTGGTCTGTGTAAATAGTGGGTGACACAGAGAAGCCATTACTGGAGATTCCTGTGAAATTACACGCGCACGCACACACACCCACACAACCCAGCACACATGCCACCTGCCACAAACAACAACTGGATGTGGTTCTGGAACCAGAGGAGCCAGAGGGGGGGTTAGGACTCTGAGGAATGTCTGGCTCACAGCTCCAACACCCAGCCCTGGTATGCAGGCTGGTATAGCTAGTTTAGGTGGATCTTCAAAGGCTCTGGTCAAATGAAAGGAAAGGGAGTACGAGTGGAGGTACAGCCAACAAGCACAGGTACATATCAGGAGGTACAAGCACAACTCTTCCTCATATTAGAACGGGTGCTTCTATTGGTTCCTTTAGAAACAAAAACATTGACGTTGGATGAAGGCTGAGGGGTAATAGAAACGGAAATAGAGACGGATCCCATCTAGAACGGGGAAAGAAGCAGAGGCCTCTGTGTCCTCCAGTCAACCAGTCAAAGCCACTTCACTATAAGTGCCATCAGACAATGGAGAGAAGTGAAGGGCCTTTAGTATCTTCTGTCCGCAGCAGTCTACCAGTCATCCACATCCACAGACAGAGCGAGACGTACACAGACAGACAGATAAGCCCAGGGACAACAATGAGTGTAGTGGGGAATAGAAACAGCAGAAGCAGCATATGGCCTCTCCTCTGCAGTAGTTCCTAAGGTCAACCACTCCACAGAGAGAGAGAGAGAGAGAGAGAGAGAGAGAGAGAGAGAGAGAGAGAGAGAGAGAGAGAGAGAGAGAGAGAGAGAGAGAGAGAGAGAGAGAGAGAGAGAGAGAGAGAGAGAGAGACAGAGAGACAGAGAGAGAGAGAGAAATAGAGAGAAGGCAGGGCTGGTAGAGCTATGAGTCTGCTGTAGGGCTAGGAATTGCCAGGGACCTCACGATACGATATTATCATGAAACGTATGTGCCGATACGACATGTATTGTCATTCTCACGATTCTTACGATTCTACATGTAATACATTTCGATACTGTGATTTTATTGCAATTCGATGTTCCGAACATATTGCTCACCATGTCTGCTGCCAAGGGATAAGAGAGAGCCATGAGAAAACAAGTTTCGATCAGTCATGGAAATAAAAGTGCTGAAAACAAATTGGCTCTCTATTTAAAAAGAAGATGGAGAACAAGCTGAAGGGGACTAAAGGGATAACGCCGGGGACTAAAGGGTTTCCTGACAGATACACGCCAGGCTGACCTCTCCACCCTGCCAGCCACTGGCCCGTTATAGAGGTCAGAGGTCACCACACTCCATTAGCGGGGTTAATCCCTGCCTCTCACTGGAGCAGGACGGAGACGAGACCAGCGCGTGGTTAACAGATCCAGGCCATTGACTGACTGTGTCACTCTCATTGTCTCATTGTCTCAGCTTCAACATCAGGTGGCAGGTGAGGATTCAGCAACCGAAGGACAAAACACCAAACAAATCCAACAAATCCACCAAACAAATCCAGCATCCAGATGTTTCAGGTGTTTTTTGTTGTTGTTGTTGTCGATGTATTCCAGGTTTCTGTTCTGTCTTACCTGGAATTTCCAAGTAATTTGTCTCCTATCATTTTAGTGTGTGTGTGTGTGTGTGTGTGTGTGTGTGGTGAGCTGAGGGTAAACTAGCCCAGCAGTGTGTATCTATGAGAGACTAAAGCCAGTCAAATGTAACAGAGGAAGTCAGTCTGCAGATTCAGGGGGCTTTCTCTGCGGTAGGAAACTCCACTCCACTCAAATCATCCTGGGTACTATCAGAGTAGGGCAAGAGGTAGAACAGAAAGGGAGGCTAACACGCACACACATGGCACGCACGCACAGTCAGGCACGCATGCACGCGCACACACACACAACCAATATACAGAGGAGTTGACAGGCTGTTTGTGCCACGGGGGTACCTCACACAAAAATGTCTGAGTCATATACTGTGGTAGGGTCTTGTCACTGTCTCATAACCGCAGCTGTGTGGTCTAACCACGGTAAAGATGGCACACCTTAAAGAGTGACTCACTGCTCTCAACTCTCCCAATTGTCACTTTGACTATGTGTAGGTAAACTGTAACAGCAACACCTTGAATTGCTAATGTTGGTATCTATTTGAGTGCCTCCTGTATACGTTTTCACTGATCAAGAGAAACCCTAAATAGCCACAGTATCAAGACCATGAAGTATAGGCCTAAGGAGTTTTGCAGGTATGTTACAATTTGACATCTAAAGAGGTACTTTCCCCCTGACTTTGAACGGGAGTCAACCTGAATCACCAGTGCCCTATGACTTCTTTTCAAAGACACCAAAACTCCTCTGAACAACAGCAGAGGAATGAGTGTAGCGCAAAGGGAGCGAACCCGATGCAAACTCCAACAATGAAGAGGTTCAGTCACAGTACAACACTCAGGGGCACAGTTGCCGTGGTGACTAAGACATTATACTGCAGATGCCTCATGCTACTGCCTCCTCAGTGTTCTAACAACCCCGTGTTGTTAACAACCTAGTATCTCCTGACTCACTGCTCGCTGGGGTGGCTGCACAGGGGTAGTTGATGAGTGTGTGAGTGGGAGGGGTTTACGTGTGTGTGTGTGTGTGTGTGTGTGAACAGGGGTGGAGGGGGCAATGTGTGTGTGTGTGTGTGTCTGTGTTTGTGGGAGGTGCGCGTATGTATCTTTGTGTTTGTGGGTGGTGTGTGTGTGTGCAGGAGCACGCTCATGTGTGTGTTTGTGATGAATGACCCTTTGACTCAGACGTGTGGGCTGTGCAACTTGAGCAGTAGGCAGAGACAGAGAAGGGCATGGAAGCAGCAGCTCGGCAGTAAGGTAGCAGTAAGGTCTCCTCTCTGTCCTCCTCCTCAGTCCCCCCCCAGCCCCAGGGGGTGTGGAGCAGATGCAGCCGCTACAGCTGGCCTCCCCACAGGCCTCTGGCCCCATTAAGACACTATTAACCCTTGGTTCGTCTGTCTCTGGCAACCATAGCCTCAAGCACAAGTACTGTACCTCACAACTGACACTGCACTGCTGACACTCCACAATCATCTCAAAAAGGAGATGATTGGGGACTACAGGTTAAAGGATGACCGAGCACGTGTAACAGTATAACTTTACGTCCGTCCCCTCGCCCCGACCTGGGCGCGAACCAGGGACCCTCTGCACACATCAACAACTGACACCCACGAAGCATCGTTACCCATCGCTCCACAAAAGCCGCGGCCCTTGCAGAGCAAGGGGAACCACTACTTCAAGGTCTCAAAGCGAGTGACGTAACCGATTGAAACGCTATTGGCGCTCACCACCGCTAACTAGCTAGCCATTTCACATCCGTTACACTCACCCCCCTTTCAACCTCCTCCTTTTCCGCAGCAACCAGTGATCCGGGTCACGGCACCAATGTAACAGTATAACTTTACGTCCGTCCCCTCGCCCCGACCCGGGCGCCTCTGCACTCATCAACAACTGACACCCACGAAGCGTCGTTACCCATCGCTCCACAAAAGTCGCGGCCCTTGCAAAAGTCGCGGCCCTTGCTTCTAGTTTGTTGCTCCCTTGCTGTAGTAGAGCAAGTTGAGAGCTTCAAGTTCCTTGGTGTCCACGTCACCAACAAACTAGAATGGCCCAAGTCGTGAAGAGGGCACAGTCGTGAAGAGGGCACGACAACGCCTATTCCCCCTCAGGAAACTAAAAAGATTTGGCATGGGTCCTCAGATCCTCAAAAGGCATCACTGCTTGGTACAGCAACTGCTCGGCCTTCGACCGCAAGGCACTACAGAGGGTAGTGCGTATGGCCCAGTACATGACCGGGGCTAAGCTGCCTGCCATCCAGGACCTCTATACCAGGCGGTGTCAGAGGAAGGCCCTAAAAATTGTCAAAGACTCCAGCCACCCCAGTTATAGACTGTTCTCTCTGCTACCACATGGCAAGCGGTACCGGAGCCGCCAAGTCTAGGACCAAAAGGCTTCTCAACAGCTTTTACACCCAAGCCATAAGACTCCTGAACAGCTAATCAAACGGATACCCGGACTATGCATTTTATACCGCCAACACCTCTTTTACGCTGCTGCTACTCTCTGTTTATCATCTATGCATAGTCACTTTAACTAATCCTACATGTACATATTACCTCAAATAGCCTGACTAACTGACACTGTGCCGATACCACCAGTATATAGCCTCGCTACTGTTACTTTTTACTGTTTTTTCTTTTTGTATTTATCTATTGTTTACATAATACCTATTTTTTACTTAAAAACTGCACTCTTGGTTAAGGGCTTGTAAGTAAGCATTTCACTCTAAGGTCTACACCTGCACGTGACAAATAAACGTTGATTTGTATTTGACACCGGCATTGTCCATTGCAGCAGAGGACAAGAGTGGTTGTTAATAATGACGTCAGATGGATAGAAAATGACTACAGCTTGACGTGAAGGAAAGCGACTCCCTAGTTCTGTACGTATAAGCAAGCAGTGGCCAGACCTTATCAACACGTTTCCTCATGGAAGGAAATCCTCACGCTCAGCCATGGCTTTGAATCTATATGACATCATTTCAATAAGAGGTCAAAGTTGAAGCAGTAGTGGCTGGTGGGGTCAGAGGTAGGCCCGCTGTATTGTCCATCCTCTCTCCCCTGTGGGTCTCTGTATCCCCTGTAACAATGACTGGGCAGCTGCTCCACTCATAAAGAGGCATTAACCCTGCACAGCATCAACTAGGGGTGATGATGAACATGGGTGTGTCTGTGTGTGCGTGCCTGCTTGTCCGTCTGCTTTTTTCACAGACCGAAAAGAAAGAGTGAAAAAAGAGGTACAAGATCATTTTTGCTACAATATTGGGAGCATTTTTTTTGCAGGGGGATCAGTGCCTTTTTGGCAGAGATAAAATGGTGTTGACATTTCTGCTCGAGTACCAAAGCCAAGCTATTTCTAGGAGCTATTTCTTGGACATTCTACAGTAAGCTATTCTCTGTCTTTCTGTAAGGAAGGTATGAATCTCGATATTAAACTGTGAAAATGGAAATCTAATTAAATTACAGGTTGGCAGGTCTGTGGAATACGGGTTTGTCACAGAGCTGTGGAGTGAGTGTAACGTTTCTCTCTACATTCCTTTGCAGTTAAATGGACGCCACCTCTGTTGCTTGGTGACAAAGTGTAGATCCAAACTGATTTAGTCGTGCTCGATCAGGGTTTGCAGTGCAGGTGAGAGGAGCTGTGATGTGTGTGTGATATTTGTCTCTAGCCTTTAGAGTAGGGGGTTGGTTTTTCACCCTCAGGGGAGAAACGCAAACTCCGCGCTGCAGGTTGGATGACTAAGAACTAACATACTGAGGTATTGCAGTATGCTGAATATGATGTCTAATTGTTTTGAGTGATTTTTCTCTTTGAGTTAATATTTGTCCACGTCGGACCACAGCTGGCAGCTGACATCATCATATAATCTGAACTATGCATCACAACATGTCATTGGAAAGAATTCACATCACTACATTGAACATCATAATACACGACAAAATTAAGATCACCAAAACACTTGCCATTATGGAGAAGATCAGAACACATGACATCACAATGGAGAACATCAGAAGACATGACATCACAATAAAGAACATCAGAAGACATGACAGCACATAATCAGAAGACATGACATCACAACAGAGAACATCAGAAGACATGACATCACAGCACATAATCGGAAGACATGACATCACAACAGAGAACATCAGAAGACATGACATCACAATGGAGAACATCATCCATAGAGATCCTATTATCTCTATGGATGTTTATCTGCATCCAGCTAGTCAAAAATATATTTGTGTTCTTGCTTCAGAGGGGTCCAAGTGCATGATGTCCCAGTCTTAAAAATAGCACAGCCTCCAATCACACCGCTATTAACTGTCCTTGAAGGGTATGTCTTGATATATCTCTGTGTCCTCTCTGAGTAAACTAAAAACAAAGACTCGGTCATTGTGTTCCTTACCCTCAGCTCCAAAATCCAATTGATCATTTCTTGCTGTATTCTCTCTATTCTGATCTCACGTGTCTGGGTTAGGATTCGTTCAAGACAGCTTCTTCAGTTTTTCTGTTCATGGTGGGTATTTTGAGAGTGTCTATCCTGGCTTTTTTGTTGTTGTACAAATACAAAACAGAATGTTCCAGAAATTGGCTTTGTCATTTATTCTCAGTAAATAGCTTTTACCGAATTGTGAGAAAAACAAAACTATGTAATAACTTTTGAGTTATTCCAGTAATAGCAAATGACCAAGCCAAGAGAGATATTGCTGCTTTTATTAGGTCTTACAGTAACAGCTTATAGCCAGCACATGTAAGGACCTAGGGAAGATAATACTGTACTGGAAGTGCTTCCTAATAGCTATCGATTTCCTTTCATGCTCTCTGGCCAGGGAAGATCATTTTGTATGTGTAGGGGTGTGTGTGTGTGTGTGTGTGTGTGTTTTAGGTGACTCGTGGCCATAAAGGCTGGAGACTGACAGGCAGATAAGATCCATATTCATACACCTGCTGTTGGGACCTCAGTCATCTGTCAATTTCCGTGCATGTGTGTCTATATCACATAATACTATGAGGGGGGGGGGGGGGTAGTTGTCAGTGTGGTTTGTCACTAACAGAAAGCCAGTGGGCAGTTCCGTGTGTGTGTGTGTGTGTGTGTGTGTGTGATCGTGTGTGTGTATTGTTGCTACCTCAGGATGCCCCCACACTCTCTCTTTCTTTTATAGACACAAAGTACACAGACACACTCTCTCTTCCCATGTCACGGTGACTATGTGCAGTTCAGTGGGTCAGCACTGGAGAACTGAATGTACACTTGTTTTCCGGCACAGATGCAGACGACCCTCCGTGATAACAGAAATACAAGCCCACCTATGTCAACTATGAGTCAGTAAACAGTCAACAGAACCCACACAGTAAGGGGGTGGGGGAAATCCAGGGACAGGAGTCCACTGTCCTGCCCCCTCTATAAGCACTGATCTTCATCTTAGTCACTTACAGTAAACACAAGCTCTCGTCCAGAACAATCTACAGTCAGGGTATACAAGCGGGTCTCGCAACGTACTGGTTAGGTAGGCCAGTGGTGTCAAACTCTGGGCCTCAAGGGTCAGAGTCTGTTGCTTATTTTTTGCAGCTCTATGGAACTCAACTGATCAATTCATGTATTTGATTGGCTAGAGTTTTCCAGATCTAAACCAGTCTCAGATTAAAAGTCAACTCCAAACAGAGGTCTGGTAAATTGAAATGGTTGCAGTATATAGGCCAGTGGTGTCAAACTCAAGTCCTCCAGAGCCTGTGTCCACTGTCTGCTAATGGCTATTGTAAGACTGAATTCTTTACTGTATGCCATGCCTATGTACATTCCTGGCAGGGAAGCAATAAACAGGTACTTAGTTCTGAGACTCTCGCTCTGTCCATCCTCTTACTGTAAATGACTCGATGACATTTCTGGTTTGCATACAGGCAACAGGTGCTTTGTTCCCCAGGCAGGAAGTTCCCCTGTGTTAAATATCAAATCAAACGTCCTTTATATAGCACATTTTTCACGACAAATGCATTTTAATGTGCATAACAAATAAAATAATAAAAAGGTGAGAAAGATAAAACACCAAATGTTTCTATGCAAATATAAAACGAAGATAGACATGAATAAAACTGAAGAATTAAGAGATCAATTCAAATAGTAAAACAATAGTAAAATAACTGTAGAAATGAGAGACTGATGCAGCAAAAGGGATAAAATAAATAAAGTAGATACTATGGCTAACTAAACACTTAAACCGTCGGCCTTCGCTACCCCTCCCCCCCATTTACTACGACAACGAGTAGCCATTTTGACTGCAACATTCTAACAGTCTAATAAATAAATATCATATATGCCATCAGAAAAATAATCCTTTGGTTGTGTTTATAAAGGTCTTGGGGGACATTAGAAGACGAAAAGAGTTTCATTCCAGTATTCAGACCCCTTCACTTTTTCCACACACAATATCCCATAATGACAAAGCAAAAACAGGTTTTTAGAAATGATTGCAAATTTAATCCAAATCAAAAACTGAAATAATCACATTTACATAAGTATTCAGACCCTTTACTCAGTACTTTCTTGAAGCACCTTTGGCAGCGATTAAATTCTCAAGTTTTCTTGGGTATGGTGCTACAAGTTTGGCACACCTGTGTTTGGGGAGTTTTTCCCCATTCTTCTCTGCAGATCCTCAAGCTCTGTCAGGTTGGATGGGGAGCGTCACTGCACAGCTATTTTCAGGTCTCTCCAGAGATGTTCGATCGGGTTTAAGCCTGAGCTCTGGCTGGGCCACTCAAGGACATTCAGAGACTTGTACCGATGCCACTACTGCATTGTCTTGGCTGTGTGCTTTGGGTCGTTGTCCTGTTGGAAGGTGAACCTTTGCCCCAGTCTGAGGTCCTGAGCGTTCTGGAGCAGGTTTCATCAAAGGAGCTCTCTGTACTTTGCTCCGTTCATCTTTTCCTCGATCCTGACTTCTCTCCCAGTCCCTGCCGGTGATAAACATCCCCTCAGCATGATGCTGCCACCACCATGCTTCACCGTAGGGATGGTATTGGCCAGGTGATGATTGGTGGCTGGTTTCCTCCAGACGTGACGCTTGGCATTCAAGCCAAAGAGTTCAATCTTGGTTTCATCAGACCAGAGAATCTTGCTTCTCATGGTCTGAGAGTCTTTAGGTGCCTTTTGGCAAACTACAAGCGGGCTGTTGTGCATTTTAATGAGGAGTGGCTTCCGTCTAGCCATAAAGGCCTGATTGGTGGAGTTCTGCAGAGATGGTTGTCCTTCTGGAAGGTTCTCCCATCTCCACAGAGGAACTCTGGAGCTCTGTCAGAGTGACCATCGGGTTCTTGGTCAACTCCCTGACCAAGGCCATTCTCCCCCGATTGCTCAGTTTTGCAGGGTGGGCAGCTCTAGGAAGAGTTTTGGTGGTTCCAAACTTCTTCCATTTAAATAGAGGCCACTGTGTTCTTGGGGACCTTCAATGCTGCAGAAATGTTTTGGTACCCTTCCCCAGATCTGTGCCTCGACACAATCCTGTCTCGGAGCTCTATGGACAATTCCTTCAACCTCATGGCTTGGTTTTTGCTCTGACATGTACTTTCAACTGTGGGACATTATATAGACATGTGTATGCCTTTCCAAATCATGTCCAATCAATTGAATTTACCACAGGTGGACTCCAATCAAGTTGTAGAAACATCCCAAGGTTGATCAATGGAAACAGGATGCACCTGAGCTCAATTTCGAGTCTCATAGCAAAGATTCTGAATACTTATGTAAATAATGTATTTTTTACATAAGTATAACAAAAAAAGGAAAATGGAAAATGTTGCATTTAATCAGTTTTAGAATAAGGCTGTAATGTAACAATCCATTTTCAGAATTGTTGGTAATTTAGCTTTTATTGTTTGAAGAAATTATGAAAGAGATTGTTGTGTTTTTTCGCTATCAACTCATGGCATGAGGCGGTTAAACGACAGACATGTATTTGTTTAAAATCTATCACTTCCCTTATAAAAATGAAACTTCCTGCAAGTGTGTCAAAAAATGCTGCCAGAAGTTTGCCAATAATGCTGAATCTGCAGCAAACCTTTTTCAACAATAATATGTATTCTAGTGGCAAACAGTTCGCCAGAGTTTTTTTTTGTTGACAAACAATTCTCTCAAGATTCTATTTGAATCTGTGGCAACAATATTTATTGCCACTTTACCAGAAGCCGTTTCTGGTGAAAACATGCGTTTTAAGACCAGTTGACGACCAATCAGGGGGATTCGAGAAATCTGTTGGAAAATGGAAACTAAGACAATCTAGCTAGCTACCTACCAAAGTTTGCCAGTGAGTGTCTAACTTATTAATTAAACTTCCTAATGAACTTTAAAATGTTGTTAGCTCATTGATGCCTAGTTAACAATGTCATGCTTTATGGGATAGTGAAACACTTTGAGTTTCAATCTGTCACCGCCACTGACTGGCTAGCTGCTTGGCTAGCGCTTAGCTAACTAACGTCAGTTGTGATATTTTTGCACAATTAATGTGATAACTAACTTTAGCTAGCTAACCGATGATTTGCCTAAACACATTTTTAGGTAAATGCGTTAGTCTTTTTATACCAATATGCAAGTGTCACTGTTCAGTAACATGTTAGCTAGCACAACAGCTAAGGTATAAACAATATGAGCTTACTTGACGTCAAAGCAAAACTTCACTATTGCGGATGGATACCCTTCCCTTACCTGTGGTGTTGGGAAATGCTGTATTGGGAGGAGGATGCATCAACCCTCTGTGAGCGATGCATTTGTGTATCGTCTATAAGCATGGTAAGGTAAGCAAATGCATGCATTGTTTTCATAAATGTAGCCCATACATTCCTACTTTGTAGCAATTAGATCTTTCATTGCTTTAAACTAGTAGCTAACTCATCCTCTCTTTCTAGAAGCAATCAGTTACAAGGCAAAACCCCAGATTGAGGCCTTCAATCCACCCGAGGACAGAGAAATGTGTGCACCAGGTCAAGGCTTCTTGCATGCATGGCTTTGAGATGTAAGTTAACAATAATTCTTTTTGGAAAAATATGAATTTCCATATTAGGGATAACTCCATTTTATGTTGCTTTTCTTCCACCCAAGCCTAATACTACCTTTTTAAGATGCCAAAATAGAAAATGTTTTCAGTATCCTCGTTTTGTTTTGTGTTTTCTGCCTGCATTTTGGATGAAAGAATTCCATAGGGCCACCATCTTCAAAGTTCACTCAAAAAGGCAATAGTTCTGAACAGGGTTTGATTTAGTTTTTGATGTTTTAATTATTCAATCTTATCTTTTAAACATTCAGTAGTTGAAAGTTGTTGCTCATGTAAATTCAGTAGTTCCCCTTTAAACATAAGGTCAACATCCCCATTGTGTTCACATTTCTCTCATGTAAATGTTGTAGCTACATAAAAATGTCAAACAATATCCAGTCTTTGCTCCTTTCTTCATTAGCATGATGATCATTTTAGGTTGTATTGCATTAATTAAGACATTGAATACATGTTGTTTAGTATATTTACTACATTTATTATGTTTAGTTCTCTGAGAATCAAGTTTATTTAAAGTTATATGTGATTTGGTTTATGTAGATACAACATTGCAATGTTGTAAACAAACAGTAACCAATAACCTGATCTAATTTTGTGCAAAGCTGTCATCAAGGCAAAGCGTGGCTACTTTGAATATTCTAAAATAATGTCTAACACTTTTTTGGTTACTACATGATTCCATATGTGTTATTTAATAGTTTTGATGTCTTCACTATTACCCTACAATGTAGAAAATAGTACAAATAAAGAAAAACCCTTCAATGAGTAGGTGTCCAAACTTGATTGGTATTGTATCTTTTAAATTATTAAATACAGTAATATGAGATCTGTATGTGAAACATTTTACACTTCAGTCAACAGATTATCTTATCCAGAGTGACTTACAGTAAGTGCATTCATCTTAATAAGATAGCTAGGTGAGACAACCACATTCAGTATCGCAGTCAAATATACCGGATACAAACATTCTATTCCAGCTAAACAATGGATATAGCATTTTGCAAAAAACACCAACTCCTTTTTCATTTACATTTAATATTTTCTATAAAAATAAAAAAATCTTATGAAAAAATACATGTGAAAAATTGAATATAGCATTTTCATTATCTTATTGTACTGTAGATGATCTGCTGCTCATTGTTATTCTTGGAAAATGTAATATCTCTTTTTGGCAAAGGTAAGTGTTTTAGAGACCTCAATCTGATCTTTCTGATACTATATAGAAATCACAACGTCAATACTTGCATATGACTCTGTAAGAGGATTTGAAAAAGTCACTTTTTGGCGCACCCGGCCAAAAAATGACATGTCCTCCTAAAACTGCTTATAACACAAATTCAGTTTGTTATATCAAAATTCTAAAAACAACCAAAAACAACATTTCGATTTTTAAATTCATATGCAGTAAAAATGACTGTCTCTGCGCTTCTAGTCTTAAAAGCACAGCTAAAAAGCTGTTAAGATTTTTCTGAAGTGTCAAACATTTGAGGCCCCCAGATCCTCTGGCAGGCTGCTCCAAATGCCAGGATGAGCTTCACCAAAAGGCTGTCCTTTGGAACATCTAAAAGACCAGTGCCAGAAGATTTGAGGGACCGACCGGGCACATACCTTAAAAGCATATCAGACATGTATTTGGGTGCCAGGCCATGTAGTGCTTAAAAAATAAATAAAGCTATTTTTTTCATCAACTCTGAAACTAACATGTAACCAATGCAGAGACTTTAAAATAGGTGTTTTTATTTAACTAGGCAAGTCAGTTAAGAACAAATTCTTATTCACAATTTTTAGTGTCAGTGCTCATTCTGAGGTCATTCACCACCTTGACTAGTCTCTGACAGAGGCATCCTAGGACTCTCTCTCCTCTCTCTCTCTCTCTCTCTCTCTCACACACTTACACATATATATTTCTGAGAGGTCTGTGGAATAAAGGCCTGATTGGGGTTGTGATCTACACCTCCCAGGCTCCCACAGGGTGAGCTACAGTAAAGATGGGTTCAGGGCCGTATCAGCTTACAGCACTAGACCAGAGTAACGTAAACACTTTATGTAAGTCACTTCTGATGCTGTGGGATCCGGAGGGGAAAAAGAGACGCGTGCGAGATAGGCATGCTATGCTGGCATTATAATAGAAGAAATAAGAAGTGACTACTGAGCTTCCTAAAAATTGTGCAATGCAACTTAATACATTGTTGCATACAAATAATTGGGATGAGAAGAGCGATAAGTAATCACGCCCCCCCCCCCCCCCCCCCAACACACACAGGATGCCATTTGACTGGTATGAAGTCAAACTTCAAACCCCATGAGGATCTATGATACACCACCTATCCATTCTACGCATTCTGTCTCCCCCCCCCCCTAGCTGGCGGCAGCTTGAAAAGCAGCTCCAAAGATAAACCCCTCTGTGCAGCCCCTCAGTGGTCAGTCAGCAGTCTGATGATGTCACAGAGGGGCATTCTGCCACTCTGGAACGCCACTCGCTGCATTCCACATTCCAGCCCCACATGACCCCCTGTCCCCCTGCAGAGGCAGCAGTGGAACGGAAAATCGTCTGACACACCGGAGGAAGAACAACACCGAGACGGAACCCTCGTGCCTACAGAGGTGTCCTTTTCAGTCAGGCGATATCACGTTACTGGCCCAGTGTTGCCTGTTGTTGATGCAGTTGACACGGAAACCCTGCTTGAGGAACTGTTCGGCGCCGATGTTATGTGGCTGTCAGTTATGTACCTGTTGCGACATCACTGTCTACTCTAAATAATCATATAAGACTTGTCATATTGTATAACCATGAATGATAAAACGATTTATTTTGCACGAGACCCTTACAGTAGTAGTGCGACAACAACTACAAAACGTAGGACAGACAACTTGGCAACCGATGGGTCTGTCAACTCTATTTATCCCCATTGGAAAAGTCAGACATACTTTGTCCTTGATTGAATTACTTAAATTGCTTTCAATGGAGCCAGTTACCATTGGCAAACATACCAAGAGCCCTTATCAAACGAGTTTGTGTTGCATCATTATATTTGGGGCAGTTTTATACAATGTCAAAGATTGTATCTGGGCGTCTCTGTTCCTTGGTTACTGATGCTCCATGGAGCACACTGCACATTGCACACTTACTGATACAATTATCATCTAAACACGGGATATGGGGACTCATATGTCCCCATAACACAAAGGAGGAATCAGCTCGAGTCCCTATAAAACAACAGACAGGCATAGCAAACTTTCCCTACAAACATATTGAGCTAATGGCCAACAGCCAATACTGAGGTGTGAGGTAACTTCCAATTACTATGTTTGGATTCTAAGTAGGCAACTATGCAATTAAATGATCTAGCATTTAGTTAAATGTGTATTTCAGGGTTAAAACACTCTTGGTGCACTTGCGTTACAGAACTCGTTTTTCTCTTTACTGCGAACCTTTAGGTAGCTAGGTAGGTCACTTGAAAACAAATTGTCACTTTCAATAACAACCTAGCTGTTAGTCATCCAGGTGCATGTTTTTGTGTGTTTGAACATGTGCATTCTGTCAACATCTGCTGTGGGGCCGCAGCACACATAACCAGACACCTGCTTGTGGCTGTGTGTACTAAGAAAGAGAGAGGGAGGGAGAGAGAGCGGGGGGGGGGGGGAGAGAGAGAGAGAAGGCAGGGCTGGTAGAGCTATGAGTCTGCTGTAGGGCTGGGAATTGCCAGGGACCTCACGATACGATATTATCATGAAACTTAGGTGCCGATGCAATAGGTATTGCGATTCTCACGATTCTATGTATTCCGATTCAATACTGTGATTTTATTGCAATTCGATGTTCCAAATATTGCTCACCATATGGTCTGCTGCAGAGGGATAAGAGAAAGCCATGAGAAAACTAGTTTTGATCAGTCATGGAAATAAAAGTTTAAAAAGAGGATGGAGAACAAACTGAAGGAAAAATACTGGAGTTTGGTCCAGGTACAGCCAACTAGCAGCAAATAATATTGCGATATTGTCCAAATGATACGATATATCTTAAAAAGCCATATCCCGATATGTAACTATCTATTTCTTCTCCAATCACTAGTCTGCTGGTGACTCACATTGAGAAGCCGAGCAGCAGCAGGTCTTTTAGACATCCATTATTATTCCCTAGCATTTACTGCCCTCTGCTGGTCAAATTGATGTACAGCTAAAATAAAATAAACTGACTGCTTTGCTGTGTCAGATATAAGACATACATTATTAGTACAGAGGGCTCAGAAATGATTGACACCCTTGATAAAGGTAGGCAAACATGCCTGTATGAAATAAATATTTCAAATACTGAGTTATATTGTGTGAAAAAATTTGGGAAGTCTCCGAGAAAGAGATTTTGTAGCAAGTCATTTTTTTCTCTCAAAAAGGTACCTCACTTTGCAAGGATAACAGAAGTGAGCCTTTTTCTAAAATGTTTTATGAGACTGGAGAACACATTGGGAGTGATGTTAGACCATTCCTCCATACAGAATATTTTCAGATCCTTGATATCCTTCGTCTGCGCTTATGGACTGTCGCTCTTACACTAAAAGGGAATTATCATGCTTTTCACAATTCTGTAGTATTATTCCAACCTCATAGTGTGGAAATATATATAAATACAGAGAAATCCCGTTTTTGCCTGCACTGGGCCTTTAAGCATTGAGCGTGTGCATGTATGCACATTAATGAATCTATACATGTCGTCAATGTATACAGTCAGATCACTGAATTGACTTGGTTGTAGGGATTCTCTGAATTGGCAGATTTGCTCAATAGCCTAATCCAAGCACTTTTTCATCATTAGAGCATTTTCTAGCCCTTTTTCCTGGAAACCTGAAAGTTTGTGCCGGGGATGATGACCATCCATGCAACCGGAATAGATTTTACCGGCAATGGGGTGGTTTAGGCTATATGATTGCGGCCTCTTTCTCTCTCTCTCTCTCTCACACACATACACACACGTGGGAGAGCTTCCCAGAAGTCAGCGGTCACAATTCATCAGCTCCTTGAGCCTCCACCAAGATGTACGAGAAGCAACCCGTTTCCCAGCAACGACTGACAGAAAAACGGAGATTCATCTCGCCATCATCATCTTGTTTTCCTCCCATTTCATCCTCCTCTGTAGCCTACTCTCTTCTATTCATTCCAGAGAACGAGAGGCCGCTCGAGAATTGCATTATTGAAAGCACTCTGTTTTGTCTTCGGGCCATGACTAAGATCACGACGGTCTTCTAAATGTAGGGCAAATGCAGTTTATGTAACTACCTCTTCAACATTTTACAGATCATATCAGTCGGCTACAGGATAAGAATGCTCTGTCTTTTCGTTCAACATAGTCATATGGGCACCTTCTAAATTAGACTCCACCCTCCAAACCCTAATTTCAATCTAGCCTTAATGAAATAAGGGGGTACATTTGATTTATAGATAAAAGCAGATATTCATTCTACATTTCCGATAGCTTGATTACATTGTTAAGTTTAATCATAGGTTCATCGTCCACAGTGACTACAAGCAGATATCATACCTTTTATACAGAGGAGAGAGAAGTTTCCCTCAACCTCTGACACCTACAGACTATATCTTATCCTAGATCTGTGTTTAGGGGCAATTTCTAACTCAAGTTTAGTGTAATTTCCTATGGCTGTACTTTCATTACAATATCGCCATCATGTGGTCAAAGGACTTAATACATATGGTACTTGTCTGCTGTTCGTCAGCCTGCCAGCAAGCCAGCCAACCAGCCAGTATGCCTGCCTGTTCTCTTTGCCATGCCGGTCCCCATGCCTAGCCTGGACTCATGCCTGTTTTTGGGGTCAGTGCAAGTGGCGCAGTCCCTTGAACTCCTGGAACCATCTGAAACGCCTAGAACCATCCGGACCCACCTAGAACCACACGCCTGGACAGTCTGCACTCAGAAATAAGGTACAGGTAGCGTACCGTATTATTCCCAGGGGTACAAAAAGATCGAATGACACAATGCAAATTCAAAAAGGTACACATATAATCTCACATGGTACTGTTCAGTACCTTTTAGGGTACATGTGAGGATAATGTATTATAATGGTATAACAAAACAATTAGCAAATATTTTGAATATACACATTTTTTAAATAAAAGGATAGAATCATCACACTGTCAGAAACCATGTCTTTGCATGCATTTACATTTGAGTCATTTAGCAGACACTCTTATCACGAGAGACTTACAGTAGTGAGTGCATACATTTTCATACTGGTCCCCCATCGGAATCAAACCCACAACCCTGGCGCGGCGTTGCAAGCAGAGCCACATGGTATGCACATTGATTGATTGATTGATCTGATGCTACACAAATATAAATAACATACATTTTTCTAAACTAATCCAACCTGTTAGTAGTTGGATTAATTACACCAGTTACTGAGATGGTTGTTCCCGTTAGGTAGTCTCATTTATACGTTTTCCACACCTTGGCAGTCATTCTAAATGCAGGTTGCGGGTGATTTAAAAGTTCCAATAGGAATTACATATCACTTTGCAAACCAGTATAATGTGACGTGCCCGATGTGGCCTGCAAACCAAGAGATTCAGACCACTGTGTTAGGGTCTACGAAGCTATACGGAATTGTTTTAAGAAGATCATACCAAGGATCATTTAGCTATTTGATTTACATTTTAAGACCCCTTGAAGTATATAACAAATATTTAATAAAACAAATATTTTTGGCCTTACTGCTATTAGCCCATACAAACACATTGAATAACAGATTCACTACATGGAACAACAGATAGTCCACCCAAAAAGAGCATAACAGCATCCTGTATGTGTTTGTGAGTGTATCGCCTTTGCATAGAGGGGTCATATTAGTGTGTAGCCCAAACTGTTCAGGAGCTACAGGGTAGCAGGTAGCCTAGTGGTTAGAGCATTGGACTAGTAACTGAAAGGTTGCAAGATTAAATCCCTGAGCTGATAAAGTAAAAATCTGTTGTTCTGCCCCTGAACAAGGCAGATAACCCACCGTTCCTAGGCTGTCATTGAAAATAAGAATTTGTTCTTAACTGACTTGCCTAGTTAAATAAAGGTAAAATAAAAAAACTGACAGAAATGAGCAGATTGGCTCTCTGAATTCAGATGAGTCCCAAGAAGCTTGGGGGGGGGGGTCATAGAGCAAAACAGAGAACACCATCATGTTAGTGAGAGTCCTATGGATAGGTCATAATTGTTTGTAGGCCAGACGATTTAGTGACAAGGCCGAGTTTCGGGATGTCAAACACTAGCTCTTTCACCGCGGATGTGGTGGATTGAGACTCATCCAATGCAAAAAAAAACGGATGTATTTTTATGGGGATTTTTTATTATGCTAATTCGATTTCCACAAGGGTACGGACATTGGCCTTAGTGGTTAATTCATGTTTATTAATTAGGAAAAATATGAATACAATTCCACCCGTAAGGCCACTAGAGGGTGATTTGTTCATTTGACTGCAGGAAAGGGTACGGTACGAACTTTAAGGGTACAATTTTGTACCTATAACTAAAAAGGTACAAATGACATACCTTGCAGGGTACCACTACAGGGACAAGTGTACCCCTTTAAGAACAAATCTTTGTTTCAATGAGTGTAGACTGTAGGAATAACATTCCGGGGAGGATGCATGTGTTGGAATGATCATGTCAGTGCTGTCAGCGAGAGGGCTGTGTGGCGGAGCGTTAACCAAACGACAGCCAACTCCTCAACTGGTCCCCATCGTCACCCTTTTTCACCTCACCTTGCTGCCCTGATCGGTCCCAGGATAGAACCTGGAGCCGGATCAGCAGATCTGTGTGTGTGTGTGTGTGTGTGTGTGTGTGTGTGTGTGTGGGGTGGGGGGGGGGGGACAAGTTTAACTATATTTGTGGGGACCAGAAGAATATTAAACAAACACACATTTGACCACCTGGATACATTTTGTTAGTCCCTACAGGGTCAAATGCTATTTCTAGGGGGTTTAGGGTTAAGGTTAGAATTAGTGTTATGGTTAGAATTAGGGTTAAGTGCTAAGGATGGTTTAGGGTTGGGGTTAAGGTAAGTGTTAGGTTTAGGGGTTAGTGAAAATAGGATTTTGAACGGGACTGAATTGTGTGTCCCCACAAGGTTAGTTATACAAGACTGTGTGTATATATGAGAGAGAGAGAAACAGAGAGAGAGAGCGAGAGAAAAAAATTATATATATATATATGGCACTTTGAGGTCTTGTTACAGCACCAGGACCAATAACCCACAGTACAGTATATGTGGTTTATACAAAATGCTAGAACCCAGAGTCACGCAAACTATTCTGATCATCTTCACCAAGGCCACACATGCAAAGAAACACACCAAAAGGGCCTGTCGTGAGAGACAGACAGTTAGTATGAAACTAATGCAGACCATTCAAATAGTTTTCAGCTAGGCCACACACAGAGAGACTCAAGAAAATACTCATAATGTGTGCTGAACACACATCATATATACATGTTGTCACGCAGTCACGGACATGCCTATTAGGGATGGGCATTCCCAGTCTTTTCGGTGAGCCAGATCATTTTGCTCCGTTCAGCTAAAAGAGACTGTAGGGGTGAGTGGGGTATGTTGAGCCAAAGGGGTAAACTAATTGAGACCACCCTTTTCTGGGAGAGTTCTATGGTCCCCCTTTGATTAAGAAACCATACAGAAAATGTATCATTTGACCAAATATTCTGTGCGGCAAGAAATCACATGGAAAAGGTGGTAAGTAAGTCAGGTCCAAAAAACGAATTTTCACCAATTCAAATTAATTTATTGTGTTATAGATTTCATGATTCTTGTATCTCAACCAAAGATTTTTCTATACATCAGGTGGGCGTCTCTATAAGCTTCAATATGAGGTCCTAAACCTGGCATGAAATTGCATCATTGTAGCTGTGTGGGCTAATATGTGAGGAAACCACAGGGCCCGGCCTATGTTAAAAGATACTAAAAATGATTCAAAACCAAAAAAGCTATTATGATTGTGTTGAATTATGTTTGGGAAATTAAGATTAAAAAAACATGTATATTTTTTTTATTTTATTTCACCTTTATTTGACCAGGTAGGCTAGTTGAGAACAAGTTCTCATTTACAACTGCGACCTGGCCAAGATAAAGCAAAGCAGTGCGACACAAACAACAAAAATGTTAGTGATAATATTTCATTCAGTACAGAAATTTGTAGGCGGCTTAATTTACCCTTAATTTGTGCCAAGAGACCACTTTTTTTCTGTAATGTTTACATGATTTCTGATCATTTCCAGGGATACACAACATCCTGAAATATATGTAGATATCTTTGTTAGAAAGAATACTATATTTCCCTGGAGTGATGCTGAATTATCCTACCAACAGGACATTAAAAACTGTAATATCTTATGTTTCACTGAGTCCTGGCTGAACGACGACACGGATAATATACAGCTGGCGGGATTTCCCATGCACCGGCAGTACAGAGAAGCTACGTCTGGTAAGACGAGGGGTGGGGGGGTGTCTATTTGTCAATAAAAGCTGGTGCGCAATGTCTAATATTAAAGAAGTCTCGAGGTATTGCTCACCTGAGGTAGAGTACCTCATGATAAGCTGTAGACCACACTATCTACAAAGAGAGTTCTCATCTATATTATTCATAGAAGTCTATTTACCACCACAAACCGATGCTGGCACTAAGACCGCACTCAACCAATTTTATAAGGCCATGAGCAAACAAGAAAATGCTCATCCAGAAGTGGTGCTCCTAGTGGCCGGGGACTTTAATGAAGGCAAACTTAAATCAGTTTAAAACATTTTTTACCAGCATGCCACATGTGCAACCAGAGGAAAAAAGAACTCTAGACCACCTTTACTCCACACACAGAGATGCATACAAAGCTCTCCCCTGCCCTTCATTTGGCAAATCTGACCATAATTCTATCCTCCTGATTCCTGCTTACAAGCAAAAACTGAAGCAGGAAGTACCAGTGACTCGCTCAATACGGAAGTGGTCAGATGACGCGGATGCTACGCTAAATGACTGTTTTGCTAGCACAGACAGGAATATGTTCCGGAATTCATCCAATGGCATTGAGGACTATACCACCTCAGTCATCGGCTTCATCAATAAGTGCATCGACGATGTTGTCCCCACAGTGACCGTACATATATATCCCAACCAGAAGCAATGGATTAAAGGCAACATCCGCATCGAGCTAAAGGCTAGAGCTTTCGCTTTCAAGGAGCGGGACGCTTATAAGAAACCCCACTATGCCCTGAGACAAACCATCAATCAAGCAAAGCGTCAATACAGGATTAAGATTGAATCCTACTACACCGGCTCTGATGCTTGTCGGATGTGGCAGGGCTTGAAAACTATTACGGACTTCAAAGGGAAACCCAGGCGCAAGCTGCCCAGTGGCGCGAGCCTACCAGGCAAGCAACACTGAAGAATGCACGAGAGCACCAGCTGTTCTGGATGACTGTGTGATAACGCTCTCGGTAGCCGTTGTGAGCAAGACCTAAAAACAGGTCAACTTTCACAGAGCCGTGGGACCAGACGGATTACCAGGACGTGTACTCAAAGCATGCGCAGAGCAACTGGCAAGTGTCTTCACTGACATTTTTAACCTCTCCCTGACCAAGTCTGTAATACCTACATGTTTCAAGCAGACCACCATAGTCCCTGTGCCCAAGGAAGCGAAGGGAACCTGCCTAAATGATTACCGCCCCGTAGCACTCACATCGGTAGCCATGAAGTGCTTTGAAAGGCTGGTCATGGCTCACATCAACAGCATCCTTCCGGATCCCATTGACCCACTCAAATTCGCATACTGCCTCAACAGATGACGCAATCTCAAATCGCACTCAACACTGCCCTTTCCCACCTGGACAAAAGGAACACCTATGTGAGAATGCTGTTCATTGACAACAGCTCAGCGTTCAACACCATAGTGCCCACGAAGCTCATCACTAAGCTAAGGACACTGGGACTAAACACTTCCCTCTGCAACTGGATCCTGGACTTCCTGACAGGCCGCCCCCAGGTGGTAAGGGTGGGCAACAACACGTCTGCCATGCTGATCCTCAACACTGGGGCCCCTCACGGGTGTGTACTTAGTCCCCTCCTGTACTCCCTGTTCACCCATGACTGCGTGGCCAAACACGACTCCAACACCATCATTAAGTTTGCTGACGTCACAACGGTGGTAGGCCTTATCACCGACAATGATAAGACAGCCTTTAAGGAGGAGGTCAGAGAACTGGCAGTGTGGTGCCAGGACAACAACCCCTCCCTCAATGTGAGACAAAGGAGCTGATCGTGGACTACAGGAAAAAGCGGGCCGAACAGGCCCCTATTAACATCGACGGGGTTGTGGTGGAGCAGGTCACGAGTTTCAAGTTCCATGGTGTCCACATCACCAACGAACTATCATGGTCCAAACACACAAATACAGTCGTGAAAAGGCCACAACAACATATCTTCCCCCTCAGGAGACTGGAAAGATTTGGCATGTTGCCCCAGATCCTCAAAAGGTTCTAAAGCTGCAACATCGAGAGCATCCTGACCGGTTGCATCACTGCCTAGTATGGCAACTGCTTGGCATCTGACCGTAAGGCGCTACAGAGGGTAGTGCGTATGGCCCAGTACATCACTGGGGCCAAGCTTCCTACCATCCAGGACCTATATAATAGGCGGTATCAGAGGAAAGCCCAAAAAATTCTCAGAGACTTCAATCACCCAAGCCATAGACTGTTTTCTCTGCTACCGCACGGCAAGCGGTACCGGAGCGCCAAGTCTAGGACCAAAAGGCTCCTTAAACCCCAAATCATAATACTGCTGAACAATTAATCTAATGGCCACCGGAATATTTACATTGACACCCCCCCCTCCATTTGTTTTGTACACTGCTGCTACTCGCTGTTTAATATCTATGCATAGTCACTTCATCCCTACCTACTTGTACAAATTACTTCAACTAACCTGTACCTCCGCACACAGACTCAGTACCGGTACCCCCTGTGTATGGCCTCGTTATTGTTATTTTATTGTGTTTCTTTTTATTCTTTTTTACTTTAGTTTATGTGGTAAATATTTTCTTAACTCTTCTTGAACCGCACTGTTGGTTAAGGGCTTGTAAGTAAACATTTCACGGTTGTATTCGGCGCACGTGACTAATACAGTTTGATTTGATGTATCGCGACTCAGGATAAGACACAGATGCAGACACAGGAGGTGGATAGTTCGAATCTCAGATATTTATTTTAACACAGTGGGCAGGCAAAGGGCAGGTCGAAGGGCAGGCAGAGGTTCGTAATCCGGGTTATTGTCAGGCAGATACAGGATGGCAGGCAGGCTCAGGGTCAGGACAGGCAGAAGGTTCAGAACCGGGAAGACTAGAAACAAAAACTTGGGAACAGGAAAAAACATACTGGTACGACCTGACAAGACAAGACGAGCTGGCAACAGATCAGGGTCTGACAGAATGTTTTAAAAAATGACTGCACTTCCCTCACTATCCCTTCCCTGAAACCACAAAAAAATTGCAACTCTAATGTAAAGCCTAAAACATTGCCTGCCATTATGTCAGTGTGACACACACATATTTATGGTCACAGTTTTGTGTTATTTTCACTATCTTGTATTTAAGAGATGTGCACCTTATTTTTCGAACTAAATATTCGGTCTAAGAATATGTCTTCCAGACATTACACTGGAAGTAATTTATACTAAGTGTCACCACAAGGGGGAAACTGAGATATTTGGGAGATCTGGTTGGTGATGTACTTTGACCTTGGCGCTAATTCCACATTCTGAGCGAAGCTGTCCACGAACCAGACAATTTATTTCCAGTCTCATCATTTCCCCTGTTTTACAGGTCGGTATTATGTATTAACTTAAACACTTTATTGTTACTAGTAAGTAAAATATACTACTAACAGACAGTTAGCGGTTTTACGATTTGATGGTTTTGTGAAGTTGTTGCAAGAGTTTTGTGCTGTGTGCCAAGCCACGCTGCTTAAGTAGAGAAAAAAAAAGAGAGAAATTAAATGACTTCCTGGGTGCCATATATGTGTTTCGTAGCTCCTGTCACTTTTATTTCATATCTCTATGGCTCCATTTAATCATGTAGACTGTATATGTAATCTTTCATTTTGGTACTGTTTGGATGTTAAAACGTTTTTATTATCTAGCGTTTGTTGTACGGTTAGTAGCCTTGTGGCGTTGGCGGCGGTTCTTCTGAAGTGGAAGATGGCTGCTCATTGTTACTCAGGGAGGTTTAGTCAGTTCCATTGTACTGTGTTTCTGGCTATGCATGCTAGTTAAAATGAACCGTTTGAAGCAGTGGATAGGCCAGTATGCATGTGTGTGTGAATGGTCTTGCACTGGGTAATGAATGAGTGAGAGTGTGACTGTGTTAGATACGTTTGGACCTAAATCCTATTTCCACATGTGTATGTGATGGATGATGTACAGTATATGTGAGTGATTTTTTTTGTATGACATTATAAAAAAGGACAATACGAAAGAGCTATTTCGAGAATCTTTAATCAATTCTGAGCGGAACTGTCCACGAACCAGACACCTTATTTCCTGTCTCATCTGTTTTACAGGTTTTATTATCTGCTGACCACGTCTGAGTCCGAGGCGTGTGACATCAGCTTGTGACGTGAGTTCAAATAAATGTTTACCTGACCAAATTATTAGATGTACTGCAAAAATGCATGTGGACCAAAATTAGGCTCTACCCTCACTATCTATTGTTTCTGCACTGTTTTTTATGCAGATAATTGTCTGGATAAAAAAAAAAAGTGGTATCAGTATGCAAATTAGAGAGACAAATGAAAGGCTCTTTCACAGATGCGATTTGGTTCCCGACGTTCACCAAACATATCCGTCTGTTCAAAAAGAGGTGTTCCTTCGCGAATGACCAATCACTAATGCCCAGTACTGACAGAGCTATAGATGAACCAAACACATCGAGCTCCGGATGCCACTGTGATCTCACTATAATGACAAAGATAGCGGAGGAATGGCTTGAACAGACACTACCATTCAAAAGGAAGTTCGATGATGGGTTGGACTACGTATTTAATGGGAAGGGAGGGGGTGGTGAACGTATGGCTTTGGGAGTGTTGGGAACAGGTGCAGGTCAGAGGAACACGTTCTCTCAGAGCGTGACTGTCTTCACAATGACACGTCAACAGCACATCAATAACACACACCCAACCAGGCTGTCATCCATGGAGCAGGAAACTGCAAAACCACATGCTTCCTCCCTCGTTGCCATGGCGTCTAGCGGGACCACCCACTGTGAAGCCAAACAAAGGGGTGTTTCATACAGTCAGCTCATGAGTGGTTGAGGTGGGCTGGTGCTGACCGGTATGGACAACCGGCACAACTAATTCTCAACCAGCTCATCCTGGTTTTGACCACTAGAAAGCACTAGATATCCAGGAATAAAATACCAATTTGGATATGAGAAACCAAGATCAAGGACAGTAGCAAACCCCCTCACAAAAAAACATACTATATTAGGTATAGAGTAGTGCTTGTTGGTCAGAGAGACGGTTAGTTAGACTGATACAGTTATCAGAAAAACCATCCAGATATTCTGCTGTGGATCTACACGTGTACATTTAATAAGATGCTGAATCGACATTTTAAGATGCTGAATCGACAAAATGACGCAGTCATTTTCCCCACTAATTATGATTTTTAAGATATGGGACAAAGTCTTTAAAATAATTATTAAAATACCCTGGTTTATGGCTTGAAATGGAGCGGCCATGTAAAAAGCTGAATGTGAAATCATGCAAAGTGAAGAGGGGAAAAATGGTTCCAGATTTTGGCAGTCTAGGCAGCACTCTGTGCAGTGTTCAACAACGGACAACTGTTATCTGCACTGACAGCCTGTGTTTGAGTAATGGCATCCACCGAATCCCACGCTAAATCAGGAGAGAGGGTGGGGGGACCCTATGATCTGAAAGCCTGTCTATCTGGGGAAAGAGACCCTATAATCTTAAAGCCTGTCTATATGGGGAAAGAGAGAGAGAGAGAGAGAGAGACAAAGAGAGAGAAAGGAGAAAGAGGTAGAGAAAGATTTATCTCCAGAGTTCCCCCTCACCCTCCAACAACAGGATACAGGAAATGAGTTACTCGTCTTGGGTGAACTGACGCCTCTGTGTATATGCCTCTGGTCCATTCAGTTTATGAATGGCAGAGTGCGCACGCACACACACACACATCTCTGCATACTGCTGAGCTGACAGTGATGAGACGTGAGTGTGTGTAATAACATCCTCAATGGTCTAAGTATGACAGCCAGTGAAACGACGTGTCGCAGGTGACTAAATGACACTCAGCAAGCAACAACTAGATCTGATTGACTCTCTTTAGGGGGGGGGGGGGGGGGGGTAGCAACAGCAATGTCAAGCACTGCGAGGGTTTTGAAGTCTGGAGTGATAGAGAGATGAGAAACAGGAGGTCCGATTTATTTTGTATACCTCCTCTTTCTCATCCCTCTATTCCTATAACCTTTTTCTACAGTGGGCTAAATCAGGGTCACGCAGCGTTTCTTGGTCGTCTTAAACACATCTACTTTGAAACAAAAGTATACATGATTATGGGCTTACAAAAAAGAAGAGACCTGTACCATGTCAGATATAGAGTTGAAATGTATTATATTTTGAGTTTGCATCCCAATATTACACTTTATATACATCACAGAAGACTGGAATATAACAAAACTGTTTGACATAGAAACACTGTGTTTCAAGAGTTTACCTTTCTATTTTATTTGATTCATTATGAAAAATATTGATAACATTCTACCCATGAGGCCACTAGGTAATTTGACTGCAGGAAAGGGCTACTGGAGAAAGAAAAGAGTTAGGGGAAAATCAATATTTTACAGAGGGGCAGAGGAATACAGAGAGGCAGGGGGGATAAAAAAAAAAGAGAGTGAGGATAGAGAGAAAGAGAGTGATAAAGATAGAGAGATATAGTGTGTGTGTGTGTGTGTGTGACAGAACAGGTAGAGATATAGAAAGAGCTTGCGAGAGTGAACAAGTCTGCGTGTGTGTGTCAGGGCTGACTGCCTCCTGTCAGTGCTGGAGGCTGATAGGTGCTTTAATTTTACCTGTTGCTGCAGATGTGGGAGGGGCCAGTCTGACAGGCTGATTCTTTACCTGTCATCGCTACCAAGGTGTGATGGTTAATCTGTAGAGCCGGCCCCCCCCACCTTTCACACACTTGGTTAGACCGATTCAGTGACGCCGCCAACCATGGTTCAATGCTCAGAGACAGCCTGTCAATCGATGACACATCACACCCGCCCCCATCCTACCTGAAAATGAGTGTATGTCAGTCTCCAGGGCCATGATAGGCTGATCGGCTCAGTCAGACCAGTGCAGATCAATGGCAGCCTTGAGCTTGCTGTTTTTTTTTTTTTTTACCCATTAATGTCCATTACGGAAAGTTAAAATATCCTTTGGTACACTTGTTCTCTAAGCTTACTGATAGACAAATCTGAAGACATTTTTAAAATCGGCCACTACTATATTTAGTCTTTGGATGCATAGGTTTACTGTTTTTTTTAAGCACATTTCATGAATCAAGTCATGTGAATACATAAATATACAGTGCCTTCAGAAAGTGTGTCACAGCCTAAATTTAAAAATGGTTTAAATTGATATTTTGTGACATTGACTGGGTTTGACATTGACAAACCCATAATGTCAAAGTGGAATTATGTTTTTTGACATTTTTACAAATTAATTCCAAATGAAAAGCTGAAATGTCTTGAGTCAATAAGTACTGTATTCAACCTCTTTCCTTGACAAGTCACATAATACGTTGCATGGAGTAAGACTAAGTGTGCAATAATAGTGTTTAACATGATTTTTTTAATGACTGCGGTACCTCATATCTGTACCCCACACATAAAGATAATTGTAAGGTCCCTTAGTTGAGCAGTGAATTTCAAACACAGGTTCAACCACAAAGACCAGGGAGGTTTTCCAATATATTATTTATATTGGAAATCCATCTGAGCATGGTGAATTTATTAACTACACCAAGTCACTACAAAGAAGCAGGCGTCCTTTCTAACGCAGTTGCCGGAGAGGAAGGAAACTGCTGAGGGATTTCACCACGAGGCCAATGGTGTTTTTAAAACAGTTACAGAGTTTAAAGGCTGTGATAGGAGAAAACTGTGGATTGATCAACAACATTGTAGTTACTCAACAATACTAACCTAAATGATAGAGTGAAAAGTAGGAGCCCTGTACAGAATAAAATATTGTGGCAAAGCAATTGACTTTATGTCCTCAATGCAAAATGTGATGTTTGGGGCAAATCCAATGCAACACATCACTCTTCATATTTTCAAGCATGGTGGTGGCTGCATCATGTTATGGGTATGCTTGTCATTGGCAAGTACTAGGGAGTTTTTTTTGTGATAAAAAGAAATGTAATAGAGCTAAGCACAGGCAAAATCCTAGATGAAAACCTGGTTCAATCTACTTTCCAACAGACACTGGGAGACAGATTTACCCTTTCAGCAGGACAATAAATTAAAACAAGACCAAATATACACTGGAGTTGCTTACCAAGATGACGTTGAATGTTTTGACTTAAATTGGTTTGAAAATCTACGGCAATACATGAAAATTGCTGTCTAGCAATGATCAACAACCAACTTGACAGAGCCTGAAGAATTAAAACAAATATTGTAATATTGTACAATTCAGGTGTGCAAAGCTCTTAAGAGACTTTTCCAGAAATACACACAGCTCTACTCTCTGCCAAAGGTGATTCTAACATGTAGGGGGTTGAATACTTATCTGGTCAAGATATATTGGTTATTTATTTTCCATTAATTTTCCATTTAAAAAAAATGTTTCTTCCACTTTGACAATAATTAAGAGTATTTAAATAATGTTTATTTTATTTTTTTAAGTGTGGTAAATCTGAAAATAGCAGACAGGAAACTAAATATAATAGAGAAGAAAAAAGAAGAGGAGAATAAAGAATCCTTGACAAAGAGACCTGAGCACAATTTAGTGGTCATTACTGTAAGTCCACTAATGAGAGAGTAGCCAATTACTGTAAAGGCAGGAAGGGGAACCGTGTGAGGGCTTTGAATAAGTGGCAAGCGCTGAGCAGGAGAGGGAGTGTGTGTATGCCTGTGTATGCTCTACGATGATGAGAGAGGTGGACTCAGTCCCATTTATATTTACGTGCTCAGCCACTCCACCTTTCTCTTTCCACAGACCTTGACATAACCAAATAAAGACAAGCTAACACTGGTGCATGATGAACATACCGTGGTCAGAATTCCTCTGCGTCTCATCCAAGCTCTGTTGGACTATCTCTGCTCCTAAAGGAAAGGAGAGAGAGATGTGAAAAAATATATACTGTAGTTGTTGTACACTTGAGTGTTTCATACAGTAAATCCTTGTTTTATTGTGTTGCAGTGATCCCAAAAAACAACTCAGTCCTCTTCTCCTACCATGTATAAGTAGAAACCTGCACCACCACAACCACCAATCAAACCTTCCTACTTGTTATTCTGGACTCACACCTATTATTTCTGTTTGGGTTTGAATTAATTGGGCTAAGAATTATATGGAGTGGAGTTGCCATGATTTCTGTTATTTTCTCATGGACACATGTGTTCTGCCTCTTGCTCTACAATCAGTTGCACAGTTCAGAAGAGACAGGTTTGGCAGATACCAGCCACAGATGACTGTGGTTCTTCCACCATCAGTAGCTGAGCATCTTCACCAGGAAGCCATGGAAGCCCAGTGAATACCTCTTCATCAACCCTCTGTCTCTGTGGGCATCAGGATACGTGTCATAACGACTCAGGATGTGTCTGACAGTGATACAGATGTCTCACAGTGTGTACATCATCATTGAGTCACCAAAGCTATGGATGATGTTGTTTCTGGGTGACTTAAGCATGACTACGACTTGGATCGTTATGGATTCTATGGTTGACTATTCACTTAGGCCTAGTGAAGTCAACAAGGTGATTTTCCTGTGTTTTATACAATACCAGTCAAAAGTTTCGATACACCTACTCATTCAAGGGTTTTTCTGTATTTGTACTATTTTCTACATTGTAGAAAAACATTGAAGACATCAAAACTGTCACACCCTGACCTTAGTTATCTATGTTTTCTTTATTATTTTGGTTAGGTCAGGGTGTGACGAGGGTGGGTATGCTTGTTTTGTATTGTCTAGGGTTTTTTGTATGTCTAGGGGTGTTGGTAAGTCTAGGCATATGTATGTCTATGGTGGCCTGAATTGGTTCCCAATCAGAGGCAGCTGTTTATCGTTGTCTCTGATTGGGGATCATATTTAGGTTGCCATTTTCCCTTTTGGTTTTGTGGGTTCTTGATCTATGTTTAGTTGCCTGTCTGCACTATCCATATTAGCTTCACGGTTCGTTTTGTTATTTTGTTCGTTTTGTTCAGTGTTCGTTCTTTAATAAAGTAGAATGTACGCTTACCACGCTGCGGCTTGGTCTCCTCCCTACGACGACCGTGACAAAAACTATGAAATAACACATATGAAATCATGTAGTAACCAAAAAAGTGTTAAACAAATTAAAATATACAGTATATATATTTGAGATTCTTCAAAGTAGCCACCCTTTACCTTAATGACAGCTTTGCACACTCTTGGCATTTTCTCAACCAGCTTCATGAGGTAGTCACCTGGAATGCATTTCAATTAACAGGTGTGCCTTGTTAAAAGTTCATTTGAGGAATTGCTTTCCTTCTTAATGCGTTTGAGCCAATCAGTTTTGTTGTGACAAGATAGGGGTGGTATACAGAAGATAGCTCTGTTTGGTAAAAGACCAGGTACATATTATGTCAAGAACAGCTCAAATAAGCAAAGAGAAACAACAGTCCATCATTACTTTAAGAAATGAAGGTAAGTCAATGCGGAACATTTCAAGAACTTTGAAAGTTTCTTCAAGTGCAGTCGCAAAAACCATCAAGCGCTATGATGAAACTGGCTCTCATGAGGACCGCCACAGGAAAGACCCAGAGTTACCTCTGCTACTCAGGATAAGTTCATTAGAGTTACCAGCCTCAGCAATTGCAGCCCAAATAAATGCTTCACAGAGTTCAAGTAACAGACACATCTCAACATCAGCTGTTCAGAGGAGACTGCGTGAATCAGGCCTTCATGGTCGAATTTCTGCAAAGAAACCACTACTAAAGGACACCAATAATAAGAAGAGACTTGCTTGGGCCAAGAAACACGCATAATGGACATTAGACCAGTGGAAATCTGTCCTTTGGTCTGATGATTCCATTTTGATTCCACTGTGTCTTTGTGAGACACAGAGTAGGTGATTGGATGATCTCCGCATGTGTGGTTCCCACAGTAAAGCATGGAGGAGGAGGCGTGGGGGTGCTTTTCTGGTGACACTGTCAGTGATTTATTTAGAATTAAAGGCACTTAACCAGCATCGCTACCACAGCATTCTGCAGCGACACGCTATCCCACCTGTTTTGCACTTGGTGGGACTATCATTTGTTTTTCAACAGGACAATGACCCAACACACCTCCAGGCTGTGGAAGGGCTATTTGACCAAGAAGGAGAGAGATGGAGTGCTGCAGCAGATGTCCTGGCCTCCACAATCACCCGATCTCAACACAATTGAAATGGTTTGGGATGAGTTGGACTACAGAGTGAAGGAAAAGCAGCAAACAAGTGCTCAGCATATGTGAGAACTCCTTCAAGTCTGTTGGAAAAGCATTCCAGGTGAAGCTGGTTGAGAGTGTGCAAAGCTGTCATCAAGGCAAGGGTGGCTACTTTGAAGATTCTCAAATATTAAACATGTTTTGATTTGTTTAACACTTTATTGGTTACTACATGATTCCATGTGTTATTTCATAGTTTTGATGTCTTCACTATTATTCTACAATGTAGAAAATAATAAAAAATAAAGAAAAACCCTTGAATGAGTAGGTGTGTCCAAACTTTTGACTGGTACTGTATATACATGTGTGAATAAATAGCTTACTAACATTTGCAAATGTGGGTGTTAGGGTTAATAAATGGTGAGCGAACAGTTTGTAAATGCCTTTTAAATGGTTTATTATGGACCCTTAAAGTGTTACCCATATATAATATCAATAAACTGGCTGTACATGTGTCAGTGTCTTTCTCTCTCTGTTTTCTCCCTACGTCCACTACACTTGACACTTGACAGCAATTGTGCTGTCTGTGCTGCTAAGCCTAGCGTCACTAAGATTAGAAGACCACACTGCCTGTGCTGGGCCCACCTACCTCCTATAATAATAAGTAACCTTTAGGATAGTGGGGGGACATGTCTGATAGTCAGGGACTTATTTTTGCAATATAAGTAGTTAGGCTTTCGTAAGGTATTATGAGCCAATGGTCAGGCATTAGGCATGTATTCAGTAATCTTTCTTTTTTATCTAATAAATGTGTTTATTCATTCACAACTAGGCTCTTGCTGGGCTCAGCACAGGCAGTGTGGTCCACTGGTCTTCTGGTACCAGTGCTGTGGGAAAGGATGCTGGGCTTAGCAGAGACAGCTCAGAGGTGAGTGCAGTGGAGGTGGGAAGAAAACAGAGAAAGCGATGTACTGCCACTTCCTTAATATGTTGACGCTCGGTGATGTGGCTGAAATGCCAAGGCCGAATTTTTGTCCCACTCTGCCCCTGAACTTAGCCTTAAGATGCTTTTGGGAAATCCAGCTCAGAGCTGTAGGAATCTACTGTATATTGTGTATATTGGTTTGGTGTGTCCACTTGATTTGAGGTCGAAATGAGTATGTCCTAACCTGCCATATACTGTACACAAAACGGTTAGTCCTGCCTTTGCGTCTGAAAAACTGACTTAATCGCTCTTTTAACTTACAATTTACAGTCATGCATGCATACATTTTTGCATATGGGTGGCCCCAGAAATCATACCCACAATCCTGGCGTTGCAAGTGCCATGCTCTACCAACTAAGCCATACAGGCCCCTGTTTAGTATTAAGTTTGTGTACCTCCACACATGAGATTATTGAATTTAATTAAGCCATCTTGTGCCATGATAATAAATCCCAGATTAAATCCCATATTATATAATCCTACATTAGCAATAGAGAATATAACAGGCACTAAGTACTGTGGCATCTTTTTAAAGAAGAGACATCACTGTGGCATCACCAGAGTTAAGATATCGTCACACAGTTTAAGCCGTGTTCTGAATATGAAGACTTAGCTAAATCTCTCAGCTTTACTTTATCTCATATCAGACACTTCAGGGAAAGTGCTGTGAGTTGGAGTTTTCACCCCCGCGGTCTGATTCGTTAGGGGCTTCCTTCACCGCAGCCACTATCCATATATCTCCTCTCCTCCCTCCAGTCTAAATTACTATAGTCGGCTGCTCCCCATCTCCTCCGGGGATTAGTAGAGCTAAACGCAGAGAGAGGCTCAGTAGTATATGTGCGATGGCTCCTCCTCGGATCGCAAATTCAACCAGTGATTGAGGGGCGCAGGGAACTTCGTGTGGCCCCCACTGAGCAAGCCAAGCTGTGAGGCGCCATGTTGCCAAAATGACCTCAAACCGACATTAAAGCAACCTTCGGCGGGATTTAGCGGGCCGGCGCTCTCGCTGGAACGCGATGATAAGGCTGCAGATTAACTGATGAGACTGGAGGGGATGAGACCAACCACCACGATACAGGAGATTAAGGAAACACACCTACACACACACACACACACACACACAAAGCCGAAGGCATTTGGTCAGCAGAAATCTGACATCTATTTTAATGTGATTTGTTACATACCGCATATTGCTCTGTATCGTTGCAGGTGGCTGTAGATCTATGGGCAGAATTAGTGTAAAAGGTTATTTAAAAATACGCTAACAGGTATTTGGTCAGCAGAAACATCACATTTATTTTGATTTGATTTGTTCCTCCCCTTGTACAGCTCTCTATGCATCTTGATAGGTTCACAGCTTTAGAAGTACCTGAAGAATTGTACAAAAACATATGATAGATGATTTAATCTTCAAAATGGAAAGACATCGTTAGGTACCTCTATCAAACTCTAAAAAGCAGATGGCCAAGCTGTATATTTCTTCCGTTAATCGAAGGCAAATATTCATCACCGATGAGATCACCTTAAAGGGGCAATCTGCAGTTGCTTCATCCATTTTTGGAATTATAAATTCAATTTTATATACACTCCCATTCATTCTTGAAGCATATCATTTTTTTTAAATGCCTGAGCTTAGTTCAACTGTCTTACCCAATCAGAATCCCAAATATGAACTTGTTTTACTCCAGCGTTTGGAAACATTGTAAATGTAAACAAAAACACCGTATAGCCTCAAAACAGGCTTAAAACTATAATTGTGCCATCTTGGATGGTCAGTCTTTGCATCCATAGCTCCAGCTAAGAATTTGAGAGTGGTTACATTTCTCCAGACGCATCCCTTTGCTTTTTACAAAAACACTTTGTTATTGTTTCAACTGCAGATTGGCACTTTAACCATAGATAATCTAGAAAGGTTTATACAGTTTAGGACACAGATAATAAACTGGAGGTTGGTCACAAAGCAAATTCTCCAAAAGCTTATCACCTGAACAAAACAATACCTGAGTGCAGAAAGAACATAACAGCTGTCACGTGTGCTCCCTCTCCGGCCTCTAGGTCACCAGGCTGCTCGTTAGGGCGCACACCTGTCACCAGCTTTAGGCGCATAATGACACTCACCTGGACTCTATCACCTCCTTGATTACCTGCCCTATACATCACTCCCTTTGGTTTCTTCCCCAGTCGTCGTTGTTTCTGTTCCTGTGTCAGTGCTGTGCGTTGTTCGCGTTCTCTTGTTTTGTGTTACGTTTATTCATTAAAACACTCACTCCCTGAACTCACTTCCCGACTCTCAGCGCACATCGTTACAACAGCAAGCGTTTACTGTACATCTGACCCTCCAGAAGCAGATCTGTGCAACCTCGTCACTGTGTACCGTCATCGCTCAAAACACTATTCCTCTCTAACACTGTGTGTTGTTTCATTTCGGTTGCTTCACCCCTGCTGCAAGGCCAGGAGATCACCCTCCCATTTATATTGGCTGAGCACCAACTCTCACTGACGATCATGCTGCTGCTCTGACAGTGATGCATGGAGACGTATCACTCTGTCGGCAGAATAACAGGGCCGTGCTATGTCCTGCATGATAATAATATCAGTGGGTTGTAAAAGGAAGCCTGGAGGCTTAATCAATAGCCTAATTACAGTCATGGAAAATATTATGTCATGCCTGCTCTCCAGAGGGGCTGATTAGCCTTGTGTATTGTAATCAGTGGAAGATGCATGAACGGACCTGATGAGTCCTCTCTCTCAGGCGCCAAGTTGTCCCAGGGAGAATAGGATGGAATCGGGGAAAACCTAGTCAGCTGTACAACTGAATGCAGAATAGGACTGACAGTACAACGATGATATCATAGAGGATGAACAGGAAATGGGGAGTGATTCCATTCGCAGATTAGAGACGCCGTCCGGTTTATTCAGTTCGACACACTATGAAAGTGATATGGACTTTTTTGGCATCGTGTTATTGTTTGACATGCCTTTGTCGAGACTTCTAGTGTGTGTGTCATTCTGAGTGACATTTATTTAAAAAAAGGACAGGTGTTGGATGGGAATCTTGATTTTAACAACTGTTGCCCTATTGTTCCTCGTCTAATTTTAGACTCAAAGAACTCTCCACATTTGCCTGTCCACTTACTATTGGCTTATAATATTCCCTGGATGAGTGTAGTGTCAGATAAAGGCCTGCCTACCAGATGTTAACTTTTCTATTTACAATATAACGATGTTAAACCGACTTAACAATCAAGTTAAGCCCGTTTCTTACTCTATATTGTAAAGTAACCGGTTGTAACTAGATGCTGGAGAGATTGTGTTTCTCTGTAGCCAAAGTTTTGATTGAATATGTGCGTGTCCTGTCTAAGGAGCTGTGATGAGATGTGTGAGTTAGGCCTAATCCAATCTTCAAGGTCCACAACACAACAGCTTTCCGGCATTACCAATGTTACCCTCACTCTACAGACTCAGCCACATCAATACTCACTGAATGTTTGTTGTGTGCTGAATGCGAACAAAGAAGTAGATTTAATTTTCCTGGCAGACTTGAAAACAAGCATATTACGTATGCCAAAAGCACATATTATGTATGCCAAAAGCACTCTGATATTTGAATAATGAAACAACTCGACATTCAGATCAGAGCATGGCTCTTTTCAAGCAGAACCTGCTCACTCAATTTGTTTGAATTTGACATAGCTCGCAAACTAGTGGGCAACATTTATTCTCCCTCATTAAGCATTGTTCCCATTCAAGTTGCATTCGTCTTCTGTTCCTCAACATGCCAACTAGAGTTCCCATCACACATACTGTTGGTAGCCTACTACAGGCTGGCAAGCGACTGCTTCTTCAAGAGCCCTCTAAACACAACTACAACAAAACACAAAATGTCACGATTATGTACGTTTCCCCGACAAATACAAAGGACTACCTCTTCACCTGTCAATCTGACCATTAACATTCTGTCAGCTCCCCAAACCAAGCTCCACATTTTACTTTCCCACATTGCAGAGCAGGGACTTTGGACAAAAGAGGCCTACACAGATGACTGGATTACCTCATGCCCTCTCACTGAAGTGGCTGGTCAGACTGCTATGTCTATCTTTTTTATAATGTACAAGCAGAAAGAGATGGAAGCAGAGAGAGAGAGAGAGAGAGAGAGAGAGAGAGAGAGAGAGCAAGATAAAGAGGGAGACAGAGACACACAGAAAGAGAGAGCGAGAGAGAGACAGAGAGAGAGAAGTAGAAACCATAGAGAGAGTGTATGAGAGAGAGACCTCCCTGTTCTGCATTCAGACCAGAGTGTAGGAGTAGGCCAAATGGGGCAATTAGTGCAGATGGAGAAAGGAGATAGGGTCTACTCTAAACAGTGGACTGTTACCTCACCAGGAGTGCTCTAGAGACATCGTTCACCCTACATGAACCCCCCCCCCCCCCCCCCCAAACCACCATTCCATTAGACTGATCTAACCATGTACAGGAGCCAGTAGACAGACATATGTTCTACAGCAGTACAGTATGTAAACTCTACACCACAGACACATTGAAACACATTGAGTAAAATATTGCAGCCCTTATGATTATGGATAAGAAGTGTATCGAGGTCCTCTGCATGCTACATTGTTTGTCATTGATAAGGTATCCAGGTTAAGAGTTGGGAGCAGTAGTGTTAGATGGAATCATAGCTTGAATAGCTCAAAGCTGTTCGTGGTAGGTGACAGAGTTTTTCAGATCATAAGTGAATTGGAGAAGCAGGTAATACCTCACTGGACCGAGCTCATCGATTTTGACCTGAGAAAAAAATCTGTTTGGCAGACACTGTGGAACGCGAGGTGCTGGATTTACTGACTTAACCTCGAGCTGCTGAATAATTTTCTTTTCATTTGATGAAGGACCAAGTGTTTTATCTGAGACATTGAGAGTTCACTCTACACCTTCGGTGGTATCATGCAGATGATTTAGAAGAATAGGCGGGTGATAGTCAGGTGTTTTAAATCGTTAAGGACTGCAGTTGTGTGGCTAATTGAAAGAAAATATGACTTTCATGAACAACTTTTAAAGTAGTGATTCTTTTCGGTAAGTCAATCTTTTAATGTTCCAAAGTGCAAAGGCTAAATATTCCAAAGGCTCCATTATATCTAGTGTGATGTCGGCCCAGCAGGTTGCTCAGGTAATTGTGTCTGACATTCTTTTGTTTAGCAACAGGCTGAATCCTCCTCAGCTTGAGGCTACACTCCAGACATCTCCACACCAATGAGAGATGGCAGAGAGAGAAAGAGAGAGGCCAGAGAGAGAGAGAGGCCAGAGAGAGAGAGAGGCAGAGAGAGAGAGACATACAGGCAGAGAGAGAGAGAGAGGCAGAGAGAGAGAGACAGACAGGCAGAGAGAGAGAGACAGACAGGCAGAGAGAGAGAGAGAGAGAGACAGAGACAAAGACAGAGACAAAGACAGAGAGAGCGAGAGCGTGAGCGAGAGCACTGTGACCAACATTCTGCATTGGCGGTAGAAGACAAATTGACCGACATTCTTCATTGGCGGTAGAAAACAAATAGATTTTCTCCTTGTGGATAGTTCTGGTATGGTGGCTGCTTTGGGCGAAGGGGAATAAGAGATATGTCATAGGCACTTAACCACATTGGCCAACAAAATGAGGAGATGGAAACCCAGAGGCGACAATACTGAGGCTTTGCTATGTTGGGCCTTGCAAAGCCCATTTTCTGTATGCTATTAGATAACGATAACTTCGCCCTGAACAGTTGAAGTAACGCTTTAACCTATCCTGTGCTTCTGGTCAGCGAAACTTAAGAATCAATATTGTCAACTGACTGGTAGTAACAAGGTCAGATCTTCAAAGCTGTGTAACTAAAGTCAGTGGTTGCTGTTTGTCCCGTAGGTTTGATTTTATGGTTCCTGGAATGTCATGAGGTGGCTGTAGATCACTGCAGGGGCCGAGTCCAATATGTCACCCCACCAACGGCATTACGACTAGGGAGTTTAAAGGTGCAGAAAGTGGAGAGTTCTAAAACTGTCACTCCAGTGGCGATGCTTGGGCAATTAATGCGTGCAATTAAAGCTTTTATAATCAGCACTTTCACTGAACTGGTGTGACAGGATTAATGGCCAGAGTTGTGCTTTAAATTGCCAAACGCAGACTCTGCCAAGAAATGTTCTTAGATTTGTGTTGAATGGAAATGCAATGAGGAATGAGTTATAGTAGGGATGGAAGAGAGTGATAAGAGCAAAGATTTTTTTATTTTTTTTAAACTAACACAAGATTCACCACAGCCTGTCATTTCCATTGGAAGCAAATTAAGCATAGTGGGCAGAACAAGCAAAGAGGTGGGCTGAGCCAAGCACGAGCTATCGAGATCCTATTGGCGCATTCTAGCATGTATTTGCATATTTCCATTAGTGAACGCCCTACTCTGTGAAGTGTGTGTGCGCGCGACAACTAAATTCGCCCTCGTACTCCTTCTAAACAACGCCATAAAAAAAAAAAACTTTGGCAAAGGCTAAAGTCTACTAAACTTATTCCACTCTGTTAGTAACAGATTCTTGTTTTGGGAACAGAAAACTGTATTGAGATCAAATGTTTAATTGAGGAAAATGGCAGCCCAGTTCCCAATCGCTCCATACTCTCCCACTGCCAGCCACTGGACTTCCATTACTCACCGTATTTAGTGGGGAGTGGAAATTCCGACCGGATGCTTCAGATTTACACATCTGGCTCCTTGTTCTATCTGTGGATAAGATGAGTGTTGCCTGAGTGTGTAGGCCTAAATTAGGGTTAGCTGGGTTTGTGCTTGAAAATGTGTCTCTGTGCCTGCGTGCATACATGCATCCTTAAAACAGAGGAGGAACCATTGGTCCAAAGATCTATGAAAATATAACTCATACATCACCATTTATCTGAGCAATTTCCATATCATTATTTGGGCTGTGCCATGTCACAGGATCACAGCAACAACACCCCTGTGTCACCCAGGCCATGGGAGAGTCGCCAGCCGTACGCTTAGTGATAAGTCATAATAAAGACATACTAAAGACATACGATAGAATGAGATGTATCTTTCTCTCTCTCCCCTCCGGATGGATGTGTCTGCAGATGTTGGCTAAGGAGAGTCTGAGGGAAATGATGTTGTGTCTTTGTTTTCAATAAAACAAAACAGTAAATTATTTAGGGGCAAGCCACTGAGTGTGCATCCACCTCATTTGTATTCTCATGACCACGGTGATAGATGGTGGTGATAAATGAAAGTGCTGGGGTTTTACAAAGCGCTTCCTGTGGAAACCAAGGACAGATGGGTATATTTGTTATGAGGGCGTAGTAGAGGAAAAATGTTACTAAATGAGCAGGACCCGTCACTGCCGGATATGAAGGCAACATAGCGTCTAAAGTCAAGATGTCAATGCACAAATACCATGTTTTTGGGGAGGGGACTGCTTGATGTTGATATTTATTTTATTTCAGAGGGATCTTGCAAGACATCAGCAGGGAAGAACCATCATGTACAATGCACATAACGAGGTGAGCTGGCTGTGAATGTTAATTTCTCAAATTATTTATTTTAAAACACCCACCAGGGGGAAAGAAAATTCAGCTGAAAGATGATGCCCAGAGATTACCTGTGATGTTGCACAATGATTTAATTGAATAAATGATCATTTTAGTCAAAGTATGATATAGCTGGGCTTGAATAGAGAAGTTAAACTTATGATTTGTCAGTGTCTATGTGTTTCATGATAAAATTGCATACATTTATATCTGACTATACGTGTTTTGTGAGGGATGGCTTTAGTTAATTTGGAACCACTTACAAAACATGTACTGTACATGTGCAGGCTCATTACTTCCTGCTTACAACCTGGTTCCTGCTTACAACCGACTTTGTCGCTATATTTAGCGAGTATTCAGACCTCTCTAGCGACACATTTAAAAATAAACGATTTGCTAGATTTGGTGTTATTGGAGACTTTTGGAGACTTTTGGAGACTCTGACGTGAAAGCACGTATCGTTCTTACTCTTCTCAACGAGCAGCGGGTGCTGCTGAGGGCCCCACCCCCATCCCCCGTTCCAAAGCACTCACAGGTGGCCCAGTCCTCGCGCAGCAGTCCCTCCCAGCTGCAGTCAGAGCAGGAGATGTTCACCCCTCCGCGTCAAGACTGCAAATGAATCGTGCATGCGGGAAGCCGCCGCTGGCTGATCCCGCCCTGGCTTACATTCAGTAAAATGTTCTTTGTCTAAAATAAATCACTGCACAAAAATATATCACTGTATTTGACTCACACAGCCTCAGTCACTTACTCACCTTGTCCACTGTGTGTGTGCCTCTCTGTGACATAAGCTAAACAACTAGCTGGCTAGCTCATCATGTCTCAGTCTAAACTGTACACTCAAAAATACAGAAAGGAGTGGGAATCAAACCCTGAATTCAAAGGTTGGTGGAAGCCGTTTATTGGAGATGATACACTGGCATACTGCCTGTATCGTAAGGCTGATTTCTACACCAAACGTAGTGATGTAAAAAAACACATGACAACTCAAAAACATACTCAAAAGGCAAAGCCTTATAACAGTTCCACTCAAAACAAGCTGCCATTTATGGTTAAAAAAATGTACTCTGCAAAAAAGGCTGAGGCTACCATGGCATTAGCTATCGCTGAACACTGACTGTTCCATGCTGGCATGTGATCACATTGGAGAAACATGTAGAGCTGCTTTCTCAGACCACTGCTGCTACCCACTTCAAAATGCACAGGACAAAGTGCACAGAAATTATTAATGGTGTTCTAGCACCATACTTTCTGAAAATGTTAGTCGCAGATGTGGGTGACCAGCGTTTCAGCCTCCTCCTCGATGAGTCCACGGATGTAAGTGTTTCTAAGTACCTGGGGGTTGTGATAAGGTACTTTAGTGACACCAAGCAGACAATTGTATCAACATTTCTGGGGCTTGTTGAGTTGGAGGGAGGAGATGCCATATCTATAGCCCGTGCTGTTGTGGCTTTCCTCGAGAAGTGTTGTCTTAAAAAAGAGAAACTCCTGGGGATTGGGGACTGACAATGCCTCTGTTATGACGGGGATTAACAATGGGGTCCACAAAGTGCTGAAGGAGGAGTATGGCCTCAAATATCTGGTTCTTATTCTCTGTGTATGCCACTCTCTGCAGCTTGCTCATTTGTAGTTCTAAACATATTTAGGGTGTTTTTTACTCACTTTTTGTCTCTCCCACGACGTTATTCCTCTCTCCTACAGCGTCCATCACAATTACATGCACATGGACAATTATGCAAATTAGGCGATGCCGTCATTTAGCGACTTCTAGCTACTTTTAGGACAGACAATATCTACTTTCCTTACTGAGGAGTTGGCAACACTGCCTGGTGCTACCGCTTACTACTTACTGTCTGCAATGCACTTACAGTAGTTCGTTCTGGAGCTGTTGCATGGGCTGACGGTGAAACGGTGAGTAACAAAATAGCTAACATTATTCTGATGAGCCACCGATGGTCACTTGACTATAGTAAACAGCCTGGCAAGGCACACGTTAGCCAAACGATTTATCAGGGAATAGCTTCATGGCTAACGTCACCTAGGTAACATTAGCTGCATAGCTAGCTAGTGACATCAAAAGTGGATGAAGACGTGGATATGTGAAATGTTAACACAACTGGGATATATCTTCGTTTCTGGAGACATGTTATGCAGGACAGCGCTACAGTAGCAGCAAGAGTAGGCCTATGGGTCACTAACTATATACAAGTTTGGCTGGTGAAGTAAACTGTGCCGTGAAGTAAATCCATATAAGTTCATATCTAACTCAGTGAGTAAATCACTGCTTTACCAGTACTAGCTAAGGCTACTGCACCGCCTTTATATTCACGTTTGGTTACGTGATACAAAATGCTGCAAAGTAATGTCAAAACGTGCAAACTATAGGTTGTAAGGACAAAACATAATTATGTTTTAATTTGCTAGCTAGCTTGCTTTCAAAGATGGGAGATTGGGTGTATATAGCTAGTGAAATTAGTTTATCCCTCAATTCTGCACGTCTGTGTTTAGCATTCTGTCCTATCCAACAGGTACCAAATGTGAGAACTAATATTGTAGTTGCCTATATGCCATTTTTTTCTTAGGCTACCCATCCCAGTCCCCCTTTGCTCTGCATGGCCATAGAAGTGAAAACATTGCCAGTCAGACACCTCCCTCCCATATGTCACTGTCAAATTCATAGAATTTAGGCTATACATTCATCCATTAAAGACAGACAATATGACTATTCACTAACTCCACCTTTGTGTCTGTGTTTCACGAGTCAATAGACAACAACAATTCAGCCTCACTAAAGTTTGTCCAGAGAAATGCAGTTTACACATTCATTTGAGTAGCTTATTGTGAAGTAGACTATGGCACTGTAAATAACCTCATAACTCACACAAGCCCAGAAAACAAAGAGGATTTCCTCTCTCCTAAAAACAAATCAGGTCACCGTCCATGATTGTCCAACCCTGCTAAAATCCTTACACCACTTAGGTGAAGTAATGGGGCGGCAGGTAGCCTAGTCGTTAGAGCATTGGGCCAGTAACCGAAAGGTTGCTGGATCGAATTCCCGAGCTGACAAGGCAAAAATCTGTCATTCTGCCCCTGAAAAAGGCAATTAACCCACTGTAGGCTGTCATTGTAAATAAGAATGTTCTTACCTGACTTGCCTAGTTAAATAAAATAAAAGTAGAGTCAGGACTACAACACGGCTAGACAATCATGGGTGGCTTGGCCCGGATGTTGATTTACACCGTGGGTAGGACCCTGACAGCACTATGTTGACTTCATACAAAGAGAGAGAATCCCTGGCTGATTCTCAGTTTTCTGGGATAAACTAAAAACAGCAAAATGGTAATGTATGGACCAGATCCATGACAGACATAATGAGAATTCAATTCAACAACCTACCTATGCGTTTCAAGTGTCTTACAGGTCTGAGGACTCCCGGGCTGTGTGATGCAGATCAAGGGCCGAGGCTGAGAAAGCAGCAATATTGTAATATTGACATAAAGTGGGGATGTGGATGACATAGTTTCCCAAAAATATCACAGAATGGTTTCATGTTTTGTTCTGTCTACTACAATGGAATGGAAAATACATTATTACAGTGTACAGAAAACCCACATGTTCATTATAGTCTACTCCTGCTCTCAGGTCCTATCACACATTGACTACTGAGGGTCCCTAATGTTACAATATGTTTGGGGACCACAGTGAGATTTCAATTGATATGGGGGTCCTCATGAGCACCACTGAAATTAGAACCCACAAGCCACCACTTCCTGCTCTCTTGGCTATAACCTTACTGGAACGCTGGTGTTATTGTTCGGAGAATCGAAGATAACTAGTAATTTTGCACTCCATACACATCAACAGTGTACACTTTTTGGTTCCAGGTAAAACTCTGTTGGGTTCTATGTAGACCCCTCTGGGGAATGGTTCTACCTGAAATTTAAAGGGTTCTACCTGGAATCAAAAAGTATTAATCAAAGGGTTCTCCTATGGGGACAGCCGAAGAACCCTTTTAGGTTCTAGATAGCACCTTTTTTTCTAAGAGTGTAATATCTGGATGAAGTTTGATAAAGCTAAGTAAATAATAGGGAACATGCAGTAGAATGACGAATGTATATATTGTCAGATGTTTATTGATGGGCAATTCATTTGGTACAGAGTATGATTTATGATTTGGCCAAGTGAAAGGCTTATTCTAACCGGCTAATCAAAACAACGTGCAAAAAGTTGGGCTTCTGTATTAGTAGCTAGCTATAAAAGTATTGGTCCACATTCTAGCTAGTATCCATCACTGATACAGACAATAATTGCTTTCTTTGTCCCCCCCCCCCCAAAAAAAAAAGCTTCAGGGCCAACTGTTATATTGGTCCTCTAATAGCCAGTTAGTGGGGATACGTGTAAACATTACAGCTAGGTCGTTTCAGGTGTTGTTTAGTTAGCTAGCCAAGTAGCTAACAATATAGCTACATTTCGAGCACAATAGCTACTAACTACCTAACCTTTACTCAAATCAAAGTTTATTTGTCACACGCGCTGAATACAACAGGTGTATTCTTACTTACAGGCTCTAACCAATAGTGCAAAAAGTAAAGAAATAACAGTAAAAAGACAGTGAAAAACAGTAGCGAGGCTTTTTACAGTAGTGAGGCTATAAAAGTAGCGAGGCAACATACAGACACCGGTTAGTCAGGCTGATTGAGGTAGTATGTACATGTAGATATGGTTAAAGTGACTATGCATTTATGATGAACAGAGAGTATCAGTAGCGTAAAGAGGGGTTGGTGGGTGGTGGGTGGTGGGTGGTGGGTGGCGGGTGGCGGGACACGATGCAGATAGCCCGGTTAGCCAATGTGCTGGAGCACTGGTTGGTCGGGCCAATTGAGGTAGTATGTACATGAATGTATAGTTAAAGTGACTGTGCATATATGATAAACAGAGAGTAGCAGCAGCGTAAAAGAGGGGTTGGGGGGGGAACACAATGCAGATAGTCCGGGTAGCCATTTGATTAGCTGTTCAGGAGTCTTATGGCTTGGGGGTAGAAACTGTTGAGAAGCCCTTTTGTCCTAGACTTGGCACTCTGGTACCGCTTGCCATGCGGTAGTAGAGAGAACAGTCTATGACTGGGGTGGCTGGGGTCTTTGACAATTTTTAGGGCCTTCCTCTGACACCGCCTGGTGTAGAGGTCCTGGATGGCAGGCAGCTTAGCCCCAGTGATGTACTGGGCCGTATGCACTACCCTCTGTAGTGCCTTGATGCTCTCGATGTTGCAGCTGTAGAACCTTTTGAGGATCTCAGGACCCATGCCAAATCTTTTTAGTTTCCTGAGGGGGAATAGGCTTTGTTGTGCCCTCTTCACGACTGTCTTGGTGTGTTTGGACCATTCTAGTTTGTTGGTGATGTGGACACCAAGGAACTTGAAGCTCTCAACCTGCACCACTACAGCCCCGTCGATGAGAATGGGGGCGTGCTCGGTCCTCCTTTTCCTGTAGTCCACAATCATCTCCTTAGTCTGAGGGATAGGTTGTTATTCTGGCACCACCCGGCCAGGTCTCTGACCTCCTCCCTATAGGCTGTCTCGTCGTTGTTGGTGATCAGTTGTGTCATCTGCAAACTTAATGATGGTGTTGGAGTCGTGCCTGGCCAGTCAGTCGTGGGTGAACAGGGAGTACAGGAGGGGACTGAGCACGCACCACTGGGGGGATTCAGGGTTGATCATTACGGAGCTACGGTACCATTTATTTTTAAGTAGTCTGTCCACGAGAGATTACTGGTGATGAGAGAGAGCAAGGCCTCTTGTTCATGATAGTATCACTAGACCAGCGGTTTTATATTCTGAATGTGAAAAGGCAAGGTTAAATAGAAAGAGTTTATTTAATAAGGTCAATGAGTAGTACTCATGCCTATCCCAACCCAGCATCTTCTTGCTCTTCCCCCATTGTTTTTGCTTGACAATTCCAATTATTTTTGATGTGAAACCATATGAATACAATTGAGTATTTTCTCGCTAAATGGATACATAATGAACAAACAAGACAATATTCATATGTTGTCAATCTATCACTTTTACGAGCCCATAATGTTAGACGTGCTAAGAAAACGGCTGTCAACAACATGATCTCTCTGTACTTCGCTCCGTTAATCTTTCCCTTGATCCTGACTTGTCTCCCAGTCCCTGCTTCTGAAAAACATCCCCACAGCATGATGCTGCCACCACCATGCTTCACTGTAGGGATGGTGCCATGTTTCCTCCAGATGTGACGCTTGGCATTCAGGCCAAAAAGTTCAACCTTGGTATTATCAGACCAGAGAATCTTGTTTCTCATGGTCTGAGAGTCCGTTAAGTCACTTTTTGCAAACTCCAAGCGGGCTGTCTTGTGCCTTTTACTGAAGAGTGGCTGGCTACTCTACCATAAAGGCCTGATTTGTGGAATGCTGCCGAGATGATTGTTCTTCTGGAAGGTTCTCCCATCTCCACAGAGGAATTATGTAGCTTTGTCAGAGTGACCATCGGTCCACCATCACCCTGACCAAGGCCCTTCCGTTTGGACGGGTGGCCAGCTCTAGGAAGAGTCTTGGTGGTTCCAAACTTCTCCCATTTAAGAATGATGGAGGCCACTGTGTTTTGGGGATCTTCAATGCTGCAGAAATGTTTTGGTACCCTTCCCCAGATCTGTACCTCGACACAATTCTGTCTTGGTGCTCTACGGACAATTCCTTCAACCTCATTGCTTCGTTTTTGCTCTGACATGCATTGTCAACTGTGGGACCTTATACTATATACATGCGTGTGCCTTTCCAAATCATGTCTAATCAATTGAATTTACCACAGGTGGACTCCAATCAAGTTGTAGAAACATCTCAAGGATGATCAATTGAAACAGGATGCACCTGAGCTCAATTTCTAGTCTCATTGCAAAGGGTCTGAATACTTACGTAAATAAGGTATAGTCCAAGCACTGCTTTGTACAAAATATGTACCAATGCTTCAGCTTTCTCATAGGAAGAGAGGGCCACTAAAGTTTGTCTACACACATGTAGACAAATGCACACACACATTTGTAATACTTTATTTGAATCCACCAATCAAATTTAGCTTTGCTAATCGCTACAGAGCGACACAAAAGGCACACACACACACAAAAGGATTACATCCATGTATTGAGTAATAGTAATCACAAATCCCATTTAATCAGTTTGAGAAGACCTGCTAAAAGAAATCCATTCCTCCAGCTGCCATGTTCAACACAACACATTCTCTGACCTTATGACCCCATTATTTACACTGTTTAACGCCCCTCCCCCCTCCTTCTTACAAACCCACCTCCTCTACCTCTGCCCAACACCCCTCCTCCCACCCAAAACCCCCAAATAAACCCACCTCCACATACACACACACGATAAACCTGGAATGTGATTTCATAGAATTTTGTACTTTCTTGGCCGGGGTCAGCATATGGGTCTTAAAAAATAAATTGCCTCTGAAATGCTTTTCTAGCAGATGGCGGCCATCTTAGCTTATCGGCGAGTAGGAGCGGCTTTTGGGCCAGGGTGCGCTCTGTATCACACCACTCCCTCCCCGCCTGATTGAACATAGGTGAACCGACTGATTTACAGTCCCACTGTTGAACATTAACCCCCAGATCCAGGCTGAAATAGTTATTACTGATGACACCCAGTGTAATTGCTAATTTTACGCTTCAGCAGACACATTTTTCACTCTTCTTTCTCATTCTCCTCCTCTTTCTTTTGATCTTTTTCTTACCAGTCCGATCTTAAGTTATTCACCCCTCTTTTTTTTTTTTTTATCTATCTCTCTGTCTATTTCTTACCAGTCTGGTCTTAAGAGCTATTCATCCTTCTTCTCTTTTCTACACAAGAATAGACTTAAGAGTTATTCATTCCACTTGGCCTGGTGTCACTGGAGACACGGGACTGTAATTTCAGGCCAGTTCATTATAATCAATACATCACCTACTCAGGCATGTTCAGACATGTTACTGTTTTTTCCCCTCTGTGTTAAATGGCTTCCCAAATTCCACCTTAGGGCCAAGTCATGCATGATGTTATGTACAGGTACGGTAATTAATAATATGGATGTTGATGTTAAACTGTCAATTTAACTACTTCATTTCCTAATCCTATAATGCTTATATAGAATTCATTTGGTAACCTTTGCTATGACAAAAGGCTGGTTTTGGAGCAAATATCACTGGGGCCTTTGTCTCCTCCTCTAGGAATAGAGTATACAACAGTGATATCACTGACAGATTCACAACAATTTCAGTTGCTAACGTTATCGTCAATAAAATTCTACCCTGCTAAGGGCTAGCAACTTTTTAAAACCAACAAATATTGAGGTTTGTAGAAAACAAACTTCTGTTGCATGAGGGTTGTCAACATTCGATGAAATATGCTCCTACATCCATTACACCTCACCTGTAATTCAACAACGCTCCCTTACACTCGCCTAACAATGTGTACACTGTCATCCCTGGCATTAGCAACGGCTATTCTAATCAACCCTAATGTCACTCATAATTGCACCTGGGATAATTATTCCACTTAATCTTTTGTGTAAGCCCCGGTGGAGTTATTTGCCGCCTCTCAATGAGCAACAACGTGACATTAAACCCGTCATTATAGTAGCGTGCGGCAAAAGGTTAGCATGTTTAGCTAGATTAGCGTACACGGTGTGTTGAGCCCGATAGGGGTGACATCTTACATAGGGAATGCCACAGACTGAGTAGTAAGACCATTTACACCTCCATCATTCCTCCTTAACACCAGGCCTGGTTAATTGCTGCTGTTGTGAGAGAGCCTGTTAATGAGACAGACTCTCTGCAGCCAAACCAGTCCACATGCCAGCCATTCAGGCTACAGACTACAGACTACAGGTGGACCAGCTACCATTCAATACCCCATTCAGCTATTGGGCCATGCAGAATCAAGCAACCGCATAAGCACAAATCTAGTAATGGATTTTTCTGGTCTTGTGTCTGTTGTTGCTTATGCTATTTATTGCAACATCAAGCTGAAGATTGCAGTGACAAAGTGTGCACTGATGAAGTATCTCTTGGAAAATGTTTTTCTCCAACTGTTGAACAGTGACAACGTAAGCTTAACTACATACAGTGTTAGTCATACGCTCGTAGTATTCATATTAGCCGTACAGATCAAATAATTGGTATGCTGCAATGTTACTAGTGGATGGTACTTTGTACCAAGGTCAGGTCCTCTGAACTGCAGTATTCATCCTGTGACTGACTGACTGACTGAAAGAGCCCCAGGAGAGGGCAGATGAGAGGCAGCAACTTATAAAAGACATTTCTATGCCGAAAAACAACCGTACATGCACAAATAACTCCCCATGAGGCTAAAAAGTCAAAAGGTCATGACCCTTAGTTGGCACATGCTCACTCTCATCTGCATTTGCTCTGGGGTCAGCTCCACTCGCCAGGGGAATGTATTCTGAAAGATGAAACACAGGTGAGCGTGTTGCCCTTGGATAAAGGTGCAAGTCACAAATGCGGAATACTGTTGAAGAGAAGGCCAGACACCACGTATTCAGATGTTTACTTAAATAGATAAGGGTGAGTGGATTTTTTCAAACATATATATATTTTTTTTACGTTTGGAGAAAGTCAAACCAATGTCTACGGACCCGTAGGCCCGTTTTGCATTTTGCTCAGTATTAAATGACTTTACCAATGGATAGAGTAGCTTGCTTTAGAGTGGGCAAGCTATATACATGCATTGGATAGACAAGTTTAGTGTAGGGTGCGACATGCGGCAGATATTTATTTTTATTTTTTTATTTCACCTTTATTTAACCAGGTAGGCTAGTTGAGAACAAGTTCTCATTTGCAACTGCGACCTGGCCAAGATAAAGCATAGCAGTGTGAACAGACAACACAGAGTTACACATGGAGTAAACAATAAACAAGTCAATAACATGGTAGAAAAAAGAGAATCTATATACAATGTGTGCAAAAGGCATGAGGTAGGCAATAAATCGAATAATTACAATTTAGCAGATTAACACTGGAGTGATAAATCATCAGATGATCATGTGCAAGAAGAGATACTGGTACTGGTGTGCAAAAGAGCAGAAAAGTAAATAAATAAAAGCAGTATGGGGGGTGAGGTAGGTAAATTGGGTGGGTAGTTTACAGATGGACTATGTACAGCTGCAGCGATCGGTTAGCTGCTCGGATAGCAGATTTTTAAAGTTGTTGAGGGAGATAAAAGTCTCCAACTTCAGAGATTTTTGCAATTCGTTCCAGTCGCAGGCAGCAGAGAACTGGAAGGAAAGGCGTCCAAATGAGGTTTTAGCTTTAGGGATGATCAGTGAGATACACCTGCTGGAGCGCGTGCTGCGGGTGGGTGTAGCCATCGTGACCAGTGAACTGAGATAAGGCGGCACTTTACCTAGCATAGCCTTGTAGATGACCTGGAGCCAGTGGGTCTGACGACGAACATGTAGCGAGGGCCAGCCGACTAGGGCATACAGGTCGCAGTGGTGGGTCGTATAAGGTGCTTTAGTAACAAAACGAATGGCACTGTGATAAACTGCATCCAGTTTGCTGAGTAGAGTGTTGGAAGCTATTTTGTAGATGACATCGCCGAAGTCGAGGATCGGCAGGATAGTCAGTTTTACTAGGGTAAGTTTGGCGGCGTGAGTGAAGGAGGCTTTGTTGCGGAATAGAAAGCCGATTCTTGATTTGATTTTGGATTGGAGATGTTTGATATGAGTCTGGAAGGAGAGTTTGCAGTCTAGCCAGACACCTAGGTACTTATAGATGTCCACATATTCTAGGTCGGAACCGTCCAGGGTGGTGATGCTAGTCGGGCGTGCGGGTGCAGGCAGCGAACGGTTGAAAAGCATGCATTTGGTTTTACTAGCGTTTAAGAGCAGTTGGAGGCCACGGAAGGAGTGTTGTATGGCATTGAAGCTCGTTTGGAGGTTAGATAGCACAGTGTCCAAGGAAGGGCCGGAAGTATATAGAATGGTGTCGTCTGCGTAGAGGTGGATCAGGGAATCGCCCGCAGCAAGAGCAACATCATTGATGTATACAGAGAAAAGAGTCGGCCCGAGAATTGAACCCTGTGGTACCCCCATAGAGACTGCCAGAGGACCGGACAACATGCCCTCCGATTTGACACACTGAACTCTGTCTGCAAAGTAGTTGGTGAACCAGGCAAGGCAGTCATTAGAAAAACCGAGGCTACTGAGTCTGCCGATAAGAATATGGTGATTGACAGAGTCGAAAGCCTTGGCCAGGTCGATGAAGACGGCTGCACAGTAATGTCTTTTATCGATGGCGGTTATGATGTCGTTTAGTACCTTGAGCGTGGCTGAGGTGCACCCGTGACCGGCTCGGAAACCGGATTGCACAGCGGAGAAGGTACGGTGGGATTCGAGATGGTCAGTGATCTGTTTGTTGACTTGGCTTTCGAAGACCTTAGATAGGCAGGGCAGGATGGATATAGGTCTGTAACAGTTTGGGTCCAGGGTGTCTCCCCCTTTGAAGAGGGGGATGACCGCGGCAGCTTTCCAATCCTTGGGGATCTCAGATGATACGAAGGAGAGGTTGAACAGGCTGGTAATAGGGGGTGCGACAATGGCGGGGGACAGTTTCAGAAATAGGGGGTCCAGATTGTCAAGCCCAGCTGATTTGTATGGGTCCAGGTTTTCCAGCTCTTTCAGAACATCTGCTATCTGGATTTGGGTAAAGGAGAAGCTGGGGAGGCTTGGGCGAGTAGCAGCGGGGGGGGCGGGGCTGTTGGCCAAGGTTGGAGTCGCCAGGAAGAAGGCATGGCCAGCCATTGAGAAATGCTTGTTGAAGTCTTCGATTATCACGGATTTATCGGTGGTGACCGTGTTACCTAGCCTCAGTGCAGTGGGCAGCTGGGAGGAGGTGCTCTTGTTCTCCATGGACTTTACAGTATCCCAGAACTTTTTGGAGTTAGAGCTACAGGATGCGAATTTCTGCTTGAAAAAGCTGGCCTTTGCTTTCCTGACTGACTGCGTGTATTGGTTCCTGACTTCCCTGAACAGTTGCATATCGCGGGGGCTCTTCGATGCTATTGCAGTTCGCCACAGGATGTTTTTGTGCTGGTCGAGGGCAGTCAGGTCTGGAGTGAACCAAGGGCTATATCTGTTCTTGGTTCTGCATTTTTTGAACGGAGCATGCTTGTCTAATATGGTGAGGAAGTAACATTTAAAGAATGACCAGGCATCCTCAACTGACGGGATGAGGTCAATATCCTTCCAGGGTACCCGGGCCAGGTCGATTAGAAAGGCCTGCTCGCAGAAGTGTTTTAGGGAGCGTTTGACAGTGATGAGGGGTGGTCGTTTGACCGCAGACCCGTGGCGGATACAGGCAATGAGGCAGTGATCGCTGAGATCTTGATTGAAGACAGCAGAGGTGTATTTGGAGGGCAGGTTGGTCAGGATAATGTCTATTAGGGTGCCCATGTTTACGGATTTAGGGTTGTACCTGGTGGGTTCCTTGATGATTTGTGTGAGATTGAGGGCATCAAGCTTGGATTGTAGGACTGCCGGGGTGTTAAGCATATCCCAGTTTAGGTCACCTAACAGAACAAACTCTGAAGCTAGATGGGGAGCGATCAATTCACAGATGGTGTCCAGGGCACAGCTGGGAGCTGAGGGGGGTCGGTAGCAGGCGGCAACAGTGAGAGACTTATTTCTGGAGAGATTAATTTTTAAAATTAGAAGTTCGAACTGTTTGGGCATAGACCTGGAAAGTATGACAGAACTTTGCAGGCTATCTCTGCAGTAGATTGCAACTCCTCCCCCTTTGGCAGTTCTATCTTGACGGAAAGTGTTATAGTTGGGTATGGAAATCTCAGAATTTTTGGTGGCCTTCCTAAGCCAGGATTCGGACACGGCAAGGACATCAGGATTGGCAGAGTGTGCTAAAGCGGTGAGTAAGGCAAACTTAGGGAGGAGGCTTCTGATGTTGACATGCATGAGGCCAAGGCTTTTTCGATCGCAGAAGTCAACAAATGAGGGTGACTGGGGACATGCAGGGCCTGGGTTTACCTCCACATCACCCGAGGAACAGAGGAGTAGTAGGATGAGGGTGCGGCTAAAGGCTATCAAAACTGGTCGCCTAGAGCGTTGGGGACAAAGAATAAAAGGAGCAGATTTATGGGCGTGGTAGAATAGATTCTGGGCATAATGTGCAGACAGGGGTATGGAGGGGCGCGGGTACAGCGGAGGCAAGCCCAGGCACTGGGTGATGATAAGAGAGGTTGTATCTCTGGACATGCTGGTCTCAATGGGTGAGGTCACCGCATGTGTGGGGGGTGGGACAAAGGGGGTATCAGAGGTACGGAGAGTGGAACTACAGGGTCCATTGCAAACCAAAACAATGACAATGAAAACTAGCCTGAACAACAGTATGCAAGGCATATTGATATTTGAGAGAGACATACAATAAGGCATAAAGTGATTGCAGGTCTTGATTGGGAGAGCTAGCTAAAACAACAGGTAAGATAACAGCAGCAATAACAGGGTGCTAGTCTGACACAGCAACAACAGGTAAAAATGGCGATGACTAGGCAGAGAGGGTCGGATTAACTACACACAGATCCTGAGTTAAAGCACAGAGCCGACAGATAAGACACAAATAAACAGAATGGAGTACCGTGAATTAATGGACAGTCAAGCATGCATCAGCTATGTAGCCAAGTGATCATAGTGTCCAGGGGGCAGCCGTAGATGGAGCAGAGGAGGCCTCCACTAAACTAGCACGCGGCGTGTAAAGTTAGTAGCCCGGGGGGTGGTCTGCTCAGACGGAGGGGGTCTGCTCAGACGTGGTTGTGTCGACAGAGAATCCAAGCCAGATGGCGATGGCGAAAGAGAGGTTGTGAATTGTAGAATAGTGTTTGCTAACTGGTGCTAGCTTCGTGGCAGTGGCAGTGGCACTAGCTCTTCAGCTAGCCGGCAGATGGGCCTAGCTCGAGGCTAGCTCAAGGCTAACTGGTGCTTGCTTCGGGACAGAGGTGTTAGCCAGTAGTAGCCACTCGGTTGCAGCTAGCTAGCTGTGATGATACGGTGTAATTGTCCAGAGCTTGCGTCAGGAATCCGGTGATGTGGTAGAGAAAAAGCAGTCCTATATGCTCTGGGTTGATATCGCGCTTGCAGCTAGCCGGCAGATGGGCCTAGCTCGAGGCTAGCTCAAGGCTAACTGGTGCTTGCTTCGGGACAGAGGTGTTAGCCAGTAGTAGCCACTCGGTTGCAGCTAGCTAGCTGTGATGATACGGTGTAATTGTCCAGAGCTTGCGTCAGGAATCCGGTGATGTGGTAGAGAAAAAGCATTCCTATATGCTCTGGGTTGATATCGCGCTGCAGCTAGCCGGCAGATGGGCCTAGCTCGAGGCTAGCTCAAGGCTAACTGGTGCTTGCTTCGGGACAGAGGTGTTAGCCAGTAGTAGCCACTCGGTTGCAGCTAGCTAGCTGTGATAATACGGTGTAATTGTCCAGAGCTTGCGTCAGGAATCCGGTGATGTGGTAGAGAAAAAGCAGTCCTATATGCTCTGGGTTGATATCGCGCTTGCAGACTGGCAGGTATCGGCCCGGTATTGAAGCTGGCTGTGTCCGAGTTAAGGGCGAAGACCGCGGCAGTGGCTAACTGACTACTAGCTAGTAGCTAGTTATCTGGCTAGCTTCTGATTGTGGTTACGGTTCTAAAGTATATAAAAAATAGCAGGTCCGTACCACATTGGGTGAGGCGGAATGTAGGAATGTATATTCAGTTCCTAGATGGAAAGTGAAATTAAAATAAATACGAAATGTATACGAAAAATACGAATACTATTTACACGGGACAAGACAGGACAAAGACACATCCGACTGCTACGCCATCTTGGATTCATGGATGTTGCCGGTGAGAAGAGCGCTGGTAATGAAGTGCTGGGCATCTTGTTGTTATGACATTATCTGAATTAGGCCCACATAATTATACTTACGGAGGAGCTTTGAATGTTTTTGAACTTCAGAGAGTTGGCTTAATTAACGTTGGACCAGAGCTAGCCTTTGATCATGACTCTCAGTTCCATTACATTACACATACAGTAATGCCTAGAGTTTGAGAGTTTCCCAATGTGAAAAGTGATAACTATAGTATCCTTAACTAGCATTGAAAAAGGGAATCCATTGTTCTCTAATTAAAAATGTCTCTCCCTAATTTCTGAATCAAGCCTGTAATGTCAGTAGCAACAGTAGACTTTGCATGCTTCAGAGGGAGGGGGAAGGGCAGGTAGCCTACACTCACACACTGGCAAAGATTTTCAGCTGGTAGGCAGGCAGACACTGGAATACGTTTCTGAGTGTCAGTGAGGGCTTTGCATAGGCGCTTTGTTGAATTTTTTGTGGGACTGTAAAAAAATGTTATTAAGGGGGATACCTAGTCAGTTGTCCAACTGACTGTATTCAACTGAAATGTGACTTCCACATTTAACCCAACCCCTCTGAATCAGAGAGGTGCAGGGGGCTGCCATAACAGACGTCCACATCTTCAGCGCCTGGGGAACAGTCGGTTAACTGCCTTTGTCAGGGGCAGAGCAACAGATTTTTACCTTGTCAGCTTGGGGATTTGATCCAGCAATCTTTCGGTTACTGGCCAAACGCTTTAACCACTAGGCTACCTGCCGCCCGGTTTCCATGCTTTTAAAATAACGGTTATGTTCCGGAACAGTATAAATCACTTTTGTTCTCGGTTCTGGTTCTATTTCTTGAAAAATATAGTTTATAAACAGACAAGACTGTGCTCTGTTAAAACCAAAGCTCTTTAGAAGTGTCTGAATTATTGGCTTAAGACAATAAAGGACTTGACAGAGGAAATGTAAAGTTATGCACTTATTTGCTGCAACATTTAGGCTACCACTTGTCAGTAATATTCAGACTTCTTCAAGGAGATGGCAAAATTAACGCTTGGCTGGAGAAAAACTGATGAAAAAAATCTATTGTAATATAAATCTATTCACGCATGAATAATCAAATGACATGTTGTGATGACACGGGGTGGAGAAGATGACAGCAACCACAAACACATTTCCATAAACACATTCCTGACAAAAATTGATTTCTTACATTTGGACATGTTGTTGACAGCCGTTTTCTTAGCACGTCTAACATTATGGGCTCGTAAAAGTGATAGATTGACAACATATGAATATTGTCTTGTTTGTTCATTATGTATCCATTTAGCGAGAAAATACTAAATTGTATTCATATGGTTTCACATCAAATATAATTGGAATTGTCAAGCAAAACCAAATGGGGGAAGTGCAAGAAGATGCTGGGTTGGGATAGGCATGAGTACTACTCATTGACCTTATTAAATAAACTCTTTCTATTTAACCTTGCCTTTTCACATTCAGAATATAAAACCGCTGGTCTAGTGATACTATCATGAACAAGAGGCCATGCTCTCTTTCATCACCAATAATCTCTCGTGGACAGACTACGTAAACATAAATGGTTCCGTAGCTCCGGAATGATACAAAGGGGTGCGTGCGATAACGAGCAGCATTAGTTCTGGTGCTTTGAACAAATCACGATTTCCCAGGTGTTAGCATCTTTTGAATTTCAGAAGGGCAGGGGATATTTTGACCCGTAGACCTGCCCTTTAACGTGCAAAGAGAGAGGTTGGAGCTCTTCGTTACGGTTCCGATCATTGTTCTATCTCTTCTCTTAAGTATGGATCCAGAACTTAATCGAGCATCTGACCAATTACACAAGACTTTAGTTCTGGGTTAGCCGAGATTACATCACCAGCGGTGTCAGTGTCGGGCGAGCGCTCTCGAAAACGAATGAATTGACAAGACATGAAAGACAATAGCAGGAGAGAAAAGAGATAGAGATAGACACATACAGAATGGGGATAAAAGAGTAGAACTAAAGAGTACAAAATAAAAGAAGAAGACATTTTGAGGGACAGAGAGTATAGATAGGGTAGAATATAATGTATTTTTCATGACCAAGTACACCTCAAACTGGACCGCATCATTGCTTAGGGTCCAACGAGTAGATTGCCACGTTCACTTAAACATAATACTATTGTTCTTCAAACAATGTTCAAATAAAGCTCTTTCTGTTACAGTAGCCAAATTACAGATTTAGCTCATCTTTGAGACACTTACTAAACCATGAGCTTTTTACGTAGTTCTGGATGAATCCACCTCATGTGAAGCACATCTGATTGACTGAGATGATTAGTAGGGGAATGAGAGCTGAAATGCCACCGGCTAATTGGCCACAGAGGGATGCTAGCGAGGAAATGCTGTCTCTGCTCTAATGTATCAGTAAACAAAGCCCTGACTCATCACTCACTGGGAGTGGAAGGGTGACTGTCCCCCGTCTAGTTGTTCGTTCAGACGCACACACACAGCCACACACTCACACAGACAGGCGACAAAGAGGCACACACACACACACACACACAGAGGGTTGGTGAGTAACGGATTAATCTGTTACATGTAAGGGATTACAAAAAACAGGTAACTTTAATCAGTTACGTTAACAGCAAAAATATTGTAATCAGATTACAGATACTTTTAAAAACTAGATGATTACTATGAGGATTACTTTTACATTCAGAAAGGATGCTTGTGAAAAAAAATCTTTGACACTTCTCTGTTTTCTCAATGACATTCACATCAGCATTGAAAAAAAGGCGCAAGTTTAAGTTTGTTCCACCTGAGCAAGTCTGACCACAAGTCAGAAACCAGTATGATGACACACCGAATGTGTTTGATTGATCGCGGGAAAAGAGCAGGAATAGGCTTTTGTAGCCTACAGTCCAAGCTATGTCTTCCAATGGTGCGACTGCTGTCAGCATCCAAAGATTATCCAACTTGAATAAACGCTTGGAGGTAAGGATGAAGCTGCCGGTCAATCATTGTTTTTGAAACCAGTGGACAGCCAGCGAAAAATGCGCTCTTGCAACAGCTGCATAGTGCGGATCCAAGCCTATGGAATAAAAGTGAGGCTTTTATTGCTCAATCTAATTCATGCTGATAAAACAAAAAACATAGGCCTAATGGACACATGCTCAAACGTGCACAGTTTTCATAGACGTAAAGGGGCAATCTGTAGTTTCTACATAACTTTTTTGACCTGGGCTGATCCCTCACATTCCTCATGATCATTGATGCCCCACGAGGTGAGATCTTGCATGGAGCCCCAGACCGAGGGTGATTGACCGTCATCTTGAACTTCTTCCATTTTCTAATAATTGTGCCAACAGTTGTTGCCTTCTCACCAAGCTGCTTGGCTATTGTCCTGTAGCCCATCCCAGCCTTGTACAGGTCTACAATTTATCCCTGATGTCCTTACACAGCTCTCTGGTCTTGGCCATTGTGGAGAGGTTGGAGTCTGTTTGATTGAGTGTGTGGACAGGTGTCTTTTATACAGGTAACGAGTTCAAACAGGTGCAGTTAATACAGGTAATGAGTGGAGAACAGGAGGGCTTCTTAAAGAAAAACTAACAGGTCTGTGAGAGCCGGAATTCTTACTGGTTGGTAGGTGATCAAATACTTATGTCATGCAATAAAATGCAAATTAATTACTTAAAAATCATACAATGTGATTTTCTGGATTTTTGTTTTAGATTCCGTCTCTCACAGTTGAAGTGTACCTATGATAAAAATGACAGACCTCTACATGCTTTGTAAGTAGGAAAACCTGCAAAATCGGCAGTGTATCAAATACTTGTTCTCCCCACTGTATATATCCATTGATTCTTGAAGAACATAATTTACAAATCTGTCATAATTTACAAATCACTCCATGAGAACTCAAAATATAAGCTAGTTTTTTTCCAATGTTTGTAAACATCTTAAATGTTAGCAAACACTGTATAGCCTCATAACATGGTTAAAACAATATTTTTGATATCATGGATGGTCAGTCCTTGCATCCATAGCTCTGTCTATTCATCTGAGAGTGGCTACATTTCTCCAGGCCCATCCCTCAGCTTTTTACCAAAACAGAGGCGGGGCGGCTGTTTTGTTATTGTTTCATCTGTGGATTTGCCCTTAAAACAGCTGACTTTTATCAAGATAGCAGTGTCACCAACAAAAAGGTAAACAACAGGCCTATAGCAAATGCAGCATATGGCATTCATTTTCATATGTAAACAGCACTTTTCAGTAGTGCTCAAAGCATGTCATTCCATGACCGCAGCATTTATTTTTCAACTCGAATCAATGAGCCCAATCAGTCCTCCATGACAACAAAATAAACAACTGAGTAGGGCTGGTTAATATATCCTTTGTTTTGGGGTCATGCTCAGGTAAAACAATTTGGCTAATCTATACTTCCAAGTCCTTTTCTTGAAGATCAAGGGATATAACATTTATTGTAATGACTGGAATTCTGATAGACTTTGGTTTTTAATGTAAAGATATAATTTAATCATATTATTATATGTAGTAAAACGCGGTGGGTTAGAAGAAGACTACATAACCAACCCATAAAGTAAAATGTAACATCCATACGGCCAGCTATGTAAACGTTAACATTGATGTATCCTGCAATAGATGTTGTTCAATTGGTAACATACATTTTGTCTTCTTCTAATGCCTCTTAAGGGGAAAGTAATCTAAATGTTACGGAATGTAATCAGATTACTTTACTGAGTTTGGGGTAATACAAAAATGATGTTACTGATTCCAATTTTGGACAGGTAACTAGTAACGGGTTACATTTAGAAAGTCATCTACCGAAACCCTGCACACACACACATACATATACACAGTCTCCTCTGGAACTTGGCTCTCATCTGAGTCCTCATCAGGTAGAAGAACCTGTTGTACATGGTTTAAATCTGCTGTACATCTAAAAGGTCAGACTTTGTATAGAGGATTGTGATTGTTATACTCAGCCTGTAACGTCGCCACTGTGTTTTGGTGCTTCCTGACGAAATCCATATGGTTGCTAGCTGAGACACAGATCAGGAGTGTGTGTGTGTGTGTATGTGGCTGTTAATGTTTCTTCTGCTGGTCGTCACCCTCTCTCCTTGTCTCTCTTTTCCCAATCAATTCAATTTAAAGGGCTTTATTGGCATTGGAAACACGTTTAATTTGCCGACGCAAGTGAAATTGATAATAAACAAAAGTGAAATAAACAATAAAAAATGAACAGTAAATATTACAGTCACAAAAGTTTGAAAAGAATAGAGACATTTCAAACGTCATATTATGGCTATGTACAGTGGTCTAATCTCATCCCCAGTCTCATCCTCCTCTCACCCCCCCCTCTCTCTCAAACACATACCTGCCAAGTCTGAGGTCATAGGCCAGCAGCGGATAGGCTTGTCAAACCAATGTTCCAGGGGTGAACAAGGTCCCCCTGCTCCCTCCGGTCAACCCCCCAACCCCTCGACCTTATCCTTCATCCTCATCCTCACCTCATCCCTGGACAGACGAGGTGCTGACAGACACATGGACACCCAGGGGGGACGAGGCCACGATTTGTCTGGCAGATGTTGCTGTCCTCTGGGGTCCTAGCTCTGCCGGTGAGTCCTCGCTGGCCCGTGTCTCACCTAATGCACACACACAGAAACACACAGACACAAACAGACACACTTGACTGACCCATTTCTTTCCTAGTAGCCCTCCGCTAGTGGAGGCTGCTGAGGGTAGGACAACTCATAATAATGTCTATAGCGGAACGAAAGGAATGGTATCAAACCATGTGTTTGATGTGTTTGATACCATTCCACTAATTCCGCTCCAGCCATTACCACGAGCCCGTCCTCCCCAATTAAGGTGCCACCAACCTCCTGTGCCCTCCATCACCCTGTTTGGCTGATTCTCTAGTCCTATGGATGACTTCTGGGCAAGTCCTGTACCTGAATAAAGAAAACTCAGACCTCTAGTCCTCTCCTAATATTCAACATTCTCACAGAGCAATGGGAACTAGGTGGTCTCTAGAGAAAGATAACCAGGACAGTCTGTGAAACACAGCGTAAAACAAATCTATTTCTGTTAGCCTGGGACTCATTGACAGAGGAGGGGCCTCTCTGTATTCATCACAATATTATCCATGTGTTTGTTGACTGACACTTGAAGGTAACCAAGCATGCTCTCGATCTGTGGATTTCTGCGGGCTCAGATTTACATTTTGATTTCCCAAAGTAAGCACAGTGTGTTTGGAAAGGGATGTAAAACGGGATGGAAACCAAAACGCTGCTGTCTGTCTGTCTAGCTGGATCCATTTGTCCTATAGCCTCCGTTCAGTAGTTAAACAAAGTGTGTGAGACAGCCACTGCTGAGGGAGGAACTTCAAGGAGAGAGTGTGACTCAGTTAATGTACGGTGTTTCTGTCAGCGGAATGGGACAGAGGGACAGAGGTGTGGAGGATGTGGTTGATTTACACAGATATTTTTGTCCTTTAGGTGCGCCTTGTGCTGGGGACAATAAAAGGCCACTCACACAACACAATCCCACAGTTGAGGGAGCGTGCATGCTGACTACAGGAATGTCCACCAGAGCTGTTGCCAGATAATTTAATGTTAATTTCTCTACCACAAGCCGCCTCCAACATCGTTTTAGAGAATTTGGCAGTACGTTCAACCGGCCTCACAACCGCCGACACACTTGTATTGCATCGTGTGGGTGAGTGGTTGGCAGATGTCAACGTTGTGAACAGAGTGCCCCATGGTGGCGGTGGGGTTATGGCATGGGCAGGCATAAGATACGGACAATGAGCACAATTGCATTTTAATCGATTGGCAATTTGAATGCACAGAAATACCGTGATGGGACCCTGAGGCCCATTGTGAGGCTCATTTCTTTTAAAGTGTCTGTGACCAACAGATGCATATCTGTATTCCCAGTCATGTGAAATCCATAGATTAGGCCCAAATGAATTTATTTCAATTGACTGATTTCCTCATATGAACTGTAACTCAGTAAAATCTTTGATATTGTTGCATGTTGCTTTTATATTTTTGTTCAGTATATATATAGCTCATTTTAAACTGGGTGGTTCCAACCCTGAATGCTGATTGGCTGACAGCCGTGGTATATCAGACCGTATAACACGGGTATGACAAAACATTTATTTTTACTGGTCTAATTATGTTGGTAACCAGTTTATAATAGCAATAAGGCACCTCAGGGGTTTGTGATACATGGCCAATATACCACGGCTAAAGCCTGTTTCCAGGCAATCCGCGTTGCGTCGTGCATAAGAACAGCCCTTAGCCGTGGTATATTGGCCATATACCACAACCCCTCGTGCCGTATTGCTTAATTCTCACCCCTTCTCTCCCTCCTCCCAGAATCCATAGTGTTGTCTGCTAATGAACAGGGCTTGACTTGGGCCGGAGCTGTCCGGAACGCTGTACTGGCACTTCTAATTTTTGTGGATTTTTGTACTGGCTCCTCTAGAAAAACAAAGTAGCCTATTTCACTTGCCCAGATTCACACACTGAGGCAAAAAAGGTTGATCAAAGAGGAATGAAGGCGAGATCTTCATTTAATAGCAATAGTAGAGTGGGAATTTAATAGTAAAGTGGGCATTCATTTCCTGATTCCACTTTGTTCAAGTTTAGTAGTCGCTAGTCTGTGAATCTGTGAGTGACAGTAGGCTGTTGGGAGGTTGCGCAGATTGAAAATGTGCCAGCCTGAATGGCATGATGCACTGTTCCAAGGTGTCAAGTGAGGGTTTGTAAGGTCATGAAAAGTCATGGAAATGAGTTTCATAATTGTTGTGAATGTCATGAAAACGCATTTTTCAAATAGGATCACTCAATTAAAAAAACGACATGTCAGCCATTATTGGAAGGACCCTTCAGTGCGTGTGTGGCAGTGCGAGTGGGCCTCTTTTTTCCCCGAGCAGAAAGAGCATTTCAGCAGCAGGTCTAAAATAATGACAGACAGAATAACTAGATCACCAGTTCAAAACATGACTTGTAGCAGTTATCACGCTAGTTAACTATAGCTAACTACGCATTCATTTCATTGTTGCCTTTCCACCGGCATTGTATAGCCTAAATAAATATGCACCGTCCCCTCTTTTAAACAGTAGCCATGTAATTGTGACAACGTAAAAAAATATTCTAATAGCCTAATTGTCAAATAACTTGCTGTGCATAGATCTCCCCCGAAACATGGATATTTGCGCTTAACATATAAACATATCTGGTTAGATACAATGCCTTTTTTTGAAGTAGCCTACCTTATCCATTTGATCCCTGATTTATTGAATGAGGGAATACTTTTCTAAAGACAAAAGTATTAGGTTGTAATGTTGAAAAAGCCAAGCCTGCATACCCAGGAGCTCTCCAGATGGAGGATTGACCACATGCTGACAACATGTGACAAACAGTGCAGTTCTATGTGGGGGGCCTAAGTGCCTTGACAACGGCAGGAGACGGTCGGTCTACATGGGACAAAGCAGCTTTCCAATGTCAATAATACTTATTTTTTCATGTAGGCTATAATAATAGTTACAAAAATGTGGTTAAAAGTCATGGAGAAGTCATGGGAAAATGTTAATAAACCGTTAACAGTGAATAATCAGAGGTCTCTATAGCATAATGTCATTTGTGAATTTTGGTGAACATAGTCTAATGGACTGACTTCTTCCATCCCAAGTCAAGCACTGCTAATGAAGCCATTTATCCACATCAACTTCAGAGGAGAATAATATTTCCTGGTCTGACAAGATAAATAATATCAACTTTTACTACAGCATAAGCTGTCATTTTGATTAAGGCATAACTCAATGATGTTCATTACCAAGACAATATAATGCATTGTCAATAATAAACGACAATCTGCCTGGTTGACATTTGAAGCGTCAAACACTTCAAATGGGTTTGATTGCTTTCCTTGGTTGATGCTTGTTCATTTCTCAAGACAATAGGATCCACTGTATATGGAATATAAAGTTGTAAAGGAATTGTCTCCAATCCTGTTCCCGGAGAGCAGTGCAGGTCTTTGGTCTAGCCTAGGAAAAAGTAGTGACAGACCTGATTTAGCGTTTCAAGGTATTGATGGTTAGGTGGTGAAAACAATCAATGGCTGGCACAATGGCATACTTTGTGGATTTCCATAACCATGGTTTGTGATCACTGGTATACATGGATCAACGTCAATATGAATTGGTCATTCAACTGTAATAGTAGTGGACACGGCCTATTATGGAGCGTTTGTAAGTGCACCTGAGTTGCGTTTCTGGCAGACTGTTCTGGTTTTGCTGTGATTATAGAGAATGGCACTTTGTCAAAGCTGTTTACCATATTAGCCGGATTATGATCTCTTTAATCTGTCATGAAGCCTAACTTAATGATCAAAGCCAAACGCATCTCACAGACTGCCATGAAGACGGATGCACTTACGACAAACCTCCCTCCTCTTTCTTATTATTTATTTATACAATGATTTATTCATTTCTTGTTTAAATTATTATTATTATTATTTTTAAACCTTTTGTTATTGTATTGCTAGATATTACTGCACTATAGGAGTTAGGAACATAAGTATTTTGCTGCACCTGCAATAACATCTGCAAATCTGGGTACCCGACCAATAAACTTTGATTTGATTCCCAGAGCATGAATATGTATGACCACCATACCAGGAGTATCCCACTGATGTGCATTACCACTTTGCGTATTAATATTGAGAGAAGCTTCTTAAATCACATTATTCACAATGAAGTCACGTCATATAAAGCAGATTACATGTGGCTTACTTAGATAAATAGGCATATTTTGGGGAGGAACGGAGCCAGTGAATTCATTCAGGCTTATGGGCCTTTATTGTGAACCCCTACTGCTCTGTGAAATCTGCAGAAAATGTGTGTGTGTGTGTGTGTGTGTGAGAGAACCTAAGGGATAGTCACATCCAGAAAATGCCATTGACTCCCATTATACCCTCAGAGCACCATATACCCCATTACACCACAGAACAGATTAGCCCCTATGAAGACTAATGGATCCACAGAAACACAATAACTTATCGTTCTGCATGTAGAATTCCCTTTGAATTATTTACCAGCCCACTCATTATTATGAAGGTAAAATGTACGGCTACAGGCCCACATTCCCGACTAACAAATCGTGGCCGAGCGACACGTAGCCGAACACTCACACAGAAACACATTAGCCATTATCCTATTTGCACAGCTGCAGAGAGCCATACATTACCTTTCCACTGACACACAGGGATATTATTTATAGTCTGTCATCGGGCCAGCCCTGTGTCTAACTCTCTCCTCTCTCCTGTGGTGGTGGTGGTAAGTCGGTACGGAAGGGATTGGAGAAACAGCCACATAGGTGTTTTAAAACAACTCAGTTCATCACAACACCTTTATAACAAGGGGTGGGATGGGAAGACGGGTTGAGTTTAGGGTAGGAGGTGTATGTGAATGCGTGTGTGGGTAGGGGGGGGGTATGAGATTGTATGTTTTGTTCTAACTGGTACACACACACATACACAGAATCAACCACATGTGGTGCCCAAGCCCAGTCCAGCATGAGTGTTTACCTGGCTGACAGCTACATTCCCCACACAGTAGTGGTGCACCCATAGTAGAGACCCAAGAACAATCAGCTCTAATTTCCCACAGGTGTGAATGAGTGGGCAGTGTGGAGTATTTTAAAGGCATTTATGCTTTGGTTTGAGAGAGTCCTCAGCCAATGGTAGCCCTGGGATTGCTAGAGAGGGTAAGAGCTGGTGAGGAAGGAGTAGATCCAGTAAATGTTGTAAGTGAACGTTTAGGAACCCAGTACTATGCTGTCCGGAATATATTCACTGACGGATCGAAGGACCCTAAAAAAGGGAGAACAGGTGCAGCTCTTAGTGTTCCTGAGTTACAGGTTGCAGTGACACAATGTCTGTATACACAATGGAGTTGCTGGCTATGCTCTCGGCTACAGAGTGGGTACTCATCTGCTCTGACTCATGTGCAGCGCTATTGAGCTTAAATTAATTGTGTCACAGAGCAGACAAGATGTATTGTATACGATTTTGCGGTGCCTGTTTAGGGTGAGACCGATGAGGGTATTTGTGAGGTTCCTCTGGGTACCAGCTCATGTGGGAGTAGAGGGGAATGAGCAGGGTGGATGTTCTCGCCAAGCAGGCTCTCAAACGTGCTAGTGTTGCTATGGAAATGTCAATCAGTGGTTAAAAACAAAATGGTAAGAGTTTTGGAACAGGGGAAGAAAGGGAAGACACCTGTATAAGATCCAGGAAAAGTTGGGGGCAGGGAGGTCGTCGGGTCGAGAGAGAAGGGAAGAAAGTGTGATCAGAAGGCTGAGACTGGGACACAGAAGGCTCAACAGTACATTGGAATTGGTAGAAAAACATCCGACAGGGAGGTGTGATCAATGTCAGGAGGAGATGGAGACAGTGGAACACATGCTATTTCAGTGCCAGCAATATGGGAGCGATTGTTATTAGATTTGAGGAGTAATGGTGTTGACGAGCCAAGTATAAGTGAACTGCTGACAATCTTCAGGGGATGTATTGTTTAATTTTGTGTTTCGTTTCCTTAGGGAGGTGAGAATAATGGGTAGGATTTAGATCTTCCCTGTCTCTGGTCCACACTCCAGTCCAGTTGGTGGTGGTAATGCCCCTTAAAGTTGGTTGCCCCCCCCCCAAAAAAAAAAACACAGAATGGTTTGAGAGGTAACGTGCCGCTGTGCTGGAGTTGTGTGTGTACGGAGCTCTGTAGTCCAGGTATTTACACCCATTTTCTCTGTCGCATGTCGTAATGTGTGAAATGTTGTAATGTGAATGAATCCAGTGTTGTGTTTAGGGTATGCCAGGGTATCGCCTGATCCAGGACACGGCCGGACTACAGGCCTTAACTCCTCTCGCAACTAAAGTCCAATAGGAGGGATGGTGGACAGGGGGCCAGTCCAGGAGCATGTACAGCACTTGCAAAACATGTACAAATCACTTTTTCCTTTAGAGTATTCATATATACAGAAACATTGTTGTGTGTGTGTGTGTGATTTAATTGATTAGCTTTTCTATGGTTGAATTAACGGTGCTTCCCAGATTGTTGCCTACAGAAGCTCCAACAAAGTACTGTGAATTTCATTTAAATCGGAACTCTCGTTCCTCCACACTGATCTTGTGGATTGTCTGTTTCTCTCCCTCTAGTCGGCCAGCAGATGATCCGGCGCACACTGTGTCTTGGTAGGGCAAGCTGGGTTGACGTTCCCGTGCTCTATTCATTGCATACATTTTAGTGTGTTGGTGGGGGGGTATTTTCTTACCAGGTGTTTTTGTAGTGATACGATTTCATGCATGTTCCAATATTGAAATGCTCTTTCCTTGTTGTAGTTTTGTTTTAGGAATTTGCATCCTTCCTCATTGGCTCTTTCTTTCTTTTGCCGCAGGTGCCTGTGGTCGGGGGTTGGGAGCAGGCTTAAGCTCCTCAGGGACGCAGTGCTGAGACTGTCTGGTGGTCGGCTAGACAGGATAGAGTATTTTATACGGATGACCGTTTCCTAACCTTTGTGAAACTATTTCAACGCTGTGATAAAACGGCCATTTTGCATTTTCTAAAACTGCCTCATCTGGTTATCTGGCTAGGCTTTAAAGGTTGAGGTCCTTCCCCTCAAGAAACAGAAGGTGGCGTAGTCTAGTCTACTTAGGCGGCGTTTACACAGACGGCCCAATTCTGATATTTTTCCACTAATTGGTCTTTTGACCAATCACATCAGATCTTTTCACTGCGGGTCTTTTTCAGAGCTGATCTGATTGGTCAGAAGACCAATTCGTGAAAAAGATCAGAATTGGGTTACTTTTGTAAAAAAAAACGCAGGCATAGTGGACCTATAAGGTTAGGTTACCACACACACAATGAGCGCTTCATCTGTGTGAAGGTGGAGGAGAGGAACGGCAGAGATTCGGTGAGCTATAACATGTCTGAGCCGTAACATGTGTGAGCTGTAACATGTGCTGTACAGTGCATCTCGGGTTCGGCTGAGTCATTCATAGGGTGACTGTCTGAACACCTCCTAGAACTGGCCGACAGTGAGCAATGTGGTTGTGTGCGTGTAGGCCGACAGTGAGCGATGCCTATGTAATGAGGTGATGATGGACACACCACACAGCGGGCCAAACCTGTGAGATGGTCAATTAATCTTGGCTGTGGAGACATGACTGGTGGACCTCACCTGGTTACTGAAATATGATTTCACACTGTATGGAAACCTATGTCTTATGTGAATGTCACAGTGAGAATTGTAGTTCGGGAATGTACTTTTGAAAACAATGTCAGCACATACACAACCACACACACAACTGCTGCTATCTATGCAACCACACATTTCTGGTAACATGCCACAATCACAAACTATCTGCCATGTTTAAGTCAAGCTTCACAATCTGCCTACTGTAATTAACAATATGGTGAGATCAACACTCTGCCAAATGTGCCTCCATGTAGTGTCACTACAAGAACAATACCCAGTCCACCATTAGTCTCACATTCTCCGTCTCAAAGATCCATCAACTGCCAAACTACACCTACATTTCTGACACCACAGAGACACAAAGACGAGATTATAGGATCTCTTGATTGTTGATAGAGTGGTATGTGTGTCCTGTAAGCATGGGCTTGTTTTGTAAATGTGTTTTTAGTTTGACTATCCTTGTGGGGACCAGAAGTCCTCACAAGGATAGCAAAACAAGTTCAAATTCAGACAAGTGGAGGACATTTCGCCGGTCCCCACAAGGAAAAATATTATTTTAGGGTTAAGGTTTTGTGTGTGTGGCTGAGGGTACAGTAGGTGTGTCATTCCTCTGGCATCACAAGAGGCTACAGTATGAGAGGCGATGAGCGTTAAGAGAGGAGCGGGAGATGAATGTGGGGATTCAATTCAGCCAGAAGGCTGCAGCGTTGCTTCTGTCTGGGAGAGAGGATATTTTATTTACACATTATTGACACGTCATTACCCAAGCATGCCTCCTCCACCTCTGCCACTCTCTCTTACTACTGAGGGTGTGTGTGTGTGTGTGTGTGCATGTGTGTGTGTGTACATGTTTTTTTACACACGTTTGTGCGCATGTGTGTGTTTATGTATCTGTGTGTCTTAGGGGAAAAGAGAACCATTAAGTCTACTCTCACTGTGTAATTCTGCAGTGTCATTCTCCATTTCTGCTTTCCTTTCATTGTGTAAACGACTGTTACTGGGACACTGTGGATGATTCATTCTGTTGTGCGGCGTTTCTAATCACCGTGCCTGGCCATTTTATGCGGTTTGTTAGAGGTGTTTTGTCAAATTGGATTAATTTCCTCCCTCAGTGTTCACCACTAATTATAAACACCAGAACAGATGGGACTTAAGCCCTTTCTAGAACATTCTGTACCTCTGCCAAGAAACTATGGCCACTTCTATTCCATAGCCAGTCTTCACTTGGCTGCGAATGTGAAGAGACCAGGAAAGGTACTGTACTGAATGCAGAATTATATACAGTGCCTTCAGAAAGTATTCAGACCCCTTGACTTTTTCCACATTTTGTTAAGTTACAGCCTTATTTTAAAATTGATTAAATTGTTTTTTTCCCCTTATCAATCACACAACGCCCCATAATGACAAAGCAAAAACAGGTTTTTAGAAATGTTTGCTAATTTATCAAAATAAAAACAACTGAAATATCACATTTACATAACTATTCAGACAATTTACTCACTACCTTGTTGAAGCACCAGACTTGAGTCTTCTTGGGTATGAAGCTACAGGCTTGGAACACCTATATTTGAGGAGTTTCTCCCATTCTTCTCTGCAGATCTTCTCAAGCTCTATCAGGTTGGATGGGGAGTGTTGCTGCACAGCTATTGTCAGGTCTCTCCAGAGATGTTCAATCGGGTTCAAGTCCAGGTTCTGGCTGGGCCACTCAAGGACATTCAGAGGCTTGTCCCGAAGCCACTCCTGCATTGTCTTGGCTGTGTGCTTGTCCTGTTGGAAGGTGAACCTTAACCTCAGTCTGAGGTCCTGAGTGCTCTGGGATCAGGTTTTCATCAATGATCTCTCTGTACATTGCACCATTCATCTTTGCCTCGATCCTGACTAATTTCCTAGTCCCTGCCGCTGAAAAATATCGTCACAGCATGATGCTGCCACCACCATGCTTCACTGTTGGGATGGTGCCAGGTTTCCTCCAGACGTGACGCTTGGCATTCAGGTCAAAGTGTTCAATCTTGGTTTCATCAGACCAGAGAATCTTGTTTCTCATGGTCTGAGTGGTTAGGTGCCTTTTGGCAAACTCCAAGCGGGCTGTCATGTGCCTTTTACTGAGGAGTGGCTTCCATCTGGCCACATTACCATACAGGCCTGATTGGTGGAGTGCTGCAGAGATGGTTGTCCTTCTGGAAGTTTCTCCCATCTCCACAGAGGATCTTTAGAGCTCTGTCAGAGTGATCATCGGGTTCTAGGTCACCTCCCTGACCAATGCCCTTCTCCCCCGATTGCTCAGTTTGGCCAGGCGGCCAGCTCTAGGAAGAGTCTTGGTGGTTCCAAACTTCTTCCATTTAAGAATGATGGAGGATGTGTTCTTGGGGACTTTCAATACTGCAGAAATGTTTTGGTACCCTTCCCCAGATCTGTGCCTTGACAAAATCCTGTCTCGGTGCTTTATGGTCAATTTCTTCAACCTGGTTTTTGTGAGAACGTAAATAGACAGGTGTGTGCCTTTCCAAATCATGTCCAATCAATTGAATTTAACACAGGTGGATTCCAATCAAGTTCTAGAAACATCTCAAGGATGATCAATGGAAACAGGATGCACCTAAGCTCAATTTAGAGTCTCATAGCAAAGGGTCTGAATACTTATGTAAGGTATCTGTTTTTATTTTTAATACATTTGCAAAAATGTTTAAAAAAACTGTTTTCGCTCTGTCATTATGGAGTATTGTGTGTAGTTTGCGTTGGAAAATGTGTTATTTAATCAATTTTAGAATGAGGCTGTAACGTAACCAAATGTGGAAAAAGTCAAAGTGTCTGAATACTTCCCAAAGGCCCTGTATGCAACATAAACTCACACAGATGCATACACAGAATCACATTCACACAATACTCTGTCTCTCTCTCTCTCTTTCTTGCTCACACACACACACACACAATAATAATAAAATAAATACCTCAACCTACACAAGCTGGACTCAGAATCTGATGATGTCAACCTTATTAGAAAGTTCTGATATTGTTTTGCTTTTATCTGCAAAAGAAACACAGTCATAGATCCAACATAATGATGTGCAGGAGGAAACACAGTCAATGATAAGGTTTTCCAGTTGTCCAGTCTCAAACACTATCAAAACAAACACCTTATAACCATGGATATTTAAAGACAAAATATTTCATGAGAAATACTCACGTGAAATAGGATGGAAGGATGAGACCTCTCTCTTAAGGATGTTACCTATTGTGTTGTCTTAAGGGTCAAAAATGACCTGCCACTATGTTTAACAGCAGAGAAAACCACCTAAATGATATTTAGAAATTTGATGACTTTTCCTGGAGTGACCCCAACATTAGAAAAAGTGAAACATCGCCTTTGTTAATATTTCCATGAAAGCTGTACACCACAAGGGTACAAAGATTGTCTTAGGGTCATTTTTTGACCCGGCAGTTAAAAAATAATTTACACGCCACAAAAACCACAAAGACACACACACACACACAATGAGAAATTGAGATTATGTGTGCAACTGATTGAACTCAGCCAGCAGCTCCTGAAGAGGAAGATCACCATGGTTGGCACAGATAGAAAGAACGAGCCTGAGCTCCCCCTGCACTCCTCGCAACAAGGGGGAGAGAAGCCTTCTCATCAAAGTTTGCCTTCACCCCACCACCACTCTAGTTTCTTACCTCCCAAAGAGGAACAAGAATGTGGTCCTCCTGAGCACACTGCACAAAATGGCTGAGATCAGTGATCGTGAGGACAGGAAGCCAGCCATCATCCTGGACTACAACCACAACAAAGAGGAGGGTGTTCCTGGAGCATCTGGGAAAGGCACTTGTAACCCCACACATTCAAAGAAGGGAGCGCCTGTGGTGGCATATTTCTGCTTTACCAAATGAAGAGAGTTACAAACCACACACCAGTCAGAGTTATACTTAAACTACATCTTTAATAATAATAAGCTTTGCAATAGCATTTGACTTTCAACAATTCACTATTTATAATGAACCGTTGAGAAGTACCACCAGAAAAGTACAAAGATCTTTTATAGCCAAGATACACCCCTCTCAACTTACACTGACGAACCACAGATCTTAAGAACAGTTCACAAAGATTACGATTTGTATGAAAGATATATATAAAACATAGCAGACAGGTACTGCTGTGTCAACAGTTCTCATTGTAAAGACCAGTGTCTGGCCCCCTCACTCCAAAAGGGAACCGTCTCTCCCTGGTATGGCATAGAACAGAACCATTAGCTCATGTTATCTGGAATGCTCTTTAGGTTTTATCACCCAAAGATATCGTAAATCTCCTCTGTCAGTGCTATCTCATAGAGGCCCATCCTCAGTGGAACACACACACAATACTCTATTCTGTCGAATCTTACAAACATTATAACATAATCTTGCAATTTTCCACGACACGCCTCCCCCGCACAGAAGCCTCTGCAGCGCTTGTGAAAGCTGTTCAGGGTGCTGAATCTTGTCCTGATCCACCTGAGGCTGCAGCTGGGGCAGGCAAGAGGAGGAAATGCCAATTCTGCCCCCCAAAGAGGGACTGTAAAACAAATACTATGTGCTGCACATGTGAGAAATATATCTGCAAAGTCCATGCACACACACTTGCATACTGTCCTACATGTGCTAATTAGAGTTGATTGATTTATGTTCTTCACGCTTTTGTTTCGTATCTATTATCTTATTTTATTCTTACTTGTTGTTGTTGTTTATACACCTTGTTGGTGGGGGCAATGGTTCAAAAATTGGGAGAAGACTAGTCTTTTGTAGTTGAATTCCTCATTGTACAGTATATAAGAATATCTCACCATGTTGCCAAAAAAAGTTCAAGACTGTTATTGTTTCCCTTCAATAAAATGCATTCAAAACTACTTTCTGCATATTTCTGCTACTCTTAGGCTATACAAGTGCTATCTCTTGCTAAGAAAATGATGTTTACTCCCATACAGTACCTTTAGCAATAATAATAATAATAATAAACCTCTACTTTAGTAAAGAAAACAATCATGACGTGTGTTGTAATAAAAACAAGTGGTGTCCACTGATTAAATGCAGTCTTTCTGCATTGTGAAGAGGGAAAACCCAGAAATTCACAAAGTTAGTGATGAATGACAGGTTGTTTCTTCATGCAAAACAGATTTGGGGTTTAAAATTCAATTAAGCTGCTTTATTTTAGGGGTTTAGTGAAGGCGGGTCCTTTTTTACCCTTAGGACAAGGGGAGTATACAGAATGTTAAGACTACACAAGGGTTAAGACATGATGTTCTTACCGATAAGCTGCAAATTCAAACAAAAACAATCATAACATATGGCCGACCTATGGCCACACAATCTTTAGCAGCCAGGTCACCTGTGATACAAGTCAGTATTGGACGTTGATCTATGTCTGAGGACGTCGGGAGATTACTTGGAAACCGGCCACGAGGGGCAACAGTGAGCGCTGTTACCTTCAAGTTGGCTACGTTTTTGCTAGGACATTGTGGATGGGCATAAGCATCTGCCTCTGGTGCCAAAGGTTGCATGTTTGAATCATATACCAAACCTTAACCCTTACCTTAACCATTCAGAGTTAGTGCCTAAACTTAATCTTAAACACTTTGAAATTTGACGTTCGGAACAAGTTCGAAATTTGACGTTTGAAAAGCATGGATGAATGTCAAATTCTGACATAAAACTGTGAGAGCTAGTTGATTTTTAGCCCCTGTTATCTGCTAACAACCATCCTTTGCTTTCCTTCCCTCTAATTTGATTTTAAAAAGCTGTAAAGAAGTGTGTGTGTGTGTGTGTGTGTGTGTGTGTGTGTGTGTGTGTGTGTGTGTGTGTGTGTGTGTGTGTGTGTGTGTGTGTGTGTGTGTGTGTGTGTGTGTGTGTGTGTGTGTGTGTGTGTGTGTGTGTGTGTGTGTGTGTGTGTGTGTGTGTATTTCATTAATTGAGATCACACTGGTTTTAGAGGAATGGGATTGAATTCAGGCAATAAGTATGTGTTTCATGTTGCAAGCTTTGATGCATAAACATCATATTAAGAGGTGCTAGCTATGATCTGCATCATCATATAGAGTATTAGCTGTTATCTTCTGCAAAGCAGATGGTGGGTCCTCAGTCTTAAACAGTCTGCTATTGGCCAGTGGCCTTCTCTGGCCAGTGGTCATAAACCAGCCATATGCCGACCAGATTGGGACAGAGAGGGTGACTGTGTAGTATTTGGTGACACGAGGTTAAAATGAAACCCTCATATGTCCCAGATGGGGAGTTGGTGACATATGCTCATTTGAAGGAGACCCATCCTGTCAGTGAATGTGAAACGGACAAAAAGAGAGAAAGTACTAGCCTAGCGGTTAGAGCGTTGGGCCAGTAACCGAAAGGTCGTTGGTTTGAATACCTAGGCCGACATGGTGAAACATCTGGCAACGTGCTCCAGGTGCACCATACTTCATTGGCTAATCTTATAAAACAACACATTTGTGACTCGACACCTGGATTTGGTCTTATGTAGCAACATTTCAAATTGTGTTTTTTACATTGGATAAAAGTAGAGACTTAGAGCTACAAAATGGTATATCACACACTGCATTTTTCTTTAGGAACAATAGGAAAGTAATTCTGCTTTGAAAGTTGATAAACTTGAAAACTCACTTTTGAGAAAATGGCCTTTGAATAGTTTTGGTACCTAGTGAAGAGCTCTTCTTTGTCTACACCCATTCAGTATCATTCACACCCTCTTAAGCTTTAGCCCCACCCATCTCGTTTCGCTCTCGGAGCGCACACTTCACGCTCTGGCCGATGATTTGTTTACCTCTAGATAACATGAAAACAGTCTAACCAGCTCTGCTGGTAACAATTTCATCACGCTTTTTTGAACCTAGCTAGGTAAACAAGGTGTAAGACCACACACGTCACGTAACGTCAGCTAATGAGCCAGCCAGCTAACGTTAGCTAGTTAAACAACAATGAAGGTTCCTCAACGTTACTACCCTGCATGAAACTGCTGGGAGCTAACCAACCAGGTTCAATGGTAGCTAACGAACATTTGGCTCTAACTAGCAAAGCAAACGATTCTGGGATACGAATAATAACGTCATACACATAACGTTAGCTAAGGAGCCAGCCAGCTAACGTTAGCTAGCTAGCTAACAGTACACATTAGCTTGAAATGAAACCACTTTCTGTCAAAATTAGAAACGTGTAATATCTGAAAATGTAGCTAGCTAGGCTATCTTATCCGTATACATCATCATGCATGATGGACTCGTCTCCCTGTCACGGATGGCATGCTACGGTTGCCCTTAGTTTGAAGATGTAATCCAGAGACAGGTGTTTTCTCTGTCTCTTTAGCTAACATACTCTAATTCCACTGATTTCAAAACTCGATCCTCCAGAAAGTGGAAACAACACTTATGCAGCTCCACTACACAATACATTTTCTAAAAAGCTGCGTTCGACAGGATTACCAACACAGACTGACCAGTTCAAACAGACAGAAGCCTTCTATATTGCAGACCAATCCAAACTCCTCTCTCGGCATATCCAGCCCACTCATTATCTCAGCCAATTATGGCTAGTGGGAAGGTTGCTGACTTTTTCTGTGGATTAACCAACAAGGCTCGGAATTTAACAATTTCATTCATATTTACAGATGGCATACAAGTTTGTTATTAAGGCACATGAAAGTTCACATGTTCCAGAAGGCATTTCTGACAAAAAATGTACTTTGATCAAAAAAAGAATAATAATCTAATGGCTCTCCTGTGAAGTCGTGACTTGAGACATATGCCTAATTTCCTGAAAGGGGTCACATTTCGCTGCACCTATCTGGTGTATGTGACAAAAACAAAACAAATTAAGCCACAGCCATATTGCCCCAGCAATAACCATTTTCACACCACTGTGCTCACTCACCAATGGGGACCAGTGTATTAATAGATTCTGTCCAGAGTCTTCGGCAGGACATAACAGTAGAACTACCCTTAACGAACTGCAAATAGTTCCTCTTCTCACAAGGAAATGGACTCCTCTGCATCCTGACAGGTGAGGAGGAGGAGAGAAAAGGAGGGCAGTGGATGGTGAGAGAGAAAGAGGAAAGAGAGAGAAAGGGGTGAGCCTATACAAGGTGTCAGATTGGTTGAAATTGCTTGCTTACCCTTGTGGTGATGGGAAAAAAGGTGTATGTGCCTGTGTGTGTGTGTGTGTGTGTGTGTGTGTGTGTGTGTGTGTGTGTGTGTGTGTGTGTGTGTGTGTGTGTGTGTGTGTGTGTGTGTGTGTGTGTGTGTGTGTGTGTGTGTGTGTGTGTGTGTGTGTGTGTGTGTGTGTGTGTGTGTGTGTGTGTGTGTGTGTGTGTGTGTGTGTGTGTGTGTGTGTGTGTGTGTGTGTGTGTGTGTGTGTGTGTGTGTGTGTATATAATTGGAGTTAGGCCAGACAATTTCAGGGAGCTTCCTGAGAGATGGTAGTGAACAGGTGAGGTTGGATAGCCCTTACAATGACCTGTGTGTGTGTATGGTATTGGACAGGTAGGAGTGGGAGCGATCCTTGACAAGAGTTGGCAGAGAGCTGAAGTGACATTTCAGTTTGGATTGTGACGCTGAGCAAATCGCCTGGGCCAAGATGGATCTGTGTCTGCGATCGAACGAGACAACAAATCCTTCACTGAAGAAAGAAGCGAGATGTCCGTCCTCTATCTTTCCTCTGCTGAACAAATCCCCCTGTTTTATCAATATGATACAGGGTGAATCCTTTTGCAAAAGAGTGACTTTTGACAGTGAGAACATTTTTGATATTTACTAAATACTTTATCATCATTAAGATCTTTATCAGATGTAATATTTTTTTATAGTTGATATAATAATTTAATGCAATATTGTAATACAATGGGTTCTGTCAATAAAACCGACAATAATAATAACCAATAATGAAATAATTATAATCAGTAAACTCTTCAAGCTCTGTGTGTGTGTGTGTGTGTGTGTGTGTGTGTGTGTGTGTGTGTGTGTGTGTGTGTGTGTGTGTGTGTGTGTGTGTGTGTGTGTGTGTGTGTGGTGTGTATGTGTGTGTGTGTGTAAACTAGACATCACATTCTTTCTTCTACTGTCCTTGTTTCCTCCACTCCTTGTCTCTCCTTGAAAGTACATTGGAGCCCGAGGGGATGAACCTTCAGTCCTCTCCCCCAATGTGCTTTGAGAAGGAGGTGAGGAATGTCTCAAATGTATTTCCTTAATTCCTCATGTCCTCTCTCCGCACCTCCTTCTCGAAACCCATTGGATAAGAAGGTGAGATGGGAGGGACCTCTGACCTTCTCATCCCATGGGTTTGGAGAAGGAGACGAGGTGAGAGGATCCAACGAATCAATGCAATTGAGATTTTCCCAAGGACAGCGGAGGCAAGTATTTGACAGCTATTAAATTTTTTTGACAGTGCCAGACAGACTGACTGACTGACTGAGCTACCATAATACCCATGGCCTGTCCAGAAACAACCCCTAGCCCCTACTGCCCAGAGTCTGGACACTCGTGGAGATCTGAGAGGGATTGATGGGTGGTGACATGGTGAGAGCGCCGCCTTTCCCTCTGATAGGCTTGGTGGAATTTTGGCGGTATTGCTTACACCTGTCCAATTCTCTCAGATCTCTACAACTGTCTAGGGGTTGGGGCTAGGGGTTGTTTCCGGACAGGACCCCACAACCCTTCGGGTGTGTGGTGGACTTACAGCACGCCACTTGAGGCATTGTTTGGATGTTTAATTCCATTGCTATACACACATCGGATTTGCACAGTTATAAGCTGGACACACCCAAGGCACCCTATCAGGCTGATTAGACAGGGTAGCTGGTGACCTGCTGTAAACAGTGAAATTATATATTTAGATGTCTACTATTCACACCCTTGCTTCATTCCAGCTAGTTAGATGTGCAACCACTGACTAACTATAGCTAGGGCATATCTCTAGTTTAGCAATAGATACTGCTGTTATGGCTGTATAGCACCATTGAATAAGATTACCAATGGTTAGCTAGGTAGCTAGGATATATCAGTCTAACCATTTACAGTAACAGCAGATCATTAATCACTAAATCACTAAATCTTATGCAGAAATGGAGAAATATTACCTTATCTTGGCACTGTGGCACAGTATGGGCAGCTATTAATCAATTATTAATAGATCATAGATTAATTAATTAATTAATAGAATGGAGTTGAAAGGGTGACCTACTTTGAAAGGACAGGAAGTGTTGGTTGTGCACTTGCCCAGGCATTCTACATTTAACCCACCCACATTTGAACATTGTAATATCAAGTTGTTTTATACGCAAAATACGTTTTTTTTTTAAACAGAATTTTCACATTCTCCATTGCTCTGTTTTAACTCGATCTAAATGTACATGGACCGCAATCTTACCTCAGGAATCTTGATTTAATGTTGTACACCAAGTAGGCTAATTATCTTGACTGCTGTAACAGGCACCAAAATGTTCTGTCAATCCTCGAGATCAACATTAATTGCCGCACTTTGGCTGTTATTCAATCGCGTGCCATATCACGCAAGCTCTTCATCACTTGAATGTCCTTCGGAAAATCCTTTCCTGAATCAGCTGATATTGCGTGATAATGTAACAGCTAGATGTCAAACGTGCATGAAACTCCTTTTATGTTTAATTATTAAAAACCCCGTTAATGACAGTATAGATTTTTGTTTTATTAAAGTTACTCTTTCTGTCAGAAGCTTTGGATTTTGCAATCACGTGCAATATTTTGGATATGTGTGCCCATAAAAGCTGTTCTCACATCTTAATTAACATAGGGAGATACAAAATGTAGCGAGGTAACAGTGCACTCACTTCTGACATCTCCAAACAAAAAAAGAGTCTGACAGCAATATCCAATAATTTCACAGGATCAAGGTCAATGTGTAATTCAATTGTGAAACGCAACATGAAACAATAATATATTTTTTTACTGAGTTACAGTTCATATAAGGAAATCGGTCAATTGAAATACATTAATTAGGCCCTAACCTATGGATTACACATGACTTGGAATACAGATATGCATCTGTTGGTCACAGAGAAATACGCTTTTTGTATGTATGGAACATTTCTAGGATCTTTTATTTCAGCTCATGAAACATGGGACCAACACTTTTACATGTTGCGTTTATATTTTTGTTCAGTGTATATGATGTAACAACAAACAACAGTATCACAAATGGAAGGAAAGAAAGGTAGTGTTTTATGTCACGCGATTTTTGCCAAATCTGTGAAGACTCCAAGCATGAGAAAGGGTTCCAAATACTCATGAATTATATTGAATGTATCTATCTTCACCCCTTTATATCTTAATTTATTATTATTATTATTATTATTATTAATGAGTTTGTAACAGCTCCAAACAGATGCTCAGTGGTACCCTAGTTTATAGAAAGACCCATGTACGGTCTTGCTGTGTTCTGTTTGAGTGTTACAGCAACCAAAATCCTATTAAAAATTGTTTTCATGACCACAAAATTCAACCTACCTCAAAACATTTTGAGCGTGTACAGAAAGTGGGGTTATTGGCACACCACATATCATCATATTAAGATCTATATCAGATTGTCATAACCACAACATTCTTCTACCACAGCAATAGCTGCTGTGTTTTAAAACATATGCACGCTGTACTGCTCTTCTCTTTAGAGAGTCTCCCACCGGGAGTTATTTAGAAAACAGCTGGAGTTGACGAGAGCCATTGAAGATGGGAGCCCATCTCATGAGGCCGACATCCTCACAATGTAAACCCTCTGCACTAGACCACAAACAGACTCCTACAACTGAGCTGAAGAGCTCTAGTCAAGTGTACAGACATTGCAGTATAGTAGCTTGGAAACGTACTGTAAATGCACATACCAGACACATGCCCACAGTTAACTCACAGGTAAGTTTGCACCTATAGGCTTCAATTCACCCATGCTGCAGTACTGAACACAACATATACTACCAGGTAGACTCCCCTTAGAGTTTGATACTTCCAGTTTTCATAGTTTTGGTGGGATTAGATGTACCCCAGTCCAACATTATGTCACCGTAACGTCTCCGGTTAACAACTCACATTGATCCATGATACATGCTATACAACATGCAAACGCAGTACGTCTGAGAAGCGAGGCTCACTTGAAACAGCATACTTTTACATTTCGAGGCTGTTTTCTCATCATCGAGAGTGTTGCAGAGACATAGATGCACAGAAATAAGCACATAATATCAAATATATATTAACAAATCATCTCAGTAATCCTAAAACGATGTAGAAAAATAGAAAAAAAATCCCCCTGCATACATTGAAACGTTCGGTATCGCATTTTAGGCTTGTAGTAAAAAGAGAAAAATCTTAAGTTGATTCAATTGCTGATACAACTACTTCAAATCATTTTAATTACGACAAACATGCACATTTGTTGCTGAGGTTGCAAGAATATCCTCCCATTATGAGGTGTGGCCAAAATGTATTTCAGATAGCATCCCATTATGAAATGTTGCAATTTTTTTCAGATAGGGTACTGATTCTATGCCATGACATTCTACATTAGGGATGATATAGTTGTATTGATCACGTCACTTGCTATATCACCATTTCATTGGACATTTGATGACATGTGCATCAGGCCACCAGACAGGCCCTTCCCATAGCCACTGTTAACAATAGAGCTCGCGAGCTAGTAGTCCTAAAACCCGGAAATGAGATACAGTGGATTCGGAAAGTATTCAGACCCCTTGAATATTTCCACATTTTGTTACGTTACAGTCTTATTCTAAAATGGAATTAATGTTTTTCCCCCCTCATCAATCTACACACAATACCCCATAATGACATATCAAAAACAGGTTGAGGAAATTTTCCTAATTCATAAAAATTAAGTGTTAATATCAAATTTACAATAGTATTCAGACCCTTTACTCAGTACTTTGAAGCATTTTTAGCTGTGATTACAGCCTCAAGTCTTCTTGGGTACGACGCTACAAACTTGGCACACCTGTATTTGGGGAGTTTCTACCATTCTTCTTTGTCAGGTTGGATAGGGAGCATCGCTGCACAGCTATTTCCAGGTCTCAAGAGATATTCGAGGCTCCAGAGAAACGCTCACTCCTGCGTTTTCTTGGCTATGTGCTTAGGATTGTTGTCCTGTTGGAAGATGAACTTTCGCCCCAGTCTGACGTCCTGAGCGCTCTGGAGCAGTTTTTCATCAAGGATCTTTCTGTACTTTGCTCCGTTCATCTTTCCCTCGATCCTGACTAATCTCCCAGTCCCTGCTACTGAAAACATCCCCACAGTATGATGCTGCCACCATCATACTTCACCGTTGGGATGGTGGGGGATTTCCTCCAGACGTGACGCTTGGCATTCTTGACTCTTGGTCTGAGAGTCCTTTAGGTGCCTTTTGGCAAACTCCAAGTGGGCTGTCGTGCCTTTTACTGAGGAGTGGCTTCCGTCTGGCCACTCTACCATAAATTCCTGATTGGTGGAGTTCTGCAGAGATGGTTGTCCTTCTGGAAGGTTCTCCCATCTCCACAGAGGAACTCTGGAGTTCTGTCAGAGTGACCATCTGATTCTTGGTCATCTCCCAGACCAAGGCCCTTCTCCCCCGATTGCTCAATTTGCCCTGGTGGCCAGCTCTAGGAAGAGTCTTGGTGGTTTCAAACTTCTTCCATTTAAGATTGATGGAGGCCATTGTGTTCTTGGGGACCTTCAATGCTGCAGAAATGTTTTGGTACCCTTCCCCAGATCTGTTTCTCGACACAATCCTGTCTCGAGCTCTACGGATAATTCCTTCGAACTCATGGCTTGGTTTTTGTTTTGACATGCACTGTCAACTGTGGGATCTTATATAGACTCATGTGTGCCCTTCGAAATCATGTGCAATCAATTGAATTTACCATAGGTGTACTCCAATCAAGTTGTAGAAACATTTCAAGGATGGTCAATGGAAACAGGATGCACCTGAGCTTAATTTCGAGTCTCATAGTAAAGGATCTGAATACTTATGTAAATAAGGTATTTCTGTTTTTTTATTTATAATACGTTTGCAAAAAATGTGTAAAAACCCGTTTTTGTGTAAAATGTGTAAAAACCCTTAGTCATTATGGGGTATGAGAATAAAATATATATTTGATCAATTTTAGAATAAGACTGTAACGTAGCAAAATGTGGGAAAAGGGGTTTGAATACTTTCCGAATGCACTGTACCTGGTTAGTTCAACTATTCCTATGGAAAAAGATGAATGGGGACAGAATAGGGTTGAGATAAATGCTGAAAATAAGTTCTGGGGTTAACACAGGCCTAGGAGATTTTATACTTTTTGTTCTATGAGATAATATCTGTCAGTTAACCTTATCTCTATGAATTTAGAAGCCTTTATGTGCTTTTTAAAAAATTACATAAATGATTTGAAATTCACAAAAAGCAACGTTAACTGATGAAGATTATTTAATAGAACAAAATGTTTAATTTCTCCTCTAAGCCTGTGTTTACCACAGAGCTTATTTTCGGCGTTTATCCAAAAACCCTACAAAAACTCCATAAATTTTCCTATAGGCTTTGTCCAACGATCCATGGCGGAGTTAGCACCTACAAAAAGATGCCATCACGGGTGGCGCACAATTGCCCCAGTATCGTCCAGGGAGGATTTGGCCGTCAGGGATGTTCTTGTCCCATCGCGCACTAGCGACTCCTATGGCGGTCCGGGCGCAATGCACACTGACACGGTTGCCAGGTGTACAGTGCTTCCTCCTACACATTTGTGCGGCTGGCTTCCGGGTTAAGCGAGCAGTGTGTCAAGAAGCAGTGTAGCTTGGCTGGGTTGTGTTTCGGAGAACGCACAACTCTCGACCTTCGCGTCTCCCGAGTCCGTACGGGAGTTGCAGCGATGGGACAAGACTGTCACTACCAATTGGATACCATGAAACTGGGGAGAAAAAGGGGTAAAAAAAAACGAAGAAGAAAAAACGCCATTACTATTGCTCTCTATATTGATTGAAAATGGACGACGAGGTGTCAGTGTAGTTTTGCTGTAACTCTCAGCCCAGAGGGTGACCTCACAGGTAACAGCACCAGCTGTTTCTCGATCTCCAGATCACTGATAAGAGCCTGTCTCATTGGTTGTGGACCAGATGGAAAACTAGAGGCTGAACTGTTATTAAAACCCTGCTCCAGTCTCCTTTTCACCTCATTTAACACCTGATTCACTTAACAAAATACATCTCAAATTGGTGGAGCTTCCTCTTTTGTTCTCTATTGCTCCCCTATTGTTCCTCAAGGCGGAGGCCTGTGAAATTTGGAGTTTGTCATGTTTTTTTGCAATTTTACACTATTTTGCTATATATATTTTTTTAAGTTTACCCTTTAGTGTGTGAACTTTACTGTATTTATATATTTGGGATATCCACTAAACGGCTACCTACTCCCTCCCTCTATCTATCTAGCTATCTAATAGAATTAGATATACAGTAGTCATATCACTGAATTGTACCTGTAGCACCTGACCACAACCAACAGATCCAACAGAGACCGTAGAGCTACTTAACATGGGGACCACGCAGATAGCAGCTGCATCAGCACTATGCTGTAGTGATTTAATTACAGCCCCCACATTAATGATAAGTGCCTCTCTCATGGGTGGAGATACTCACATTACATTACATCTGCACTGCTGTCTGAGCCTTCCTCTCAGGTCTAATGAACACAGCCTAAATGGAAGGGGAATGGGACCCTGCAGCTGCTTGCTACTTCAGGAGTAGGAGGGAGTTACCCTTACATCATGGCTAGTCAACTCTGGACTGGAAGTGCAGCAGGTAATGCAGGGTTTAGTTCCAACCAAGCAGCATACCTGACTCTACTATTGAAACAACTGAGCTAATTGATCATAATCAGTGATTGGCTGGATTTCGTCTACCTGCTCTGAACTCAAATATCAGGATTGCCTTTCCCTGAGGATACTGATCTAATGTCAGTTTGTCCTTTTCTGCCCTATTGGTTAAGGTTAGCACTTGTGAAAAAGGAAGCTGATCCTAGATATGTGTGCCTGTGGGCAACTTCTACTCAGAAGCAGCAACTTGTGCTGCTTCATTGGCATGCATTAGCTGTACCTTTACCTATAAACCTATAAGAGTATATTCCTTTGTGTACATAGGAAACAGGTGTACTCTTTATAAAGTTGTGCGGTGACTTTATCGCTTTACAGAATCTCTCCTGCATGTCATTCCTCTAGCCGGCACGAGATCGGAATCATCTGAGGTCAGGCCAGCAGGTAGTTCGGAACACCATCAGAAATCCGAGCGGTCCGAATGCACAGACAGATCTCCGATCCAAGATAACGTCCCTCTGAGACAGCACTCCAATGTTCCCTCCATTTCTCTCTCTTCCTTTTTCATCCCCCCTCAACCAAACTTTTTTAGAAGCACCACATTTCTCCTCTTAAATAGTGATATCTGACAAGATTGAAAAAAGGTGGGAAAAAGATAAAGGGTACATTAACAGAGGGATAAAGGAGGTGGCCACCCATGCAGGTCTGTGAGGTGTGGTTCTTTTGTGTGTCTGTGTGTGTCAAGGTTATTATAGTTTTAGTTTTTATTTCTAATAGTTTTTTTTGAAATTCAGTTTAGCTTCAGTTAGATTTCAGATCCACTTTACTAGTTTTTATTTAGTTAAAGTTTTATCAAACATTTCTATTTCGTTTTTATATTTCTTAGTTTCAGTTTTAATGTTAGTGACAGAAAGTAGTCTATGAATGGGAGGCTATGAGCCATTTACAGTGCATTCAGAAAGTGTTCCGACCCCTTGACATTTTCCACATTTTGTAACGTTACAGCCTTATTCTAAAATGTATTAAATCGTTTTTCACCCTCATCAATCTACACCCAATACCCCATAATGACGAAGCAAAAACAGTTTACAATAGTATTCAGATCCTTTACTCAGTAATTTGTTGAAGCACCTTTGGCAGCGATTACAACCTCAAGTCTTCTTGGGTATGACGGCTACAAGCTTGGCACACCAGTATTTGGGGAGTTTCCCCAATTAGTTTCTGCAGATCATCTCAAGCTCTGTCAGGTTGGAGGGGGAGCATCGCTGCACAGCTATTTTCAAGTCTCTCCAGAGATGTTCGATGGGGTTCAAGTCCGGGCTGTGTTCTTAGAATCGTTGTCCTGTTGGAAGGTGAACCTCAAATCAAATCAAATGTTATTTGTCACATACACATGGTTAGCAGATGTTAATGCGAGTGTAGCGAAATGCTTGTGCTTCTAGTTCCGACCATGCAGTAATATCTAACAAGTAATCTAACAATTTCACAACAACTACCTTATACACACAGGTGTAAAGGAATGAATAAGAATATGTACATAAAAATATATATGGATGAGCGATTGCCGAACAGCATAGGCAAGATGCAGTAGATGGTATAGAGTACAGTATATACACATATGAGATGAGTAGTGTAGGGTATGTAAACATTATAAAGTTGGATAGTTTAAAGTGACTAGTGATACATTTATTACATCCAATTTGTAATTATTAAAGTGGCTAGAGATTGAGTCAGTATGTTGGCAGCAGCCACTCAACGTTAGTGATGGCTGTTTAAAAGTCTGATGGCCTTGAGATAGAAACTGTTTTTCAGTCTCTCGGTCCCAGCTTTGATGCACCTGTACTGACCTCGCCTTCTGGATGATAGCGGGGTGAACAGGCAGTGGCTCGGGTGGCTGTTGTCCTTGATGATCTGTTTGGCCTTCCTGTGACATCGGGTGGTGTAGGTGTCCAGGGGAGCAGGTAGTTTGCCCCCGGTGATGCGTTGTGCACCCTACTCTGAGGCCCTAAGCCGTCTGGAGCAGGTTTTCATCAAGGATCTCTGTGTACTTTCCTCCGTTCATCTTTCCCTCAATCCTGACTAGTCTCCCAGTCCCTGCCGCTGAAAAATATCCCCACAGCATGATGCTGCCACAACCATGCTTCACCATGCCAGATGGTACCAGGTTTCCTCCAGACGTGACGCTTGGCATTCAGGCAAAAGAGTTCAGTCTTGGTTTCATAAGACCAGAGAATCTTGTTTCTCATGGTCTGAGAGTCCTTTCGATGCCTTTTGGCAAATTCCAAGCAGGTTGGCATGAGACTTTTATTACCATAAAGGCCTGATTGGTGGAGTGCTGCAGGGATGGTTGTCCTTCTGGAAGATTCTCCCATCTCCACAGAGGAACGCTGGAGCTCTGTCAGTGACCATCGGGTTCTTGGTCAGGGAGGTGACTAAGGCCCTTCTCCCCCGATTGCTCAGTTTGGCCTGGCGGCCAGCTCTAGGAAGGGTCTTGGTGGTTCCAAACTGTGGTTTATGTCCAATCAGTTGAATTTACCACAGGTTGACTCCAATCAAGTTGTAGAAACATCAAGGATGATCAATGGAAACAGGATGCACTCAATTTCAAGTCTCATAGCAAAGGGTCTGAATATTTATGTAAATAAGGTATTTCTGTTTTAAATTTTTATCTAAAAACCTGTTTTTGCTTAGTCATTATGGGGTATTGTGTGTAGACTGATGAGGATTTTAATTTATTTAACTTCTCTGCGCTACAGATCCATTTAGCGGGATCCTTTTCCTAAACAACCGCTGAATTGCAGGGCGCAAAATATTACTAAAGAAATTTATAAATCATGCAATCACAAGTGAAATATACCAAAACACAGCTTAGCTTGTTGTTAATCCACCTATCGTGTCAGATTTTGAAAATATGCTTTGCAGCGAAAGCAATCCAAGCTTTTGTGAGTGTATCAATCAATGCTAGAACAGCTAGCCCCAAATTAGCATGGTCACGAAAGTCAGAAAAGCAATAAAATTAATCGCTTACCTTTGATAATCTTCGGATGTTTGCACTCACGAGACTCCCAGTTACACAATAAATGTTATTTTTGTTCGATAAATATTACTTTTATAACAAAAAAACGCCATTTGGGTTGCGCGTTATGTTCAGAAAACCAAAGCCTCGTTCCGTTCGACGAAAATTCCAAAAAGTATCCGTAATGTTTGTAGAAACATATCAAATGTTTTTTATAATCAATACTCAGGTTGTTTTTAACAAACATAATCGATAATATTTCAACCGGACCGTAACCTATTCAATAAAAGAGACAAAGAAAATGGAGAGCTACCCCTCTCGCGCGCAGGAACTAATCAAAGGACACCTGACTACTTTTGAAAAATCTCGCTAATTTTTCAAAATAAAAGCCTGAAACTATGTCTAAAGCCTGGTCACAGCCTGAGGAAGCCATTGGAAAAGGAATCTGGTTGATACCCCTTTAAAATGGAAGAAAGAAGGGCAAGGAAACACAGATAAAAAAATTAAAAAAACACTTCCGGGTTAGATTTCCTCAGGTTTTCGCCTGCAGAATCAGTTTTGTTATACTCACAGACAATATTTTGACAGTTTTGGAAACTTTGGAGTGTTTTCTATCCTAATCTGTAAATTATATGCATATTCTACGATCTGGACCTGAGAAATAGTCCGTTTACCTTGGGAAAGTTATTTAAAATAAAAATAAAAATCTGACCCCTAGCGTCAAGAGGTTTTAATCTATTTTAGAATAAGGATGTAAAGTAACAAAATGTGAAAAAAGTCAAGGGGTCTGAATACTTTCCGAATGCAGTGGATGTGTTGCAGAGGTTTTGTGTTTTTGGGTATGTCACTTCTTGCCACTGTGGGGCAGTAATGCATAAGGTGATGGGTCAGGTCATCGGTTAGGTTAGGTTTAAAAGGTAGACTGAGTCAGATGACGTACAGTACCAGTCAAAGGTTTAGATGCCTGAAGTAAACAGTGGTAGTGGGTCAATGTCTGTAACAACCAAGAGTGTTGAAGCGTGGGGCTAAAGTTCTCGGCTGTTTGGGTCCCGTAGCTACCATGTTGTAGAAGTGTGAAAGGCACCTGTGCACATGTGTAGTTTTGCATCGTACTCATCTCAATGGACCCTTAAAACTTCTTATGGCTGCAATTCCGTTAACGGGATCGATATGACAACAGCCAGTGAAAGTGCAGGGCGCCAAATTCAAACAACAGAAATCTCATAATTAAAATTCCTCAAACATACAAGTATGTCATACCATTTTAAAGGTAATCGTGTTGTTAATCCCACCACAGTGTCCGATTTCAAAAAGGCTTTACAGCGAAAGCACCACAAACGATTATGTTAGGTCACCGCCAAATCACAGAAAAACACAGCCATTTTTCCAGCCAAAGACAGGAGTCACAAAAAGCAGAAATATAGATAAAATGAATCACTAACCTTTGATGATCTTCATCAGATGACACTCATAGGACTTAATGTTACACAATACATGTTTTGTTCGGTAAAGTTCATATTTATATCAAAACATCTCAGTATACATTGGCGCGTTATGTTCAGTAGTTCCAAAAACATCCGGTGATTTTGCAGAGAGCCACATCAATTTCCAGAAATACTCATAATAAATGTTGATCAAAGATCAAGTGTTATACATGGAATTCTCCTTAATGCAACCGCTGTGTCAGATTTCAAAAAAGCTTTACGGAAAAAGCAAACCATGCAATAATCTGAGGTCGGCGCTCAGTGCCCAATTAAGACAAAAATATATTGTGCAGTCAACAGAAGTCAGAAATAACATTATAAATATTCACTTACCTTTGATGATCTTCATCAGAATGCACTCCCAGGAATCCCAGTTCCACAATAAATGTTTGATTTGTTCGGTAATGTCCATCATTTATGTCCAAATAGCTACTTTTGTTAGCGTGTTTGGTAAACAAATCCAAAGTCACGAAGCGCTGTCACTAAAAGCAGATGATATGTCAAAAAGTTCCGTAACTGTAACGGTTTTCTTCCATAGTTGAAGGAGAGGACCAAAATGCAGCGCGGTTAGTGTTCAACATGTTTAATCTGACAATAAACGGGAACACTATACAAACAACAAAATAACAAATGTGAAAACCCTATCTGGTGCAGAACACAAACACAGAGACAGGAAACAATCACCCACAAAATCCCAACACAAAACAAGCCTCCTATATATGATTCTCAATCAGGGACAACGATTACCAGCTTCCTCTGATTGAGAACCACATTAGGCTGGACACAGAAACAGACAAACTAGACACACAACATAGAATTCCCACCCAGCTCACGTCCTGACCAACACTAAACAAGCAAAACACATAATAACTCTGGTCAGGACGTTACAGTAACAGTCAGTAGAAACATGTTAAACGATGTATTGAATCAATCTTTAGGATGTTTTTAACATAAATCTTCAATAATGTTCCAACCGGAGAATTCCTTTGTCTTCAGAAATGCGATAGAACAGAGCTCGCTCTCACATGAACGCGCATGGTCAGCGCATGTTCAGCGCATGTTCAGGTCATGGTAGACCTTACTCAATCCCCTCTCATTCTGCCCCACTTCACAGTAGAAGCATCAGACAAGGTTCTAAAGACGGTTGACATCTAGTGGAAGCCTTAGGAAGTGCAAAATGACCCATATCCCACTGTATATTCGATAGGCGATGAGTTGAAAAACTACAAACCTCAGATTTCCCACTTCCTGGTTGGATTTTTTCTCAGGTTTCTGCCTGCCATATGAGTTCTGTTATACTCACAGACATCATTCAAACAGTTTTAGAAACTTCAGAGTGTTGTCTATCCACATATACTAATAATATGCATATATTAGCAACTGGGACTGAGGAGCAGGCAGTTTACTCTGGGCACCTTTACATCCAAGCTACTCAATACTGCCCCTGCAGCCATAAGAAGCTTTAAGAGCGGATACATTTTGTCAAGTGGTCACTGCCTTTCAAAGTGTGTTGCATTCTGTGGATAAAAAGTGGACAAAACAGCATAAACTTAACAAAAATCCTGTGATCAAGGTTATGACGTTTAGACTGTGTGTCGCCTGCAAGTTTCTGCAGTTGCTCTTCACCAAATTCTTCCTGCAGTCATCGCCTGCATTGAGGGAGTCTCTATTGTCAGCCAATCATTAAGGAGTTTTGTTTGACCCACGCGAATGTGACCAAAGACATGACTGAAACAGGAACCAATTTGCCCTGATTTATGAATACAGTGGATATATACAAATAAATGTGATAATTGAGGCTCTCGCACTAATTTGATTGTGCAAAGTATTGTTCTTAGATAAATATTTTTCCCCTTGACATGGTCAAATAACTCAAGCATATATTGGTAACTTTTTTTTCAAATTTGGCACACAGACACTAGAGGCCATGAGTTACTTGGTCAAAAAGAATGGCACTGAATGGCCTATAGATGGCACTGTTATAAGCAGTCTCACTTAAACCCTCACATCCTCATCTCATAACTTAGTTTGAGAAAAGCTAAAGGATTGGTTAAGAGATGGCTGAGTTGTTAAAAAAACAGAAAATCTTATTTTACTTGTCTTTTTAAATCCTTAGTAAATCCACTTCACAATGGCCTATCAACTCAAAACTTTTTAGGGTCATCATAGACATTACCAACTTTTTTGACAATGTACCGCTTATCCTTAAAAAAAAATCATACAAAATCTTCTTCTCATGGACTAAAAGTCAGATTAATTCCAAATGTAGTATTTTGACTCAATAGTCCCTAATGGCCACACTATATCAGTAGATAGATATTAGCTAATATGCTAATATATGCTAAAATGACTTTGTTACTGAGACGGGACTTCTGTTTTTGGGAGATGCTGGGTGATCGCATATCTAGCCACTAAATGTCATTTTCATAGGACTCCTGGGGGCAAATTCATTAATATCCGTTTGGTAATTGGTTGAGGCTTCTTGAGTGCATGACGTCACTCCGAGCCCAAAACACAAAACATGCCAGACATTTTCTCTCACCTCGGATCTGAAACCAGTAGTAACCACCAAGATCAATGACAGAACTTAAAACTAAAAGATTAATCTAACATTCCCACTCCCCAATAACATTGTCGCTGAGGAGGGCTTGCTAGCTACCTACAGTGTTTGAGTCATCTCAGATGTTTACTTGCTCAGCTAGCTAGTGAAATAAAAAATGTTAACAGGACAGGCATTTGAACTCAAACATTTATTTTTTTATTAAAATGTGTTTTTTTGGCAGGAATGCCTTCTGAAACACGTGAACTTTCATGTGCCTTAATAATGAACTTGTATGCCATCTGTAAAGACGAATACATTTGTTAAATTACGAGCCTAGTTGGTTTAGCCACGGGAAAAGACAGGAACCTTCCCGCTAGCCATGATTGGCTGAGATAATGGACGGGCTGGACATGCTGAAAGATGAGCTTGGATTTGTCTGCCATGCAGCCTGCTTCTGTCTATAACATGAGCTGCTCAGTATGTGTAGGTAATCCCTTCTATCGCAGCTTTTTTGAAAGATGTCACAAAGAACTGCAAAAGTGTTGCTAATGCTTTCCACTTTCTGGAGGAAGAATGTGCCATGCTGACTCTCTCTAACTATGAAAATGAATCAGACGATGAGGAAATCCCTGATTTATGTAAAAACACTTCCGTTGAACCAACCGTATAGTCTTCTGAAATGGTGATCAACAGTGTTGTTGTCATGGAAGAAGTTGACCGAGTTTTGAAATGAGTGGAATGGCCGGTGGAAGCAGAGTAGGATAGCTAAGGAGATGGAGAAAATTCTAGCATTTGATTGCAAGTATGCAGAGGGAGTCGAAAAGAGAACACAAAGGCGGCTCTTATATAAAACACCTGTCTTCGGATTACATCTTCAAACTAAGGCAAACTATTTTTTAATATATATTTTTTAAAATCTTTAAGCCTGTAAGTAAGCATTTCACTGTTGTTTTCAGAGCACGTGACAAATAAACTTTGATTTGATTTGAACCATGGCATCCGTGACAGAGAGGGAGAAGCGTTCATCCATGTAAGAGAGTCTAGCTAGCTACATTTTCAGATATTATACGTTTTTAATTTTGTCAGAAAGCTGTTTACATTGCAAGTTAAGGCATACTGTTAACTAGTTAGTTAACATTCGCTGGCTGGCTTGCTAGCTAACGTTGAACCTTGTTGGTTAGCTTTAGCTACCTGAAGATTCATGCATGGTAGTAACGTTATGAGTTGGGATTATGGTACATTATTTAGCTAGCCAACTACCACTATGCAATTAGCCATTTCACTGTACTGCTTACACCTTCTGTAGCCTGTGCATGTGACAAATACACTTTGATTTTATTTGATGTAGTGTGTGTTTACCAGAGATGGTAATGTAAAGAACAACATTACCTGCACCAAAGTCAAATTAGAATATAAAGTTAGGCCAACAAGACAGTGTCCCCAAGTACTAAAATTCTCTGGTAGAATGCCCTGCACCATTTCAAATTGTGCTACATAAGACCGAATCAAGCCGGTCGGTCACATTTGGTATGCAAACCTTATGTATACTGTATGTCCTTAAAAGCTGTGTGAATATAAAGTCACTGCAACCTTATATGGCTCCAGAGGACCAGTTGGTGGCACTATAGATGTCATTGGCACCAGTGGCACCATAGGATACTAGTGCAATAACTATTGATCAAGTGGACTGTCTCATGAAAATGTATATTTGATTTTAATTATGCAATGTGAAATATACTGTATAATCACATACCGTTGCCTTATTATGTCGTCTGAACATAGTGAAAAGTGGATATTTTACTTGGTCAAATGAGAAACCTGAAGTCCTTCAACTTGCGCAGTCAGCATATTACAGCAATGAGAGTGTATTGAAGTATTTTGGAATGCTAACGTGGAGAGTACCAATTGAGATTTAAATCAACATGGCAATGCTTTCACTGATTACACATAAAGGAAGCTAGTTCCTACATGATAGAGTGCTTGCTTTGTTATCCTTTCTGTCATCTTGTGAACCCTGTTCATTATTATATTATGATTTGGGGGGTTAGATGTATATTTCAACATTATAAAGAAAACCTTTTTTAAGCAATGGCAACACTGCCATGAGGATCTGAGCTTTACTGTTGGAAAACCACATTAGTGTCGGACTTTCAACTGTCACAGATGCACCTCCCCCGTCTTCACTCCTCGACGTTTGCCTACAGTTGGTTGCTTTAGCCTTACCACTCAAACATGCCCAATCTTTGCGGTGCTGCTCCTGGCAACATCTTGTCGCTGAGTTTATCTTTGACTTTAATGTGACCTGCCTGATTCAGAAAATGTAAAATCCCATGAGAAAAAAAAGCTTGAAAACCCTATTGAAAACTCCATTTGATTCATGATGTTTTTAATTTTCTTTAAGTTCTTTTTGGAGTCAAAGATAATGTTTTCGGTACAGTTTTGTTTTTTTAAAAGGGTTTGTTAATAGTTTTATTTCAGTTTATTTAATAGTTTTTTCATGATTAGTTTTCATTTTAGTTTCAGTTTTAGTTTACTATAATAAACTTGGTGTGTGTGTGTGTATGTGTTTGCCAGTGTTTGTCTCTCATTCTTTCCCTCTCTGATCCAGAGTTCATCTGCTGGTCACTGAGGTGAGAACAGCTCCAAGCCGTCAGTCATCCAGCTGGCCAACCAAAACCTCTTTACTTCCTGTGTCACTGGAACCTATTTAGGATTTATTTGGTATCCCTAATCTCTGCAGGCCAGTCAGGAATCACAGAGCTGGGACTCATGTATCTTTCTACCCTTTGGATAGGAATGGAGGAGTTGGAAAGAAAAGTGCCCAAAGGCTCAATCCTTCATGAATAACTTTCATGAAACTGCAGTGTACAAAATGCCTGATAAGACTTGCAATCTATCCAAACAAAATTAACTTGCAGGTGAAAAAGTACTGCAACAGATGTCTGATTCAAATTAAATGAAATATATGTTTTACATATCCTGAGCAAACATACAGAGTCTACAAAACATTAGGAACATCTTCCTAATATTGAGTTGCATCCCCTTCAACAGACTCAATTGGTCGGGGCATGGACTCTACGCGGTGTCGAAAGCGTTCCACAGGGATGCTGGCCCATGTTGACTCCAATGCCTCCCGCAGTTGTGTCAAGTTGGCTGGATATCCTTTGGGTGGTGGACCGTTCTTGATACACACGGGAAACAGTTGAGCATGAAAAACCCAGCATCATTGAAATTCTTGACACACTCAAACCAGTATGCCTGGCACCTACTACCAAGCCCCATGTAAAGGCAATTCAATATTTTGTCTTTCCCACAACCACTGAATGGCACATATACACAACACGTCTCAATTGTCTCAAGGTTTAAAAATCCTTCTTTAACCCGTCTCCTCCCCTTCATCTACACTGATTGAAGTGGAATTAACAGGTGACATCAATAAGGGAACATAGCATTCAGCTAGTCACTCTGTCATGGAAAGAGCAGGTGTTCCTAATGTTTTGTTCACTCAGTGTATATCTAATCAAATCAAATTGTACCGTAAAATGCTTACTTACAAGCCCTTAACCAACAATGCAGTTTTGACAAAATAAAGTTACGAAAATATTTACGGAACCGAGTAAATGTGAGGTGGTACAGGTTAAGCAAGGTAATTGTACATGTAGGTAGGAGTAAAGTGACTATGTATAGATAATAAACACATCAAATCAAATTTTATTTGTCACATACACATGGTTAGCAGATGTTAATGCGAGTGTAGCGAAATGCTTGTGCTTCTAGTTGCGACAATGCAGTAATAACCAACAAGTAATCTAACCTAACAATTCCACAACTACTACCTTATACACACAAGTGTAAAGGGATAAAGAATATGTACATAAAGATATATGAATGAGTGATGGTACAGAACGGCATAGGCAAGATGCAGTAGATGGTATAGAGTACAGTATATACATATGAGATGAGTACTGTAGGGTATGTAAACATAAAGTGGCATAGTTTAAAGTGGCTAGTGATACATGTATTACATAAAGATGGCAAGATGCAGTAGATGATATAGAGTACAGTATATACATATACATATGAGATGTGTAATGTAGGGTATGTAAACATTATATTAAGTGGCATTGTTTAAAGTGGCTAGTGGTACATTTTTACATAATTTCCATCAATTCCCATTTTTAAAGTGGCTGGAGTTGAGTCAGTATGTTGGCAGCGGCCGCTAAATGTTAGTGGTGGCTGTTTAACAGTCTGATGGCCTTGAGATAGAAGCTGTTTTTCAGTCTCTCGGTCCCTGCTTTGATGCACCTGTACTGACCTCGCCTTCTGGATGATAGCGGGGTGAACAGGCAGTGGCTTGGGTGGTTGTTGTCCTTGATGATCTTTATGGCCTTCCTGTGACATCGGGTGGTGTAGGTGTCCTGGAGGGCAGGTAGTTTGCCCCCGGTGATGCGTTCTGCAGACCTCACTACCCTCTGGAGAGCCTTACGGTTGTGGGCGGAGCAGTTGCCGTACCAGGCGGTGATACAGCCCGACAGGATGCTCTCGATTGTGCATCTGTAGAAGTTTGTGAGTGCTTTTGGTGACAAGCCGAATTTCTTCAGCCTCCTGAGGTTGAAGAGGCGCTGCTGCGCCTTCTTCACAACGCTGTCTGTGTGGGTGGACCAATTCAGTTTGTCCGTGATGTGTACACCGAGGAACTTAAAACTTTCCACCTTCTCCACTACTGACCCGTCGATGTGGATAGGGGGGTGCTCCCTCTGCTGTTTCCTGAAGTCCACAATCATCTCCTTTGTTTTGTTGACGTTGAGTGTGAGGTTATTTTCCTGACACCACACTCCGAGGGCCCTCACCTCCTCCCTGTAGGCCATCTCGTCGTTGTTGGTAATCAAGCCTACCACTGTAGTGTCATCCGCAAACTTGATGATTGAGTTGGAGGTGTGCATGGCCTCGCAGTTGTGGGTGAACAGGGAGTACAGGAGAGGGCTCAGAACGCACCCTTGTGGGGCCCCAGTGTTGAGGATCAGCAGGGTGGAGATGTTGTTACCTACCCTCACCACCTGGGGGCGGCCCGTCAGGAAGTCCAGGACCCAGTTGCACAGGGCGGGGTCGAGACCCAGGGTCTCGAGCTTGATGACGAGTTTGGAGGGTACTATGGTGTTAAATGCTGAGCTGTAGTCGATGAACAGCATTCTCACATAGGTATTCCTCTTGTCCAGATGGGTTAGGGCAGTGTGCAGTGTGGTTGCGATTGCGTCGTCTGTGGACCTATTGGGTCGGTAAGCAAATTGGAGTGGGTCTAGGGTGTCCGGTAGGGTGGAGGTGATATGGTCCTTGACTAGTCTCTCAAAGCACTTCATGATGACGGAAGTGAGTGCTACGGGGCGGTAGTCGTTTAGCTCAGTTACCTTAGCTTTCTTGGGAACAGGAACAATGGTGGCCCTCTTGAAGCATGTGGGAACAGCAGACTGGGATAAGGATTGATTGAATATGTCCGTAAACACACCAGCCAGCTGGTCTGCGCATGCTCTGAGGACGCGGCTGGGAATGCCGTCTGGGCCTGCAGCCTTGCGAGGGTTAACACGTTTAAATGTTTTACTCACCTCGGCTGCAGTGAAGGAGAGCCCGCAGGTTTTGGTAGCGGGCCGTGTCAGTGGCACTGTATTGTCCTCAAAGCGAGCAAAAAAGTTATTTAGCCTGTCTGGGAGCAAGACATCCTGGTCCGCGACGGGGCTGGTTTTCTTTTTGTAATCCATGATTGACTGTAGACCCTGCCACATACCTCTTGTGTCTGAGCTGTTGAATTGCGACTCTATTTTGTCTCTGTACTGGGACTTAGCCTGTTTGATTGCCTTGCGGAGGGAATAGCTACACTGTTTGTATTCGGTCATGTTTCCGGTCACCTTGCCCTGGTTAAAAGCAGTGGTTCGCGCTTTCAGTTTCACGCGAATGCTGCCGTCAATCCACGGTTTCTGGTTTGGGAATGTTTTAATCGTTGCTGTGGGTACGACATCGTCAATGCACTTCCTAATGAACTCGCTCACCGAATCAGCATATTCGTCCATGTTGTTGTTGGACGCAATGCGGAACATATTCCAATCCGCGTGATCGAAGCAGTCTTGAAGCGTGGAATCAGATTGGTCGGACCAGCGTTGAACAGACCTGAGCGCGGGAGCTTGTTGTTTTAGTTTCTGTTTGTAGGCTGGAATCAACAAAATGGAGTCGTGGTCAGCTTTTCCGAAAGGAGGGCGGGGGAGGGCCTTATATGCGTCGCGGAAGTTAGTATAACAATGATCCAGGGTTTTTCCAGCCCTGGTAAAATTTAGGGAGTTTTGTTTTTAGATTAGCCTTGTTAAAATCCCCAGCTACGATGAATGCAGCCTCAGGGTGTGTGGTTTCCAGTTTACAAAGAGTCAGATAAAGTTCGTTCAGGGCCATCGATGTGTCTGCTTGGGGGGGAATATATACGGCTGTGATTATAATCGAAGAGAATTCCCTTGGTAGATAATGCGGTCGACATTTGATTGTGAGGAGTTCTAGATCAGGTGAACAGAATGACTTGAGTTCCTGTATGTTGTTATGATCACACCACGTCTCGTTAATCATAAGGCATACACCCCCGCCCCTCTTACCAGAAAGATGTATGTTTCTGTCGGCGCGATGCGTGAAGAAACCAGCTGGCTGCACCGACTCCGTTAGCGTCTCTTGAGTTAGCCATGTTTCCGTGAAGCAGAGAACGTTGCAATCCCTGATGTCTCTCTGGAATGTTACCCGTGCTCGGATTTCATCAACCTTATTGTCAAGAGACTGGACATTGGCGAGTAGTATGCTAGGGAGTGGAGCGCGATGTGCCCGTCTCCGAAGCCTGACCAGGAGACCGCTACGTTTGCCCCTTTTACGGCGTCGCATAGGGTCGCCGGCTGGGATCAGATCCATTGTATTGGGTGGAAGGCAAAACACTGGATCCGTTTCGGGAAAGTCATATTCCTGGTAGGAACGATGGTGAGTTGACGTTAATCGTATATTCTGTAGTTCCTCCCAACTGTATGTAATGAAACCTAAGATTACCTGCGGTACCAATGTAAGGAATAACACATAAAAAAACAAAATACTGCATATTTTCCAAGGAACACGAAGCGGCCATCTTGGTCGGCGCCGGAAGTCCAAAGCGAGTAATAAACAGCGAGTAGCAGCACTGTAGTCAGGGTGTCCACAAGCTGTCCACAATTTGTCGACAGCTGCACCTTGAAAAGAAAAAGCTAATATCCTTCAGATTCTTTAACACAGCGAGCCAATTATGTCAACAAACACTTGGACAACCTGCTGCAAATCTGACCTCATATTCGAAAACAGGCAGAGAGAGGGAGGGATGGAAAGAGAAGTAGGGAGAGAAGAAACTGCATTTTTCCATTTTACTGGGGCAGTTTTAGAGGGGTTGCCACAAGCATGCATTACTCCAGTTAAAAGGGAAAGCCTGTCGAGTCATTACTGTCAAAGCTAATGCAGAGGGATGAGGAGTAGGCCCAAAGAGGTAGGTACTCACTAATGAATGAACACACTGCTAAGTTCAACAATTACACTGCCATGTTAATGTAAGGATAACACACCGATTGTACTTAACCACCACTTAGCTTTCAGGAAGGGGCTTTCTTTAATTTAGTTACCCATTTCGGTTTGCATTCTTGGAAAGAAAGAAGAGAGCATTTACATGGCCATTGAACGTAAAGATAACAACAAATCACACTAGAAAGCCATTGCTTCAGTGATCGGTTTTCTTTCATTTAGTTGGTTGGGTTCTTATTCTTGGAGAGTAAAATGGGGAAAGCATTTTAGGGAAACGGTCCTTAGACAGGTTTCCTATGGTCACTGTATTAATTTGAAAGAGAAGTTCACAGAGCTCTTAAACTCAGAGGACGGAAAAATAAATGCTGGGACTGTGTAGGGCTCTGTATGTAGGTTCCCCCACATATCTTTCTTGGAGGTAAATAGGAAAGAGTGACAGGTTGGAATCAATGGCCCTTCTCAGTTCTCGCCCCACTTTCATTGTTTTTCCTACTAATAAATAACGAATGCCGGGAACTAGCCGAATAAAGTAGATCCACTCACCCAATACACGCTTCCAAGAATAATGTACTAACTCAGTTTGTACAGAAAGGTATGGCATTATCCAGTCCAAGCATCTTTTCTGAGGACCCAAGTTTTTATTTAGTCTGACATGTGGAATCAATGATGTGTTCTCCCCTCTATATAAATACACACTGGCAGACCAACTCATCAGGTAAGACAGACGAAGCACAACTTTGTATTCTAATTAACTGTTGACCTGCCTGGAAAGAACAGAGAAAAACCTCCAATAAAACACCCCAGTGTTGTGCTGTGCTCTGTTCACATTTTAAGTCATTTTTTATTTCACCTACAGTGCCTTGGACGCGGTAATCAGATATAAAAAATAAAAAAAACATCTCCAGTTTATTCCCTCATTACGCGACTGGAATTCTCTATCAATCCAGTAAAAAAAAAGGCAGACTGCGTGAATTATTTAGGCTAGCCTTGTCTGTTGCTTGTTTTCTTCTAAGTATAAAGTACATGCTTAGCAATTTAGATGGTTGATTCTACCTTGAAGGAGTAATATTTCAGAAATAATTTCGATATATCCATGGTCTCTAGAAACACCCAGTGGCTTAGTATACTAATTATTACTATAATTAGGTGTTAATGTTGGCACACATTCACTCATTTTAATTTCATTAAGAGCTAAGTGACACAAAATACTAACTCACTTTCTGTCTTTCTGTCAGTCCATAGGCTTAGGCTCTATCATCATCATCATCAGTTTTACAGTTCCTGAAGCATCACCCAGGTGGGTGCAACACTTTGATAATGGATGATCCAGCCTACTTAGAGGAGGAAGAGACGACGTGCCCGATGAAGAGCTCCGGGCCTGTCTTCCAGTATCTGACTGAAGTTTTCTCTCTGCCCGTCTGTATCATCGATGCTCCTTCAGCTCAAGCTACTGCTATTGACTGCCTTTCCAAACTACCTTGATACCTGAAGCTGCGGAAGACCATCAACCACGAAATACCAAATCCCTACATTTGATTTAGTGTCAACCGCCAGGTGGAGTTAAAAAAAAAAAAATCTGTCTTATAAATATCTATCGGTAGCTAATCAAATACAATGCCATTATCCATGAGAAAGCTTTTGGGTGGCAACACATTCCTTCAGGGAAAATAACAGCTGTCTGGACATTTGGAGGTGGGCGTGGGGCTCACGAGCATTTCAAACTGTGATTGACATCTACATTACATTATAGTAGACACTCTTATCCAGAGCGACTTAAGTCGGTGAGTGAGTACATCCATTGAGTACTGGTCCGCCATGGGAATCAAATCCACAACCCTGGCATTGCAACTGCCATGCTCTACCAACTGAGCCACACGGGACACACAACCCAGTGTGTCCGCAAAAAAAAAGCAGAGTTCTTCCATATGGGTGCTGCTTCTTACCTTATCATAATAATAAAAAACATCAGTTGCAAGGATGCAAAGAAGTTGTGTATTGCTAATGTTTTTGCTATTGTCAATTGTAATACAGGAAGTTGTAGCCTACACAACAACAACAGCCGGACCAGCTAATTGCGGTAAAAAGTTCCAAAATGTATTTTTACTCTCGTGGATTTAGTCCCCTTGCTACAGTAGACAAACATTCTCATCCAGATCGGCGTCGAAAACAGTCAACCATTTTAGCAAGGACCAACTCTGAAAAACAAAACTAAAACTTGATCGTTTCAAACTGGTGTAGATCGCCTGCCTAATGTCCTAAAAGAAAACTAATAACATCTACTTGTTGTCAAGAGTCTATCTATTCTCTTATTATCTTTACACCACTATGGTTTACTTCTGTTCTGGAAACTAGGTATTGACAAAGTAAATGAAAATAAAGCCAGGCTAGAATGACATGTTTACCTGTATAGCACGTATAACCTTTAACATCTTTATACATCTTTAATATACACTGAGTCTACAAAACATTAACACCACCTTCCTAATAATAAGTTGCACCCCCTACCCTTTCACCCTCAGAACAGACTCAATTCGCCGGGGCATGGACTCTACAAGGTGTCGAAAGCGTTCCACAGGGATGCTGGCCCATTTTCACTCCAATGCTTCCCACAGCTGTGTCAAGTTGGCTGGATGTCCTTTGGGTGGTGGAGCATTCTTGATACATATGGGAAACTGTTAAGCATGAAAAACCCTTCAGCGGTGCAGTTCTTGACACAAACTGGTGCGCCTTGCACCTACTACCCTGTTCAAAGGTACTTTAAATATATTGTCTTGCTCATTCACCCTCTGAATGGCACACATACACAATCCATGTCTCAATTGTCTCAAAACTTTAAAAATCATTCTTTAACCTGTCTCCTCTCCTTCATCTACACTGACTGAAGAAGATTTAACAAGTGACATCAATAAGGAATCATAGCTTTCACCTGCATTCACCTGGTCATGGAAAGAACAGGTGTTCTTGTTTTGTACACTCAGACTATGTACAGTGCATTCGGAAAGTATTCAGACCGCTTCCCTTTTTTCACATTTTGTTATGTTACAGCCTTATTCTAATATTGATTAAATACAATTTTCCCTCAATCTACACACAATAACCCATAATGACAAAGTGAAAAAAGGTTTTTAAACATTTTTGTATTAAAAATTTAAGTTTTTAAGTTGAGCTCAGGTGCATCCTGTTTCCATTGATCATCTGTGAGCTGTTTTTACAACTTGATTGGCGTTAACCTGTGGTAAATGAAATTGATTGGACATGATTTGGAAAGGCACACACGTGTCTATATAAAGGTCCCACAGTTGACAGTGCATGTCAGAGCAAAAATCAAGCCATGAGGTCAAAGGAATTGTCCGAAGAGCTCGAGACAGGATTGTGTCAAGGGACAGATCTGCGGAAGGGTACCAAAACATTCCTGCAGCATTGAAGGTCCCCAAGAACATAGTGGCCTCCATCATTCTTAAAATGGAAGAAGTTTGGAACCTCCAAGACTCTTCCTAGAGCTGGCCACCTGGCCAAACAGAGCAATCGGGGGAGAAGGACCTTGCCAGGGAGGTGACCAAGAAGCCGATGGTCACTCTGACAGAGCTCCAGAGTTCCTCTGTGGAGATGGGAGAACCTTCCAGAAGGACAACCACCTCTGCAGCACTCCACCAATCAGGCCTTTATGGTAGAGTGGCCAGACGGAAGCCACTCCTCAGTAAAAGTCATATGACAGCCCGCTTGGAGTTTGCCAAAAGGCAAACGGACTCTCAGACCATGAGAAACAAGATTCTCTGGTCTGATAAAACAAGATAAACACTTGGCTTGAATGCCAAGTGACACGTCTGAAGGAAACCTGGCACCATCCCTAGTGAAGCATGGTGGTGGCAGCATCATGTTTTTCAGCGGCAGGGACTGGGAGATTAGTCAGGATCGAGGCAAAGATAAACAGAGCAAAGTACTGAGAGATCCTTGATGAAAACCTGCTCCAGAGCGCATAGGACCTCAGACTAGGGCGAAGGTTTACCTTCCAACACAACAGCGACCCTAAGCACAAAGCCAAGACAATGCAGGAGCGGCTTTGGGACATTGAGTGGCACAGCCAGAGCCCGGACTTGAAACCGATCGAACATCTCTGGAGAGTCCTGAAAATAGCTGTGCAGCGATGCTCCCCACCCAACCTTACAGAGCTTGAAAGAAGCTTCTGCAAAGAAGAATTGTAGAAACTCCCGAAACTCCCGAAATACATCCCCAAAGACTGGAGGCTAATCTTTTTTTAATAAATTTTCAACAATTTCTAAAAACCTGTTTTTGCTTTTTCATTATGGGGTATTGTGTGTAGATTAATGAGTTTAAAAAAAAACATTTTAAAATAAGGCAGTAACGTAACAAAATGTGGAAAAAGTCAAGGGGTCTGAATACATTCCGAATACACTGTATACCCTTTTAAAGTAACACACTGGCTGAGTCCGAATACCCATACTTGCATTCTAAATAGTTTGAGTACTGTATGCGAAAAAATAAAGTTTAATAATTTGCGATATTTCGAAAATCGAGTATACTTTAAATGCCCATATTGCATACTAATTCAGAATTTGACAACAGCTAATCAATTAGATATGGGGATGAGCTACCAAAATCAACAAATAGCGGGAAACAGAGCAATCATGCATGACACATTTTCAGTACGCGAAAATAGAATGTTTAATAGTATGCAACATTTTTTAAAATCTAGTATGGTTTAAACGGCAGGATATTATACTAAGTTCGGCTCTTCATCTAGTAGAATTCGATGCACACTTTCCCACAATGCATTGGAAGCGGTGGGCTGCGAATTATAGTCCCTAGTTCTCTTCAAGTAGCCAAACAAAACTAGGCTTCTTACAGTAATTAGGAAGACGCCCGAAATATTCTGCAGTGTTGTTCAAATGTTGGCTATGATCATGAGTACAGTACATGTTTTTGTTGTTGTGAATTTCAGTTCTCTCACTGAACAGTGTTTGTTTTACCATTGGCCTTCGTCAGAGCTTTTAACCTAAATACTAAACCATCTTTTGTTTTCTGAATGTGTCAGAACCGGGGACTCGGGTGTTATTGATGTCATGTTAATCAGGAATTTTGATTTGAACATATGGATCGTTTCAGTTTTGTAGGCTAGGATGCATATTTAATTATTACATTTATGGATCAAGCCTCGGCAGTCATTCTGATCTCGTTCCCAATGATTAGTGCTTTAGTTTATTATGTTGCTGTCCAGCTGTTCTGAATTTGCGATACACCCTACTGTCCACTTTTTTCTGTGCAATAGACCTTTTGATTTGTAACGTTTTGGTGTGTGTACTAGGCTATTTGATTTAATTTATATATGTTGCAGCACTTTGGTTTCACCAATAAATATGTTGAAATGGAACCAAATTATCTGTTTCTGTCTTCAGTCCTTTTTAAATAGGATAGATGGGCTATATGGTCTACTGTGGTATAGCTCGAATGTGATAGTCTGACTATAACCAGCCAATAGGTCTATAACTCCATGCTTATCCTATTCAGAGTTTTCAGATAAATTAATTGAATTGGAAATGCGCTATTATCATGCTGGTTAATGAATTGCATGTCTATTGAATTTGTAAAAATCCACCTGAACTCGGCCCCGTCCGGCCCCACCTACTCAACCAATCAGGACCCTCTACTGTGTTGAGTCCTTGGCATACTGCAGACTTTTTACTAAACGGTACATGCTAAATAGTATGGGACGATGAGTAAATAGTACGTAGTTTAAGTATGTAGTATGCTAGTATGGGTATTTGGATGTGTCACTACACTGGGCAAAAAGGTCAATGTCAGGGGATATCTTTATCTATATACAGTACCAGTCAAAAGTTTGGACACCTACTCATTCATGGGTTTTTCTTTACTTTTACTATTTTCTACATTGTAGAATAATAGTGAAGACATCAAAACTATGAAATAACACATATGGAATCATGTAGTAACCAAAAAATTGTTAAACAAATTAAAATATATTTCATATCTGAGATTCTTCAAAGTAGCCACCCTTTGCCTTGATGACAGCTTTGCACAATCTTGGCATTCTCTTAATCAGCTTCACCTGGAATGCTTTTCCAACTGTCATGAAGGAGTACCCACATATGCTGAGCAGTTGTTGGCTGATTTTCCTTCACTCTGCGGTCCAACTCATCCCAAACCATCTCATTTGGGTTGAGTTTGGGTGATTGTGGAGTCCAGGTCATCTGATGCAGCACTCCATTACTCTCCTTCTTGGTCAAATAGCCCCTACACAGGTGTGTTAGGTCATTGTCCTGTTGAAAAACAAATGATAGTCCCACTAAGTGCAAACCAGATGGGACTCATCAGACCAAAGGACAGATTTCCACCAGTCTAATGTCCATTGCTCGTGTTTCTTGGCCCAAGCAAGTCTCTTCTTACTATCGGTGTCCTTTAGTATTGGTTTCTTTGCAGCAATTCGTCCATGAAGGCCCGATTCATGCAGTCTCCTCTGAACGGCTGACGTTGAGATGTGTCTGTTACTTGAACTCTGTGAAGCATTTACTTGGGCTGCAATTTCTGAGGCTGGTAACTCTAATGAACATATCCTCTGCAGCAGAGGTAACTCTGGGTCTTCCTTTCCTGTGGCGGTCCTCATGAGAGACAGTTTCATCATAGCGCTTGGTTTTTGCGACTGCACTTGAAGAAACTTTCAACGTTTTTGAAATGTTCCCGTATTGACTGACCTTCATGTCTTAAAGTAATGATGGACTGTCATTTCTCTTTGCTTATTTGAGCTTTTCTTGCCATAATATGGACTCGGTCTGTGACGTAGAATTCCGTCACTGGCCGCGGGCAGCATTTGGTTCTTTAACGCACGCACACATTCATCACTCCTCCCTGCTCCGTTATCAGATAAGTTAATGTGGGTCGACACACAAGTTAACTTCTCTGTCTTACTACATACATTTCACACTTATGTCAGTGTTCATATTTAATATATGCAATATTTATTATACTTATCGATGTTGTGGATGAGCGCGTTGCTTGCTTGTTTGTTTGTTCTGTTCCTCTCTCTCTCCATCTCTGTAGCTTCCGGGTATGCTGGATAAGGACCCAAGCTAAGGGATTGGGCTGACTTTATAGTGCCTGTCCCAAATGGCTCATTAATGTAAATGGACTTATTGAAAGATACTGTCAGTAGTGATGTAATGTTGTAAATGTTATGTTGTGATATTGTTTAAAAAACGTGTTGCAATGTATATCCTTTAGTTAATGGAAAATGTAGGTTTGACTAGGTAATTGATTAATTAATTAGTGTAAATTGTTCTGAGGGGAGGGGCTAGCTCTACAAAAGGAGCCTCTCTTTCAGTTCATGGGGAGGCATTTTGGATTGAGCTGTGGATGGGGTAGCATTGTTTTTAGCTGGCCCATAAGGTATATGTTTGATGGCAGTACTGTTGTTTTTGTTCCGGAATCACTTTGTAAATAAACACCCTTGCACAGAAGAACTGTTGCGGCTCCGCCATCTTTTTATTTTGACAGAGGTTAGGTTTTTCAGTTTAGCCTTCTGGCCTACTCTACATGACATGGTCTTTTACCACATCTTCTGTATACCACCCTTACCTTGTCACAACATAACTGATTGGCTCAAAAGCATTAAGAAGGAAAGAAATTCCTCAAATGAACTTTTAACAAGGCACACCTGTTAATTGAAATGCATTCCAGGTGACTACGTCATGAAGCTGATTGAGAGAATGCCAAGAGTGTGCAAAGCGGTCATCAAGGCAAAGGGTGGCTACTTTGAGGAATCTCAAATATAAAATATATTTTGATTAGTTTAAGATATTTTTGGTTACTACATGATTCCATGTGTTATTTCATAGTTTTGAGATATTCACTATTATTCTACAATGTAGAAAATAGTACAAATAAAGAAAAACCCTTGAATGAGTAGATGTGTCCACACTTTTGACTGGTAGTGTATATCCAGATATCTAACATTTTATTAGATATAAGGAGTAGACATGCTCCACATATGCATGTCCTTAATGAGCTAGGATATTCTCCGTAATGGGACAATTTCTACATGCATCCAATCCAGACCTCAGAAATCTCCCTGGTACCATATGCGTCCAGGGAGATATCTGGGATGAGATCTCTTCAAGACACACCCCTGATGCGCATACACCCGCTTACATATTTGTAGAATATTTTCACTCCAGAAAGGTTATGTGTCAACATGCTGACATATCTAAGCCTTTATACTTAGGCATGAACAAATCCACATACTTTCAGAAATGTATCATATCTGTAGTCATTACATGATCCGTATACCAAAAATGTATGATCGAAAATGGACTAAATCTGAGTCATGATCAATATCCAGCATCCAAATGATTTGACCTATTCAGGCATCGAAAATCATTGTGCTTTTTCCCATGAAGGTGACATATCTGAGCATACATTTGCACCATATTGAAAGCAAACTGTCACATTTAATCCAAAGCACATCTCTGCTGTTTCTGTAAAAAAAAATAATGCAGCATAGCATATCCATAGCTCCAATCACAACACCTGTTTCTGTAAAAATGCAAATGATGCCAATCTTTGCAAAAAATATATTTTATTTATTTGACAGAAAATAAAAAAAGTTCCACACCCTCAATAGCCCTGCCAACCTTGTTTATTATGGACGATGGATGCAATGGGTGCAGATTAGGTTGTCAGGGGCAGTCCCTCGAATTCCAGATCCAACATGGTGGTAGTGTTGGTCTGTGATCCACTCCAAACTGTCAATGCATAAATCGTGAATCGAAATTGTGTCGATATTGCAAGAAAATATTGTAATTTCACTTTTTTAAAATGTATTTATTTAACCTTTATTTATCTAGGCAATACATTTTTTTTGTATTTTTTTTTTTTAATTTGGCACTCTGCAATTCAGCGGTTGTTTACAAAAATTATCCCGTAAAAGGGATCCGTGCGCCAAGAGGTTAATTAAGAACAAATTCTTATTTTACAGTGACGGCCTACCCGGCCAAACCCGACCCTAACCAGGACAACACTGGGCCAATTGTGCGCCACCCTATGGGATTCCCGATCACGGCCGGTTGTGATACAGCCTGGAACATAAACATACCACAAGGTAGCTTCTCTACCTGCTTCATTCACGATGAGAAAACAAACTGGAACAAGCTAGCTAGCCAAATACCTAGTTAGCTATCTTATATTAACCAGTAATACAAAATAAGCCCAAACATTTTAAAACGTTAGCTGTCATCTTGAACAGGGGGGTTAAAAAAATCCCTGAAGGGAAGGAAATGTTATTTGTAAGCTAGCTATGCTACCAGTTAGCTTTTTCCCCCTATCAAGCCTAGCTAGCTAACGTAAACTCACCCCATTCCGTACAAATGTGCGTAACCGCGACATTCAAACGAGGCTACAAAGAAAACTAATGGGACTGTAGCGACTGTGTTGACTTCAAAATCGGGGGTGTGAACTAGGTTTCTATTCAAGCATTGATCGACATGATAATGGCTCTATAGTATTGGAGAAAAGTTGAAAAAAACTGACCCTCCGTTACATCTTGACGTGTCATGTCGTAACGTACAGCGCGCATAAAGCAACTATTTCTGTCTTACAATCTCTCTCCACCAGGTGTAGCACTTCTCTCATCGTTTAAAAACAAGAAATGGGCAGTGACGGGGGTAAGGGGGGATACCTAGTCATTTTTTTCGTCATCATTGCATGCGATCATCATTCTCAAAGCCGCTGTTTACTTCTAAGATCACTTTAGCACCGCCCTAAAAACCCGATTCAAATTCGACACAAACCTTCAAATAGGTATGTAATGACACATTATATAAACTCTTTATAGTGTTTTATTTAAATTTTAGAGGCGATAAGGTGATAAGTTGGACAGATCGGGAGAAAAAAGCAATTTTCCCACACGACATCTGTCCTTCTCACTATCACGCATTAGTTTCGCTTCCCCACCCGCCAATTTTAAAAAGACCCGACGGGGCTCATTGCCTGCTTGAATTATGCAGAAACGGGCAGTGTTTATGTCATGTAATCGATTTTGTTGGAAAGGGGAGAAATTGTGCTTTACAATGGTATTGACATTACAGTTGATCTGGAAGTATTACGTTTTTGGGACGCTAAAATAAGGGCAATTGTACGGACCAAGGCGATGTACGAGTTTACGTTAGCCTTACTGGCTGCTGGCCAAATTAGCTAACGTTCTTGATTCTAGTTACTAAGATAAATATAAAATTAGCTAACCCCTTTAGCGTTAACTTCTTTGAGGTATTTTCTGAACAGCTTCTCACTTCTTTGTTTCGCCAGTTGTCAGTTCGACCACACACCGTTTACAAACTCATTTGTGGCGCCCAAATAAAGACAGCAGAAAAGTGGTGATTCTTGTTGCTAGGCTACCAGTTACAGTGCTTTTAGCTTGCCGTTTGCGCGTTCCTTTATGCAGATGGTTTACAAAAAGTTTAGCTAGTGTTTGAAATAATATGGATATATGGATGTATTTGTTAAATGATTGAACATGTCCTCAAGAGTCAAATAAGCATAAATGTTCCTTATTTAGCAAAACAAAAAGCATATCAAGATCCTGATATGGACCTCAGTCAGGAGCATATGCATTGTATGTGCTGAGAAAATATACCACTTAGGCCAAGTGTCAGTATTTGTCATCATATAGAGAAAATAAGTTGTCCACATAGGCCTCTCAGGATATCTATCTGGCCATACCGCGTATGATATCCAGAGGGAATCCAAAAATGATTTGTGCATGAAAGGAAAATATGGATTTCAATATTTCACAAATTATTGAGCATGAGCTGAAAACTCAGAAATGCGTCAGAAATTGTCGTTATTTTCAGCATATCAAAAAGCCTATCAAGATCAGGATATGGACCTCAGCCAAGAGAAGCATATCTGGAATCAATCTAGTTTATTATGCTGAGATAAACACAGATATGCGATGTATACAGTCAGTATTTGTCAACATGAAGAGAGATAATAGGATGTCGCATATCTCAGGATATTGAATGAGTCCATATCTGGCCATAGGAAATGTCCATGTGTGATATTCGGAGTAATGCCAATAGCATATATGTCTAAAAGACACATCGGGATTCAGAATTTGTCAGGATAATGGTGCAAATCCACACACTCTAAATATGCATTGAAAATGGTCTGTATTCTCTAGAATACTAAAAAACGTGTCATGTAAAGATATCCCCTGATATGGACACTTTTCGCCCAGTGCTATCTTTCTGCTGAACTTAAAAGCTACTGTAGGCCTAAATTCTTGGAATTATCTAGAGCCATGAACGGCAAAGTTGCCCTCAGAAAATGGACAATGACACACATGGACTGGAATTAAACAAAGTACAACATTTTAAATGATAGCCATGGCAGGACTGGAAAATTTAGATAATGATGTTGTTATCTCACTACAGCGTCGGCCCAAATGTGTTTATCTTTTCAAAATGACAATAGGAAGTGTGAAGTGAAGAGGAAACAAGAGTCACACTCTAGAAGGATAAGCCCTACAGTACATGCTAAACTCCCAGTGCAATACAACCTAATCTTATCTAAGACACCATTTGTACTGCTATCAAGTTACACCCCTAGTGCGCACACACACACACACACGTACACACACACACACAGTACATGCACAACTGCCTCCTCGCACACGCACACACACACACAAAGTGTTTTCTCTCCAGACAATTAGTCTGAGTGTAGGTTGTCTTTACCAGACGGCAGGCAGTTAGCATTGAAAGGTCAGACACTAGGTTGGGGTAACTTACTGCTGTTCCACCCATAGAGCCCATATATTTTCACAAACAATAGTTTCCATCTCCACTGAAGACATTCTGGGTCCATAAATGCAAACATTCGAAAAAGTGTGAACTTTTTCTCTATCTCAGTCAATAAAAATCTTTGAGATAGTTGCACGTGATAAAATGCTACGTTAGTTGTTCCCATTATATAACCTGGCATATTTAGCCCTACCTGACCAGATGGCAGTGATTATTTCCTGTAACAAATTCCGCATCTGCCTATCAAAGATCTATGACTTTATATCCACTAACCAATGGCATTTCTTCGTTTTTTACTATCACTTTGGCACTAATTTTGGAAACTTGATGTCATTTTTCAAAACTCTAGACACAAAACCCACAACCAATGATCAAAATGCAAATTTTTCAAAACTCTAACACTTTTTCCAATTGCTTGGATACAATACACATAAAGCTAAGATCATTTGTTCATTGAACTAAAATCACCTGTTCAAAATGACACAATTTAACATCAAAGTATTACCATTTCAAAATGCAATTCACACGACATCTGAGATGACTGTCTATTCATTTCATTACAATGATCTAACTATCAATTGATACAACTGCTCAAAATGATAAGTGACTGTAGCATTACTCTTAATGCATAGTTTTATGGAAACTGACAAACAATATTCCATGTTTAAATCATGAAAGTTTCAGGATAACGAGATCCATTGACACCAATTACCGTGGAACATGAACCAATTGGACTACATTATCTATGGATGTAATATTTCATCATCATTCTTTATCAGACACTGTTTCTATGGTCCCATGTACCACTTTTCCAGACCATGTTTTCAGATTTGACATTACTGTACACTCACCGGCCACTTTATTAGGTACATATATTTTTGCCTCCACAACAGCCTGAATTATTCATGGTGTTGTACGTTAAGAGATGCCATTCTGCACACCACTGTTTTAAATAGCTGTTATTTGAGCATTTGTGACTTTTCTGTTAGCTTGAATGAGTCTGGACATTCTCCTCTGACCTCTCTCATTAACAAGGTGTTTTTGCCTACAGAAATTTCGCTCACTGAATGTGTTTTGTTTATTGCACCATTCTCTGTAAACTCTAGAGACTGTAGTGCGTAAAAATCCCAGGAGGGCTGCTGTTTCTGAGATGCTGGAATCAGCATGTGTGGCATCAACAATCATACCACGGTCAAAGTTGCTTAGATTACTCATCTAGCCTGTTCTAATGTTTGGTCGAACAACATCTAAAGCTCTCTACTCTATAGACTCTATATATTGAGTTGCAGGCAGCCACATGATTCGCTATTCTAATGTAACCTTCCTTGATGAGCAAAATCAGGTCTGTAGCGCTGCTGGCATAACCTATGTCATTGTGTGGGATAATGTCGGGTTCCACCATGCTCAAATGGTGCAAGCATGGTTTCAGGCCCAACCACAATTTACCACCCTGTACTTACCCCAATACTCTCCTTTCCTTAACCCGATTGAGGATTTTTCTCCACATGGAGGTGGAAGGTATATGATGCGCCCTCACGAACAAGCCACCCATCTCCAGGCCATGGATAACGCATGCAATGACATCACGGCAGACCAGTGTCAGGCCTGGATTCGCCATGCCCGAAGATTCTTCCCAAGATGTTTGGCTAATGAAAACATCCATTGTGATGTGGATGAGAACCTATGGCCAAATCCACAAGACAGGGTTGAGGGAAATATAGAAGTACAGTAATCAATCCTTTGTTTTGCTTTTTACAGTAAGCCAGGTGAGGAACACTGCAGTTGACGTTTTACTGTAGTTTCTTTCTTTTTTTGTAGCTAATTATTTTTGCTTTGATTCAAAGAAACCTATGTTGTGATTTTATTGTATTTCATCATTAAATTTAATATTTTGTTCAATGATTCCACTGTGTCTGTAGTATTCTCTCTACTAGTCCTTTTACAGTGATGTATTTACGTGTAGTAGCATAATGAAACATGTGAAACACATATTTTGTACTACAATATTTAATGATTGTACGAACAACTACATAGTGAAACTATTGGTATCTTGTGTGTGGGTGATCTAAATGAATGTTCTTATGGTATTTCATGATAAATGAGTTATTTGAACCAATGATTCTGCAAGTGCAAGGTTTCTTTAAAGATATGAATGCACGATGCAATGTTTTGAACATTGGACAGCCTGTGTTACAAGTGATGACCGTTTTGAGTTTTGTGTCTAGAGTTTTGAAAAATGACCACAAGGTTCTGAAATTAGTGCCAAAGTGATTGTAAAAAACTGTAAATTAGGTCAACTTGGCCACCAGAGGGATATTTTAAACCTCTGAATTCAAGGTTTACTTTTGTTCCACTTTGTCTGTCACAATTATAATGTACCAATATTGCATGATGCATCCTTGACTAGGCTACTAGCTACTAACTTTAGACCAAATTTGAAAGGCACATTTTTGTATATACAGTGGGGAGAACAAGTATTTGATACACTGCCGATTTTGCAGGTTTTCCTACTTACAAAGCATGTAGAGGTCTGTAATTTTTATCATAGGTACACTTCAACTATGAGAGACGGAATCTAAAACAAAAATCCAGAAAATCACATTGTATGATTTTTAAGTAATTAATTTGCATTTTATTGCATGACATAAGTATTTGATACATCAGAAAAGCAGAACTTAATATTTGGTACAGAAACCTTTGTTTGCAATTACAGAGATCATACGTTTCCTGTAGTTCTTGACTAGGTTTGCACACACTGCAGCAGGGATTTTGGCCCACTCCTCCCTACAGATCTTCTCCAGATCCTTCAGGTTTCGGGGCTGTCGCTGGGCAATACGGACTTTCAGCTCCCTCCAAAGATTTTCTATTGGGTTCAGGTCTGGAGACTGGCTAGGCCACTCCAGGACCTTGAGATGCTTCTTACGGAGCCACTCCTTAGTTGCCCTGGCTGTGTGTTTCGGGTCGTTGTCATGCTGGAAGACCCAGCCACGACCCATCTTCAATGCTCTTACTGAGGGAAGGAGGTTGTTGGTCAAGATCTCGCGATACATGGCCCCATCCATCCTCTCCTCAATACGGTGCAGTCGTCCTGTCCCCTTTGCAGAAAAGCATCCCCAAAGAATGATGTTTCCACCTCCATGCTTCACGGTTGGGATGGTGTTCTTGGGGTTGTACTCATCCTTCTTTTTCCTCCAAACACGGCGAGTGGAGTTTAGACCAAAAAGCTCTATTTTTGTCTCATCAGACCACATGACCTTCTCCCATTCCTCCTCTGGATCATCCAGATGGCCATTGGCAAACTTCAGACGGGCCTGGACATGCGCTGGCTTGAGCAGGGGGACCTTGCGTGCGCTGCAGGATTTTAATCCATGACGGCGTAGTGTGTTACTAATGGTTTTCTTTGAGACTGTGGTCCCAGCTCTCTTCAGGTCATTGACCAGGTCCTGCCGTGTAGTTCTGGGCTGATCCCTCACCTTCCTCATGATCATTGATGCCCCACGAGGTGAGATCTTGCATGGAGCCCCAGACCGAGGGTGATTGACCGTCATCTTGAACTTCTTCCATTTTGTAATAATTGCGCCAACAGTTGTTGCCTTCTCACCAAGCTGCTTGCCTATTGTCCTGTAGCCCATCCCAGCCTTGTGCAGGTCTACAATTTTATCCCTGATGTCCTTACACAGCTCTCTGGTCTTGGCCATTGTGGAGAGGTTGGAATCTGTTTGATTGAGTGTGTGGACAGGTGTCTTTTATACAGGTAACGAGTTCAAACAGGTGCAGTTAATACAGGTAATGAGTGGAGAACAGGAGGGCTTCTTAAAGAAAAACTAACAGGTCTGTGAGAGCCGGAATTCTTACTGGTTGGTAGGTGATCAAATACTTATGTCATGCAATAAAATGCAAATTAATTATTTAAAAATCATACAATGTGATTTTCTGGATTTTTGTTTTAGATTCCGTCTCTCACAGTTGAAGTTTACCTATGATAAAAATTACAGACCTCTACATGCTTTGTAAGTAGGAAAACCTGCAAAATCGGCAGTGTATCAAATACTTGTTCTCCCCACTGTATGACAAAATCCCACATTTTTGGTTATCTGTTTTACATACTGTACATCCATGTGCTTTGACGGGGGGGGGGGGGGGGGGGGTGGGGGGGGGGGACTATAGACATTTCAGTTTATCGTACATTATTTTAAAAAGTTGAAGAGCCTTAAGGTCTTGTCAAAAAGCTGTCATGTACCTCCATTACAATTGCTACCAGGTGGCATACACCACTAAACCGGTTAACAGTAATTAATGTGGGTACAATAACCGTGGGTTTGAGGCCCCCTCGCATCAAGAGTCTGACTTTTCAACAACAACAAAAAAATCCCCGGACCAGCTAAAGGTCCCGAAGCTTCTGTGCATGTCTGGAATTCTCTTTGTATTGTAATGAAACAGCAGGGAGCAGGTCTCGAACCCTTGACCTTCTAGCCCGAGGTCCGGCGCACTATCAACTGTGCCGCAAAAGCATGCTCGTGCGGCAGAGTCGATTTCCGCGCTTATAAACCCAGGGTCGTTACAGTATATTTATTTAGCTGCTGCTCCCTCTGTTACCCCTTCCTCCCTACGGAGATGATCGGACGTCTTTGTCTAGTGTAGCCTAGTCTACAAACATTGACGTGTTGTATAACAAACGTCTTTGTCTGTTGTAACAGTAGGCTATTGCTAACATCAACACAACAAACAGGAAGTCTATTTAGGCAAGCTATTTATAGGCAGCGTATCGAATACAAGCAAGACACAGACAGGCAGTCTAAATAGCAATTAAATGTAATTTGTTCATCGTCATTGCAAACATTGTCTAAGCAGGAGGCAGACAGGCCGTTCAAAGAAGTAGTGTTCTTTTTTCAGTAGCTCAGGCTACGATATGAAAAATAGCAGTAGGCACCTGGCCATCCAAAACGAACTCGCCCACTGTCAAACTCCGGCTACCGGCTACATGCTTCGGCTGCCCAGAGGTGGACAGCTACTCTGATGAATTTCAATCATGTCCTGTTTATCAAATTGTGTGGGACTCAGGAACTCAGGCTATGATATGGCAGTATTATTAAAAAGATTAGATCATCACAAATGTAGGCTAAACGTGTGGTGAAAACACAGATTGTTTTGCCCCAATGCAATGTGTACACTGCTTCCCCCTTCTACTACTGCAATATCCTTAGTTACAACAGACAGAGAAGGTTGTAGCCTACATCCTAAATCAGCCTACAAATTATATGTATTTTTGGAATGTTCGTTCAAATAGCCGCAGGGTTTTTATCTCTGCTGCTCAGAAATATGAGGCAGAGACGTAGGCTACATCATCATGTTGATTAAGTTGGTTCAGGGTTCAGAAGAGGATGAGTAAAGAGAGAAAGGTGTAGGGAGGGGGAAGGTGAGCAGCAGCTACATAAAAAATCTAAGTAGAGAATCGCAGCGAAGACAGTACAGAATGAAGATAGGCAGAAACTGCTTCTCCAATACAAATCCCGATCACGCTTGTAAGCGATGTCATGGCGAAGTTGGCTAGTTAAACTCATGCGCTTAAACGTGTCATCGGGTCCGAAATGCACATGTGCAGGCGGTAAAATCAGAGGCACCTCTTCATATAAAGTTGTTTTGGATGAAAATGAAAACCTGTCAGTTTGCACATTCACGAGGTTAAAACCCTGGATGGTAGACCAGAGGATAGCTGTGGATAAATACATTATCCAGTAGGAGGTGCTGCCCAGCCTATAATTTTTTTCTGATAGTGCATATAATGTTTAAAAACTGTTGTTGTTTTAAAAGGTACAAATTCAACATATTTTATACAAGGTTTGTCTATGTAGAAATGTGGTTACCATGATGACATAATAAAAAGTAGATTATTTTTTTCAAATCCAATGTATTTTCCACGTAGATTCCATGTGACAATACGTTGACAAATTACGTTGAAACAACATTGATTCAACCAGTTTGTGCCCAGTGGGATAATATTAAAAGTTGCAATTTTACGCAAATTGCAGAATTTGTTACAGGATATAATAACATCCAGCTGGTGTAGTTAGCATAGGGCTGAATGTGCCAGGTTATCTGATGGGAAAAGCTAACATTTAGTGTTTGCGATTTTAATTGGTTGAGGCGAATTTTGAGACAGAGAAAAAGTTTAAGTTTAAACTTTTTCTAATGTTTGCAAGTATAGACCATCTCTCTACTCCTGTCACATATTTTACCACTATACTTAAACCATACGCCCTCTGTCTATATCTTCCTCTCTCTCATTCACAATCTCTTTCTCGGTTTCTCTCTGTCTCTCATTCTTTCTTTCTCTCCATGTGCTTAATAATATATAATTCCACCATAATTCTGCATGTAACCTCAACAAGTATGGCTAGAGCAATTTCTTAGGCATGTACTGTAAATAAGAGACAATGGAAGGCTGACCTCATCCTCATTTCCTATGATGGATTTCTACCAATTTAACCTTTGACAGGCAACCTAAAGGTTATCCAAAGGTCACAAACTTTTTCAATTAACTAGTTCACAAATATTTTTGATTATCCACTGTGGCACTATTAGATATCATAATGCTTTTAGAACTTGCTTATCTCACGTAAACTGAATCAAAGACAACATAACTCAAATGTTATTATAAAATGTGTATTTAGATGAGAAATACTGTACAGAAGTTAGTGACAATCCCTCTTTGTTTTGCATTTATCTCAGTCTGCCTGCCTGTCTTCCTCCCTTCAGACGTTATAGACACCAGATCCCACACTCCTCCCTGCATTCTTCCAACAACCTGATTATTTTTTTAAAGCTTTGATGAGTGACTGCTGAGTTTAAAAGGGAAGAAAAAAAGGGAGAATAAAAGGGAGAAATTAAACCCATCAGAGCCGTTTATGGGTCTGACCTTTCCCTGCGCAGACCACACGCTTTATTATTCCCTTACTCCAGCTCAGGACTCATTAGGAACGCCTGGAACCCCATCTGACATGTGGAATTCCATATACTCAAGCAGACACATCTCCCTACAAAACACACACATGTGCACCCACACACATTCTGGGTTCTGAGACAGTTATTCGTTTGGCAAGCAGAATGGGGATGACATCACAAGGCAGGCAGCGGTAAACAGTCTTGATTAGTGGATGGCCTTGGTTGCCAAGACAGCCGATGTCAGTGTTGGTGGTCTGTAGTCCCCATCCGTAGCTGCGCCCGAGGGCCAGTTAGCTAAATATATACAGTTTTCTCTTCTCTACAGAGTTCCAGGCAGCATGTGTTTTACTGCTGAGGCCGATTAGGGAATTTGTGCTTGTTTGTTGTGTTTGTTTGAACAGAGGTATTTCTGCTCTCAAATCCTTGATACATGACAACCTTGTCTGGAGTACTTAGATGTGTATCATAAATATGTGTTCTAGTAATATGTTCCTTTGATTCGCAGACTTTTTGACATTGGAACTGAAGTTCTACACTCGGCAAAAAAAAGAAACTCCCCTTTTTCAGAACCCTGTCTTTCAAAGAGAATTCGTAAAAATCGAAATAACTTCACAGATCTTCATTGTAAAGGGTTTAAACACTGTTTGTTCAATGAACCATGAACAATTAATGAACATGCACCTGTGGAACGGTCGTTAAGACACTAACAGTTTACAGACAGTAAGAAATTATGGTCACAGTTATGAAAATTTAGGACACTAAAGAGGCCTTTCTACTGACTCTGAAAAACACCAAAAGAAAAATGCCCACGGTCCCTGCTCATCTGCGTGAACGTGCCTTTGGCATATGCTGCAAGGAGGCATGAGGACTGCAGATGTGGCCATGGCAATAAATTGAAATGTCCGTACTGTGAAATGCCTAGGATAGCGCTACAGGGAGACAGGACGGACAGCTGATCGTCCTCGCAGTGGCAGACCACGTGTAACAACACCTGCACAGGATCGGTGCATCCGAACTACACACCTACGGGACAGGTACAGGATGGCAACAACAAGTGCCTGAGTTACACCAGGAATGCACAATCCATCCATCAGTGCTCAGGCTGTCCGCAATAGGCTGAGAGAGGCTGGACTGAGGGCTTCTAGGCTTGTTGTAAGGCAGGTCCTCACCAGACATCAAAGGCAACAACGTTGCCTATGGGCACAAACCCACCATCGCTGGACCAGACAGGACTGTCAAAAAGTGCTCTTCACTAACGAGTCGCGGTTTTGTCTCACCAGGCGTGATGGTCGGATTTGCGTTTTTCAGTGAAAGAATGAGCGTTACATCGAGGCCTGTACTCTGGAGCAGGATCGATTTGGAGGTGGAGGGTCCGTCATGGTCTGGGGCGATGTGTCACAGCATCATCGGACTGAGCTTGTTGTCATTGCAGACAATCTCAACACAACATCCTCCTCCCTCATGTGGTACCCTTCCTGCAGGCTCATCCTGACATGACCCTCCAATATGACAATGCCACCAGCCATACTGCTCGTTCTGTGCGTGATTTCCTGCGAGACAGGAATGTCAGTGTTCTGCCATGGCCAGCGAAGAGCCCATATCTCAATCCCATTGAGCACGTCTGGGACCTGTTGGATCAGAGGGTCAGGGCTAGGGCCATTCCCCCCAGAAATGTCCGGGAACTTGCAGGTGCCTTGGTGGAAGAGTGGGGTAACGTCTCACAGCAAGAACTGGCAAATCTGGTGCACTGCAGTACTTAATGCAGCTGGTGGCCACACCAGATACTGACTGTTACTTTTGATTTGACCCCCCTTTGTTCAGGGACACATTATTCAATTTCTGTTAGTCACATGTCTGTGGAACTTGTTCAGTTTATGTCTCAGTTGTTGAATCTTATGTTCATACAAATATTTACACATGTTAAGTTTGCTGAAAATAAACGCAGTTGACAGTGAGAGGACGTTTCTTTTTTTGCTGAGTTTATATGGCATATGTGTTTGGCGCACAAGGAAGGAGGAGAGGGGGAGAGAGAGATGGGGAGAGGAGGGAATAGAAATCACTGTTGCCCAAATAGAAATCACGAGGAAGGGATATGTGTGGGTGGGACAGAGAGAAGAAAGAGCAGCGATAACACGGGTAGGTCTATCCATATCTTTTTAGATCGGGCGCTATTCTAATAATCTGTATTCAGGGCATGGTGGGGAACTGAGAGTGACTTGTCTGAGGTTCTGTGCTATTACTAAAACCATCCAGGAAAACACCCAAATATATATATAGAGAGAGAGCGAGAGCGAGAGAGAGAGAGAGAGAGAGAGAGAGAGAGAGAGAGAGTGTGCGCACGCTAAGGTGCGGAGAGTCAGTGCGGGTGATCATTTCAAGTGTTCAGCAATCTGATGGCTTGTAGATAGAAACTGTCTCTGAGCCTGTTGGTATCAGACCTCAGGCTTCGATACCGTCTGCCCGACAGTAAGGGAGTGAACAGCTCGTGGCTGGCATGTGTGGGGTCCTTGATGACGCTGCGTTACTTCCTCAGGCACCGTTTCAAGTAGATGTCCTGGATGGGTGGGAACATGGCCCCAATGATATATTGGGCCATCACCACCCTCTGGAGGGGATTGCGGTTGTGGACGGAGCAATTCACTTGTGCTTTATTCCAGTGTGTGTGTGAGTATGTGTGTGTGTGTGTGTGTGTGTCTCTTTGACCAGGACCATGACATGAATCTAACTCTGAATGTGTCGGGCTAGAGAGGGACCCTACAAACTAAGGTGTCAGCACTGCAGCCGTTGGTCGAACCAACGGGGTCAGCACTTCTGTCACGTGTGTCACGAGCGACCACCATGGGTGACCAGCACTCAGCAGAAATGTCAGAGCCCTGAAAATGGTGGCACAGACTTTAGGAGAAAATCATTATAGGGAGAGGTCAGTTAGGACTGCAGCGCAGAGCTGATGGAAGACCTTGGGTGTCAGTCTTGACAGGTGCAACGTAGATTTGTTTTGCTAGTGTTGTCATTAGTGGGTTCTAGAGCTCAGCTTGTAAAGGTCTTTGTGGTAAATGTTTTGGTACACCTACTGGAGAGCTCTTCAATGTCTCCACCAATTCAGCATCTCTCTTAAGCCTTAGCTCCACCCATCTCTTTAAGCATTCACATGTGATGCCATGTGCTAAACAGAGTGAATAGTTTTTTTATTGAAACAATTATTTCAACTTTATTTAACCAGGTAGGCCAGTTGAGAACAAGTTCTCATTTACAACTGCGACCTGGCCAAGATAAAGCAAAGCAGTGCGACAAAAACAACAACACAGAGTTACACATAAACAAACGTACAGTCAGTAACACAATAGAACAATCTATGTACAGTTTTGCAAATGTAGAAGAGTGGGAGGTAAGGCAGTAAATAGGCCATAGATGCGGAAAAATAATTACAATTTAGCATTAACACTGGAGTGATAGATGTGCAGATGATGATGTGCAAGTAGAGATACTGGAGTGCAAAAGAGCAAGAGGATAAGTAACAATATGGGGATGAGGTAGTTGGGTGTGCTATTTACAGGTTGGCTATGTACAGGTACAGTGATCGGTAAGCTGCTCTGACAGCTGAAGCTTAAAGTTAGAGAGGGAGATATAAGACGCTAGTCCTTGGCCTACAGTGCATTCAGAAAGTATTCAGACCCCTTGACTTTTCCACATTTTGTTACATTACAGCCTTATTGTAAAATTGCTTAAATCGTTTTTCCCCCCTCATCAATATACACACAATACCCCATAATGTCAAAGCAAAAACATTTTTGGGGGAAATTTTTGCAATATCACATTTACATAAGTATTCAGACCCTTTACTCAGTACTTTGATGAAGCAGCTTTGGAAGTGATAACAGCCTCAAGTTTTTTGGGGTAGAGGCTACAAGCTTGGCACACCTGTATTTGGGGAGTTTCTCCCCAGATCCTCTCAAGCTCTGTCAGGTTGGAAGGGGAGCATCGCTGCACAGCTATTTTCAGGTCTCTCCAGAGATGTTAGATCGGGTTCAAGTCTGGAATCTGGCTGAGTCACTCAAGGACATTCATTAACTTGTCCCGAAGCCACTCCTGCGTTGTCTTGGCTGTGTGCTTAGGGTTGTTGTTGTGTTGGAAGGTGAACCTTTGCCCCAGTCTGAGGTCCTGAGCGCTCTGGAGCAGGTTTTCATCAAGGATCTCTCTGTACCTTGCTCTGTTCCTCATTCCCTCTGTCCTGAATACTCTCCCAGTCCCTGCCTCTGAAAAACATCCGCACAGCATGATGATGCCACCATCATGCTTCACCATAGGGATGGTGTCAGGTTTCCTCCAGGCGTGACACTTGGCATTCGGGCCAAAGAGTTCAATCTTGGTTTCATCAGAAATGGTCTGAGGTGCCTTTTGGCAAACTCCAAGCAGTTTGTCATGTGCCTTTTAGGAGTGGATTCTGTCTGGCCACTCTATCATAAAGGCCTGATTGGTGGAGTCCTGCAGAGATGGTTGTCCTTCTAGAAGGTTCTCCCATCTCCACAGAGGAACTCTGGAGCTCTGTCAGAGTGACCATCGGTTTCTTGTTCACCTCCCTGACCAAGGCCCTTCTCCCCCGATTGCTCAGATTTGCCAGGCTTGGTGGTTTAAACTTCTTCCATTTAAGAATGATGGAGGCCAATGTGTTCTTGAAGACCTTCAATGCTGCAGAAATGTTTTGGTACCCTTCCCCAGACCTGTGCCGTGACACAATCCTGTCTCAGAGCTCTACGGAATTCCTTTTGCCTCACGGCTTGGATTTTTCTCCGACTTGCACTTTCAACTGCAGGACCTTATACAGACAGGTTTGTGCCTTTCCAAATCATATCCAATCAATTGAATTTACCACAGGTGGACTCCAATCAATTTGTAGAAACATCTCAAGGATGATCAATGGAAAAAGGATGCACCTGAGCTCAATTTCGAGTCTCATTGCAAAGGGTCTGAATGCTTATGTAAATATGGTTTCTGTTTTCGCTTTGTCATTATGGGGTATTTTGTGTAGATTGATTAGGAAAAACATTTATTTAATCCATTTTAGAATAAGGCTCTAATGTAACAATATGCGGAAAAGGGGAAGGGGTCTGAATACTTTACGAATGCACTGTAGATGAATGAACGCTTTACGGCAGACTGGAACCATTTAACTCTGTTTTGTTTGTAGCTACATCTTGTTTGGCCAGCATTGTGTCAAGTCACTCCGGTTCACACTGACCGTGGCATGTGCAGAAAGTAGCCCATCACTTTTTCCAACTGATCTGTCAATAGCGCCTGCTAAATTCAGGGCATCAATATTGTTGAGAAAAGTAGCAAAACGTAATATCTTTCAAAAACGTCACTGTTGGAAGGACTATCAACACATACTGAGCAGCTCACGTTATAGACAGAAGCATGGTAAATGGCAGACCAATCCAAACTCATCTACCGGCATGTCCAGCCCATCCATTATCTCAGCCAATCATGGCCAGCGGGAAAGTTCCTGTCATTTTCCTTGGCTAAGCCTACGAGGCTCATAGTTTAACAATTGTATTCGTATTTACAGATGGAATACAAGTTTGTAAATAAGGCACATGAAAGTTCACATGTTCCAGAAGGCATTTCTACACAAAAATACATTTTGATAAAAAATACATGTTTAAGTTCAAATGCCTCTCCTGTGAAGCAGTGACGTACGACATACGCCTAGTTCCCTGAAACAAGTCACAAATGAAAAACATCATACAGAATCATACAGAAGATGAATAGCAAATCGAGAGCTTGGGACTATGAGGATCTATCTGCATTTCTGTCCAAATTGTATATTGACAGCCTTGTTCTGTTCAATGTTCTCTACCTATATAGTATAGAATACAAGATACACCATTGAAACCATTGAGGGCTTGGAACTTAAAGCCAATTATCTCAAAATCATCTTTTTGCAGATAGAACCTTTTAGTCCCAAGCTCTCGAAAATCTCATGAAATGGAAAAGTGTTTGTCTTTGCTTCAACAGCCAAACTGTGTACCATTCGTCAACATGCCCCTTGCCCACCGCTGTACTCTGTTTCTGAGGAACCACAAATGGAATCTGACAACTAACGTCGACAGGTTTCCAGGTGTTCTGCAAAAGAAGCGTCAGGCTGTGTATTTGCGTTGTTGTTGTTTTTAGCTCACTCTGGCCTAGAAGCTTACAGTAGAGTGGTTGGTAATGAATTAGTTTTAAAACAACCTGTCGAGTGTGCCAGAAATTCACCAGGACAAGAGGTGCACTGTTTGCCTCGGCGTGCAGTGGACGGGGGAGACAAATTGGCACTCTCGCCGGGCAAGGCCAGGGGGGCAAAGTGTACACGTTCCACTGCCATATTTCTAAATGCATGCAGCTGGCCTATCTCAGTTTTCAATCCCCATTCGAAATAAATACGCAATGAAACAGATGGAGATATGACTGGCTAAATTGGACTAGGCTGTCCAAATATTGTATCACCTCATGGAAGCTTTTAAAGGTCATTCAAACTATTTTAAATGTTGTTGTAGGCAAGTTTGCACTTGTACACACCCAAAATGCCCACGCACATACATGTGCACATACACACACTATCTGTACAATACTCTGTACTATTTTGGTGTAGTGAAACAATTTAATCTGATAGTCTCTATCTCTCGCTACAGTTGTTGTCAGTCGACCCTGCAATGCCCACTCAAGTAAAAGGTCAGGAGTAGAACGATATCTATCTCTTACTTGGGCCAAGAAATTGCTGTTTCCCCAAGCATAGAACAAGTTACATGGAAAGAAAAAATAGCTGTAGTTTAGAATCAAAATGAAAATTATTGTAGAGTTCTTAGTAGACCAATGGTTCAGGTGGTAAACTGACATATCATATAGCTATTTAGCTAATGATTTTATCAAAAGCAACTTCCAGTAGAGTGAATACATACAGTGTTCATATTATTTGTGACGACAGCGGGATACAAACCTACGGCCCTGGCGTTGCTAGCACCACACTTAACACCAACTGAACACATTCAGTAAAAGCCACAAAATACACAAATGGTTTTCTGAAAATAAGTAAATACCACAGGAGTCCTCTTACATTTGGGAACTTCACAGTGCTATTGATCAAACAACCATGAAAAGGGAGGCTCTCTCCCTCAGTTATGCACATCAACAACTAATACTAGCCAGAGCGAAATTAGCTCAAATCTAACGAGGAAACGCTATCTAGATAAACCCTCTCAAACTTTTTAAGCAAGTTAACCATCAACATTTCACTGATAAATGATGGGGAATAGTAGCCTGCTCCTCCTTCTGCAGCTTGCCTGCTAATTCATGCTTGACCCAACCCACCATAGGGCACTCTGTTCACATCAGTAGAGTGTCAACTGATGTCACACGACGCCCATACACGTGGTCTATGGTTGTGAGGCCGATTGGACATACTGCCAAATTCTCTACAATTATGTCTAATGGCAGCTTATAGCAGAGAAATTAACATTAAATTCTCTAGCAACAGCTCTGGTGGACATTCCTGCAGTCAGCATACCAATTGCATGCTAGCTAACCAAATGACACCTGCATCTCTAGCTGTAGCCACTGAAAAACGATATGAGGGGGAAAAGTCAGTAACTCACCTACTCCTCCAGTGACATGACAACACGGCAGGTCTAAGTCAGTAATCCAGATCAGAGTCCGAAAGGTCCAGAACGGCAGGCAGTCTCGGGGCCACACAACAGCTAGCTAGCTAGCTAACGTTGGGCTCTGTGTTTTTAGCTTGCTAAATAAATAGCTAGCTACATAAATAGATACACTTGCCCAGAGGTGTCAAACTCAATCAGCGCATCAACCATATTGAAAACACATAACGAATTCGCAGGCCAGACATAGACTTTTTTTTTTTTTTTTTACAAAAAAACTGCAACCCAAACTGGCCCAAAAAAATGGCCCTTTATAATGTCAACTATTAAAACAAAAGTAATATTATATTTGTTCAGCCTTTGCTGCTATGCTTGCAGATGTGCGTAATATGTTGCAAACCT